>NC_139677.1:13952226-14552226 GCF_964106915.1 Podarcis gaigeae
ACAGGACAAGAAATCAGACCTCGTCAACTTAACCGGCAGAAAAACATTTTTTTGAACAAATCCCTAAGACCCGGGGTCACAAGTCCATCAAAATCTGACTTTGGCCAATTCACTCAAAACTGGTGCCAAAGTGTTGCAAATGCTCCCCTGAGATGTTTGGCGGTCGAAACAGAAGGCTTTTTATCACAGGACAAGAAATCAGACCTTGACAACTTAACCGGCGGAAAAATATTTTTTGAAAAAATCCTTAAGCCCCGGGGTCACAATTTAAGGAAAAATCTGACTTTCGCCAATTCACTCAAAAATGGTGCTAAAAGGGTTGCATATGCTCCCGTGAGATGTTTGGCGGTCGAAACAGAAGGATTTTTATCACAGGACAAGAAATCAGACCTCGACAACTTAACCGGCAGAAAAGTATTTTTTTGAAAAAATCCCTAAGCCCCGGGGTCACAATTTAAGGAAAAATCTGACTTTCGTCAATTCACTCAAAAATGGTGCTAAAGGGTGGCAAATGCTCCCCTGAGATGTTTGGCGGTCGAAACAGAAGGCTTTTTTTCACAGGACAAGAAATCAGACCTCGACAAATTAAGGGGCGGAAAAATATTTTTTTGAAACATCCCTAAGCCCCGGGGTCACAATTTCAGGAAAAATCTGACTTTTGCCAATTAGCTGAAAATTGGTGCCAAAGGGTTGCAAATGTTCCCCTGAGATGTTTGGAGGTCAAAACAGAAGGCTTTTTATCACAGGACAAGAAATCAGACCTCGACAACTTAACCGGCAGAAAAATATTTTTTTGAAAAAATCCCTAAGCCCCGGGGTCACAATTTAAGGAAAAATCTGACTTTCGCCAATTCACTCAGAAATGGTGCTAAAGGGTTGCAAATGCTCCCCTGAGATGTTTGGCGGTCGAAACAGAAGGCTTTTTATCACAGGACAAGAAATCAGACCTCGACAACTTAACCGGCAGAAAAATATTTTTTTGAAAAAATCCCTAAGCCCCGGGGTAACAATTTAAGGAAAAATCTGACTTTCGTCAATTCACTCAAAAATGGTGCTAAAGGGTGGCAAATGCTCCCCTGAGATGTTTGGCGGTCGAAACAGAAGGCTTTTTTTCACAGGACAAGAAATCAGACCTCGACAACTTAACCGGCGGAAACGTTTTTTTTTTAAAAAATCCCTAAGCCCCGGGGTCACAATTTCAGGAAAAATCCGACTTTCGCGAATTCACTCAGAAATGGTGCTAAAGGGTTGCAAATGCTCCCCTGAGATGTTTGGCGGTCGAAACAGAAGGCTTTTTATCACAGGACAAGAAATCAGACCTCGACAACTTAACCGGCGGAAAAATATTTTTTTGAAAAAATCCCTAAGCCCCAGGGTCACAATTCCAACAAAAATCTGACTTTTGCCAATTAACTGAAAAATGGTGCCAAAGGGTTGCAAATGTTCCCCTGAGATGTTTGGCGGTCAAAACAGAAGGCTTTTTATCACAGGACAAGAAATCAGACCTCGACAACTTAACCGGCGGAAAAATATTTTTTTGAAAACATCCCTAAGCCCCGGGGTCACAATTTCAGGAAAAATCTGACTTTTGCCAATTAACTGAAAAATGGTGCCAAAGGGTTGCAAATGTTCCCCTGAGATGTTTGGCGGTCAAAACAGAAGGCTTTTTATCACAGGACAAGAAATCAGACCTCGGCAACTTAACCGGCAGAAAAAATATTTTTTTGAACAAATCCGTAAGCCCCGGGGTCACAATTTCAGGAAAAATCGGACCTTCGCCAATTCACTCAAAAATGGTGCCAAAGGGTTTCAAATGCTCCCCTGAGATGTTTGGCGGTCGAAACAGAAGGCTTTTTATCACAGGATAAGAAATCAGACCTCGACAACTTAACCGGCGGAAAAATATTTTTTGAAAAAATCCTTAAGCCCCGGGGTCACAATTTAAGGAAAAATCTGAGGTTCGCCAATTCACTTAAAAATGGTGCCAAAGGGTTGCAAATGCTCCCCTGAGAGAATTGGCGGTCGAAACAGAAGGCTTTTTAACACAGGAAAAGAAATCAGACCACGACAACTTAACCGGCAGAAAAATATTTTTTTGAAAAAATCCATAAGACCCGGGGTCACAAATCCATCAAAATCTGACTTTTGCCAATTCACTCAAAAATGGTGCCAAAGGGTTGCAAATGCTCCCCTGAGATGTTTGGCGGTCGAAACAGAAGGCTTTTTATCACAGGATAAGAAATCAGAACTCGACAACTTAACCGGCGGAAAAATATTTTTTGAAAAAATCCTTAAGCCCCGGGGTCACAATTTAAGGAAAAATCTGAGGTTCGCCAATTCACTTAAAAATGGTGCCAAAGGGTTGCAAATGCTCCCCTGAGAGGTTTGGCGGTCGAAACAGAAGGCTTTTTATCACAGGAAAAGAAATCAGACCTCGACGACTTAACCGGCAGAAAAATATTTTTTTGAAAAAATCCCTAAGCCCCGGGGTCACAATTTAAGGAAAAATCTGACTTTCGTCAATTCACTCAAAAATGGTGCTAAAGGGTGGCAAATGCTCCCCTGAGATGTTTGGCGGTCGAAACAGAAGGCTTTTTTTCACAGGACAAGAAATCAGACCTCGACAAATTAAGGGGCGGAAAAATATTTTTTTGAAACATCCCTAAGCCCCGGGGTCACAATTTCAGGAAAAATCTGACTTTTGCCAATTAGCTGAAAATTGGTGCCAAAGGGTTGCAAATGTTCCCCTGAGATATTTGGAGGTCAAAACAGAAGGCTTTTTATCACAGGACAAGAAATCAGACCTCGACAACTTAACCGGCGGAAACGTATTTTTTTGAAAAAATCCCTAAGCCCCGGGGTCACAAATCCATCAAAAATCTGACTTTCGCCAATTCACTCAGAAATGGTGCTAAAGGGTTGCAAATGCTCCCCTGAGATGTTTGGCGGTCGAAACAGAAGGCTTTTTATCACAGGACTAGAAATCAGACCTCGACAGCTTAACCGGCGGAAAAATATTTTTTGAAAAAATCCTTAAGCCCCGGGGTCACAATTTAAGGAAAAATCTGAGGTTCGCCAATTCACTTAAAAATGGTGCCAAAGGGTTGCAAATGCTCCCCTGAGATGTTTGGCGGTCGAAACAGAAGGCTTTTTATCACAGGACAAGAAATCAGACCTCGACAACTTAACCGGCGGAAAAATATTTTTTTGAAACATCCCTAAGCCCCGGGGTCACAATTTCAGGAAAAATCTGATTTTTGCCAATTAACTGAAAAATGGTGCCAAAGGGTTGCAAATGTTCCCCTGAGATGTTTGGCGGTCAAAACAGAAGGCTTTTTATCACAGGACAAGAAATCAGACCTCGGCAACTTAACCGGCAGAAAAAATATTTTTTTGAACAAATCCCTAAGCCCCGGGGTCACAATTTCAGGAAAAATCTGACTTTTGCCAATTAACTCAAAAATGGTGCTAAAAGGGTTGCAAATGCTCCCCTGAGATGTTTGGCGGTCGAAACAGAAGGCTTTATATCACAGGACAAGAAATCAGACCTCGACAACTTAACCGGCGGAAACGTATTTTTTTGAAAAAATCCCTAAGCCCCGGGGTCACAATTTAAGGAAAAATCTGACTTTCGTCAATTCACTCAAAAATGGTGCTAAAGGGTGGCAAATGCTCCCCTGAGATGTTTGGCGGTCGAAACAGAAGGCTTTTTTCACAGGACAAGAAATCAGACCTCGACAACTTAACCGGCGGAAAAATATTTTTTTGAAAACATCCCTAAGCCCCGGGGTCACAATTTCAGGAAAAATCTGACTTTTGCCAATTAACTGAAAAATGGTGCCAAAGGGTTGCAAATGTTCCCCTGAGATGTTTGGCGGTCAAAACAGAAGGCTTTTTTATCACAGGACAAGAAATCAGACCTCGGCAACTTAACCGGCAGAAAAAATATTTTTTTGAACAAATCCGTAAGCCCCGGGGTCACAATTTCAGGAAAAATCGGACCTTCGCCAATTCACTCAAAAATGGTGCCAAAGGGTTTCAAATGCTCCCCTGAGATGTTTGGCGGTCGAAACAGAAGGCTTTTTATCACAGGATAAGAAATCAGACCTCGACAACTTAACCGGCGGAAAAATATTTTTTGAAAAAATCCTTAAGCCCCGGGGTCACAATTTAAGGAAAAATCTGAGGTTCGCCAATTCACTTAAAAATGGTGCCAAAGGGTTGCAAATGCTCCCCTGAGAGAATTGGCGGTCGAAACAGAAGGCTTTTTAACACAGGAAAAGAAATCAGACCTCGGCAACTTAACCGGCAGAAAAATATTTTTTTGAAAAAATCCATCAGACCCGGGGTCACAAATCCATCAAAATCTGACTTTCGCCAATTCACTCAAAAATGGTGCCAAAGGGTTGCAAATGCTCCCCTGAGATGTTTGGCGGTCGAAACAGAAGGCTTTTTATCACAGGATAAGAAATCAGAACTCGACAACTTAACAGGCGGAAAAATATTTTTTGAAAAAATCCTTAAGCCCCGGGGTCACAATTTAAGGAAAAATCTGAGGTTCGCCAATTCACTTAAAAATGGTGCCAAAGGGTTGCAAATGCTCCCCTGAGAGGTTTGGCGGTCGAAACAGAAGGCTTTTTATCACAGGAAAAGAAATCAGACCTTGACGACTTAACCGGCAGAAAAATATTTTTTTGAAAAAATCCCTAAGCCCCGGGGTCACAATTTAAGGAAAAATCTTA
Source organism: Podarcis gaigeae (assembly GCF_964106915.1). Lineage (NCBI taxonomy): Eukaryota > Metazoa > Chordata > Lepidosauria > Squamata > Lacertidae > Podarcis > Podarcis gaigeae. The sequence goes on from NC_139677.1 coordinate 13,956,969, forward strand.
CTTTCGTCAATTCACTCAAAAATGGTGCTAAAGGGTGGCAAATGCTCCCCTGAGATGTTTGGCGGTCGAAACAGAAGGCTTTTTTTCACAGGACAAGAAATCAGACCTCGACAAATTAAGGGGCGGAAAAATATTTTTTTGAAACATCCCTAAGCCCCGGGGTCACAATTTCAGGAAAAATCTGACTTTTGCCAATTAGCTGAAAATTGGTGCCAAAGGGTTGCAAATGTTCCCCTGAGATGTTTGGAGGTCAAAACAGAAGGCTTTTTATCACAGGACAAGAAATCAGACCTCGACAACTTAACCGGCGGAAACGTATTTTTTTGAAAAAATCCCTAAGCCCCGGGGTCACAAATCCATCAAAAATCTGACTTTCGCCAATTCACTCAGAAATGGTGCTAAAGGGTTGCAAATGCTCCCCTGAGATGTTTGGCGGTCGAAACAGAAGGCTTTTTATCACAGGACAAGAAATCAGACCTCGACAACTTAACCGGCAGAAAAATATTTTTTTGAAACATCCCTAAGCCCCGGGGTCACAATTTCAGGAAAAATCTGACTTTTGCCAATTAACTCAAAAATGGTGCTAAAAGGGTTGCAAATGCTCCCCTGAGATGTTTGGCGGTCGAAACAGAAGGCTTTTTATCACAGAACAAGAAATCAGACCTCGACAACTTAACCAGCGGAAACGTATTTTTTTGAAAAAATCCCTAAGCCCCGGGGTCACAATTTCAGGAAAAATCCGACTTTCTCGAATTCACTCAGAAATGGTGCTAAAGGGTTGCAAATGCTCCCCTGAGAGGTTTGGCGGTCGAAACAGAAGGCTTTTTATCACAGGACAAGAAATCAGACCTCGACAACTTAACCGGCAGAAAAATATTTTTTTGAAAAAATCCCTAAGCCCCGGGGTCACAATTTCAGGAAAAATCCGACTTTCGCGAATTCACTCAGAGATGGTTCTAAAGGGTTGCAAATGCTCCCCTGAGATGTTTGGCGGTCGAAACAGAAGGCTTTTTATCACAGGACAAGAAATCAGACCTCGACAACTTAACCGGCGGAAACGTATTTTTTTGAAAAAATCCCTAAGCCCCGGGGTCACAATTTCAGGAAAAATCCGACTTTCGCGAATTCACTCAGAAATGGTGCTAAAGGGTTGCAAATGCTCCCCTGAGAGGTTTGGCGGTCGAAACAGAAGGCTTTTTATCACAGGAAAAGAAATCAGACCTCGACAACTTAACCGGCAGAAAAATATTTTTTTGAAAAAATCCCTAAGCCCCGGGGTCACAATTTAAGGAAAAATATGACTTTCGTCAATTCACTCAAAAATGGTGCTAAAGGGTGGCAAATGCTCCCCTGAGATGTTTGGCGGTCGAAACAGAAGGCTTTTTTTCACAGGACAAGAAATCAGACCTCGACAACTTAACCGGCGGAAACGTATTTTTTTGAAAAAATCCCTAAGCCCCGGGGTCACAATTTCAGGAAAAATCCGACTTTCGCGAATTCACTCAGAAATGGTGCTAAAGGGTTGCAAATGCTCCCCTGAGATGTTTGGCGGTCGAAACAGAAGGCTTTTTATCACAGGACAAGAAATCAGACCTCGACAACTTAACCGGCGGAAAAATATTTTTTTGAAAAAATCCCTAAGCCCCGGGGTCACAATTCCATCAAAAATCTGACTTTTGCCAATTAACTGAAAAATGGTGCCAAAGGGTTGCAAATGTTCCCCTGAGATGTTTGGCGGTCAAATCAGAAGGCTTTTTATCACAGGACAAGAAATCAGACCTCGGCAACTTAACCGGCAGAAAAAATATTTTTTTAAACAAATCCGTAAGCCCCGGGGTCACAATTTCAGGAAAAATCGGACCTTCGCCAATTCACTCAAAAATGGTGCCAAAGGGTTTCAAATGCTCCCCTGAGATGTTTGGCGGTCGAAACAGAAGGCGTTTTATCACAGGATAAGAAATCAGACCTCGACAACTTAACCGGCGGAAAAATATTTTTTGAAAAAATCCTTAAGCCCCGGGGTCACAATTTAAGGAAAAATCTGAGGTTCGCCAATTCACTTAAAAATGGTGCCAAAGGGTTGCAAATGCTCCCCTGAGAGAATTGGCGGTCGAAACAGAAGGCTTTTTAACACAGGAAAAGAAATCAGACCACGACAACTTAACCGGCAGAAAAATATTTTTTTGAACAAATCCATAAGACCCGGGGTCACAAATCCATCAAATTCTGACTTTCGCCAATTCACTCAAAAATGGTGCCAAAGGGTTGCACATGCTCCCCTGAGATGTTTGGCGGTCGAAACAGAAGGCTTTTTATCACAGGATAAGAAATCAGAACTCGACAACTTAACCGGCGGAAAAATATTTTTTGAAAAAATCCTTAAGCCCCGGGGTCACAATTTAAGGAAAAATCTGAGGTTCGCCAATTCACTTAAAAATGGTGCCAAAGGGTTGCAAATGCTCCCCTGAGAGGTTTGGCGGTCGAAACAGAAGGCTTTTTATCACAGGAAAAGAAATCAGACCTCGACGACTTAACCGGCAGAAAAATATTTTTTTGAAAAAATCCCTAAGCCCCGGGGTCACAATTTAAGGAAAAATCTGACTTTCGTCAATTCACTCAAAAATGGTGCTAAAGGGTGGCAAATGCTCCCCTGAGATGTTTGGCGGTCGAAACAGAAGGCTTTTTATCACAGGAAAAGAAATCAGACCTCGACAACTTAACCGGCAGAAAAATATTTTTTTGAAAAAATCCCTAAGCCCCGGGGTCACAATTTCAGGAAAAATCCGACTTTCGCGAATTCACTCAGAGATGGTTCTAAAGGGTTGCAAATGCTCCCCTGAGATGTTTGGCGGTCGAAACAGAAGGCTTTTTATCACAGGACAAGAAATCAGACCTCGACAACTTAACCGGCGGAAAAATATTTTTTTGAAAAAATCCCTAAGCCCCGGGGTCACAATTCCATCAAAAATCTGACTTTTGCCAATTAACTGAAAAATGGTGCCAAAGGGTTGCAAATGTTCCCCTGAGATGTTTGGCCGTCAAAACAGAAGGCTTTTTATCACAGGATAAGAAATCAGACCTCGACAACTTAACCGGCGGAAAAATATTTTTTGAAAAAATCCTTAAGCCCCGGGGTCACAATTTAAGGAAAAATCTGAGGTTCGCCAATTCACTTAAAAATGGTGCCAAAGGGTTTCAAATGCTCCCCTGAGAGGTTTGGCAGTCGAAACAGAATGCTTTTTATCACAGGAAAAGAAATCAGACCTCGACAACTTAACCGGCAGAAAAATATTTTTTTGAAAAAATCCCTAAGCCCCGGGGTCACAATTTAAGGAAAAATCTGACTTTCGTCAATTCACTCAAAAATGGTGCTAAAGGGTCGCAAATGCTCCCCTGAGATGTTTGGCGGTCGAAACAGAAGGCTTTTTTTCACAGGACAAGAAATCAGACCTCGACAACTTAACCGGCGGAAACGTATTTTTTTGAAAAAATCCCTAAGCCCCGGGGTCACAATTTCAGGAAAAATCCGACTTTCGCGAATTCACTCAGAAATGGTGCTAAAGGGTTGCAAATGCTCCCCTGAGATGTTTGGCGGTCGAAACAGAAGGCTTTTTATCACAGGACAAGAAATCAGACCTCGACAACTTAACCGGCGGAAAAATATTTTTTTGAACAAATCCCTAAGCCCCGGGGTCACAATTTCAGGAAAAATCTGACTTTTGCCAATTAACTCAAAAATGGTGCTAAAAGGGTTGCAAATGCTCCCCTGAGATGTTTGGCGGTCGAAACAGAAGGCTTTTTATCACAGGACAAGAAATCAGACCTCGACAACTTAACCGGCGGAAACGTATTTTTTTGAAAAAATCCCTAAGCCCCGGGGTCACAATTTCAGGAAAAATCCGACTTTCGCGAATTCACTCAGAAATGGTGCTAAAGGGTTGCAAATGCTCCCCTGAGAGGTTTGGCGGTCGAAACAGAAGGCTTTTTATCACAGGAAAAGAAATCAGACCTCGACAACTTAACCGGCAGAAAAATATTTTTTTGAAAAAATCCCTAAGCCCCGGGGTCACAATTTAAGGAAAAATATGACTTTCGTCAATTCACTCAAAAATGGTGCTAAAGGGTGGCAAATGCTCCCCTGAGATGTTTGGCGGTCGAAACAGAAGGCTTTTTTTCACAGGACAAGAAATCAGACCTCGACAACTTAACCGGCGGAAACGTATTTTTTTGAAAAAATCCCTAAGCCCCGGGGTCACAATTTAAGGAAAAATCTGACTTTCGCCAATTCACTTAAAAATGGTGCCAAAGGGTTGCAAATGCTCACCTGAGAGTTTTGGCGGTCGAAACAGAAGGCTTTTTATCACAGGACAAGAAATCAGACCTCGACAACTTAACCGGCGGAAAAATATTTTTTTGAACAAATCCCTAAGCCCCGGGGTCACAATTTCAGGAAAAATCAGACTTTCGCCAATTCACTCAAAAATGGTGCCAAAGGGTTTCAAATGCTCCCCTGAGATGTTTGGCGGTCGAAACAGAAGGCTTTTTATCACAGGATAAGAAATCAGACCTCGACAACTTAACAGGCAGAAAAATATTTTTTGAAAAAATCCTTAAGCCCCGGGGTCACAATTTAAGGAAAAATCTGAGGTTCGCCAATTCACTTAAAAATGGTGCCAAAGGGTTGCAAATGCTCCCCTGAGAGGTTTGGCGGTCGAAACAGAATGCTTTTTATCACAGGAAAAGAAATCAGACCTCGACAACTTAACCGGCGGAAACGTATTTTTTTGAAAAAATCCCTAAGCCCCGGGGTCACAATTTCAGGAAAAATCCGACTTTCGCGAATTCACTCAGAAATGGTGCTAAAGGGTTGCAAATGCTCCCCTGAGATGTTTGGCGGTCGAAACAGAAGGCTTTTTATCACAGGACAAGAAATCAGACCTCGACAACTTAACCGGCGGAAAAATATTTTTTTGAAAAAATCGCTAAGCCCCGGGGTCACAATTCCATCAAAAATCTGACTTTTGCCAATTAACTGAAAAATGGTGCCAAAGGGTTGCAAATGTTCCCCTGAGATGTTTGGCGGTCAAAACAGAAGGCTTTTTATCACAGGACAAGAAATCAGACCTCGACAACTTAACCGGCGGAAAAATATTTTTTTGAAAACATCCCTAAGCCCCGGGGTCACAATTTCAGGAAAAATCTGACTTTTGCCAATTAACTGAAAAATGGTGCCAAAGGGTTGCAAATGTTCCCCTGAGATGTTTGGCGGTCAAAACAGAAGGCTTTTTATCACAGGACAAGAAATCAGACCTCGGCAACTTAACCGGCAGAAAAAATATTTTTTTGAACAAATCCGTAAGCCCCGGGGTCACAATTTCAGGAAAAATCGGACTTTCGCCAATTCACTCAAAAATGGTGCCAAAGGGTTTCAAATGCTCCCCTGAGATGTTTGGCGGTCGAAACAGAAGGCTTTTTATCACAGGATAAGAAATCAGACCTCGACAACTTAACCGGCGGAAAAATATTTTTTGAAAAAATCCTTAAGCCCCGGGGTCACAATTTAAGGAAAAATCTGAGGTTCGCCAATTCACTTAAAAATGGTGCCAAAGGGGTGGAAATGCTCCCCTGAGAGGTTTGGCAGTCGAAACAGAAGGCTTTTTATCACAGGAAAAGAAATCAGACCTCGACAACTTAACCGGCAGAAAAATATTTTTTTGAAAAAATCCCTAAGACCCGGGGTCACAAATCCATCAAAATCTGACTTTCGCCAATTCACTCAAAAATGGTGCCAAAGGGTTGCAAATCCTCCCCTGAGATGTTTGGCGGTCGAAACAGAAGGCTTTTTATCACAGGATAAGAAATCAGACCTCGACAACTTAACCGGCGGAAAAATATTTTTTGAAAAAATCCTTAAGCCCCGGGGTCACAATTTAAGGAAAAATCTGAGGTTCGCCAATTCACGTAAAAATGGTGCCAAAGGGTTGCAAATGCTCCCCTGAGAGGTTTGGCGGTCGAAACAGAAGGCTTTTTATCACAGGAAAAGAAATCAGACCTCGACAACTTAACCGGCAGAAAAATATTTTTTTGAAAAAATCCCTAAGCCCCGGGGTCACAATTTAAGGAAAAATCTGACTTTCGTCAATTCACTCAAAAATGGTGCTAAAGGGTGGCAAATGCTCCCCTGAGATGTTTGGCGGTCGAAACAGAAGGCTTTTTATCACAGGACAAGAAATCAGACCTCGACAACTTAACCGGCGGAAAAATATTTTTTTGAAAAAATCCCTAAGCCCCGGGGTCACAATTCCATCAAAAATCTGACTTTTGCCAATTAACTGAAAAATGGTGCCAAAGGGTTGCAAATGTTCCCCTGATATGTTTGGCGGTCAAAACAGAAGGCTTTTTATCACAGGACAAGAAATCAGACCTCGACAACTTAACCGGCGGAAAAATATTTTTTTGAAAACATCCCTAAGCCCCGGGTTCACAATTTCAGGAAAAATCTGACTTTTGCCAATTAACTGAAAAATGGTGCCAAAGGGTTGCAAATGCTCCCCTGAGATGTTTGGCGGTCAAAACAGAAGGCTTTTTATCACAGGACAAGAAATCAGACCTCGACAACTTAACCGGCAGAAAAATATTTTTTTGAACAAAACCCAGAGACCCGGGGTCACAATTTCAGGAAAAATCGGACTTTCGCCAATTCACTCAAAAATGGTGCCAAAGGGTTTCAAATGCTCCCCTGAGATGTTTGGCCATCGAAACAGAAGGCTTTTTATCATAGGACAAGAAATCAGACCTCGACAACTTAACCGGCGGAAAAAAATTTTTTGGAAAAAATCCCTAAGACCCGGGGTCACAATTCCATCAAAAATCTGACTTTTGCCAATTAACTCAAAAATGGTGCCAAAGGGTTGCAAATGCTCCCCTGAGATGTTTGGCGGTCGAAACAGAAGGCTTTTTATCACAGGACAAGAAATCAGACCTCGACAACTTAACCGGCGGAAAAATATTTTTTTGAAAAAATCCCTAAGCCCCGGGGTCACAATTCCATCAAAAATCTGACTTTTGCCAATTAACTGAAAAATGGTGCCAAAGGGTTGCAAATGTTCCCCTGAGATGTTTGGCGGTCAAATCAGAAGGCTTTTTATCACAGGACAAGAAATCAGACCTCGGCAACTTAACCGGCAGAAAAAATATTTTTTTAAACAAATCCGTAAGCCCCGGGGTCACAATTTCAGGAAAAATCGGACCTTCGCCAATTCACTCAAAAATGGTGCCAAAGGGTTTCAAATGCTCCCCTGAGATGTTTGGCGGTCGAAACAGAAGGCGTTTTATCACAGGATAAGAAATCAGACCTCGACAACTTAACCGGCGGAAAAATATTTTTTGAAAAAATCCTTAAGCCCCGGGGTCACAATTTAAGGAAAAATCTGAGGTTCGCCAATTCACTTAAAAATGGTGCCAAAGGGTTGCAAATGCTCCCCTGAGAGAATTGGCGGTCGAAACAGAAGGCTTTTTAACACAGGAAAAGAAATCAGACCACGACAACTTAACCGGCAGAAAAATATTTTTTTGAACAAATCCATAAGACCCGGGGTCACAAATCCATCAAATTCTGACTTTCGCCAATTCACTCAAAAATGGTGCCAAAGGGTTGCACATGCTCCCCTGAGATGTTTGGCGGTCGAAACAGAAGGCTTTTTATCACAGGATAAGAAATCAGAACTCGACAACTTAACCGGCGGAAAAATATTTTTTGAAAAAATCCTTAAGCCCCGGGGTCACAATTTAAGGAAAAATCTGAGGTTCGCCAATTCACTTAAAAATGGTGCCAAAGGGTTGCAAATGCTCCCCTGAGAGGTTTGGCGGTCGAAACAGAAGGCTTTTTATCACAGGAAAAGAAATCAGACCTCGACGACTTAACCGGCAGAAAAATATTTTTTTGAAAAAATCCCTAAGCCCCGGGGTCACAATTTAAGGAAAAATCTGACTTTCGTCAATTCACTCAAAAATGGTGCTAAAGGGTGGCAAATGCTCCCCTGAGATGTTTGGCGGTCGAAACAGAAGGCTTTTTATCACAGGAAAAGAAATCAGACCTCGACAACTTAACCGGCAGAAAAATATTTTTTTGAAAAAATCCCTAAGCCCCGGGGTCACAATTTCAGGAAAAATCCGACTTTCGCGAATTCACTCAGAGATGGTTCTAAAGGGTTGCAAATGCTCCCCTGAGATGTTTGGCGGTCGAAACAGAAGGCTTTTTATCACAGGACAAGAAATCAGACCTCGACAACTTAACCGGCGGAAAAATATTTTTTTGAAAAAATCCCTAAGCCCCGGGGTCACAATTCCATCAAAAATCTGACTTTTGCCAATTAACTGAAAAATGGTGCCAAAGGGTTGCAAATGTTCCCCTGAGATGTTTGGCCGTCAAAACAGAAGGCTTTTTATCACAGGATAAGAAATCAGACCTCGACAACTTAACCGGCGGAAAAATATTTTTTGAAAAAATCCTTAAGCCCCGGGGTCACAATTTAAGGAAAAATCTGAGGTTCGCCAATTCACTTAAAAATGGTGCCAAAGGGTTTCAAATGCTCCCCTGAGAGGTTTGGCAGTCGAAACAGAATGCTTTTTATCACAGGAAAAGAAATCAGACCTCGACAACTTAACCGGCAGAAAAATATTTTTTTGAAAAAATCCCTAAGCCCCGGGGTCACAATTTAAGGAAAAATCTGACTTTCGTCAATTCACTCAAAAATGGTGCTAAAGGGTCGCAAATGCTCCCCTGAGATGTTTGGCGGTCGAAACAGAAGGCTTTTTTTCACAGGACAAGAAATCAGACCTCGACAACTTAACCGGCGGAAACGTATTTTTTTGAAAAAATCCCTAAGCCCCGGGGTCACAATTTCAGGAAAAATCCGACTTTCGCGAATTCACTCAGAAATGGTGCTAAAGGGTTGCAAATGCTCCCCTGAGATGTTTGGCGGTCGAAACAGAAGGCTTTTTATCACAGGACAAGAAATCAGACCTCGACAACTTAACCGGCGGAAAAATATTTTTTTGAACAAATCCCTAAGCCCCGGGGTCACAATTTCAGGAAAAATCTGACTTTTGCCAATTAACTCAAAAATGGTGCTAAAAGGGTTGCAAATGCTCCCCTGAGATGTTTGGCGGTCGAAACAGAAGGCTTTTTATCACAGGACAAGAAATCAGACCTCGACAACTTAACCGGCGGAAACGTATTTTTTTGAAAAAATCCCTAAGCCCCGGGGTCACAATTTCAGGAAAAATCCGACTTTCGCGAATTCACTCAGAAATGGTGCTAAAGGGTTGCAAATGCTCCCCTGAGAGGTTTGGCGGTCGAAACAGAAGGCTTTTTATCACAGGAAAAGAAATCAGACCTCGACAACTTAACCGGCAGAAAAATATTTTTTTGAAAAAATCCCTAAGCCCCGGGGTCACAATTTAAGGAAAAATATGACTTTCGTCAATTCACTCAAAAATGGTGCTAAAGGGTGGCAAATGCTCCCCTGAGATGTTTGGCGGTCGAAACAGAAGGCTTTTTTTCACAGGACAAGAAATCAGACCTCGACAACTTAACCGGCGGAAACGTATTTTTTTGAAAAAATCCCTAAGCCCCGGGGTCACAATTTAAGGAAAAATCTGACTTTCGCCAATTCACTTAAAAATGGTGCCAAAGGGTTGCAAATGCTCACCTGAGAGTTTTGGCGGTCGAAACAGAAGGCTTTTTATCACAGGACAAGAAATCAGACCTCGACAACTTAACCGGCGGAAAAATATTTTTTTGAACAAATCCCTAAGCCCCGGGGTCACAATTTCAGGAAAAATCAGACTTTCGCCAATTCACTCAAAAATGGTGCCAAAGGGTTTCAAATGCTCCCCTGAGATGTTTGGCGGTCGAAACAGAAGGCTTTTTATCACAGGATAAGAAATCAGACCTCGACAACTTAACAGGCAGAAAAATATTTTTTGAAAAAATCCTTAAGCCCCGGGGTCACAATTTAAGGAAAAATCTGAGGTTCGCCAATTCACTTAAAAATGGTGCCAAAGGGTTGCAAATGCTCCCCTGAGAGGTTTGGCGGTCGAAACAGAATGCTTTTTATCACAGGAAAAGAAATCAGACCTCGACAACTTAACCGGCGGAAACGTATTTTTTTGAAAAAATCCCTAAGCCCCGGGGTCACAATTTCAGGAAAAATCCGACTTTCGCGAATTCACTCAGAAATGGTGCTAAAGGGTTGCAAATGCTCCCCTGAGATGTTTGGCGGTCGAAACAGAAGGCTTTTTATCACAGGACAAGAAATCAGACCTCGACAACTTAACCGGCGGAAAAATATTTTTTTGAAAAAATCGCTAAGCCCCGGGGTCACAATTCCATCAAAAATCTGACTTTTGCCAATTAACTGAAAAATGGTGCCAAAGGGTTGCAAATGTTCCCCTGAGATGTTTGGCGGTCAAAACAGAAGGCTTTTTATCACAGGACAAGAAATCAGACCTCGACAACTTAACCGGCGGAAAAATATTTTTTTGAAAACATCCCTAAGCCCCGGGGTCACAATTTCAGGAAAAATCTGACTTTTGCCAATTAACTGAAAAATGGTGCCAAAGGGTTGCAAATGTTCCCCTGAGATGTTTGGCGGTCAAAACAGAAGGCTTTTTATCACAGGACAAGAAATCAGACCTCGGCAACTTAACCGGCAGAAAAAATATTTTTTTGAACAAATCCGTAAGCCCCGGGGTCACAATTTCAGGAAAAATCGGACTTTCGCCAATTCACTCAAAAATGGTGCCAAAGGGTTTCAAATGCTCCCCTGAGATGTTTGGCGGTCGAAACAGAAGGCTTTTTATCACAGGATAAGAAATCAGACCTCGACAACTTAACCGGCGGAAAAATATTTTTTGAAAAAATCCTTAAGCCCCGGGGTCACAATTTAAGGAAAAATCTGAGGTTCGCCAATTCACTTAAAAATGGTGCCAAAGGGGTGGAAATGCTCCCCTGAGAGGTTTGGCAGTCGAAACAGAAGGCTTTTTATCACAGGAAAAGAAATCAGACCTCGACAACTTAACCGGCAGAAAAATATTTTTTTGAAAAAATCCCTAAGACCCGGGGTCACAAATCCATCAAAATCTGACTTTCGCCAATTCACTCAAAAATGGTGCCAAAGGGTTGCAAATCCTCCCCTGAGATGTTTGGCGGTCGAAACAGAAGGCTTTTTATCACAGGATAAGAAATCAGACCTCGACAACTTAACCGGCGGAAAAATATTTTTTGAAAAAATCCTTAAGCCCCGGGGTCACAATTTAAGGAAAAATCTGAGGTTCGCCAATTCACGTAAAAATGGTGCCAAAGGGTTGCAAATGCTCCCCTGAGAGGTTTGGCGGTCGAAACAGAAGGCTTTTTATCACAGGAAAAGAAATCAGACCTCGACAACTTAACCGGCAGAAAAATATTTTTTTGAAAAAATCCCTAAGCCCCGGGGTCACAATTTAAGGAAAAATCTGACTTTCGTCAATTCACTCAAAAATGGTGCTAAAGGGTGGCAAATGCTCCCCTGAGATGTTTGGCGGTCGAAACAGAAGGCTTTTTATCACAGGACAAGAAATCAGACCTCGACAACTTAACCGGCGGAAAAATATTTTTTTGAAAAAATCCCTAAGCCCCGGGGTCACAATTCCATCAAAAATCTGACTTTTGCCAATTAACTGAAAAATGGTGCCAAAGGGTTGCAAATGTTCCCCTGATATGTTTGGCGGTCAAAACAGAAGGCTTTTTATCACAGGACAAGAAATCAGACCTCGACAACTTAACCGGCGGAAAAATATTTTTTTGAAAACATCCCTAAGCCCCGGGTTCACAATTTCAGGAAAAATCTGACTTTTGCCAATTAACTGAAAAATGGTGCCAAAGGGTTGCAAATGCTCCCCTGAGATGTTTGGCGGTCAAAACAGAAGGCTTTTTATCACAGGACAAGAAATCAGACCTCGACAACTTAACCGGCAGAAAAATATTTTTTTGAACAAAACCCAGAGACCCGGGGTCACAATTTCAGGAAAAATCGGACTTTCGCCAATTCACTCAAAAATGGTGCCAAAGGGTTTCAAATGCTCCCCTGAGATGTTTGGCCATCGAAACAGAAGGCTTTTTATCATAGGACAAGAAATCAGACCTCGACAACTTAACCGGCGGAAAAAATTTTTTTGGAAAAAATCCCTAAGACCCGGGGTCACAATTCCATCAAAAATCTGACTTTTGCCAATTAACTCAAAAATGGTGCCAAAGGGTTGCAAATGCTCCCCTGAGATGTTTGGCGGTCGAAACAGAAGGCTTTTTATCACAGGAAAAGAAATCAGACATCGACAACTTAACTGGCAGAAAAATATTTTTTTGAAAAAATCCCTAAGCCCCGGGGTCACAATTTAAGGAAAAATCTGACTTTCGTCAATTCACTCAAAAATGGTGCTAAAGGGTGGCAAATGCTCCCCTGAGATGTTTGGCGGTCGAAACAGAAGGCTTTTTTTCACAGGACAAGAAATCAGACCTCGACAACTTAACCGGCGGAAACGTATTTTTTTGAAAAAATCCCTAAGCCCCGGGGTCACAATTTCAGGAAAAATCCGACTTTCGCGAATTCACTCAGAGATGGTGCTAAAGGGTTGCAAATGCTCCCCTGAGAGGTTTGGCGGTCGAAACAGAAGGCTTTTTATCACAGGACAAGAAATCAGACCTCGACAACTTAACCGGCGGAAAAATATTTTTTTGAAAAAATCCCTAAGCCCCGGGGTCACAATTCCATCAAAAATCTGACTTTTGCCAATTAACTGAAAAATGGTGCCAAAGGGTTGCAAATGTTCCCCTGAGATGTTTGGCGGTCAAAACAGAAGGCTTTTTATCACAGGACAATAAATCAGACCTCGACAACTTAACCGGCGGAAATATATTTTTTTGAACAAATCCCTAAGCCCCGGGGTCACAATTTCAGGAAAAATCGGACTTTCGCCAATTCACTCAAAAATGGTGCCAAAGGGTTTCAAATGCTCCCCTGAGATGTTTGGCGGTCGAAACAGAAGGCTTTTTATCACAGGATAAGAAATCAGACCTCGACAACTTAACCGGCAGAAAAATATTTTTTGAAAAAATCCTTAAGCCCCGGGGTCACAATTTAAGGAAAAATCTGAGGTTCGCCAATTCACGTAAAAATGGTGCCAAAGGGTTGCAAATGCTCTCCTGAGATGTTTGGCGGTCGAAACAGAAGGCTTTTTATCACAGGACAAGAAATCAGACCTCGACAACTTAACCGGCAGAAAAGTATTTTTTTGAAAAAATCCCTAAGCCCCGGGGTCACAATTCCATCAAAAATCTGACTTTTGCCAATTAACTGAAAAATGGTGCCAAAGGGTTGCAAAAGTTCCCCTGAGATGTTTGGCGGTCAAAACAGAAGGCTTTTTATCACAGGACAAGAAATCAGACCTCGAAAACTTAACCGGCGGAAAAATATTTTTTTGAACAAATCCCTAAGCCCCGGGGTCACAATTTCAGGAAAAATCGGACTTTCGCCAATTCACTCAAAAATGGTGCCAAAGGGTTTCAAATGCTCCCCTGAGATGTTTGGCGGTCGAAACAGAAGGCTTTTTATCACAGGATAAGAAATCAGACCTCGACAACTTAACCGGCGGAAAAATATTTTTTGAAAAAATCCTTAAGCCCCGGGGTCACAATTTAAGGAAAAATCTGAGGTTCGCCAATTCACGTAAAAATGGTGCCAAAGGGTTGCAAATGCTCCCCTGAGAGGTTTGGCGGTCGAAACAGAAGGCTTTTTATCACAGGAAAAGAAATCAGACCTCGACAACTTAACCGGCAGAAAAATATTTTTTTGAAAAAATCCCTAAGCCCCGGGGTCACAATTTAAGGAAAAATCTGACTTTCGTCAATTCACTCAAAAATGGTGCTAAAGGGTGGCAAATGCTCCCCTGAGATGTTTGGCGGTCGAAACAGAAGGCTTTTTATCACAGGACAAGAAATCAGACCTCGACAACTTAACCGGCGGAAAAATATTTTTTTGAAAAAATCCCTAAGCCCCGGGGTCACAATTCCATCAAAAATCTGACTTTTGCCAATTAACTGAAAAATGGTGCCAAAGGGTTGCAAATGTTCCCCTGATATGTTTGGCGGTCAAAACAGAAGGCTTTTTATCACAGGACAAGAAATCAGACCTCGACAACTTAACCGGCGGAAAAATATTTTTTTGAAAACATCCCTAAGCCCCGGGTTCACAATTTCAGGAAAAATCTGACTTTTGCCAATTAACTGAAAAATGGTGCCAAAGGGTTGCAAATGCTCCCCTGAGATGTTTGGCGGTCAAAACAGAAGGCTTTTTATCACAGGACAAGAAATCAGACCTCGACAACTTAACCGGCAGAAAAATATTTTTTTGAACAAATCCCAGAGACCCGGGGTCACAATTTCAGGAAAAATCGGACTTTCGCCAATTCACTCAAAAATGGTGCCAAAGGGTTTCAAATGCTCCCCTGAGATGTTTGGCCATCGAAACAGAAGGCTTTTTATCATAGGACAAGAAATCAGACCTCGACAACTTAACCGGCGGAAAAAAATTTTTTGGAAAAAATCCCTAAGACCCGGGGTCACAATTCCATCAAAAATCTGACTTTTGCCAATTAACTCAAAAATGGTGCCAAAGGGTTGCAAATGCTCCCCTGAGATGTTTGGCGGTCGAAACAGAAGGCTTTTTATCACAGGACAAGAAATCAGACCTCGACAACTTAACCGGCGGAAAAATATTTTTTTGAAAAAATACGAAAGACCCGGGGTCACAATTTCAGGAAAAATCCGACTTTCGCGAATTCACTCAGAAATGGTGCTAAAGGGTTGCAAATGCTCCCCTGAGATGTTTGGCGGTCGAAACAGAAAGCTTTTAATCACAGGACAAGAAATCAGACCTCAACAACTTAACCGGCGGAAAAATATTTTTTTGAAAAAATCCCTAAGACCCGGGGTCACAAATCCATCAAAATCTGACTTTCGCCAATTCACGCAAAAATGGTGCCAAAGGGTTGCAAATGTTCCCCTGAGAAGTTTGGCGGTCCAAGCAAAAGGCTTTTTATCACAGGACAAGAAATCAGACCTCGACAACTTAACCGGCGGAAAAATATTTTTTGAAAAAATCCTTAAGCCCCGGGGTCACAATTTAAGGAAATATCTGACTTTCGCCAATTCACTTTAAAAAGGTGCCAAAGGGTTGCAAATGCTCACCTGAGAGGTTTGGCGGTCGAAACAGAAGGCTTTTTATCACAGGAAAAGAAATCAGACCTCGACAACTTGACCGGCAGAAAAATATTTTTTGAAAAAATCCCTAAGCCCCGGGGTCACAATTTCAGGAAAAATCCGACTTTTGCCAATTAACTCAGAAATGGTGCTAAAGGGTTGCAAATGCTCCCCTGAGATGTTTGGCGGTCGAAACAGAAGGCTTTTTATCACAGGACAAGAAATCAGACCTTGACAACTTAACCGGCGGAAAAATATTTTTTTGAAAACATCCCTAAGCCCCGGGGTCACAATTCAATCAAAAATCTGACTTTCGCCTATTCACTCAAAAATGGTGCCAAAGGGTTGCAAATGCTCCCCTGAGATGTTTGGCGGTCGAAACAGAAGGCTTTTTATCACAGGACAAGAAGTCAGCCCTCGACAACTTAACCGGCAGAAAAATATTTTTTTGAAAAAATCCCTAAGCCCCGGGGTCACAATTTCAGGAAAAATCTGACTTTTGCCAATTAACTGAAAAATGGTGCCAAAGGCTTGAAAATGTTCCCCTGAGATGTTTGGCGGTCAAAACAGAAGGCTTTTTATCACAGGACAAGAAATCAGACCTCGACAACTTAACCGGCAGAAAAATATTTTTTTGAAAAAATCCATAAGCCCCGGGGTCACAATTCAATCAAAAATCTCACTTTCGCCTATTCACTCAAAAATGGTGCCAAAGGGTTGCAAATGCTCCCCTGAGATGTTTGGCGGTCTAAACAGAAGGCTTTTTATCACAGGACAAGAAATCAGCCCTCGACAACTTAACCGGCAGAAAAATATTTTTTTGAAAAAATCCCTAAGTCCCGGGGTCACAATTTCAGGAAAAATCTGACTTTTGCCAATTAACTCAAAAATGGTGCTAAAGGGTTGCAAATGTTCCCCTGAGATGTTTGGCAGTCGAAACAGAAGGCTTTATATCACAGGACAAGAAATCAGACCTCGACAACTTAACCGGCAGAAAAATATTTTTTCAAAAAATCCCTAAGCCCCGGGGTCCCAATTTCAGGAAAAATCTGACATTTGCCAATTAACTCAAAAATGGTGCCAAAGGGTTGCAAATGTGCCCCTGAGATGTTTCGCGGTCAAAACAGAAGGCTTTTTATCACAGGACAAGAAATCAGACCTCGACAACTTAACCGGCAGAAAAATATTTTTTTGAAAAAATCCCTAAGCCCCCGGGGTCACAATTCCATCAAAAATCTGACTTTTGCCAATTAACTGAAAAATGGTGCCAAAGGGTTGCAAAAGTTCCCCTGAGATGTTTGGCGGTCAAAACAGAAGGCTTTTTATCACAGGACAAGAAATCAGACCTCGAAAACTTAACCGGCGGAAAAATATTTTTTTGAACAAATCCCTAAGCCCCGGGGTCACAATTTCAGGAAAAATCGGACTTTCGCCAATTCACTCAAAAATGGTGCCAAAGGGTTTCAAATGCTCCCCTGAGATGTTTGGCGGTCGAAACAGAAGGCTTTTTATCACAGGATAAGAAATCAGACCTCGACAACTTAACCGGCGGAAAAATATTTTTTGAAAAAATCCTTAAGCCCCGGGGTCACAATTTAAGGAAAAATCTGAGGTTCGCCAATTCACGTAAAAATGGTGCCAAAGGGTTGCAAATGCTCCCCTGAGAGGTTTGGCGGTCGAAACAGAAGGCTTTTTATCACAGGAAAAGAAATCAGACCTCGACAACTTAACCGGCAGAAAAATATTTTTTTGAAAAAATCCCTAAGCCCCGGGGTCACAATTTAAGGAAAAATCTGACTTTCGTCAATTCACTCAAAAATGGTGCTAAAGGGTGGCAAATGCTCCCCTGAGATGTTTGGCGGTCGAAACAGAAGGCTTTTTATCACAGGACAAGAAATCAGACCTCGACAACTTAACCGGCGGAAAAATATTTTTTTGAAAAAATCCCTAAGCCCCGGGGTCACAATTCCATCAAAAATCTGACTTTTGCCAATTAACTGAAAAATGGTGCCAAAGGGTTGCAAATGTTCCCCTGATATGTTTGGCGGTCAAAACAGAAGGCTTTTTATCACAGGACAAGAAATCAGACCTCGACAACTTAACCGGCGGAAAAATATTTTTTTGAAAACATCCCTAAGCCCCGGGTTCACAATTTCAGGAAAAATCTGACTTTTGCCAATTAACTGAAAAATGGTGCCAAAGGGTTGCAAATGCTCCCCTGAGATGTTTGGCGGTCAAAACAGAAGGCTTTTTATCACAGGACAAGAAATCAGACCTCGACAACTTAACCGGCAGAAAAATATTTTTTTGAACAAATCCCAGAGACCCGGGGTCACAATTTCAGGAAAAATCGGACTTTCGCCAATTCACTCAAAAATGGTGCCAAAGGGTTTCAAATGCTCCCCTGAGATGTTTGGCCATCGAAACAGAAGGCTTTTTATCATAGGACAAGAAATCAGACCTCGACAACTTAACCGGCGGAAAAAAATTTTTTTGAACAAATCCCTAAGCCCCGGGGTCACAATTCCATGAAAAATCTGACTTTTGCCAATTAACTCAAAAATGGTGCCAAAGGGTTGCAAATGCTCCCCTGAGATGTTTGGCGGTCGAAACAGAAGGCTTTTTATCACAGGACAAGAAATCAGACCTCGACAACTTAACCGGCGGAAAAATATTTTTTTGAAAAAATACGAAAGACCCGGGGTCACAATTTCAGGAAAAATCCGACTTTCGCGAATTCACTCAGAAATGGTGCTAAAGGGTTGCAAATGCTCCCCTGAGATGTTTGGCGGTCGAAACAGAAAGCTTTTAATCACAGGACAAGAAATCAGACCTCAACAACTTAACCGGCGGAAAAATATTTTTTTGAAAAAATCCCTAAGACCCGGGGTCACAAATCCATCAAAATCTGACTTTCGCCAATTCACGCAAAAATGGTGCCAAAGGGTTGCAAATGTTCCCCTGAGAAGTTTGGCGGTCCAAGCAAAAGGCTTTTTATCACAGGACAAGAAATCAGACCTCGACAACTTAACCGGCGGAAAAATATTTTTTGAAAAAATCCTTAAGCCCCGGGGTCACAATTTAAGGAAATATCTGACTTTCGCCAATTCACTTTAAAAAGGTGCCAAAGGGTTGCAAATGCTCCCCTGAGAGGTTTGGCGGTCGAAACAGAAGGCTTTTTATCACAGGAAAAGAAATCAGACCTCGACAACTTGACCGGCAGAAAAATATTTTTTGAAAAAATCCCTAAGCCCCGGGGTCACAATTTCAGGAAAAATCCGACTTTTGCCAATTAACTCAGAAATGGTGCTAAAGGGTTGCAAATGCTCCCCTGAGATGTTTGGCGGTCGAAACAGAAGGCTTTTTATCACAGGACAAGAAATCAGACCTTGACAACTTAACCGGCGGAAAAATATTTTTTTGAAAACATCCCTAAGCCCCGGGGTCACAATTCAATCAAAAATCTGACTTTCGCCTATTCACTCAAAAATGGTGCCAAAGGGTTGCAAATGCTCCCCTGAGATGTTTGGCGGTCGAAACAGAAGGCTTTTTATCACAGGACAAGAAGTCAGCCCTCGACAACTTAACCGGCAGAAAAATATTTTTTTGAAAAAATCCCTAAGCCCCGGGGTCACAATTTCAGGAAAAATCTGACTTTTGCCAATTAACTGAAAAATGGTGCCAAAGGCTTGAAAATGTTCCCCTGAGATGTTTGGCGGTCAAAACAGAAGGCTTTTTATCACAGGACAAGAAATCAGACCTCGACAACTTAACCGGCAGAAAAATATTTTTTTGAAAAAATCCATAAGCCCCGGGGTCACAATTCAATCAAAAATCTCACTTTCGCCTATTCACTCAAAAATGGTGCCAAAGGGTTGCAAATGCTCCCCTGAGATGTTTGGCGGTCGAAACAGAAGGCTTTTTATCACAGGACAAGAAATCAGCCCTCGACAACTTAACCGGCAGAAAAATATTTTTTTGAAAAAATCCCTAAGTCCCGGGGTCACAATTTCAGGAAAAATCTGACTTTTGCCAATTAACTCAAAAATGGTGCTAAAGGGTTGCAAATGTTCCCCTGAGATGTTTGGCAGTCGAAACAGAAGGCTTTATATCACAGGACAAGAAATCAGACCTCGACAACTTAACCGGCAGAAAAATATTTTTTCAAAAAATCCCTAAGCCCCGGGGTCCCAATTTCAGGAAAAATCTGACATTTGCCAATTAACTCAAAAATGGTGCCAAAGGGTTGCAAATGTGCCCCTGAGATGTTTCGCGGTCAAAACAGAAGGCTTTTTATCACAGGACAAGAAATCAGACCTCGACAACTTAACCGGCAGAAAAATATTTTTTTGAAAAAATCCCTAAGCCCCCGGGGTCACAATTCCATCAAAAATCTGACTTTTGCCAATTAACTCAAAAATGGTGCTAAAGGGTTGCAAATGCTCCCCTGAGATGTTTGGCAGTCGAAACAGAAGGCTTTTTTTCACAGGACAAGAAATCAGACCTCGACAACTTAACCGGCAGAAAAATATTTTTTTGAAAAAATCCCTAAGCCCCGGGGTCACAATTTCAGGAAAAATCTGACTTTTGCCAATTAACTGAAAAATGGTGCCAAAGGGTTGCAAATGTTCCCCTGAGATGTTTGGCGGTCAAAACAGAAGGCTTTTTTTCACAGGACAAGAAATCAGACCTCGACAACTTAACCGGCAGAAAAATATTTTTTTGAAAAAATCCCTAAGCCCCGGGGTCACAATTTCAGGAAAAAATCTGACTTTTGCCAATTAACTCAAAAATGGTGCTAAAGGGTTGCAAATGTTCCCCTGAGATGTTTGGCAGTCGAAACAGAAGGCTTTTTATCACAGGACAAGAAATCAGACCTCGACAACTTAACCGGCAGAAAAATATTTTTTTGAAAAAATCCCTAAGCCCCCGGGGTCACAATTCCATCAAAAATCTGACGTTTGCCAATTAACACAAAAATGGTGCCAAAGGGTTGCAAATGCTCCCCTGAGAGGTTTGGCGGTCGAAACAGAAGGCTTTTTATCACAGGACAAGAAATCAGCCCTCGACAACTTAACCGGCAGAAAAATATTTTTTTGAAAAAATCCCTAAGCCCCGGGGTCACAATTCCATCAAAAATCTGACTTTTGCCAATTAATTCAAAAATGGTGCTAAAGGGTTGCAAATGCTCCCCTGAGATGTTTGGCGGTCGAAACAGAAGGCTTTTAATCACAGGACAAGAAATCAGACCTCGACAACTTAACCGGCGGAAAAATATTTTTTTGAAAAAATCCCTAAGACCCGGGGTCACAATTCCATCAAAAATCTGACTTTTGCCAATTAACTCAAAAATGGTGTCAAAGGGTTGCAAATGCTCCCCTGAGATGTTTGGCCGTCGAAACAGAAGGCTTTTTATCATAGGACAAGAAATCAGACCTCGACAACTTAACCGGCGGAAAAATATTTTTTTGAAAAAATCCCTAAGACCCGGGGTCACAATTCCATCAAAAATCTGACTTTTGCCAATTAACTCAAAAATGGTGCCAAAGGGTTGCAAATGCTCCCCTGAGATGTTTGGCGGTCGAAACAGAAGGCTTTTTATTACAGGACAAGAAATCAGACCTCGACAACTTAACCGGCGGAAAAATATTTTTTTGAAAAAATCCCTAAGACCCGGGGTCACAAATCCATCAAAAATCTGACTTTTCCCAATTAATTCAAAAATGGTGCTAAAGGGTTTCAAATGTTCCCCTGAGATGTTTGGCGGTCCAAACAAAAGGCTTTTTTTCACAGGACAAGAAATCAGACCTCGACAACTTAACCGGCGGAAAAATATTTTTTTGAAAAAATCCCTAAGCCCCGGGGTCACAAATCCATCAAAATCTGACTTTCGCCAATTCACTCAAAAATGGTGCCAAAGGGATGCAAATGTTCCCCTGAGATGTTTGGCAGTCGAAACAGAAGGCTTTTTATCACAGGACAAGAAATCAGACCTCGACAACTTAACCGGCGGAACAATATTGTTTTGAAAAAATCCCTAAGACCCGGGGTCACAATTTCAGGAAAAATCTGACTTTCGCCAATTCACTTAAAAATGGTGCCAAAGGGTTGCAAATGCTCCCCTGAGAGTTTTGGCGGTCGAAACAGAAGGCTTTTTATCACAGGAAAAGAAATCAGACCTCGACAACTTGACCGGCAGAAATTTTTTTGGAAAAAATCCCTAAGCCCCGGGGTCACAATTTCAGGAAAAATCTGACTTTTGCCAATTAACTCAAAAATGGTGTCAAAGGGTTGCAAATGCTCCCCTGAGATGTTTGGCGGTCGAAACAGAAGGCTTTTTATCACAGGACAAGAAATCAGACCACGACAACTTAACCGGCAGAAAAATATTTTTTTGAAAAAATCCCTAAGACCCGGGGTCACAATTCAATCAAAAATCTGACTTTCGCCTATTCACTCAAAAATGGTGCCAAAGGGTTGCAAATGCTCCCCTGAGATGTTTGGCGGTCGAAACAGAAGGCTTTTTATCACAGGACAAGAAATCAGACCTCGACAACTTAACCGGCAGAAAAATATTTTTTTGAAAAAATCCCTAAGCCCCGGGGTCACAATTTAAGGAAAAATCTGACTTTTGCCAATTAACTCAAAAATGGTGCTAAAGGGTTGCAAATGTTCCCCTGAGATGTTTGGCAGTCGAAACAGAAGGCTTTATATCACAGGACAAGAAATCAGACCTCGACAACTTAACCGGCAGAAAAATATTTTTTCAAAAAATCCCTAAGCCCCGGGGTCACAATTTCAGGAAAAATCTGACTTTTGCCAATTCACTCAAAACTGGTGCTAAAGGGTTGCAAATGCTCCCCTGAGATGTTTGGCGGTCGAAACAGAAGACTTTTTTTCGCAGGACAAGAAATCAGACCTCAACAACTTAACCGGCGGTAACGTATTTTTTTGAAAAAATCCCTAAGCCCCGGGGTCACAATTTCAGGAAAAATCCGACTTTCGCGAATTCACTCAGAAATGGTGCCAAAGGGTTGCAAATGTTCCCCTGAGATGTTTGGCCGTCGAAACAGAAGGCTTTTTATCACAGGACAAGAAATCAGACCTCGACAACTTAACCGGCAGAAAAATATTTTTTTGAAAAAATCCCTAAGCCCCCGGGGTCACAATTCCATCAAAAATCTGACTTTTGCCAATTAACTCAAAAATGGTGCCAAAGGGTTGCAAATGCTCCCCTGAGATGTTTGGCGGTCGAAACAGAAGGCTTTTTATCACAGGACAAGAAATCAGACCTCGACAACTTAACCGGCAGAAAAATATTTTTTGAAAAAATCCTTAAGCCCCGGGGTCACAATTTAAGGGAAAATCTGACTTTTGCCAATTAACTCAAAAATGGTGCCAAAGGGTTGCAAATGCTCCCCTGAGATGTTTGGCGGTCGAAACAGAAGGCTTTTTATCACAGGACAAGAAATCAGACCTCGACAACTTAACCGGCAGAAAAATATTTTTTGAAAAAATCCCTAAGCCCCGGGGTCACAATTCCATCAAAAATCTGACTTTTGCCAATTAATTCAAAAATGGTGCTAAAGGGTTGCAAATGCTCCCCTGAGATGTTTGGCGGTCGAAACAGAAGGCTTTTAATCACAGGACAAGAAATCAGACCTCGACAACTTAACCGGCGGAAAAATATTTTTTTGAAAAAATCCCTAAGACCCGGGGTCACAATTCCATCAAAAATCTGACTTTTGCCAATTAACTCAAAAATGGTGTCAAAGGGTTGCAAATGCTCCCCTGAGATGTTTGGCCGTCGAAACAGAAGGCTTTTTATCATAGGACAAGAAATCAGACCTCGACAACTTAACCGGCGGAAAAATATTTTTTTGAAAAAATCCCTAAGACCCGGGGTCACAATTCCATCAAAAATCTGACTTTTGCCAATTAACTCAAAAATGGTGCCAAAGGGTTGCAAATGCTCCCCTGAGATGTTTGGCGGTCGAAACAGAAGGCTTTTTATTACAGGACAAGAAATCAGACCTCGACAACTTAACCGGCGGAAAAATATTTTTTTGAAAAAATCCCTAAGACCCGGGGTAACAAATCCATCAAAAATCTGACTTTTCCCAATTAATTCAAAAATGGTGCTAAAGGGTTTCAAATGTTCCCCTGAGATGTTTGGCGGTCCAAACAAAAGGCTTTTTTTCACAGGACAAGAAATCAGACCTCGACAACTTAACCGGCGGAAAAATATTTTTTTGAAAAAATCCCTAAGCCCCGGGGTCACAAATCCATCAAAATCTGACTTTCGCCAATTCACTCAAAAATGGTGCCAAAGGGATGCAAATGTTCCCCTGAGATGTTTGGCAGTCGAAACAGAAGGCTTTTTATCACAGGACAAGAAATCAGACCTCGACAACTTAACCGGCGGAACAATATTGTTTTGAAAAAATCCCTAAGACCCGGGGTCACAATTTCAGGAAAAATCTGACTTTCGCCAATTCACTTAAAAATGGTGCCAAAGGGTTGCAAATGCTCCCCTGAGAGTTTTGGCGGTCGAAACAGAAGGCTTTTTATCACAGGAAAAGAAATCAGACCTCGACAACTTGACCGGCAGAAATTTTTTTTTGAAAAAATCCCTAAGCCCCGGGGTCACAATTTCAGGAAAAATCTGACTTTTGCCAATTAACTCAAAAATGGTGTCAAAGGGTTGCAAATGCTCCCCTGAGATGTTTGGCGGTCGAAACAGAAGGCTTTTTATCACAGGACAAGAAATCAGACCACGACAACTTAACCGGCAGAAAAATATTTTTTTGAAAAAATCCCTAAGACCCGGGGTCACAATTCAATCAAAAATCTGACTTTCGCCTATTCACTCAAAAATGGTGCCAAAGGGTTGCAAATGCTCCCCTGAGATGTTTGGCGGTCGAAACAGAAGGCTTTTTATCACAGGACAAGAAATCAGCCCTCGACAACTTAACCGGCAGAAAAATATTTTTTTGAAAAAATCCCTAAGCCCCGGGGTCACAATTTAAGGAAAAATCTGACTTTTGCCAATTAACTCAAAAATGGTGCTAAAGGGTTGCAAATGTTCCCCTGAGATGTTTGGCAGTCGAAACAGAAGGCTTTATATCACAGGACAAGAAATCAGACCTCGACAACTTAACCGGCAGAAAAATATTTTTTCAAAAAATCCCTAAGCCCCGGGGTCACAATTTCAGGAAAAATCTGACTTTTGCCAATTCACTCAAAACTGGTGCTAAAGGGTTGCAAATGCTCCCCTGAGATGTTTGGCGGTCGAAACAGAAGACTTTTTTTCGCAGGACAAGAAATCAGACCTCAACAACTTAACCGGCGGTAACGTATTTTTTTGAAAAAATCCCTAAGCCCCGGGGTCACAATTTCAGGAAAAATCCGACTTTCGCGAATTCACTCAGAAATGGTGCCAAAGGGTTGCAAATGTTCCCCTGAGATGTTTGGCCGTCGAAACAGAAGGCTTTTTATCACAGGACAAGAAATCAGACCTCGACAACTTAACCGGCAGAAAAATATTTTTTTGAAAAAATCCCTAAGCCCCCGGGGTCACAATTCCATCAAAAATCTGACTTTTGCCAATTAACTCAAAAATGGTGCCAAAGGGTTGCAAATGCTCCCCTGAGATGTTTGGCGGTCGAAACAGAAGGCTTTTTATCACAGGACAAGAAATCAGACCTCGACAACTTAACCGGCAGAAAAATATTTTTTGAAAAAATCCTTAAGCCCCGGGGTCACAATTTAAGGGAAAATCTGACTTTTGCCAATTAACTCAAAAATGGTGCCAAAGGGTTGCAAATGCTCCCCTGAGATGTTTGGCGGTCGAAACAGAAGGCTTTTTATCACAGGACAAGAAATCAGACCTCGACAACTTAACCGGCAGAAAAATATTTTTTGAAAAAATCCCTAAGCCCCGGGGTCACAATTCCATCAAAAATCTGACTTTTGCCAATTAATTCAAAAATGGTGCTAAAGGGTTGCAAATGCTCCCCTGAGATGTTTGGCGGTCGAAACAGAAGGCTTTTAATCACAGGACAAGAAATCAGACCTCGACAACTTAACCGGCGGAAAAATATTTTTTTGAAAAAATCCCTAAGACCCGGGGTCACAATTCCATCAAAAATCTGACTTTTGCCAATTAACTCAAAAATGGTGTCAAAGGGTTGCAAATGCTCCCCTGAGATGTTTGGCCGTCGAAACAGAAGGCTTTTTATCATAGGACAAGAAATCAGACCTCGACAACTTAACCGGCGGAAAAATATTTTTTTGAAAAAATCCCTAAGACCCGGGGTCACAATTCCATCAAAAATCTGACTTTTGCCAATTAACTCAAAAATGGTGCCAAAGGGTTGCAAATGCTCCCCTGAGATGTTTGGCGGTCGAAACAGAAGGCTTTTTATTACAGGACAAGAAATCAGACCTCGACAACTTAACCGGCGGAAAAATATTTTTTTGAAAAAATCCCTAAGACCCGGGGTAACAAATCCATCAAAAATCTGACTTTTCCCAATTAATTCAAAAATGGTGCTAAAGGGTTTCAAATGTTCCCCTGAGATGTTTGGCGGTCCAAACAAAAGGCTTTTTTTCACAGGACAAGAAATCAGACCTCGACAACTTAACCGGCGGAAAAATATTTTTTTGAAAAAATCCCTAAGCCCCGGGGTCACAATTTCAGGAAAAATCTGAATTTCGCCAATTCACTCAAAAATGGTGCCAAAGGGATGCAAATGTTCCCCTGAGATGTTTGGCAGTCGAAACAGAAGGCTTTTTATCACAGGACAAGAAATCAGACCTCGACAACTTAACCGGCGGAACAATATTGTTTTGAAAAAATCCCTAAGACCCGGGGTCACAATTTCAGGAAAAATCTGACTTTCGCCAATTCACTTAAAAATGGTTCCAAAGGGTTGCAAATGCTCCCCTGAGAGTTTTGGCGGTCGAAACAGAAGGCTTTTTATCACAGGAAAAGAAATCAGACCTCGACAACTTGACCGGCAGAAATTTTTTTTTGAAAAAATCCCTAAGCCCCGGGGTCACAATTTCAGGAAAAATCTGACTTTTGCCAATTAACTCAAAAATGGTGTCAAAGGGTTGCAAATGCTCCCCTGAGATGTTTGGCGGTCGAAACAGAAGGCTTTTTATCACAGGACAAGAAATCAGACCACGACAACTTAACCGGCAGAAAAATATTTTTTTGAAAAAATCCCTAAGCCCCGGGGTCACAATTCAATCAAAAATCTGACTTTCGCCTATTCACTCAAAAATGGTGCCAAAGGGTTGCAAATGCTCCCCTGAGATGTTTGGCGGTCGAAACAGAAGGCTTTTTATCACAGGACAAGAAATCAGCCCTCGACAACTTAACCGGCAGAAAAATATTTTTTTGAAAAAATCCCTAAGCCCCGGGGTCACAATTTCAGGAAAAATCTGACTTTTGCCAATTAACTCAAAAATGGTGCTAAAGGGTTGCAAATGTTCCCCTGAGATGTTTGGCAGTCGAAACAGAAGGCTTTATATCACAGGACAAGAAATCAGACCTCGACAACTTAACCGGCAGAAAAATATTTTTTCAAAAAATCCCTAAGCCCCGGGGTCACAATTTCAGGAAAAATCTGACTTTTGCCAATTCACTCAAAACTGGTGCTAAAGGGTTGCAAATGCTCCCCTGAGATGTTTGGCGGTCGAAACAGAAGACTTTTTTCGCAGGACAAGAAATCAGACCTCAACAACTTAACCGGCGGTAACGTATTTTTTTGAAAAAATCCCTAAGCCCCGGGGTCACAATTTCAGGAAAAATCCGACTTTCGCGAATTCACTCAGAAATGGTGCCAAAGGGTTGCAAATGTTCCCCTGAGATGTTTGGCCGTCGAAACAGAAGGCTTTTTATCACAGGACAAGAAATCAGACCTCGACAACTTAACCGGCAGAAAAATATTTTTTTGAAAAAATCCCTAAGCCCCCGGGGTCACAATTCCATCAAAAATCTGACTTTTGCCAATTAACTCAAAAATGGTGCCAAAGGGTTGCAAATGCTCCCCTGAGATGTTTGGCGGTCGAAACAGAAGGCTTTTTATCACAGGACAAGAAATCAGACCTCGACAACTTAACCGGCAGAAAAATATTTTTTGAAAAAATCCTTAAGCCCCGGGGTCACAATTTAAGGGAAAATCTGACTTTAGCCAATTCAGTCAAAAATGGTGCCAAAGAGTTGCAAATGCTCCCCTGAGATGTTTGGCGGTCGAAACAGAAGGCTTTTTATCACAGGAAAAGAAATCAGACCTCGACAACTTGACCGGAAGAAAAATATTTTTTTGAAAAAATCCCTAAGACCCGGGGTCACAATTCCATCAAAAATCTGACTTTTGCCAATTAATTCAAAAATGGTGCTAAAGGGTTGCAAATGTTCCCCTGAGATGTTTGGCGGTCCAAACAAAAGGCTTTTTTTCACAGGACAAGAAATCAGACCTCGACAACTTAACCGGCGGAAAAATATTTTTTTGAAAAAATCCCTAAGCCCCGGGGTCACAAATCCATCAAAATCTGACTTTCGCCAATTCACTCAAAAATGGTGCCAAAGGGATGCAAATGTTCCCCTGAGATGTTTGGCAGTCGAAACAGAAGGCTTTTTATCACAGGACAAGAAATCAGACCTCGACAACTTAACCGGCGAAACAATATTGTTTTGAAAAAATCCCTAAGACCCGGGGTCACAATTTCAGGAAAAATCTGACTTTCGCCAATTCACTTAAAAATGGTGCCAAAGGGTTGCAAATGCTCCCCTGAGAGGTTTGGCGGTCGAAACAGAAGGCTTTTTATCACAGGAAAAGAAATCAGACCTCGACAACTTGACCGGCAGAAATTTTTTTTTGAAAAAATCCCTAAGCCCCGGGGTCACAATTTCAGGAAAAATCTGACTTTTGCCAATTAACTCAGAAATGGTGCTAAAGGGTTGCAAATGTTCCCCTGATTTGTTTGGCGGTCGAAACAGAAGGCTTTTTATCACAGGACAAGAAATCAGACCACGACAACTTAACCGGCAGAAAAATATTGTTTTGAAAAAAATCCCTAAGACCCGGGGTCACAAATCCATCAAAAATCTGACTTTTGCCAATTCACTCAAAAATGGTGCCAAAGGGTTGCAAATGCTCCCCTGAGATGTTTGGCGGTCGAAACAGAAGGCTTTTTATCACAGGACAAGAAATCAGACAAAGACAACTTAACCGGCAGAAAAATATTTTTTGAAAAAATCCTTAAGCCCCGGGGTCACAATTTAAGGAAAAATCTGACTTTAGCCAATTCAGTCAAAAATGGTGCCAAAGAGTTGCAAATGCTCCCCTGAGATGTTTGGCGGTCGAAACAGAAGGCTTTTTATCACAGGACAAGAAATCAGACCAAGACAACTTAAGCGTCAGAAAAATATTTTTTTGAAAAAATCCTTAAGCCCCGGGGTCACAATTCCATCAAAAATCTGACTTTCGCCAATTCACTTAAAAATGGTGCCAAAGGGTTGCAAATGCTCCCCTGAGAGGTTTGGCGGTCGAAACAGAAGGCTTTTTATCACAGGACAAGAAATCAGACCTCGACAACTTAACCGGCAGAAAAATATTTTTTTGAAAAAATCCCTGAGACCCGGGGTCACAATTTCAGGAAAAATCGGACTTTCGCCAATTAACTCAAAAATGGTGTCAAAGGGTTGCAAATGCTCCCCTGAGATGTTTGGCGGTCGAAACAGAAGGCTTTTTATCACAGGACCAGAAATCAGACCTCGACAACTTGACCGGCAGAAAAATATTTTTTTGAAAAAATCCCTAAGCCTCGGGGTCACAATTCCATCAAAAATCTGACTTTTGCCAATTAATTCAAAAATGGTGCTAAAGGGTTGCAAATGCTCCCCTGAGATGTTTGGCGGTCGAAACAGAAGGCTTTTAATCACAGGACAAGAAATCAGACCTCGACAACTTAACCGGCGGAAAAATATTTTTTTGAAAAAATCCCTAAGACCCGGGGTCACAATTCCATCAAAAATCTGACTTTTGCCAATTAACTCAAAAATGGTGTCAAAGGGTTGCAAATGCTCCCCTGAGATGTTTGGCCGTCGAAACAGAAGGCTTTTTATCATAGGACAAGAAATCAGACCTCGACAACTTAACCGGCGGAAAAATATTTTTTTGAAAAAATCCCTAAGACCCGGGGTCACAATTCCATCAAAAATCTGACTTTTGCCAATTAACTCAAAAATGGTGCCAAAGGGTTGCAAATGCTCCCCTGAGATGTTTGGCGGTCGAAACAGAAGGCTTTTTATCACAGGACAAGAAATCAGACCTCGACAACTTAACCGGCGGAAAAATATTTTTTTGAAAAAATCCCAAAGACCCGGGGTCACAATTTCAGGAAAAATCTGACTTTCGCCAATTCACTCAAAAATGGTGCTAAAGGGTTGCAAATGCTCCCCTGAGATGTTTGGTGGTCGAAACAGAAGACTTTTTTTCACAGGACAAGAAATCAGACCTCAACAACTTAACCGGCGGTAACGTATTTTTTTGAAAAAATCCCTAAGCCCCCGAGGTCACAATTTCAGGAAAAATCCGACTTTCGCGAATTCACTCAGAAATGGTGCTAAAGGGTTGCAAATGCTCCCCTGAGATGTTTGGCGGTCGAAACAGAAAGCTTTTAATCACAGGACAAGAAATCAGACCTCCACAACTTAACCGGCGGAAAAATATTTTTTTGAAAAAATCCCTAAGACCCGGGGTCACAAATCCATCAAAAATCTGACTTTTGCCAATTAATTCAAAAATGGTGCTAAAGGGTTTCAAATGTTCCCCTGAGATGTTTGGCGGTCCAAACAAAAGGCTTTTTTTCACAGGACAAGAAATCAGACCTCGACAACTTAACCGGCGGAAAAATATTTTTTTGAAAAAATCCCTAAGCCCCGGGGTCACAAATCCATCAAAATCTGACTTTCGCCAATTCACTCAAAAATGGTGCCAAAGGGATGCAAATGTTCCCCTGAGATGTTTGGCAGTCGAAATAGAAGGCTTTTTATCACAGGACAAGAAATCAGACCTCGACAACTTAACCGGCGAAACAATATTGTTTTGAAAAAATCCCTAAGACCCGGGGTCACAATTTCAGGAAAAATCTGACTTTCGCCAATTCACTTAAAAATGGTGCCAAAGGGTTGCAAATGCTCCCCTGAAAGTTTTGGCGGTCGAAACATAAGGCTTTTTATCACAGGAAAAGAAATCAGACCTCGACAACTTGACCGGCAGAAATTTTTTTTTGAAAAAATCTCTAAGCCCCGGGGTCACAATTTCAGGAAAAATCTGACTTTTGCCAATTAACTCAAAAATGGTGTCAAAGGGTTGGAAATGCTCCCCTGAGATGTTTGGCGGTCGAAACAGAAGGCTTTTTATCACAGGACAAGAAATCAGACCACGACAACTTTACCGGCAGAAAAATATTGTTTTGAAAAAAATCCCTAAGACCCGGGGTCACAAATCCATCAAAAATCTGACTTTTGCCAATTAACTCAAAAATGGTGTCAAAGGGTTGCAAATGCTCCCCTGAGATGTTTGGCGGTCGAAACAGAAGGCTTTTTATCACAGGACAAGAAATCAGACCAAGACAACTTAACCGGCAGAAAAATATTTTTTGAAAAAATCCTTAAGCCCCGGGGTCACAATTTAAGGAAAAATCTGACTTTTGCCAATTAACTGAAAAATGGTGCCAAAGGGTTGCAAATGTTCCCCTGAGATGTTTGGCGGTCAAAACAGAAGGCTTTTTATCACAGGACAAGAAATCAGACCTCGACAACTTAACCGGCAGAAAAATATTTTTTTGAAAAAATCCCTAAGCCCCGGGGTCACAATTCAATCAAAAATCTGACTTTCGCCTATTCACTCAAAAATGGTGCCAAAGGGTTGCAAATGCTCCCCTGAGATGTTTGGCGGTCGAAACAGAAGGCTTTTTATCACAGGACAAGAAATCAGCCCTCGACAACTTAACCGGCAGAAAAATATTTTTTTGAAAAAATCCCTAAGCCCCGGGGTCACAATTTAAGGAAAAATCTGACTTTTGCCAATTAACTCAAAAATGGTGCTAAAGGGTTGCAAATGTTCCCCTGAGATGTTTGGCAGTCGAAACAGAAGGCTTTATATCACAGGACAAGAAATCAGACCTCGACAACTTAACCGGCAGAAAAATATTTTTTCAAAAAATCCCTAAGCCCCGGGGTCACAATTTCAGGAAAAATCTGACTTTTGCCAATTCACTCAAAACTGGTGCTAAAGGGTTGCAAATGCTCCCCTGAGATGTTTGGCGGTCGAAACAGAAGACTTTTTTTCGCAGGACAAGAAATCAGACCTCAACAACTTAACCGGCGGTAACGTATTTTTTTGAAAAAATCCCTAAGCCCCGGGGTCACAATTTCAGGAAAAATCCGACTTTCGCGAATTCACTCAGAAATGGTGCCAAAGGGTTGCAAATGTTCCCCTGAGATGTTTGGCCGTCGAAACAGAAGGCTTTTTATCACAGGACAAGAAATCAGACCTCGACAACTTAACCGGCAGAAAAATATTTTTTTGAAAAAATCCCTAAGCCCCCGGGGTCACAATTCCATCAAAAATCTGACTTTTGCCAATTAACTCAAAAATGGTGCCAAAGGGTTGCAAATGCTCCCCTGAGATGTTTGGCGGTCGAAACAGAAGGCTTTTTATCACAGGACAAGAAATCAGACCTCGACAACTTAACCGGCAGAAAAATATTTTTTGAAAAAATCCTTAAGCCCCGGGGTCACAATTTAAGGGAAAATCTGACTTTTGCCAATTAACTCAAAAATGGTGCCAAAGGGTTGCAAATGCTCCCCTGAGATGTTTGGCGGTTGAAACAGAAGGCTTTTTATCACAGGACAAGAAATCAGACCTCGACAACTTAACCGGCAGAAAAATATTTTTTGAAAAAATCCCTAAGCCCCGGGGTCACAATTCCATCAAAAATCTGACTTTTGCCAATTAATTCAAAAATGGTGCTAAAGGGTTGCAAATGCTCCCCTGAGATGTTTGGCGGTCGAAACAGAAGGCTTTTAATCACAGGACAAGAAATCAGACCTCGACAACTTAACCGGCGGAAAAATATTTTTTTGAAAAAATCCCTAAGACCCGGGGTCACAATTCCATCAAAAATCTGACTTTTGCCAATTAACTCAAAAATGGTGTCAAAGGGTTGCAAATGCTCCCCTGAGATGTTTGGCCGTCGAAACAGAAGGCTTTTTATCATAGGACAAGAAATCAGACCTCGACAACTTAACCGGCGGAAAAATATTTTTTTGAAAAAATCCCTAAGACCCGGGGTCACAATTCCATCAAAAATCTGACTTTTGCCAATTAACTCAAAAATGGTGCCAAAGGGTTGCAAATGCTCCCCTGAGATGTTTGGCGGTCGAAACAGAAGGCTTTTTATTACAGGACAAGAAATCAGACCTCGACAACTTAACCGGCGGAAAAATATTTTTTTGAAAAAATCCCTAAGACCCGGGGTAACAAATCCATCAAAAATCTGACTTTTCCCAATTAATTCAAAAATGGTGCTAAAGGGTTTCAAATGTTCCCCTGAGATGTTTGGCGGTCCAAACAAAAGGCTTTTTTTCACAGGACAAGAAATCAGACCTCGACAACTTAACCGGCGGAAAAATATTTTTTTGAAAAAATCCCTAAGCCCCGGGGTCACAATTTCAGGAAAAATCTGAATTTCGCCAATTCACTCAAAAATGGTGCCAAAGGGATGCAAATGTTCCCCTGAGATGTTTGGCAGTCGAAACAGAAGGCTTTTTATCACAGGACAAGAAATCAGACCTCGACAACTTAACCGGCGGAACAATATTGTTTTGAAAAAATCCCTAAGACCCGGGGTCACAATTTCAGGAAAAATCTGACTTTCGCCAATTCACTTAAAAATGGTTCCAAAGGGTTGCAAATGCTCCCCTGAGAGTTTTGGCGGTCGAAACAGAAGGCTTTTTATCACAGGAAAAGAAATCAGACCTCGACAACTTGACCGGCAGAAATTTTTTTTTGAAAAAATCCCTAAGCCCCGGGGTCACAATTTCAGGAAAAATCTGACTTTTGCCAATTAACTCAAAAATGGTGTCAAAGGGTTGCAAATGCTCCCCTGAGATGTTTGGCGGTCGAAACAGAAGGCTTTTTATCACAGGACAAGAAATCAGACCACGACAACTTAACCGGCAGAAAAATATTTTTTTGAAAAAATCCCTAAGCCCCGGGGTCACAATTCAATCAAAAATCTGACTTTCGCCTATTCACTCAAAAATGGTGCCAAAGGGTTGCAAATGCTCCCCTGAGATGTTTGGCGGTCGAAACAGAAGGCTTTTTATCACAGGACAAGAAATCAGCCCTCGACAACTTAACCGGCAGAAAAATATTTTTTTGAAAAAATCCCTAAGCCCCGGGGTCACAATTTCAGGAAAAATCTGACTTTTGCCAATTAACTCAAAAATGGTGCTAAAGGGTTGCAAATGTTCCCCTGAGATGTTTGGCAGTCGAAACAGAAGGCTTTATATCACAGGACAAGAAATCAGACCTCGACAACTTAACCGGCAGAAAAATATTTTTTCAAAAAATCCCTAAGCCCCGGGGTCACAATTTCAGGAAAAATCTGACTTTTGCCAATTCACTCAAAACTGGTGCTAAAGGGTTGCAAATGCTCCCCTGAGATGTTTGGCGGTCGAAACAGAAGACTTTTTTCGCAGGACAAGAAATCAGACCTCAACAACTTAACCGGCGGTAACGTATTTTTTTGAAAAAATCCCTAAGCCCCGGGGTCACAATTTCAGGAAAAATCCGACTTTCGCGAATTCACTCAGAAATGGTGCCAAAGGGTTGCAAATGTTCCCCTGAGATGTTTGGCCGTCGAAACAGAAGGCTTTTTATCACAGGACAAGAAATCAGACCTCGACAACTTAACCGGCAGAAAAATATTTTTTTGAAAAAATCCCTAAGCCCCCGGGGTCACAATTCCATCAAAAATCTGACTTTTGCCAATTAACTCAAAAATGGTGCCAAAGGGTTGCAAATGCTCCCCTGAGATGTTTGGCGGTCGAAACAGAAGGCTTTTTATCACAGGACAAGAAATCAGACCTCGACAACTTAACCGGCAGAAAAATATTTTTTGAAAAAATCCTTAAGCCCCGGGGTCACAATTTAAGGGAAAATCTGACTTTAGCCAATTCAGTCAAAAATGGTGCCAAAGAGTTGCAAATGCTCCCCTGAGATGTTTGGCGGTCGAAACAGAAGGCTTTTTATCACAGGAAAAGAAATCAGACCTCGACAACTTGACCGGAAGAAAAATATTTTTTTGAAAAAATCCCTAAGACCCGGGGTCACAATTCCATCAAAAATCTGACTTTTGCCAATTAATTCAAAAATGGTGCTAAAGGGTTGCAAATGTTCCCCTGAGATGTTTGGCGGTCCAAACAAAAGGCTTTTTTTCACAGGACAAGAAATCAGACCTCGACAACTTAACCGGCGGAAAAATATTTTTTTGAAAAAATCCCTAAGCCCCGGGGTCACAAATCCATCAAAATCTGACTTTCGCCAATTCACTCAAAAATGGTGCCAAAGGGATGCAAATGTTCCCCTGAGATGTTTGGCAGTCGAAACAGAAGGCTTTTTATCACAGGACAAGAAATCAGACCTCGACAACTTAACCGGCGAAACAATATTGTTTTGAAAAAATCCCTAAGACCCGGGGTCACAATTTCAGGAAAAATCTGACTTTCGCCAATTCACTTAAAAATGGTGCCAAAGGGTTGCAAATGCTCCCCTGAGAGGTTTGGCGGTCGAAACAGAAGGCTTTTTATCACAGGAAAAGAAATCAGACCTCGACAACTTGACCGGCAGAAATTTTTTTTTGAAAAAATCCCTAAGCCCCGGGGTCACAATTTCAGGAAAAATCTGACTTTTGCCAATTAACTCAGAAATGGTGCTAAAGGGTTGCAAATGTTCCCCTGATTTGTTTGGCGGTCGAAACAGAAGGCTTTTTATCACAGGACAAGAAATCAGACCACGACAACTTAACCGGCAGAAAAATATTGTTTTGAAAAAAATCCCTAAGACCCGGGGTCACAAATCCATCAAAAATCTGACTTTTGCCAATTCACTCAAAAATGGTGCCAAAGGGTTGCAAATGCTCCCCTGAGATGTTTGGCGGTCGAAACAGAAGGCTTTTTATCACAGGACAAGAAATCAGACAAAGACAACTTAACCGGCAGAAAAATATTTTTTGAAAAAATCCTTAAGCCCCGGGGTCACAATTTAAGGAAAAATCTGACTTTAGCCAATTCAGTCAAAAATGGTGCCAAAGAGTTGCAAATGCTCCCCTGAGATGTTTGGCGGTCGAAACAGAAGGCTTTTTATCACAGGACAAGAAATCAGACCAAGACAACTTAAGCGTCAGAAAAATATTTTTTTGAAAAAATCCTTAAGCCCCGGGGTCACAATTCCATCAAAAATCTGACTTTCGCCAATTCACTTAAAAATGGTGCCAAAGGGTTGCAAATGCTCCCCTGAGAGGTTTGGCGGTCGAAACAGAAGGCTTTTTATCACAGGACAAGAAATCAGACCTCGACAACTTAACCGGCAGAAAAATATTTTTTTGAAAAAATCCCTGAGACCCGGGGTCACAATTTCAGGAAAAATCGGACTTTCGCCAATTAACTCAAAAATGGTGTCAAAGGGTTGCAAATGCTCCCCTGAGATGTTTGGCGGTCGAAACAGAAGGCTTTTTATCACAGGACCAGAAATCAGACCTCGACAACTTGACCGGCAGAAAAATATTTTTTTGAAAAAATCCCTAAGCCTCGGGGTCACAATTCCATCAAAAATCTGACTTTTGCCAATTAATTCAAAAATGGTGCTAAAGGGTTGCAAATGCTCCCCTGAGATGTTTGGCGGTCGAAACAGAAGGCTTTTAATCACAGGACAAGAAATCAGACCTCGACAACTTAACCGGC
Source organism: Podarcis gaigeae (assembly GCF_964106915.1). Lineage (NCBI taxonomy): Eukaryota > Metazoa > Chordata > Lepidosauria > Squamata > Lacertidae > Podarcis > Podarcis gaigeae. The sequence continues at coordinate 13,993,316 of NC_139677.1, forward strand.
GGAAAAATATTTTTTTGAAAAAATCCCTAAGACCCGGGGTCACAATTCCATCAAAAATCTGACTTTTGCCAATTAACTCAAAAATGGTGTCAAAGGGTTGCAAATGCTCCCCTGAGATGTTTGGCCGTCGAAACAGAAGGCTTTTTATCATAGGACAAGAAATCAGACCTCGACAACTTAACCGGCGGAAAAATATTTTTTTGAAAAAATCCCTAAGACCCGGGGTCACAATTCCATCAAAAATCTGACTTTTGCCAATTAACTCAAAAATGGTGCCAAAGGGTTGCAAATGCTCCCCTGAGATGTTTGGCGGTCGAAACAGAAGGCTTTTTATCACAGGACAAGAAATCAGACCTCGACAACTTAACCGGCGGAAAAATATTTTTTTGAAAAAATCCCAAAGACCCGGGGTCACAATTTCAGGAAAAATCTGACTTTCGCCAATTCACTCAAAAATGGTGCTAAAGGGTTGCAAATGCTCCCCTGAGATGTTTGGTGGTCGAAACAGAAGACTTTTTTTCACAGGACAAGAAATCAGACCTCAACAACTTAACCGGCGGTAACGTATTTTTTTGAAAAAATCCCTAAGCCCCCGAGGTCACAATTTCAGGAAAAATCCGACTTTCGCGAATTCACTCAGAAATGGTGCTAAAGGGTTGCAAATGCTCCCCTGAGATGTTTGGCGGTCGAAACAGAAAGCTTTTAATCACAGGACAAGAAATCAGACCTCCACAACTTAACCGGCGGAAAAATATTTTTTTGAAAAAATCCCTAAGACCCGGGGTCACAAATCCATCAAAAATCTGACTTTTGCCAATTAATTCAAAAATGGTGCTAAAGGGTTTCAAATGTTCCCCTGAGATGTTTGGCGGTCCAAACAAAAGGCTTTTTTTCACAGGACAAGAAATCAGACCTCGACAACTTAACCGGCGGAAAAATATTTTTTTGAAAAAATCCCTAAGCCCCGGGGTCACAAATCCATCAAAATCTGACTTTCGCCAATTCACTCAAAAATGGTGCCAAAGGGATGCAAATGTTCCCCTGAGATGTTTGGCAGTCGAAATAGAAGGCTTTTTATCACAGGACAAGAAATCAGACCTCGACAACTTAACCGGCGAAACAATATTGTTTTGAAAAAATCCCTAAGACCCGGGGTCACAATTTCAGGAAAAATCTGACTTTCGCCAATTCACTTAAAAATGGTGCCAAAGGGTTGCAAATGCTCCCCTGAGAGTTTTGGCGGTCGAAACATAAGGCTTTTTATCACAGGAAAAGAAATCAGACCTCGACAACTTGACCGGCAGAAATTTTTTTTTGAAAAAATCTCTAAGCCCCGGGGTCACAATTTCAGGAAAAATCTGACTTTTGCCAATTAACTCAAAAATGGTGTCAAAGGGTTGGAAATGCTCCCCTGAGATGTTTGGCGGTCGAAACAGAAGGCTTTTTATCACAGGACAAGAAATCAGACCACGACAACTTTACCGGCAGAAAAATATTGTTTTGAAAAAAATCCCTAAGACCCGGGGTCACAAATCCATCAAAAATCTGACTTTTGCCAATTAACTCAAAAATGGTGTCAAAGGGTTGCAAATGCTCCCCTGAGATGTTTGGCGGTCGAAACAGAAGGCTTTTTATCACAGGACAAGAAATCAGACCAAGACAACTTAACCGGCAGAAAAATATTTTTTGAAAAAATCCTTAAGCCCCGGGGTCACAATTTAAGGAAAAATCTGACTTTTGCCAATTAACTGAAAAATGGTGCCAAAGGGTTGCAAATGTTCCCCTGAGATGTTTGGCGGTCAAAACAGAAGGCTTTTTATCACAGGACAAGAAATCAGACCTCGACAACTTAACCGGCAGAAAAATATTTTTTTGAAAAAATCCCTAAGCCCCGGGGTCACAATTCAATCAAAAATCTGACTTTCGCCTATTCAGTCAAAAATGGTGCCAAAGGGTTGCAAATGCTCCCCTGAGATGTTTGGCGGTCGAAACAGAAGGCTTTTAATCACAGGACAAGAAATCAGACCTCGACAACTTAACCGGCGGAAAAATATTTTTTTGAAAAAATCCCTAAGACCCGGGGTCACAATTCCATCAAAAATCTGACTTTTGCCAATTAACTCAAAAATGGTGTCAAAGGGTTGCAAATGCTCCCCTGAGATGTTTGGCCGTCGAAACAGAAGGCTTTTTATCATAGGACAAGAAATCAGACCTCGACAACTTAACCGGCGGAAAAATATTTTTTTGAAAAAATCCCTAAGACCCGGGGTCACAATTCCATCAAAAATCTGACTTTTGCCAATTAACTCAAAAATGGTGCCAAAGGGTTGCAAATGCTCCCCTGAGATGTTTGGCGGTCGAAACAGAAGGCTTTTTATCACAGGACAAGAAATCAGACCTCGACAACTTAACCGGCGGAAAAATATTTTTTTGAAAAAATCCCAAAGACCCGGGGTCACAATTTCAGGAAAAATCTGACTTTCGCCAATTCACTCAAAAATGGTGCTAAAGGGTTGCAAATGCTCCCCTGAGATGTTTGGTGGTCGAAACAGAAGACTTTTTTTCACAGGACAAGAAATCAGACCTCAACAACTTAACCGGCGGTAACGTATTTTTTTGAAAAAATCCCTAAGCCCCCGAGGTCACAATTTCAGGAAAAATCCGACTTTCGCGAATTCACTCAGAAATGGTGCTAAAGGGTTGCAAATGCTCCCCTGAGATGTTTGGCGGTCGAAACAGAAAGCTTTTAATCACAGGACAAGAAATCAGACCTCCACAACTTAACCGGCGGAAAAATATTTTTTTGAAAAAATCCCTAAGACCCGGGGTCACAAATCCATCAAAAATCTGACTTTTGCCAATTAATTCAAAAATGGTGCTAAAGGGTTTCAAATGTTCCCCTGAGATGTTTGGCGGTCCAAACAAAAGGCTTTTTTTCACAGGACAAGAAATCAGACCTCGACAACTTAACCGGCGGAAAAATATTTTTTTGAAAAAATCCCTAAGACCCGGGGTCACAATTTCAGGAAAAATCTGACTTTCGCCAATTCACTTAAAAATGGTGCCAAAGGGTTGCAAATGCTCCCCTGAGAGTTTTGGCGGTCGAAACAGAAGGCTTTTTATCACAGGAAAAGAAATCAGACCTCGACAACTTGACCGGCAGAAATTTTTTTTTGAAAAAATCTCTAAGCCCCGGGGTCACAATTTCAGGAAAAATCTGACTTTTGCCAATTAACTCAAAAATGGTGTCAAAGAGTTGCAAATGCTCCCCTGAGATGTTTGGCGGTCGAAACAGAAGGCTTTTTATCACAGGACAAGAAATCAGACCAAGACAACTTAACCGGCAGAAAAATATTTTTTGAAAAAATCCTTAAGCCCCGGGGTCACAATTTAAGGAAAAATCTGACTTTTGCCAATTAACTGAAAAATGGTGCCAAAGGGTTGCAAATGTTCCCCTGAGATGTTTGGCGGTCAAAACAGAAGGCTTTTTATCACAGGACAAGAAATCAGACCTCGACAACTTAACCGGCAGAAAAATATTTTTTTGAAAAAATCCCTAAGCCCCGGGGTCACAATTCAATCAAAAATCTGACTTTCGCCTATTCAGTCAAAAATGGTGCCAAAGGGTTGCAAATGCTCCCCTGAGATGTTTGGCGGTCGAAACAGAAGGCTTTTTATCACAGGACAAGAAATCAGCCCTCGACAACTTAACCGGCAGAAAAATATTTTTTTGAAAAAATCCCTAAGCCCCGGGGTCACAATTTCAGGAAAAATCTGAATTTCGCCAATTCACTCAAAACTGGTGCTAAAGGGTTGCAAATGCTCCCCTGAGATGTTTGGCGGTCGAAACAGAAGACTTTTTTTCGCAGGACAAGAAATCAGACCTCAACAACTTAACCTGCGGTAACGTATTTTTTTGAAAAAATCCCTAAGCCCCGGGGTCACAATTTCAGGAAAAATCCGACTTTCGCGAATTCACTCAGAAATGGTGCCAAAGGGTTGCAAATGTTCCCCTGAGATGTTTGGCCGTCGAAACAGAAGGCTTTTTATCACAGGACAAGAAATCAGACCTCGACAACTTAACCGGCAGAAAAATATTTTTTTGAAAAAATCCCTAAGCCCCCGGGGTCACAATTCCATCAAAAATCTGACTTTTGCCAATTAACTCAAAAATGGTGCCAAAGGGTTGCAAATGCTCCCCTGAGATGTTTGGCGGTCGAAACAGAAGGCTTTTTATCACAGGACAAGAAATCAGACCTCGACAACTTAACCGGCAGAAAAATATTTTTTGAAAAAATCCTTAAGCCCCGGGGTCACAATTTAAGGGAAAATCTGACTTTAGCCAATTCAGTCAAAAATGGTGCCAAAGAGTTGCAAATGCTCCCCTGAGATGTTTGGCGGTCGAAACAGAAGGCTTTTTATCACAGGAAAAGAAATCAGACCTCGACAACTTGACCGGAAGAAAAATATTTTTTTGAAAAAATCCCTAAGACCCGGGGTCACAATTCCATCAAAAATCTGACTTTTGCCAATTAATTCAAAAATGGTGCTAAAGGGTTGCAAATGTTCCCCTGAGATGTTTGGCGGTCCAAACAAAAGGCTTTTTTTCACAGGACAAGAAATCAGACCTCGACAACTTAACCGGCGGAAAAATATTTTTTTGAAAAAATCCCTAAGCCCCGGGGTCACAAATCCATCAAAATCTGACTTTCGCCAATTCACTCAAAAATGGTGCCAAAGGGATGCAAATGTTCCCCTGAGATGTTTGGCAGTCGAAACAGAAGGCTTTTTATCACAGGACAAGAAATCAGACCTCGACAACTTAACCGGCGAAACAATATTGTTTTGAAAAAATCCCTAAGACCCGGGGTCACAATTTCAGGAAAAATCTGACTTTCGCCAATTCACTTAAAAATGGTGCCAAAGGGTTGCAAATGCTCCCCTGAGAGGTTTGGCGGTCGAAACAGAAGGCTTTTTATCACAGGAAAAGAAATCAGACCTCGACAACTTGACCGGCAGAAATTTTTTTTTGAAAAAATCCCTAAGCCCCGGGGTCACAATTTCAGGAAAAATCTGACTTTTGCCAATTAACTCAAAAATGGTGTCAAAGGGTTGCAAATGCTCCCCTGAGATGTTTGGCGGTCGAAACAGAAGGCTTTTTATCACAGGACCAGAAATCAGACCTCGACAACTTGACCGGCAGAAAAATATTTTTTTGAAAAAATCCCTAAGACCCGGGGTCACAAATCCATCAAAAATCTGACTTTTGCCAATTAATTCAAAAATGGTGCTAAAGGGTTTCAAATGTTCCCCTGAGATGTTTGGCGGTCCAAACAAAAGGCTTTTTTTCACAGGACAAGAAATCAGACCTCGACAACTTAACCGGCGGAAAAATATTTTTTTGAAAAAATCCCTAAGCCCCGGGGTCACAAATCCATCAAAATCTGACTTTCGCCAATTCACTCAAAAATGGTGCCAAAGGGATGCAAATGTTCCCCTGAGATGTTTGGCAGTCGAAACAGAAGGCTTTTTATCACAGGACAAGAAATCAGACCTCGACAACTTAACCGGCGGAACAATATTGTTTTGAAAAAATCCCTAAGACCCGGGGTCACAATTTCAGGAAAAATCTGACTTTCGCTAATTCACTTAAAAATGGTGCCAAAGGGTTGCAAATGCTCCCCTGAGAGTTTTGGCGGTCGAAACAGAAGGCTTTTTATCACAGGAAAAGAAATCAGACCTCGACAACTTGACCGGCAGAAATTTTTTTTTGAAAAAATCCCTAAGCCCCGGGGTCACAATTTCAGGAAAAATCTGACTTTTGCCAATTAACTCAAAAATGGTGTCAAAGGGTTGCAAATGCTCCCCTGAGATGTTTGGCGGTCGAAACAGAAGGCTTTTTATCACAGGACAAGAAATCAGACCACGACAACTTAACCGGCAGAAAAATATTGTTTTGAAAAAAATCCCTAAGACCCGGGGTCACAAATCCATAAAAAATCTGACTTTTGCCAATTAACTCAAAAATGGTGTCAAAGGGTTGCAAATGCTCCCCTGAGATGTTTGGCGGTCGAAACAGAAGGCTTTTTATCACAGGACAAGAAATCAGACCAAGACAACTTAACCGGCAGAAAAATATTTTTTGAAAAAATCCTTAAGCCCCGGGGTCACAATTTAAGGAAAAATCTGACTTTTGCCAATTAACTGAAAAATGGTGCCAAAGGGTTGCAAATGTTCCCCTGAGATGTTTGGCGGTCAAAACAGAAGGCTTTTTATCACAGGACAAGAAATCAGACCTCGACAACTTAACCGGCAGAAAAATATTTTTTTGAAAAAATCCCTAAGCCCCGGGGTCACAATTCAATCAAAAATCTGACTTTCGCCTATTCACTCAAAAATGGTGCCAAAGGGTTGCAAATGCTCCCCTGAGATGTTTGGCGGTCGAAACAGAAGGCTTTTTATCACAGGACAAGAAATCAGCCCTCGACAACTTAACCGGCAGAAAAATATTTTTTTGAAAAAATCCCTAAGCCCCGGGGTCACAATTTCAGGAAAAATCTGACTTTTGCCAATTAACTCAAAAATGGTGCTAAAGGGTTGCAAATGTTCCCCTGAGATGTTTGGCAGTCGAAACAGAAGGCTTTATATCACAGGACAAGAAATCAGACCTCGACAACTTAACCGGCAGAAAAATATTTTTTCAAAAAATCCCTAAGCCCCGGGGTCACAATTTCAGGAAAAATCTGACTTTTGCCAATTCACTCAAAACTGGTGCTAAAGGGTTGCAAATGCTCCCCTGAGATCTTTGGCGGTCGAAACAGAAGACTTTTTTTCGCAGGACAAGAAATCAGACCTCAACAACTTAACCGGCAGTAACGTATTTTTTTGAAAAAATCCCTAAGCCCCGGGGTCACAATTTCAGGAAAAATCCGACTTTCGCGAATTCACTCAGAAATGGTGCCAAAGGGTTGCAAATGTTCCCCTGAGATGTTTGGCCGTCGAAACAGAAGGCTTTTTATCACAGGACAAGAAATCAGACCTCGACAACTTAACCGGCAGAAAAATATTTTTTTGAAAAAATCCCTAAGCCCCCGGGGTCACAATTCCATCAAAAATCTGACTTTTGCCAATTAACTAAAAAATGGTGCCAAAGGGTTGCAAATGCTCCCCTGAGATGTTTGGAGGTCGAAACAGAAGGCTTTTTATCACAGGACAAGAAATCAGACCTCGACAACTTAACCGGCGGAAAAATATTTTTTTGAAAAAATCCCAAAGACCCGGGGTCACAATTTCAGGAAAAATCTGAATTTCGCCAATTCACTCAAAACTGGTGCTAAAGGGTTGCAAATGCTCCCCTGAGATGTTTGGCGGTCGAAACAGAAGACTTTTTTTCGCAGGACAAGAAATCAGACCTCAACAACTTAACCTGCGGTAACGTATTTTTTTGAAAAAATCCCTAAGCCCCGGGGTCACAATTTCAGGAAAAATCCGACTTTCGCGAATTCACTCAGAAATGGTGCCAAAGGGTTGCAAATGTTCCCCTGAGATGTTTGGCCGTCGAAACAGAAGGCTTTTTATCACAGGACAAGAAATCAGACCTCGACAACTTAACCGGCAGAAAAATATTTTTTTGAAAAAATCCCTAAGCCCCCGGGGTCACAATTCCATCAAAAATCTGACTTTTGCCAATTAACTCAAAAATGGTGCCAAAGGGTTGCAAATGCTCCCCTGAGATGTTTGGCGGTCGAAACAGAAGGCTTTTTATCACAGGACAAGAAATCAGACCTCGACAACTTAACCGGCAGAAAAATATTTTTTGAAAAAATCCTTAAGCCCCGGGGTCACAATTTAAGGGAAAATCTGACTTTAGCCAATTCAGTCAAAAATGGTGCCAAAGAGTTGCAAATGCTCCCCTGAGATGTTTGGCGGTCGAAACAGAAGGCTTTTTATCACAGGAAAAGAAATCAGACCTCGACAACTTGACCGGAAGAAAAATATTTTTTTGAAAAAATCCCTAAGACCCGGGGTCACAATTCCATCAAAAATCTGACTTTTGCCAATTAATTCAAAAATGGTGCTAAAGGGTTGCAAATGTTCCCCTGAGATGTTTGGCGGTCCAAACAAAAGGCTTTTTTTCACAGGACAAGAAATCAGACCTCGACAACTTAACCGGCGGAAAAATATTTTTTTGAAAAAATCCCTAAGCCCCGGGGTCACAAATCCATCAAAATCTGACTTTCGCCAATTCACTCAAAAATGGTGCCAAAGGGATGCAAATGTTCCCCTGAGATGTTTGGCAGTCGAAACAGAAGGCTTTTTATCACAGGACAAGAAATCAGACCTCGACAACTTAACCGGCGAAACAATATTGTTTTGAAAAAATCCCTAAGACCCGGGGTCACAATTTCAGGAAAAATCTGACTTTCGCCAATTCACTTAAAAATGGTGCCAAAGGGTTGCAAATGCTCCCCTGAGAGGTTTGGCGGTCGAAACAGAAGGCTTTTTATCACAGGAAAAGAAATCAGACCTCGACAACTTGACCGGCAGAAATTTTTTTTTGAAAAAATCCCTAAGCCCCGGGGTCACAATTTCAGGAAAAATCTGACTTTTGCCAATTAACTCAAAAATGGTGTCAAAGGGTTGCAAATGCTCCCCTGAGATGTTTGGCGGTCGAAACAGAAGGCTTTTTATCACAGGACCAGAAATCAGACCTCGACAACTTGACCGGCAGAAAAATATTTTTTTGAAAAAATCCCTAAGACCCGGGGTCACAAATCCATCAAAAATCTGACTTTTGCCAATTAATTCAAAAATGGTACTAAAGGGTTTCAAATATTCCCCTGAGATGTTTGGCGGTCCAAACAAAAGGCTTTTTTTCACAGGACAAGAAATCAGACCTCGACAACTTAACCGGCGGAAAAATATTTTTTTGAAAAAATCCCTAAGCCCCGGGGTCACAAATCCATCAAAATCTGACTTTCGCCAATTCACTCAAAAATGGTGCCAAAGGGATGCAAATGTTCCCCTGAGATGTTTGGCAGTCGAAACAGAAGGCTTTTTATCACAGGACAAGAAATCAGACCTCGACAACTTAACCGGCGGAACAATATTGTTTTGAAAAAAATCCCTAAGACCCGGGGTCACAATTTCAGGAAAAATCAGACTTTCGCCAATTCACTTAAAAATGGTGCCAAAGGGTTGCAAATGCTCCCCTGAGAGTTTTGGCGGTCGAAACAGAAGGCTTTTTATCACAGGACAAGAAATCAGACCACGACAACTTTACCGGCAGAAAAATATTGTTTTGAAAAAAATCCCTAAGACCCGGGGTCACAAATCCATCAAAAATCTGACTTTTGCCAATTAACTCAAAAATGGTGTCAAAGAGTTGCAAATGCTCCCCTGAGATGTTTGGCGGTCGAAACAGAAGGCTTTTTATCACAGGACAAGAAATCAGACCAAGACAACTTAACCGGCAGAAAAATATTTTTTGAAAAAATCCTTAAGCCCCGGGGTCACAATTTAAGGAAAAATCTGACTTTTGCCAATTAACTGAAAAATGGTGCCAAAGGGTTGCAAATGTTCCCCTGAGATGTTTGGCGGTCAAAACAGAAGGCTTTTTATCACAGGACAAGAAATCAGACCTCGACAACTTAACCGGCAGAAAAATATTTTTTTGAAAAAATCCCTAAGCCCCGGGGTCACAATTCAATCAAAAATCTGACTTTCGCCTATTCAGTCAAAAATGGTGCCAAAGGGTTGCAAATGCTCCCCTGAGATGTTTGGCGGTCGAAACAGAAGGCTTTTTATCACAGGACAAGAAATCAGCCCTCGACAACTTAACCGGCAGAAAAATATTTTTTTGAAAAAATCCCTAAGCCCCGGGGTCACAATTTCAGGAAAAATCTGACTTTTGCCAATTAACTCAAAAATGGTGCTAAAGGGTTGCAAATGTTCCCCTGAGATGTTTGGCAGTCGAAACAGAAGGCTTTATATCACAGGACAAGAAATCAGACCTCGACAACTTAACCGGCAGAAAAATATTTTTTCAAAAAATCCCTAAGCCCCGGGGTCACAATTTCAGGATAAATCTGACTTTTGCCAATTAACTCAAAAATGGTGCCAAAGGGTTGCAAATGTTCCCCTGAGATGTTTGGCCGTCGAAACAGAAGGCTTTTTATCACAGGACAAGAAATCAGACCTCGACAACTTAACCGGCAGAAAAATATTTTTTTGAAAAAATCCCTAAGCCCCCGGGGTCACAATTCCATCAAAAATCTGACTTTTGCCAATTAACTCAAAAATGGTGCCAAAGGGTTGCAAATGCTCCCCTGAGATGTTTGGCGGTCGAAACAGAAGGCTTTTTATCACAGGACAAGAAATCAGACCTCGACAACTTAACCGGCGGAAAAATATTGTTTTGAAAAAATCCCAAAGACCCGGGGTCACAATTTCAGGAAAAATCTGAATTTCGCCAATTCACTCAAAACTGGTGCTAAAGGGTTGCAAATGCTCCCCTGAGATGTTTGGCGGTCGAAACAGAAGACTTTTTTTCGCAGGACAAGAAATCAGACCTCAACAACTTAACCTGCGGTAACGTATTTTTTTGAAAAAATCCCTAAGCCCCGGGGTCACAATTTCAGGAAAAATCCGACTTTCGCGAATTCACTCAGAAATGGTGCCAAAGGGTTGCAAATGTTCCCCTGAGATGTTTGGCCGTCGAAACAGAAGGCTTTTTATCACAGGACAAGAAATCAGACCTCGACAACTTAACCGGCAGAAAAATATTTTTTTGAAAAAATCCCTAAGCCCCCGGGGTCACAATTCCATCAAAAATCTGACTTTTGCCAATTAACTCAAAAATGGTGCCAAAGGGTTGCAAATGCTCCCCTGAGATGTTTGGCGGTCGAAACAGAAGGCTTTTTATCACAGGACAAGAAATCAGACCTCGACAACTTAACCGGCAGAAAAATATTTTTTGAAAAAATCCTTAAGCCCCGGGGTCACAATTTAAGGGAAAATCTGACTTTAGCCAATTCAGTCAAAAATGGTGCCAAAGAGTTGCAAATGCTCCCCTGAGATGTTTGGCGGTCGAAACAGAAGGCTTTTTATCACAGGAAAAGAAATCAGACCTCGACAACTTGACCGGAAGAAAAATATTTTTTTGAAAAAATCCCTAAGACCCGGGGTCACAATTCCATCAAAAATCTGACTTTTGCCAATTAATTCAAAAATGGTGCTAAAGGGTTGCAAATGTTCCCCTGAGATGTTTGGCGGTCCAAACAAAAGGCTTTTTTTCACAGGACAAGAAATCAGACCTCGACAACTTAACCGGCGGAAAAATATTTTTTTGAAAAAATCCCTAAGCCCCGGGGTCACAAATCCATCAAAATCTGACTTTCGCCAATTCACTCAAAAATGGTGCCAAAGGGATGCAAATGTTCCCCTGAGATGTTTGGCAGTCGAAACAGAAGGCTTTTTATCACAGGACAAGAAATCAGACCTCGACAACTTAACCGGCGAAACAATATTGTTTTGAAAAAATCCCTAAGACCCGGGGTCACAATTTCAGGAAAAATCTGACTTTCGCCAATTCACTTAAAAATGGTGCCAAAGGGTTGCAAATGCTCCCCTGAGAGGTTTGGCGGTCGAAACAGAAGGCTTTTTATCACAGGAAAAGAAATCAGACCTCGACAACTTGACCGGCAGAAATTTTTTTTTGAAAAAATCCCTAAGCCCCGGGGTCACAATTTCAGGAAAAATCTGACTTTTGCCAATTAACTCAAAAATGGTGTCAAAGGGTTGCAAATGCTCCCCTGAGATGTTTGGCGGTCGAAACAGAAGGCTTTTTATCACAGGACCAGAAATCAGACCTCGACAACTTGACCGGCAGAAAAATATTTTTTTGAAAAAATCCCTAAGACCCGGGGTCACAAATCCATCAAAAATCTGACTTTTGCCAATTAATTCAAAAATGGTGCTAAAGTGTTTCAAATGTTCCCCTGAGATGTTTGGCGGTCCAAACAAAAGGCTTTTTTTCACAGGACAAGAAATCAGACCTCGACAACTTAACCGGCGGAAAAATATTTTTTTGAAAAAATCCCTAAGCCCCGGGGTCACAAATCCATCAAAATCTGACTTTCGCCAATTCACTCAAAAATGGTGCCAAAGGGATGCAAATGTTCCCCTGAGATGTTTGGCAGTCGAAACAGAAGGCTTTTTATCACAGGACAAGAAATCAGACCTCGACAACTTAACCGGCGGAACAATATTGTTTTGAAAAAATCCCTAAGACCCGGGGTCACAATTTCAGGAAAAATCTGACTTTCGCCAATTCACTTAAAAATGGTGCCAAAGGGTTGCAAATGCTCCCCTGAGAGTTTTGGCGGTCGAAACAGAAGGCTTTTTATCACAGGAAAAGAAATCAGACCTCGACAACTTGACCGGCAGAAATTTTTTTTTGAAAAAATCCCTAAGCCCCGGGGTCACAATTTCAGGAAAAATCTGACTTTTGCCAATTAACTCAAAAATGGTGTCAAAGGGTTGCAAATGCTCCCCTGAGATGTTTGGCGGTCGAAACAGAAGGCTTTTTATCACAGGACAAGAAATCAGACCACGACAACTTAACCGGCAGAAAAATATTGTTTTGAAAAAAATCCCTAAGACCCGGGGTCACAAATCCATAAAAAATCTGACTTTTGCCAATTAACTCAAAAATGGTGTCAAAGGGTTGCAAATGCTCCCCTGAGATGTTTGGCGGTCGAAACAGAAGGCTTTTTATCACAGGACCAGAAATCAGACCAAGACAACTTGACCGGCAGAAAAATATTTTTTTGAAAAAATCCCTAAGACCCGGGGTCACAAATCCATCAAAAATCTGACTTTTGCCAATTAATTCAAAAATGGTGCTAAAGTGTTTCAAATGTTCCCCTGAGATGTTTGGCGGTCCAAACAAAAGGCTTTTTTTCACAGGACAAGAAATCAGACCTCGACAACTTAACCGGCGGAAAAATATTTTTTTGAAAAAATCCCTAAGCCCCGGGGTCACAAATCCATCAAAATCTGACTTTCGCCAATTCACTCAAAAATGGTGCCAAAGGGATGCAAATGTTCCCCTGAGATGTTTGGCAGTCGAAACAGAAGGCTTTTTATCACAGGACAAGAAATCAGACCTCGACAACTTAACCGGCGGAACAATATTGTTTTGAAAAAATCCCTAAGACCCGGGGTCACAATTTCAGGAAAAATCTGACTTTCGCCAATTCACTTAAAAATGGTGCCAAAGGGTTGCAAATGCTCCCCTGAGAGTTTTGGCGGTCGAAACAGAAGGCTTTTTATCACAGGAAAAGAAATCAGACCTCGACAACTTGACCGGCAGAAATTTTTTTTTGAAAAAATCCCTAAGCCCCGGGGTCACAATTTCAGGAAAAATCTGACTTTTGCCAATTAACTCAAAAATGGTGTCAAAGGGTTGCAAATGCTCCCCTGAGATGTTTGGCGGTCGAAACAGAAGGCTTTTTATCACAGGACAAGAAATCAGACCACGACAACTTAACCGGCAGAAAAATATTGTTTTGAAAAAAATCCCTAAGACCCGGGGTCACAAATCCATAAAAAATCTGACTTTTGCCAATTAACTCAAAAATGGTGTCAAAGGGTTGCAAATGCTCCCCTGAGATGTTTGGCGGTCGAAACAGAAGGCTTTTTATCACAGGACAAGAAATCAGACCAAGACAACTTAACCGGCAGAAAAATATTTTTTGAAAAAATCCTTAAGCCCCGGGGTCACAATTTAAGGAAAAATCTGACTTTTGCCAATTAACTGAAAAATGGTGCCAAAGGGTTGCAAATGTTCCCCTGAGATGTTTGGCGGTCAAAACAGAAGGCTTTTTATCACAGGACAAGAAATCAGACCTCGAGAACTTAACCGGCAGAAAAATATTTTTTTGAAAAAATCCCTAAGCCCCGGGGTCACAATTCAATCAAAAATCTGACTTTCGCCTATTCACTCAAAAATGGTGCCAAAGGGTTGCAAATGCTCCCCTGAGATGTTTGGCGGTCGAAACAGAAGGCTTTTTATCACAGGACAAGAAATCAGCCCTCGACAACTTAACCGGCAGAAAAATATTTTTTTGAAAAAATCCCTAAGCCCCGGGGTCACAATTTCAGGAAAAATCTGACTTTTGCCAATTAACTCAAAAATGGTGCTAAAGGGTTGCAAATGTTCCCCTGAGATGTTTGGCAGTCGAAACAGAAGGCTTTATATCACAGGACAAGAAATCAGACCTCGACAACTTAACCGGCAGAAAAATATTTTTTCAAAAAATCCCTAAGCCCCGGGGTCACAATTTCAGGAAAAATCTGACTTTTGCCAATTCACTCAAAACTGGTGCTAAAGGGTTGCAAATGCTCCCCTGAGATCTTTGGCGGTCGAAACAGAAGACTTTTTTTCGCAGGACAAGAAATCAGACCTCAACAACTTAACCGGCAGTAACGTATTTTTTTGAAAAAATCCCTAAGCCCCGGGGTCACAATTTCAGGAAAAATCCGACTTTCGCGAATTCACTCAGAAATGGTGCCAAAGGGTTGCAAATGTTCCCCTGAGATGTTTGGCCGTCGAAACAGAAGGCTTTTTATCACAGGACAAGAAATCAGACCTCGACAACTTAACCGGCAGAAAAATATTTTTTTGAAAAAATCCCTAAGCCCCCGGGGTCACAATTCCATCAAAAATCTGACTTTTGCCAATTAACTAAAAAATGGTGCCAAAGGGTTGCAAATGCTCCCCTGAGATGTTTGGCGGTCGAAACAGAAGGCTTTTTATCACAGGACAAGAAATCAGACCTCGACAACTTAACCGGCGGAAAAATATTTTTTTGAAAAAATCCCAAAGACCCGGGGTCACAATTTCAGGAAAAATCTGAATTTCGCCAATTCACTCAAAACTGGTGCTAAAGGGTTGCAAATGCTCCCCTGAGATGTTTGGCGGTCGAAACAGAAGACTTTTTTTCGCAGGACAAGAAATCAGACCTCAACAACTTAACCTGCGGTAACGTATTTTTTTGAAAAAATCCCTAAGCCCCGGGGTCACAATTTCAGGAAAAATCCGACTTTCGCGAATTCACTCAGAAATGGTGCCAAAGGGTTGCAAATGTTCCCCTGAGATGTTTGGCCGTCGAAACAGAAGGCTTTTTATCACAGGACAAGAAATCAGACCTCGACAACTTAACCGGCAGAAAAATATTTTTTTGAAAAAATCCCTAAGCCCCCGGGGTCACAATTCCATCAAAAATCTGACTTTTGCCAATTAACTCAAAAATGGTGCCAAAGGGTTGCAAATGCTCCCCTGAGATGTTTGGCGGTCGAAACAGAAGGCTTTTTATCACAGGACAAGAAATCAGACCTCGACAACTTAACCGGCAGAAAAATATTTTTTGAAAAAATCCTTAAGCCCCGGGGTCACAATTTAAGGGAAAATCTGACTTTAGCCAATTCAGTCAAAAATGGTGCCAAAGAGTTGCAAATGCTCCCCTGAGATGTTTGGCGGTCGAAACAGAAGGCTTTTTATCACAGGAAAAGAAATCAGACCTCGACAACTTGACCGGAAGAAAAATATTTTTTTGAAAAAATCCCTAAGACCCGGGGTCACAATTCCATCAAAAATCTGACTTTTGCCAATTAATTCAAAAATGGTGCTAAAGGGTTGCAAATGTTCCCCTGAGATGTTTGGCGGTCCAAACAAAAGGCTTTTTTTCACAGGACAAGAAATCAGACCTCGACAACTTAACCGGCGGAAAAATATTTTTTTGAAAAAATCCCTAAGCCCCGGGGTCACAAATCCATCAAAATCTGACTTTCGCCAATTCACTCAAAAATGGTGCCAAAGGGATGCAAATGTTCCCCTGAGATGTTTGGCAGTCGAAACAGAAGGCTTTTTATCACAGGACAAGAAATCAGACCTCGACAACTTAACCGGCGAAACAATATTGTTTTGAAAAAATCCCTAAGACCCGGGGTCACAATTTCAGGAAAAATCTGACTTTCGCCAATTCACTTAAAAATGGTGCCAAAGGGTTGCAAATGCTCCCCTGAGAGGTTTGGCGGTCGAAACAGAAGGCTTTTTATCACAGGAAAAGAAATCAGACCTCGACAACTTGACCGGCAGAAATTTTTTTTTGAAAAAATCCCTAAGCCCCGGGGTCACAATTTCAGGAAAAATCTGACTTTTGCCAATTAACTCAAAAATGGTGTCAAAGGGTTGCAAATGCTCCCCTGAGATGTTTGGCGGTCGAAACAGAAGGCTTTTTATCACAGGACCAGAAATCAGACCTCGACAACTTGACCGGCAGAAAAATATTTTTTTGAAAAAATCCCTAAGACCCGGGGTCACAAATCCATCAAAAATCTGACTTTTGCCAATTAATTCAAAAATGGTACTAAAGGGTTTCAAATGTTCCCCTGAGATGTTTGGCGGTCCAAACAAAAGGCTTTTTTTCACAGGACAAGAAATCAGACCTCGACAACTTAACCGGCGGAAAAATATTTTTTTGAAAAAATCCCTAAGCCCCGGGGTCACAAATCCATCAAAATCTGACTTTCGCCAATTCACTCAAAAATGGTGCCAAAGGGATGCAAATGTTCCCCTGAGATGTTTGGCAGTCGAAACAGAAGGCTTTTTATCACAGGACAAGAAATCAGACCTCGACAACTTAACCGGCGGAACAATATTGTTTTGAAAAAAATCCCTAAGACCCGGGGTCACAATTTCAGGAAAAATCTGACTTTCGCCAATTCACTTAAAAATGGTGCCAAAGGGTTGCAAATGCTCCCCTGAGAGTTTTGGCGGTCGAAACAGAAGGCTTTTTATCACAGGAAAAGAAATCAGACCTCGACAACTTGACCGGCAGAAATTTTTTTTTGAAAAAATCCCTAAGCCCCGGGGTCACAATTTCAGGAAAAATCTGACTTTTGCCAATTAACTCAAAAATGGTGTCAAAGGGTTGCAAATGCTCCCCTGAGATGTTTGGCGGTCGAAACAGAAGGCTTTTTATCACAGGACAAGAAATCAGACCACGACAACTTAACCGGCAGAAAAATATTGTTTTGAAAAAAATCCCTAAGACCCGGGGTCACAAATCCATAAAAAATCTGACTTTTGCCAATTAACTCAAAAATGGTGTCAAAGGGTTGCAAATGTTCCCCTGAGATGTTTGGCGGTCGAAACAGAAGGCTTTTTATCACAGGACAAGAAATCAGACCAAGACAACTTAACCGGCAGAAAAATATTTTTTGAAAAAATCCTTAAGCCCCGGGGTCACAATTTAAGGAAAAATCTGACTTTTGCCAATTAACTGAAAAATGGTGCCAAAGGGTTGCAAATGTTCCCCTGAGATGTTTGGCGGTCAAAACAGAAGGCTTTTTATCACAGGACAAGAAATCAGACCTCGACAACTTAACCGGCAGAAAAATATTTTTTTGAAAAAATCCCTAAGCCCCGGGGTCACAATTCAATCAAAAATCTGACTTTCGCCTATTCACTCAAAAATGGTGCCAAAGGGTTGCAAATGCTCCCCTGAGATGTTTGGCGGTCGAAACAGAAGGCTTTTTATCACAGGACAAGAAATCAGCCCTCGACAACTTAACCGGCAGAAAAATATTTTTTTGAAAAAATCCCTAAGCCCCGGGGTCACAATTTCAGGAAAAATCTGACTTTTGCCAATTAACTCAAAAATGGTGCTAAAGGGTTGCAAATGTTCCCCTGAGATGTTTGGCAGTCGAAACCGAAGGCTTTATATCACAGGACAAGAAATCAGACCTCGACAACTTAACCGGCAGAAAAATATTTTTTTGAAAAAATCCCTAAGCCCCCGGGGTCACAATTCCATCAAAAATCTGACTTTTGCCAATTAACTCAAAAATGGTGCCAAAGGGTTGCAAATGCTCCCCTGAGATGTTTGGCGGTCGAAACAGAAGGCTTTTTATCACAGGACAAGAAATCAGACCTCGACAACTTAACCGGCAGAAAAATATTTTTTGAAAAAATCCTTAAGCCCCGGGGTCACAATTTAAGGGAAAATCTGACTTTAGCCAATTCAGTCAAAAATGGTGCCAAAGAGTTGCAAATGCTCCCCTGAGATGTTTGGCGGTCGAAACAGAAGGCTTTTTATCACAGGAAAAGAAATCAGACCTCGACAACTTGACCGGAAGAAAAATATTTTTTTGAAAAAATCCCTAAGACCCGGGGTCACAATTCCATCAAAAATCTGACTTTTGCCAATTAATTCAAAAATGGTGCTAAAGGGTTGCAAATGTTCCCCTGAGATGTTTGGCGGTCCAAACAAAAGGCTTTTTTTCACAGGACAAGAAATCAGACCTCGACAACTTAACCGGCGGAAAAATATTTTTTTGAAAAAATCCCTAAGCCCCGGGGTCACAAATCCATGAAAATCTGACTTTCGCCAATTCACTCAAAAATGGTGCCAAAGGGATGCAAATGTTCCCCTGAGATGTTTGGCAGTCGAAACAGAAGGCTTTTTATCACAGGACAAGAAATCAGACCTCGACAACTTAACCGGCGAAACAATATTGTTTTGAAAAAATCCCTAAGACCCGGGGTCACAATTTCAGGAAAAATCTGACTTTCGCCAATTCACTTAAAAATGGTGCCAAAGGGTTGCAAATGCTCCCCTGAGAGGTTTGGCGGTCGAAACAGAAGGCTTTTTATCACAGGAAAAGAAATCAGACCTCGACAACTTGACCGGCAGAAATTTTTTTTTGAAAAAATCCCTAAGCCCCGGGGTCACAATTTCAGGAAAAATCTGACTTTTGCCAATTAACTCAAAAATGGTGTCAAAGGGTTGCAAATGCTCCCCTGAGATGTTTGGCGGTCGAAACAGAAGGCTTTTTATCACAGGACCAGAAATCAGACCTCGACAACTTGACCGGCAGAAAAATATTTTTTTGAAAAAATCCCTAAGACCCGGGGTCACAAATCCATCAAAAATCTGACTTTTGCCAATTAATTCAAAAATGGTGCTAAAGGGTTTCAAATGTTCCCCTGAGATGTTTGGCGGTCCAAACAAAAGGCTTTTTTTCACAGGACAAGAAATCAGACCTCGACAACTTAACCGGCGGAAAAATATTTTTTTGAAAAAATCCCTAAGCCCCGGGGTCACAAATCCATCAAAATCTGACTTTCGCCAATTCACTCAAAAATGGTGCCAAAGGGATGCAAATGTTCCCCTGAGATGTTTGGCAGTCGAAACAGAAGGCTTTTTATCACAGGACAAGAAATCAGACCTCGACAACTTAACCGGCGGAACAATATTGTTTTGAAAAAATCCCTAAGACCCGGGGTCACAATTTCAGGAAAAATCTGACTTTCGCCAATTCACTTAAAAATGGTGCCAAAGGGTTGCAAATGCTCCCCTGAGAGTTTTGGCGGTCGAAACAGAAGGCTTTTTATCACAGGAAAAGAAATCAGACCTCGACAACTTGACCGGCAGAAATTTTTTTTTGAAAAAATCCCTAAGCCCCGGGGTCACAATTTCAGGAAAAATCTGACTTTTGCCAATTAACTCAAAAATGGTGTCAAAGGGTTGCAAATGCTCCCCTGAGATGTTTGGCGGTCGAAACAGAAGGCTTTTTATCACAGGACAAGAAATCAGACCACGACAACTTAACCGGCAGAAAAATATTTTTTGAAAAAATCCTTAAGCCCCGGGGTCACAATTTAAGGAAAAATCTGACTTTTGCCAATTAACTGAAAAATGGTGCCAAAGGGTTGCAAATGTTCCCCTGAGATGTTTGGCGGTCAAAACAGAAGGCTTTTTATCACAGGACAAGAAATCAGACCTCGACAACTTAACCGGCAGAAAAATATTTTTTTGAAAAAATCCCTAAGCCCCGGGGTCACAATTCAATCAAAAATCTGACTTTCGCCTATTCACTCAAAAATGGTGCCAAAGGGTTGCAAATGCTCCCCTGAGATGTTTGGCGGTCGAAACAGAAGGCTTTTTATCACAGGACAAGAAATCAGCCCTCGACAACTTAACCGGCAGAAAAATATTTTTTTGAAAAAATCCCTAAGCCCCGGGGTCACAATTTCAGGAAAAATCTGACTTTTGCCAATTAACTCAAAAATGGTGCTAAAGGGTTGCAAATGTTCCCCTGAGATGTTTGGCAGTCGAAACAGAAGGCTTTATATCACAGGACAAGAAATCAGACCTCGACAACTTAACCGGCAGAAAAATATTTTTTCAAAAAATCCCTAAGCCCCGGGGTCACAATTTCAGGAAAAATCTGACTTTTGCCAATTCACTCAAAACTGGTGCTAAAGGGTTGCAAATGCTCCCCTGAGATGTTTGGCGGTCGAAACAGAAGACTTTTTTTCGCAGGACAAGAAATCAGACCTCAACAACTTAACCGGCAGTAACGTATTTTTTTGAAAAAATCCCTAAGCCCCGGGGTCACAATTTCAGGAAAAATCCGACTTTCGCGAATTCACTCAGAAATGGTGCCAAAGGGTTGCAAATGTTCCCCTGAGATGTTTGGCCGTCGAAACAGAAGGCTTTTTATCACAGGACAAGAAATCAGACCTCGACAACTTAACCGGCAGAAAAATATTTTTTTGAAAAAATCCCTAAGCCCCCGGGGTCACAATTCCATCAAAAATCTGACTTTTGCCAATTAACTAAAAAATGGTGCCAAAGGGTTGCAAATGCTCCCCTGAGATGTTTGGCGGTCGAAACAGAAGGCTTTTTATCACAGGACAAGAAATCAGACCTCGACAACTTAACCGGCGGAAAAATATTTTTTTGAAAAAATCCCAAAGACCCGGGGTCACAATTTCAGGAAAAATCTGAATTTCGCCAATTCACTCAAAACTGGTGCTAAAGGGTTGCAAATGCTCCCCTGAGATGTTTGGCGGTCGAAACAGAAGACTTTTTTTCGCAGGACAAGAAATCAGACCTCAACAACTTAACCTGCGGTAACGTATTTTTTTGAAAAAATCCCTAAGCCCCGGGGTCACAATTTCAGGAAAAATCCGACTTTCGCGAATTCACTCAGAAATGGTGCCAAAGGGTTGCAAATGTTCCCCTGAGATGTTTGGCCGTCGAAACAGAAGGCTTTTTATCACAGGACAAGAAATCAGACCTCGACAACTTAACCGGCAGAAAAATATTTTTTTGAAAAAATCCCTAAGCCCCCGGGGTCACAATTCCATCAAAAATCTGACTTTTGCCAATTAACTCAAAAATGGTGCCAAAGGGTTGCAAATGCTCCCCTGAGATGTTTGGCGGTCGAAACAGAAGGCTTTTTATCACAGGACAAGAAATCAGACCTCGACAACTTAACCGGCAGAAAAATATTTTTTGAAAAAATCCTTAAGCCCCGGGGTCACAATTTAAGGGAAAATCTGACTTTAGCCAATTCAGTCAAAAATGGTGCCAAAGAGTTGCAAATGCTCCCCTGAGATGTTTGGCGGTCGAAACAGAAGGCTTTTTATCACAGGAAAAGAAATCAGACCTCGACAACTTGACCGGAAGAAAAATATTTTTTTGAAAAAATCCCTAAGACCCGGGGTCACAATTCCATCAAAAATCTGACTTTTGCCAATTAATTCAAAAATGGTGCTAAAGGGTTGCAAATGTTCCCCTGAGATGTTTGGCGGTCCAAACAAAAGGCTTTTTTTCACAGGACAAGAAATCAGACCTCGACAACTTAACCGGCGGAAAAATATTTTTTTGAAAAAATCCCTAAGCCCCGGGGTCACAAATCCATCAAAATCTGACTTTCGCCAATTCACTCAAAAATGGTGCCAAAGGGATGCAAATGTTCCCCTGAGATGTTTGGCAGTCGAAACAGAAGGCTTTTTATCACAGGACAAGAAATCAGACCTCGACAACTTAACCGGCGAAACAATATTGTTTTGAAAAAATCCCTAAGACCCGGGGTCACAATTTCAGGAAAAATCTGACTTTCGCCAATTCACTTAAAAATGGTGCCAAAGGGTTGCAAATGCTCCCCTGAGAGGTTTGGCGGTCGAAACAGAAGGCTTTTTATCACAGGAAAAGAAATCAGACCTCGACAACTTGACCGGCAGAAATTTTTTTTTGAAAAAATCCCTAAGCCCCGGGGTCACAATTTCAGGAAAAATCTGACTTTTGCCAATTAACTCAAAAATGGTGTCAAAGGGTTGCAAATGCTCCCCTGAGATGTTTGGCGGTCGAAACAGAAGGCTTTTTATCACAGGACCAGAAATCAGACCTCGACAACTTGACCGGCAGAAAAATATTTTTTTGGAAAAATCCCTAAGACCCGGGGTCACAAATCCATCAAAAATCTGACTTTTGCCAATTAATTCAAAAATGGTACTAAAGGGTTTCAAATGTTCCCCTGAGATGTTTGGCGGTCCAAACAAAAGGCTTTTTTTCACAGGACAAGAAATCAGACCTCGACAACTTAACCGGCGGAAAAATATTTTTTTGAAAAAATCCCTAAGCCCCGGGGTCACAAATCCATCAAAATCTGACTTTCGCCAATTCACTCAAAAATGGTGCCAAAGGGATGCAAATGTTCCCCTGAAATGTTTGGCAGTCGAAACAGAAGGCTTTTTATCACAGGACAAGAAATCAGACCTCGACAACTTAACCGGCGGAACAATATTGTTTTGAAAAAAATCCCTAAGACCCGGGGTCACAATTTCAGGAAAAATCTGACTTTCGCTAATTCACTTAAAAATGGTGCCAAAGGGTTGCAAATGCTCCCCTGAGAGTTTTGGCGGTCGAAACAGAAGGCTTTTTATCACAGGAAAAGAAATCAGACCTCGACAACTTGACCGGCAGAAATTTTTTTTTGAAAAAATCCCTAAGCCCCGGGGTCACAATTTCAGGAAAAATCTGACTTTTGCCAATTAACTCAAAAATGGTGTCAAAGGGTTGCAAATGCTCCCCTGAGATGTTTGGCGGTCGAAACAGAAGGCTTTTTATCACAGGACAAGAAATCAGACCACGACAACTTAACCGGCAGAAAAATATTGTTTTGAAAAAAATCCCTAAGACCCGGGGTCACAAATCCATAAAAAATCTGACTTTTGCCAATTAACTCAAAAATGGTGTCAAAGGGTTGCAAATGCTCCCCTGAGATGTTTGGCGGTCGAAACAGAAGGCTTTTTATCACAGGACAAGAAATCAGACCAAGACAACTTAACCGGCAGAAAAATATTTTTTGAAAAAATCCTTAAGCCCCGGGGTCACAATTTAAGGAAAAATCTGACTTTTGCCAATTAACTGAAAAATGGTGCCAAAGGGTTGCAAATGTTCCCCTGAGATGTTTGGCGGTCAAAACAGAAGGCTTTTTATCACAGGACAAGAAATCAGACCTCGACAACTTAACCGGCAGAAAAATATTTTTTTGAAAAAATCCCTAAGCCCCGGGGTCACAATTCAATCAAAAATCTGACTTTCGCCTATTCACTCAAAAATGGTGCCAAAGGGTTGCAAATGCTCCCCTGAGATGTTTGGCGGTCGAAACAGAAGGCTTTTTATCACAGGACAAGAAATCAGCCCTCGACAACTTAACCGGCAGAAAAATATTTTTTTGAAAAAATCCCTAAGCCCCGGGGTCACAATTTCAGGAAAAATCTGACTTTTGCCAATTAACTCAAAAATGGTGCTAAAGGGTTGCAAATGTTCCCCTGAGATGTTTGGCAGTCGAAACAGAAGGCTTTATATCACAGGACAAGAAATCAGACCTCGACAACTTAACCGGCAGAAAAATATTTTTTCAAAAAATCCCTAAGCCCCGGGGTCACAATTTCAGGAAAAATCTGACTTTTGCCAATTCACTCAAAACTGGTGCTAAAGGGTTGCAAATGCTCCCCTGAGATGTTTGGCGGTCGAAACAGAAGACTTTTTTTCGCAGGACAAGAAATCAGACCTCAACAACTTAACCGGCAGTAACGTATTTTTTTGAAAAAATCCCTAAGCCCCGGGGTCACAATTTCAGGAAAAATCCGACTTTCGCGAATTCACTCAGAAATGGTGCTAAAGGGTTGCAAATGTTCCCCTGAGATGTTTGGCCGTCGAAACAGAAGGCTTTTTATCACAGGACAAGAAATCAGACCTCGACAACTTAACCGGCAGAAAAATATTTTTTTGAAAAAATCCCTAAGCCCCCGGGGTCACAATTCCATCAAAAATCTGACTTTCGCCAATTAACTAAAAAATGGTGCCAAAGGGTTGCAAATGCTCCCCTGAGATGTTTGGCGGTCGAAACAGAAGGCTTTTTATCACAGGACAAGAAATCAGACCTCGACAACTTAACCGGCGGAACAATATTGTTTTGAAAAAAATCCCTAAGACCCGGGGTCACAATTTCAGGAAAAATCTGACTTTTGCCAATTAACTCAAAAATGGTGTCAAAGGGTTGCAAATGCTCCCCTGAGAGGTTTGGCGGTCGAAACAGAAGGCTTTTTATCACAGGAAAAGAAATCAGACCACGACAACTTTACCGGCAGAAAAATATTGTTTTGAAAAAAATCCCTAAGACCCGGGGTCACAAATCCATAAAAAATCTGACTTTTGCCAATTAACTCAAAAATGGTGTCAAAGGGTTGCAAATGCTCCCCTGAGATGTTTGGCGGTCGAAACAGAAGGCTTTTTATCACAGGACAAGAAATCAGACCAAGACAACTTAACCGGCAGAAAAATATTTTTTGAAAAAATCCTTAAGCCCCGGGGTCATAATTTAAGGAAAAATCTGACTTTTGCCAATTAACTGAAAAATGGTGCCAAAGGGTTGCAAATGTTCCCCTGAGATGTTTGGCGGTCAAAACAGAAGGCTTTTTATCACAGGACAAGAAATCAGACCTCGACAACTTAACCGGCAGAAAAATATTTTTTTGAAAAAATCCCTAAGCCCCGGGGTCACAATTCAATCAAAAATCTGACTTTCGCCTATTCACTCAAAAATGGTGCCAAAGGGTTGCAAATGCTCCCCTGAGATGTTTGGCGGTCGAAACAGAAGGCTTTTTATCACAGGACAAGAAATCAGCCCTCGACAACTTAACCGGCAGAAAAATATTTTTTTGAAAAAATCCCTAAGCCCCGGGGTCACAATTTCAGGAAAAATCTGACTTTTGCCAATTAACTCAAAAATGGTGCTAAAGGGTTGCAAATGTTCCCCTGAGATGTTTGGCAGTCGAAACAGAAGGCTTTATATCACAGGACAAGAAATCAGACCTCGACAACTTAACCGGCAGAAAAATATTTTTTCAAAATATCCCTAAGCCCCGGGGTCACAATTTCAGGAAAAATCTGACTTTTGCCAATTCACTCAAAACTGGTGCTAAAGGGTTGCAAATGCTCCCCTGAGATGTTTGGCGGTCGAAACAGAAGACTTTTTTTCGCAGGACAAGAAATCAGACCTCAACAACTTAACCGGCAGTAACGTATTTTTTTGAAAAAATCCCTAAGCCCCGGGGTCACAATTTCAGGAAAAATCCGACTTTCGCGAATTCACTCAGAAATGGTGCCAAAGGGTTGCAAATGTTCCCCTGAGATGTTTGGCCGTCGAAACAGAAGGCTTTTTATCACAGGACAAGAAATCAGACCTCGACAACTTAACCGGCAGAAAAATATTTTTTTGAAAAAATCCCTAAGCCCCCGGGGTCACAATTCCATCAAAAATCTGACTTTTGCCAATTAACTAAAAAATGGTGCCAAAGGGTTGCAAATGCTCCCCTGAGATGTTTGGCGGTCGAAACAGAAGGCTTTTTATCACAGGACAAGAAATCAGACCTCGACAACTTAACCGGCAGAAAAATATTTTTTGAAAAAATCCTTAAGCCCCGGGGTCACAATTTAAGGGAAAATCTGACTTTAGCCAATTCAGTCAAAAATGGTGCCAAAGAGTTGCAAATGCTCCCCTGAGATGTTTGGCGGTCGAAACAGAAGGCTTTTTATCACAGGAAAAGAAATCAGACCTCGACAACTTGACCGGAAGAAAAATATTTTTTTGAAAAAATCCCTAAGCCCCGGGGTCACAATTCCATCAAAAATCTGACTTTTGCCAATTAATTCAAAAATGGTGCTAAAGGGTTGCAAATGTTCCCCTGAGATGTTTGGCGGTCCAAACAAAAGGCTTTTTTTCACAGGACAAGAAATCAGACCTCGACAACTTAACCGGCGGAAAAATATTTTTTTGAAAAAATCCCTAAGCCCCGGGGTCACAAATCCATCAAAATCTGACTTTCGCCAATTCACTCAAAAATGGTGCCAAAGGGATGCAAATGTTCCCCTGAGATGTTTGGCAGTCGAAACAGAAGGCTTTTTATCACAGGACAAGAAATCAGACCTCGACAACTTAACCGGCGAAACAATATTGTTTTGAAAAAATCCCTAAGACCCGGGGTCACAATTTCAGGAAAAATCTGACTTTCGCCAATTCACTTAAAAATGGTGGCAAAGGGTTGCAAATGCTCCCCTGAGAGGTTTGGCGGTCGAAACAGAAGGCTTTTTATCACAGGAAAAGAAATCAGACCTCGACAACTTGACCGGCAGAAATTTTTTTTTGAAAAAATCCCTAAGCCCCGGGGTCACAATTTCAGGAAAAATCTGACTTTTGCCAATTAACTCAAAAATGGTGTCAAAGGGTTGCAAATGCTCCCCTGAGATGTTTGGCGGTCGAAACAGAAGGCTTTTTATCACAGGACCAGAAATCAGACCTCGACAACTTGACCGGCAGAAAAATATTTTTTTGAAAAAATCCCTAAGCCCCCGGGGTCACAATTCCATCAAAAATCTGACTTTTGCCAATTAACTCAAAAATGGTGCCAAAGGGTTGCAAATGCTCCCCTGAGATGTTTGGCGGTCGAAACAGAAGGCTTTTTTTCACAGGACAAGAAATCAGACCTCGACAACTTAACCGGCAGAAAAATATTTTTTTGAAAAAATCCCTAAGCCCCGGGGTCACAATTTCAGGAAAAATCTGACTTTTGCCAATTAACTCAAAAATGGTGCCAAAGGGTTGCAAATGCTCCCCTGAGAGGTTTGGCGGTCGAAACAGAAGGCTTTTTATCACAGGAAAAGAAATCAGACCTCGACAACTTGACCGGCAGAAATTTTTTTTTGAAAAAATCCCTAAGCCCCGGGGTCACAATTTCAGGAAAAATCTGACTTTTGCCAATTAACTCAAAAATGGTGTCAAAGGGTTGCAAATGCTCCCCTGAGATGTTTGGCGGTCGAAACAGAAGGCTTTTTATCACAGGACAAGAAATCAGACCTCGACAACTTAACCGGCGGAAAAATATTTTTTTGAAAAAATCCCAAAGACCCGGGGTCACAATTTCAGGAAAAATCTGACTTTCGCCAATTCACTCAAAACTGGTGCTAAAGGGTTGCAAATGCTCCCCTGAGATGTTTGGCGGTCGAAACAGAAGACTTTTTTTCACAGAACAAGAAATCAGACCTCAACAACTTAACCGGCGGTAACGTATTTTTTTGAAAAAATCCCTAAGCCCCCGGGGTCACAATTTCAGGAAAAATCCGACTTTCGCGAATTCACTCAGAAATGGTGCTAAAGGGTTGCAAATGCTCCCCTGAGATGTTTGGCGGTCGAAACAGAAGGCTTTTAATCACAGGACAAGAAATCAGACCTCGAAAACTTAACCGGCGGAAAAATATTTTTTTGAAAAAATCCCTAAGACCCGGGGTCACAATTCCATCAAAAATCTGACTTTTGCCAATTAACTCAAAAATGGTGTCAAAGGGTTGCAAATGCTCCCCTGAGATGTTTGGCCGTCGAAACAGAAGGCTTTTTATCATAGGACAAGAAATCAGACCTCGACAACTTAACCGGCGGAAAAATATTTTTTTGAAAAAATCCCTAAGACCCGGGGTCACAATTCCATCAAAAATCTGACTTTTGCCAATTAACTCAAAAATGGGGCCAAAGGGTTGCAAATGCTCCCCTGAGATGTTTGGCGGTCGAAACAGAAGGCTTTTTATCACAGGACAAGAAATCAGACCTCGACAACTTAACCGGCGGAAAAATATTTTTTTGAAAAAATCCCAAAGACCCGGGATCACAATTTCAGGAAAAATCCGACTTTCGCGAAATCACTCAGAAATGGTGCTAAAGGGTTGCAAATGCTCCCCTGAGATGTTTGGCGGTCGAAACAGAAAGCTTTTAATCACAGGACAAGAAATCAGACCTCCACAACTTAACCGGCGGAAAAATATTTTTTTGAAAAAATCCCTAAGACCCGGGGTCACAAATCCATCAAAAATCTGACTTTTGCCAATTAATTCAAAAATGGTGCTAAAGGGTTTCAAATGTTCCCCTGAGATGTTTGGCGGTCCAAACAAAAGGCTTTTTTTCACAGGACAAGAAATCAGACCTCGACAACTTAACCGGCGGAAAAATATTTTTTTGAAAAAATCCCTAAGCCCCGGGGTCACAAATCCATCAAAATCTGACTTTTGCCAATTAACTAAAAAATGGTGCCAAAGGGTTGCAAATGCTCCCCTGAGATGTTTGGCGGTCGAAACAGAAGGCTTTTTATCACAGGACAAGAAATCAGACCTCGACAACTTAACCGGCAGAAAAATATTTTTTGAAAAAATCCTTAAGCCCCGGGGTCACAATTTAAGGGAAAATCTGACTTTAGCCAATTCAGTCAAAAATGGTGCCAAAGAGTTGCAAATGCTCCCCTGAGATGTTTGGCGGTCGAAACAGAAGGCTTTTTATCACAGGAAAAGAAATCAGACCTCGACAACTTGACCGGAAGAAAAATATTTTTTTGAAAAAATCCCTAAGCCCCGGGGTCACAATTCCATCAAAAATCTGACTTTTGCCAATTAATTCAAAAATGGTGCTAAAGGGTTGCAAATGTTCCCCTGAGATGTTTGGCGGTCCAAACAAAAGGCTTTTTTTCACAGGACAAGAAATCAGACCTCGACAACTTAACCGGCGGAAAAATATTTTTTTGAAAAAATCCCTAAGCCCCGGGGTCACAAATCCATCAAAATCTGACTTTCGCCAATTCACTCAAAAATGGTGCCAAAGGGATGCAAATGTTCCCCTGAGATGTTTGGCAGTCGAAACAGAAGGCTTTTTATCACAGGACAAGAAATCAGACCTCGACAACTTAACCGGCGAAACAATATTGTTTTGAAAAAATCCCTAAGACCCGGGGTCACAATTTAAGGAAAAATCTGACTTTCGCCAATTCACTTAAAAATGGTGCCAAAGGGTTGCAAATGCTCCCCTGAGAGGTTTGGCGGTCGAAACAGAAGGCTTTTTATCACAGGAAAAGAAATCAGACCTCGACAACTTGACCGGCAGAAATTTTTTTTTGAAAAAATCCCTAAGCCCCGGGGTCACAATTTCAGGAAAAATCTGACTTTTGCCAATTAACTCAAAAATGGTGTCAAAGGGTTGCAAATGCTCCCCTGAGATGTTTGGCGGTCGAAACAGAAGGCTTTTTATCACAGGACCAGAAATCAGACCTCGACAACTTGACCGGCAGAAAAATATTTTTTTGAAAAAATCCCTAAGCCCCCGGGGTCACAATTCCATCAAAAATCTGACTTTTGCCAATTAACTCAAAAATGGTGCCAAAGGGTTGCAAATGCTCCCCTGAGATGTTTGGCGGTCGAAACAGAAGGCTTTTTTTCACAGGACAAGAAATCAGACCTCGACAACTTAACCGGCAGAAAAATATTTTTTTGAAAAAATCCCTAAGCCCCGGGGTCACAATTTCAGGAAAAATCTGACTTTTGCCAATTAACTCAAAAATGGTGCCAAAGGGTTGCAAATGCTCCCCTGAGAGGTTTGGCGGTCGAAACAGAAGGCTTTTTATCACAGGAAAAGAAATCAGACCTCGACAACTTGACCGGCAGAAATTTTTTTTTGAAAAAATCCCTAAGCCCCGGGGTCACAATTTCAGGAAAAATCTGACTTTTGCCAATTAACTCAAAAATGGTGTCAAAGGGTTGCAAATGCTCCCCTGAGATGTTTGGCGGTCGAAACAGAAGGCTTTTTATCACAGGACAAGAAATCAGACCTCGACAACTTAACCGGCGGAAAAATATTTTTTTGAAAAAATCCCAAAGACCCGGGGTCACAATTTCAGGAAAAATCTGACTTTCGCCAATTCACTCAAAACTGGTGCTAAAGGGTTGCAAATGCTCCCCTGAGATGTTTGGCGGTCGAAACAGAAGACTTTTTTTCACAGGACAAGAAATCAGACCTCAACAACTTAACCGGCGGTAACGTATTTTTTTGAAAAAATCCCTAAGCCCCCGGGGTCACAATTTCAGGAAAAATCCGACTTTCGCGAATTCACTCAGAAATGGTGCTAAAGGGTTGCAAATGCTCCCCTGAGATGTTTGGCGGTCGAAACAGAAGGCTTTTTATCACAGGACCAGAAATCAGACCTCGACAACTTGACCGGCAGAAAAATATTTTTTTGAAAAAATCCCTAAGCCCCCGGGGTCACAATTCCATCAAAAATCTGACTTTTGCCAATTAACTCAAAAATGGTGCCAAAGGGTTGCAAATGCTCCCCTGAGATGTTTGGCGGTCGAAACAGAAGGCTTTTTTTCACAGGACAAGAAATCAGACCTCGACAACTTAACCGGCAGAAAAATATTTTTTTGAAAAAATCCCTAAGCCCCGGGGTCACAATTTCAGGAAAAATCTGACTTTTGCCAATTAACTCAAAAATGGTGCCAAAGGGTTGCAAATGCTCCCCTGAGAGGTTTGGCGGTCGAAACAGAAGGCTTTTTATCACAGGAAAAGAAATCAGACCTCGACAACTTGACCGGCAGAAATTTTTTTTTGAAAAAATCCCTAAGCCCCGGGGTCACAATTTCAGGAAAAATCTGACTTTTGCCAATTAACTCAAAAATGGTGTCAAAGGGTTGCAAATGCTCCCCTGAGATGTTTGGCGGTCGAAACAGAAGGCTTTTTATCACAGGACAAGAAATCAGACCTCGACAACTTAACCGGCGGAAAAATATTTTTTTGAAAAAATCCCAAAGACCCGGGGTCACAATTTCAGGAAAAATCTGACTTTCACCAATTCACTCAAAACTGGTGCTAAAGGGTTGCAAATGCTCCCCTGAGATGTTTGGCGGTCGAAACAGAAGACTTTTTTTCACAGAACAAGAAATCAGACCTCAACAACTTAACCGGCGGTAACGTATTTTTTTGAAAAAATCCCTAAGCCCCCGGGGTCACAATTTCAGGAAAAATCCGACTTTCGCGAATTCACTCAGAAATGGTGCTAAAGGGTTGCAAATGCTCCCCTGAGATGTTTGGCGGTCGAAACAGAAGGCTTTTAATCACAGGACAAGAAATCAGACCTCGAAAACTTAACCGGCGGAAAAATATTTTTTTGAAAAAATCCCTAAGACCCGGGGTCACAATTCCATCAAAAATCTGACTTTTGCCAATTAACTCAAAAATGGTGTCAAAGGGTTGCAAATGCTCCCCTGAGATGTTTGGCCGTCGAAACAGAAGGCTTTTTATCATAGGACAAGAAATCAGACCTCGACAACTTAACCGGCGGAAAAATATTTTTTTGAAAAAATCCCTAAGACCCGGGGTCACAATTCCATCAAAAATCTGACTTTTGCCAATTAACTCAAAAATGGGGCCAAAGGGTTGCAAATGCTCCCCTGAGATGTTTGGCGGTCGAAACAGAAGGCTTTTTATCACAGGACAAGAAATCAGACCTCGACAACTTAACCGGCGGAAAAATATTTTTTTGAAAAAATCCCAAAGACCCGGGATCACAATTTCAGGAAAAATCCGACTTTCGCGAAATCACTCAGAAATGGTGCTAAAGGGTTGCAAATGCTCCCCTGAGATGTTTGGCGGTCGAAACAGAAAGCTTTTAATCACAGGACAAGAAATCAGACCTCCACAACTTAACCGGCGGAAAAATATTTTTTTGAAAAAATCCCTAAGACCCGGGGTCACAAATCCATCAAAAATCTGACTTTTGCCAATTAATTCAAAAATGGTGCTAAAGGGTTTCAAATGTTCCCCTGAGATGTTTGGCGGTCCAAACAAAAGGCTTTTTTTCACAGGACAAGAAATCAGACCTCGACAACTTAACCGGCGGAAAAATATTTTTTTGAAAAAATCCCTAAGCCCCGGGGTCACAAATCCATCAAAATCTGACTTTTGCCAATTAACTAAAAAATGGTGCCAAAGGGTTGCAAATGCTCCCCTGAGATGTTTGGCGGTCGAAACAGAAGGCTTTTTATCACAGGACAAGAAATCAGACCTCGACAACTTAACCGGCAGAAAAATATTTTTTGAAAAAATCCTTAAGCCCCGGGGTCACAATTTAAGGGAAAATCTGACTTTAGCCAATTCAGTCAAAAATGGTGCCAAAGAGTTGCAAATGCTCCCCTGAGATGTTTGGCGGTCGAAACAGAAGGCTTTTTATCACAGGAAAAGAAATCAGACCTCGACAACTTGACCGGAAGAAAAATATTTTTTTGAAAAAATCCCTAAGCCCCGGGGTCACAATTCCATCAAAAATCTGACTTTTGCCAATTAATTCAAAAATGGTGCTAAAGGGTTGCAAATGTTCCCCTGAGATGTTTGGCGGTCCAAACAAAAGGCTTTTTTTCACAGGACAAGAAATCAGACCTCGACAACTTAACCGGCGGAAAAATATTTTTTTGAAAAAATCCCTAAGCCCCGGGGTCACAAATCCATCAAAATCTGACTTTCGCCAATTCACTCAAAAATGGTGCCAAAGGGATGCAAATGTTCCCCTGAGATGTTTGGCAGTCGAAACAGAAGGCTTTTTATCACAGGACAAGAAATCAGACCTCGACAACTTAACCGGCGAAACAATATTGTTTTGAAAAAATCCCTAAGACCCGGGGTCACAATTTAAGGAAAAATCTGACTTTCGCCAATTCACTTAAAAATGGTGCCAAAGGGTTGCAAATGCTCCCCTGAGAGGTTTGGCGGTCGAAACAGAAGGCTTTTTATCACAGGAAAAGAAATCAGACCTCGACAACTTGACCGGCAGAAATTTTTTTTTGAAAAAATCCCTAAGCCCCGGGGTCACAATTTCAGGAAAAATCTGACTTTTGCCAATTAACTCAAAAATGGTGTCAAAGGGTTGCAAATGCTCCCCTGAGATGTTTGGCGGTCGAAACAGAAGGCTTTTTATCACAGGACCAGAAATCAGACCTCGACAACTTGACCGGCAGAAAAATATTTTTTTGAAAAAATCCCTAAGCCCCCGGGGTCACAATTCCATCAAAAATCTGACTTTTGCCAATTAACTCAAAAATGGTGCCAAAGGGTTGCAAATGCTCCCCTGAGATGTTTGGCGGTCGAAACAGAAGGCTTTTTTTCACAGGACAAGAAATCAGACCTCGACAACTTAACCGGCAGAAAAATATTTTTTTGAAAAAATCCCTAAGCCCCGGGGTCACAATTTCAGGAAAAATCTGACTTTTGCCAATTAACTCAAAAATGGTGCCAAAGGGTTGCAAATGCTCCCCTGAGAGGTTTGGCGGTCGAAACAGAAGGCTTTTTATCACAGGAAAAGAAATCAGACCTCGACAACTTGACCGGCAGAAATTTTTTTTTGAAAAAATCCCTAAGCCCCGGGGTCACAATTTCAGGAAAAATCTGACTTTTGCCAATTAACTCAAAAATGGTGTCAAAGGGTTGCAAATGCTCCCCTGAGATGTTTGGCGGTCGAAACAGAAGGCTTTTTATCACAGGACAAGAAATCAGACCTCGACAACTTAACCGGCGGAAAAATATTTTTTTGAAAAAATCCCAAAGACCCGGGGTCACAATTTCAGGAAAAATCTGACTTTCGCCAATTCACTCAAAACTGGTGCTAAAGGGTTGCAAATGCTCCCCTGAGATGTTTGGCGGTCGAAACAGAAGACTTTTTTTCACAGGACAAGAAATCAGACCTCAACAACTTAACCGGCGGTAACGTATTTTTTTGAAAAAATCCCTAAGCCCCCGGGGTCACAATTTCAGGAAAAATCCGACTTTCGCGAATTCACTCAGAAATGGTGCTAAAGGGTTGCAAATGCTCCCCTGAGATGTTTGGCGGTCGAAACAGAAGGCTTTTAATCACAGGACAAGAAATCAGACCTCGAAAACTTAACCGGCGGAAAAATATTTTTTTGAAAAAATCCCTAAGACCCGGGGTCACAATTCCATCAAAAATCTGACTTTTGCCAATTAACTCAAAAATGGTGTCAAAGGGTTGCAAATGCTCCCCTGAGATGTTTGGCCGTCGAAACAGAAGGCTTTTTATCATAGGACAAGAAATCAGACCTCGACAACTTAACCGGCGGAAAAATATTTTTTTGAAAAAATCCCTAAGACCCGGGGTCACAATTCCATCAAAAATCTGACTTTTGCCAATTAACTCAAAAATGGTGCCAAAGGGTTGCAAATGCTCCCCTGAGATGTTTGGCGGTCGAAACAGAAGGCTTTTTATCACAGGACAAGAAATCAGACCTCGACAACTTAACCGGCGGAAAAATATTTTTTTGAAAAAATCCCAAAGACCCGGGATCACAATTTCAGGAAAAATCTGACTTTCGCCAATTCACTCAAAAATGGTGCTAAAGGGTTGCAAATGCTCCCCTGAGATGTTTGGCGGTCGAAACAGAAGACTTTTTTTCACAGGACAAGAAATCAGACCTCAACAACTTAACCGGCGGTAACGTATTTTTTTGAAAAAATCCCTAAGCCCCCGGGGTCACAATTTCAGGAAAAATCCGACTTTCGCGAAATCACTCAGAAATGGTGCTAAAGGGTTGCAAATACTCCCCTGAGATGTTTGGCGGTCGAAACAGAAAGCTTTTAATCACAGGACAAGAAATCAGACCTCCACAACTTAACCGGCGGAAAAATATTTTTTTGAAAAAATCCCTAAGACCCGGGGTCACAAATCCATCAAAAATCTGACTTTTGCCAATTAATTCAAAAATGGTGCTAAAGGGTTTCAAATGTTCCCCTGAGATGTTTGGCGGTCCAAACAAAAGGCTTTTTTTCACAGGACAAGAAATCAGACCTCGACAACTTAACCGGCGGAAAAATATTTTTTTGAAAAAATCCCTAAGCCCCGGGGTCACAAATCCATCAAAATCTGACTTTCGCCAATTCACTCAAAAATGGTGCCAAAGGGTTGCAAATGCTCCCCTGAGATGTTTGGCGGTCGAAACAGAAAGCTTTTAATCACAGGACAAGAAATCAGACCTCGACAACTTAACCGGCGGAACAATATTGTTTTGAAAAAATCCCTAAGACCCGGGGTCACAATTTCAGGAAAAATCTGACTTTCGCCAATTCACTTAAAAATGGTGCCAAAGGGTTGCAAATGCTCCCCTGAGAGTTTTGGCGGTCGAAACAGAAGGCTTTTTATCACAGGAAAAGAAATCAGACCTCGACAACTTGACCGGCAGAAATTTTTTTTTGAAAAAATCCCTAAGCCCCGGGGTCACAATTTAAGGGAAAATCTGACTTTAGCCAATTCAGTCAAAAATGGTGCCAAAGAGTTGCAAATGCTCCCCTGAGATGTTTGGCGGTCGAAACAGAAGGCTTTTTATCACAGGAAAAGAAATCAGACCTCGACAACTTGACCGGAAGAAAAATATTTTTTTGAAAAAATCCCTAAGACCCGGCGTCACAATTCCATCAAAAATCTGACTTTTGCCAATTAATTCAAAAATGGTGCTAAAGGGTTGCAAATGTTCCCCTGAGATGTTTGGCGGTCCAAACAAAAGGCTTTTTTTCACAGGACAAGAAATCAGACCTCCACAACTTAACCGGCGGAAAAATATTTTTTTGAAAAAATCCCTAAGCCCCGGGGTCACAAATCCATCAAAATCTGACTTTCGCCAATTCACTCAAAAATGGTGCCAAAGGGATGCAAATGTTCCCCTGAGATGTTTGGCAGTCGAAACAGAAGGCTTTTTATCACAGGACAAGAAATCAGACCTCGACAACTTAACCGGCGAAACAATATTGTTTTGAAAAAATCCCTAAGACCCGGGGTCACAATTTCAGGAAAAATCTGACTTTCGCCAATTCACTTAAAAATGGTGCCAAAGGGTTGCAAATGCTCCCCTGAGTGGTTTGGCGGTCGAAACAGAAGGCTTTTTATCACAGGAAAAGAAATCAGACCTCGACAACTTGACCGGCAGAAATTTTTTTTTGAAAAAATCCCTAAGCCCCGGGGTCACAATTTCAGGAACAATCTGACTTTTGCCAATTAACTCAAAAATGGTGTCAAAGGGTTGCAAATGCTCCCCTGAGATGTTTGGCGGTCGAAACAGAAGGCTTTTTATCACAGGACCAGAAATCAGACCTCGACAACTTGACCGGCAGAAAAATTTTTTTTTGAAAAAATCCCTAAGCCCCCGGGGTCACAATTCCATCAAAAATCTGACTTTTGCCAATTAACTCAAAAATGGTGCCAAAGGGTTGCAAATGCTCCCCTGAGATGTTTGGCGGTCGAAACAGAAGGCTTTTTTTCACAGGACAAGAAATCAGACCTCGACAACTTAACCGGCAGAAAAATATTTTTTTGAAAAAATCCCTAAGCCCCGGGGTCACAATTTCAGGAAAAATCTGACTTTTGCCAATTAACTCAAAAATGGTGCCAAAGGGTTGCAAATGCTCCCCTGAGAGGTTTGGCGGTCGAAACAGAAGGCTTTTTATCACAGGACAAGAAATCAGCCCTCGACAACTTAACCGGCAGAAAAATATTTTTTTGAAAAAATCCCTAAGCCCCCGGGGTCACAATTCCATCAAAAATCTGACTTTCGCCAATTAACTCAAAAATTGTGCCAAAGGGTTGCAAATGCTCCCCTGAGATGTTTGGCGGTCGAAACAGAAGGCTTTTTATCACAGGACAAGAAATCAGACCTCGACAACTTAACCGGCGGAAAAATATTTTTTTGAAAAAATCCCAAAGACCCGGGGTCACAATTTCAGGAAAAATCTGACTTTCGCCAATTCACTCAAAACTGGTGCTAAAGGGTTGCAAATGCTCCCCTGAGATGTTTGGCGGTCGAAACAGAAGACTTTTTTTCACAGGACAAGAAATCAGACCTCAACAACTTAACCGGCGGTAACGTATTTTTTTGAAAAAATCCCTAAGCCCCCGGGGTCACAATTTCAGGAAAAATCCGACTTTCGCGAATTCACTCAGAAATGGTGCTAAAGGGTTGCAAATGCTCCCCTGAGATGTTTGGCGGTCGAAACAGAAGGCTTTTAATCACAGGACAAGAAATCAGACCTCGACAACTTAACCGGCGGAAAAATATTTTTTTGAAAAAATCCCTAAGACCCGGGGTCACAATTCCATCAAAAATCTGACTTTTGCCAATTAACTCAAAAATGGTGTCAAAGGGTTGCAAATGCTCCCCTGAGATGTTTGGCCGTCGAAACAGAAGGCTTTTTATCATAGGACAAGAAATCAGACCTCGACAACTTACCCGGCGGAAAAATATTTTTTTGAAAAAATCCCTAAGACCCGGGGTCACAATTCCATCAAAAATCTGACTTTTGCCAATTAACTCAAAAATGGTGCCAAAGGGTTGCAAATGCTCCCCTGAGATGTTTGGCGGTCGAAACAGAAGGCTTTTTATCACAGGACAAGAAATCAGACCTCGACAACTTAACCGGCGGAAAAATATTTTTTTGAAAAAATCCCAAAGACCCGGGATCACAATTTCAGGAAAAATCTGACTTTCGCCAATTCACTCAAAAATGGTGCTAAAGGGTTGCAAATGCTCCCCTGAGATGTTTGGCGGTCGAAACAGAAGACTTTTTTTCACAGGACAAGAAATCAGACATCAACAACTTAACCGGCGGTAACGTATTTTTTTGAAAAAATCCCTAAGCCCCCGGGGTCACAATTTCAGGAAAAATCCGACTTTCGCGAATTCACTCAGAAATGGTGCTAAAGGGTTGCAAATGCTCCCCTGAGATGTTTGGCGGTCGAAACAGAAGACTTTTTTTCACAGGACAAGAAATCAGACCTCAACAACTTAACCGTCGGTAACGTATTTTTTTGAAAAAATCCCTAAGCCCCCGGGGTCACAATTTCAGGAAAAATCCGACTTTCGCGAATTCACTCAGAAATGGTGCTAAAGGGTTGCAAATGCTCCCCTGAGATGTTTGGCGGTCGAAACAGAAGGCTTTTAATCACAGGACAAGAAATCAGACCTCCACAACTTAACCGGCGGAAAAATATTTTTTTGAAAAAATCCCTAAGACCCGGGGTCACAATTCCATCAAAAATCTGACTTTTGCCAATTAACTCAAAAATGATGCCAAAGGGTTGCAAATGCTCCCCTGAGATGTTTGGCGGTCGAAACAGAAGGCTTTTTATCACAGGACAAGAAATCAGACCTCGACAACTTAACCGGCAGAAAAATATTTTTTGAAAAAATCCTTAAGCCCCGGGGTCACAATTTCAGGAAAAATCTGACTTTTGCCAATTAACTCAAAAATGGTGTCAAAGGGTTGCAAATGCTCCCCTGAGATGTTTGGCGGTCGAAACAGAAGGCTTTTTATCACAGGACCAGAAATCAGACCTCGACAACTTGACCGGCAGAAAAATATTTTTTTGAAAAAATCCCTAAGCCCCGGGGTCACAAATCCATCAAAAATCTGAGTTTTGCCAATTCACTCAAAAATGGTGCCAAAGGGTTGCAAATGCTCCCCTGAGATGTTTGGCGGTCGAAACAGAAGGCTTTTTATCAAAGGACAAGAAATCAGACCACGACAACTTAACCGGCAGAAAAATATTGTTTTGAAAAAAATCCCTAAGACCCGGGGTCACAATTTAAGGAAACATCTGACTTTAGCCAATTCAGTCAAAAATGGTGCCAAAGAGTTGCAAATGCTCCCCTGAGATGTTTGGCGGTCGAAACAGAAGGCTTTTTATCACAGGACAAGAAATCAGACCAAGACAACTTAACCGGCGGAAAAATATTTTTTTGAAAAAATCCCAAAGACCCGGGATCACAATTTCAGGAAAAATCTGACTTTCGCCAATTCACTCAAAAATGGTGCTAAAGGGTTGCAAATGCTCCCCTGAGATGTTTGGCGGTCGAAACAGAAGACTTTTTTTCACAGGACAAGAAATCAGACCTCAACAACTTAACCGGCGGTAACGTATTTTTTTGAAAAAATCCCTAAGCCCCCGGGGTCACAATTTCAGGAAAAATCCGACTTTCGCGAAATCACTCAGAAATGGTGCTAAAGGGTTGCAAATGCTCCCCTGAGATGTTTGGCGGTCGAAACAGAAAGCTTTTAATCACAGGACAAGAAATCAGACCTCCACAACTTAACCAGCGGAAAAATATTTTTTTGAAAAAATCCCTAAGACCCGGGGTCACAAATCCATCAAAAATCTGACTTTTGCCAATTAATTCAAAAATGGTGCTAAAGGGTTTCAAATGTTCCCCTGAGATGTTTGGCGGTCCAAACAAAAGGCTTTTTTTCACAGGACAAGAAATCAGACCTCGACAACTTAACCGGCGGAAAAATATTTTTTTGAAAAAATCCCTAAGCCCCGGGGTCACAAATCCATCAAAATCTGACTTTCGCCAATTCACTCAAAAATGGTGCCAAAGGGTTGCAAATGCTCCCCTGAGATGTTTGGCGGTCGAAACAGAAGGCTTTTTATCACAGGACAAGAAATCAGACCAAGACAACTTAACCGGCAGAAAAAATATTTTTTGAAAAAATCCTTAAGCCCCGGGGTCACAAAATAAGGAAAAATCTGACTTTTGCCAATTAACTGAAAAATGGTGCCAAAGGGTTGCAAATGTTCCCCTGAGATGTTTGGCGGTCAAAACAGAAGGCTTTTTATCACAGGACAAGAAATCAGACCTCGACAACTTAACCGGCAGAAAAATATTTTTTTGAAAAAATCCCTAAGCCCCGGGGTCACAATTCAATCAAAAATCTGACTTTCGCCTATTCACTCAAAAATGGTGCCAAAGGGTTGCAAATGCTCCCCTGAGATGTTTGGTGGTCGAAACAGAAGGCTTTTTATCACAGGACAAGAAATCAGCCCTCGACAACTTAACCGGCAGAAAAATATTTTTTCAAACAATCCCTAAACCCCGGGGTCACAATTTCAGGAAAAATCTGACTTTTGCCAATTAACTCAAAAATGGTGCTAAAGGGTTGCAAATGTTCCCCTGAGATGTTTGGCAGTCGAAACAGAAGGTTTTATATCACAGGACAAGAAATCAGACCTCGACAACTTAACCGGCAGAAAAATATTTTTTCAAAAAATCCCTAAGCCCCGGGGTCACAATTTCAGGAAAAATCTGACTTTTGCCAATTAACTCAAAAATGGTGCCAAAGGGTTGCAAATGTTCCCCTGAGATGTTTGGCCGTCGAAACAGAAGGCTTTTTATCACAGGACAAGAAATCAGACCTCGACAACTTAACCGGCAGAAAAATATTTTTTTGAAAAAATCCCTAAGCCCCCGGGGTCACAATTCCATCAAAAATCTGACTTTTGCCAATTAACTCAAAAATGGTGCCAAAGGGTTGCAAATGCTCCCCTGAGATGTTTGGCGGTCGAAACAGAAGGCTTTTTATCACAGGACAAGAAATCAGACCTCGACAACTTAACCGGCGGAAAAATATTTTTTTGAAAAAATCCCAAAGACCCGGGGTCACAATTTCAGGAAAAATCTGACTTTCGCCAATTCACTCAAAACTGGTGCTAAAGGGTTGCAAATGCTCCCCTGAGATGTTTGGCGGTCGAAACAGAAGACTTTTTTTCACAGGACAAGAAATCAGACCTCAACAACTTAACCGGCGGTAACGTATTTTTTTGAAAAAATCCCTAAGCCCCCGGGGTCACAATTTCAGGAAAAATCCGACTTTCGCGAATTCACTCAGAAATGGTGCTAAAGGGTTGCAAATGCTCCCCTGAGATGTTTGGCGGTCGAAACAGAAGGCTTTTAATCACAGGACAAGAAATCAGACCTCGACAACTTAACCGGCGGAAAAATATTTTTTTGAAAAAATCCCTAAGACCCGGGGTCACAATTCCATCAAAAATCTGACTTTTGCCAATTAACTCAAAAATGGTGCCAAAGGGTTGCAAATGCTCCCCTGAGATGTTTGGCGGTCGAAACAGAAGGCTTTTTATCACAGGACAAGAAATCAGACCTCGACAACTTAACCGGCAGAAAAATATTTTTTGAAAAAATCCTTAAGCCCCGGGGTCACAATTTAAGGGAAAATCTGACTTTCACCAATTCACTTAAAAATGGTGTCAAAGGGTTGCAAATGCTCCCCTGAGAGGTTTGGCGGTCGAAACAGAAGGCTTTTTATCACAGGAAAAGAAATCAGACCTCGACAACTTGACCGGCAGAAATTTTTTTTTGAAAAAATCCCTAAGCCCCGGGATCACAATTTCAGGAAAAATCTGACTTTTGCCAATTAACTCAAAAATGGTGTCAAAGGGTTGCAAATGCTCCCCTGAGATGTTTGGCGGTCGAAACAGAAGGCTTTTTATCACAGGACCAGAAATCAGACCTCGACAACTTGACCGGCAGAAAAATATTTTTTTGAAAAAATCCCTAAGCCCCGGGGTCACAAATCCATCAAAAATCTGACTTTTGCCAATTCACTCAAAAATGGTGCCAAAGGGTTCCAAATGCTCCCCTGAGATGTTTGGCGGTCGAAACAGAAGGCTTTTTATCAAAGGACAAGAAATCAGACCACGACAACTTAACCGGCAGAAAAATATTGTTTTGAAAAAAATCCCTAAGACCCGGGGTCACAATTTAAGGAAAAATCTGACTTTAGCCAATTCAGTCAAAAATGGTGCCAAAGAGTTGCAAATGCTCCCCTGAGATGTTTGGCGGTCGAAACAGAAGGCTTTTTATCACAGGACAAGAAATCAGACCAAGACAACTTAACCGGCAGAAAAATATTTTTTGAAAAAATCCTTAAGCCCCGGGGTCACAATTTAAGGAAAAATCTGACTTTCGCCAATTCACTTAAAAATGGTGCCAAAGGGTTGCAAATGCTCCCCTGAGAGGTTTGGCGGTCGAAACAGAAGGCTTTTTATCACAGGAAAAGAAATCAGACCTCGACAACTTGACCGGCAGAAATTTTTTTTTGAAAAAATCCCTAAGCCCCGGGGTCACAATTTCAGGAAAAATCTGACTTTTGCCAATTAACTCAAAAATGGTGTCAAAGGGTTGCAAATGTTCCCCTGATTTGTTTGGCGGGCGAAACAGAAGGCTTTTTATCACAGGACAAGAAATCAGACCACGACAACTTAACCGGCAGAAAAATATTGTTTTGAAAAAAATCCCTAAGACCCGGGGTCACAAATCCATCAAAAATCTGACTTTTGCCAATTCACTCAAAAATGGTGCCAAAGGGTTGCAAATGCTCCCCTGAGATGTTTGGCGGTCGAAACAGAAGGCTTTTTATCACAGGACAAGAAATCAGACCTCGACAACTTAACCGGCCGAAAAATATTTTTTGAAAAAATCCTTAAGCCCCGGGGTCACAATTTAAGGGAAAATCTGACTTTAGCCAATTCAGTCAAAAATGGTGCCAAAGAGTTGCAAATGCTCCCCTGAGATGTTTGGCGGTCGAAACAGAAGGCTTTTTATCACAGGAAAAGAAATCAGACCAAGACAACTTGACCGGAAGAAAAATATTTTTTTGAAAAAATCCCTAAGACCCGGGGTCACAATTCCATCAAAAATCTGACTTTTGCCAATTAATTCAAAAATGGTGCTAAAGGGTTGCAAATGTTCCCCTGAGATGTTTGGCGGTCCAAACAAAAGGCTTTTTTTCACAGGACAAGAAATCAGACCTCGACAACTTAACCGGCAGAAAAATATTTTTTCAAAAAATCCCTAAGCCCCGGGGTCACAATTTCAGGAAAAATCTGACTTTTGCCAATTAACTCAAAAATGGTGCCAAAGG
Source organism: Podarcis gaigeae (assembly GCF_964106915.1). Classification (NCBI taxonomy): domain Eukaryota; kingdom Metazoa; phylum Chordata; class Lepidosauria; order Squamata; family Lacertidae; genus Podarcis; species Podarcis gaigeae. Next base: position 14,036,321 of record NC_139677.1, read on the forward strand.
GTTGCAAATGTTCCCCTGAGATGTTTGGCCGTCGAAACAGAAGGCTTTTTATCACAGGACAAGAAATCAGACCTCGACAACTTAACCGGCAGAAAAATATTTTTTTGAAAAAATCCCTAAGCCCCCGGGGTCACAATTCCATCAAAAATCTGACTTTTGCCAATTAACTCAAAAATGGTGCCAAAGGGTTGCAAATGCTCCCCTGAGATGTTTGGCGGTCGAAACAGAAGGCTTTTTATCACAGGACAAGAAATCAGACCTCGACAACTTAACCGGCGGAAAAATATTTTTTTGAAAAAATCCCAAAGACCCGGGGTCACAATTTCAGGAAAAATCTGACTTTCGCCAATTCACTCAAAACTGGTGCTAAAGGGTTGCAAATGCTCCCCTGAGATGTTTGGCGGTCGAAACAGAAGACTTTTTTTCACAGGACAAGAAATCAGACCTCAACAACTTAACCGGCGGTAACGTATTTTTTTGAAAAAATCCCTAAGCCCCCGGGGTCACAATTTCAGGAAAAATCCGACTTTCGCGAATTCACTCAGAAATGGTGCTAAAGGGTTGCAAATGCTCCCCTGAGATGTTTGGCGGTCGAAACAGAAGGCTTTTAATCACAGGACAAGAAATCAGACCTCGACAACTTAACCGGCGGAAAAATATTTTTTTGAAAAAATCCCTAAGACCCGGGGTCACAATTCCATCAAAAATCTGACTTTTGCCAATTAACTCAAAAATGGTGCCAAAGGGTTGCAAATGCTCCCCTGAGATGTTTGGCGGTCGAAACAGAAGGCTTTTTATCACAGGACAAGAAATCAGACCTCGACAACTTAACCGGCAGAAAAATATTTTTTGAAAAAATCCTTAAGCCCCGGGGTCACAATTTAAGGGAAAATCTGACTTTCACCAATTCACTTAAAAATGGTGTCAAAGGGTTGCAAATGCTCCCCTGAGAGGTTTGGCGGTCGAAACAGAAGGCTTTTTATCACAGGAAAAGAAATCAGACCTCGACAACTTGACCGGCAGAAATTTTTTTTTGAAAAAATCCCTAAGCCCCGGGATCACAATTTCAGGAAAAATCTGACTTTTGCCAATTAACTCAAAAATGGTGTCAAAGGGTTGCAAATGCTCCCCTGAGATGTTTGGCGGTCGAAACAGAAGGCTTTTTATCACAGGACCAGAAATCAGACCTCGACAACTTGACCGGCAGAAAAATATTTTTTTGAAAAAATCCCTAAGCCCCGGGGTCACAAATCCATCAAAAATCTGACTTTTGCCAATTCACTCAAAAATGGTGCCAAAGGGTTCCAAATGCTCCCCTGAGATGTTTGGCGGTCGAAACAGAAGGCTTTTTATCAAAGGACAAGAAATCAGACCACGACAACTTAACCGGCAGAAAAATATTGTTTTGAAAAAAATCCCTAAGACCCGGGGTCACAATTTAAGGAAAAATCTGACTTTAGCCAATTCAGTCAAAAATGGTGCCAAAGAGTTGCAAATGCTCCCCTGAGATGTTTGGCGGTCGAAACAGAAGGCTTTTTATCACAGGACAAGAAATCAGACCAAGACAACTTAACCGGCAGAAAAATATTTTTTGAAAAAATCCTTAAGCCCCGGGGTCACAATTTAAGGAAAAATCTGACTTTCGCCAATTCACTTAAAAATGGTGCCAAAGGGTTGCAAATGCTCCCCTGAGAGGTTTGGCGGTCGAAACAGAAGGCTTTTTATCACAGGAAAAGAAATCAGACCTCGACAACTTGACCGGCAGAAATTTTTTTTTGAAAAAATCCCTAAGCCCCGGGGTCACAATTTCAGGAAAAATCTGACTTTTGCCAATTAACTCAAAAATGGTGTCAAAGGGTTGCAAATGTTCCCCTGATTTGTTTGGCGGGCGAAACAGAAGGCTTTTTATCACAGGACAAGAAATCAGACCACGACAACTTAACCGGCAGAAAAATATTGTTTTGAAAAAAATCCCTAAGACCCGGGGTCACAAATCCATCAAAAATCTGACTTTTGCCAATTCACTCAAAAATGGTGCCAAAGGGTTGCAAATGCTCCCCTGAGATGTTTGGCGGTCGAAACAGAAGGCTTTTTATCACAGGACAAGAAATCAGACCTCGACAACTTAACCGGCCGAAAAATATTTTTTGAAAAAATCCTTAAGCCCCGGGGTCACAATTTAAGGGAAAATCTGACTTTAGCCAATTCAGTCAAAAATGGTGCCAAAGAGTTGCAAATGCTCCCCTGAGATGTTTGGCGGTCGAAACAGAAGGCTTTTTATCACAGGAAAAGAAATCAGACCTCGACAACTTGACCGGAAGAAAAATATTTTTTTGAAAAAATCCCTAAGACCCGGGGTCACAATTCCATCAAAAATCTGACTTTTGCCAATTAATTCAAAAATGGTGCTAAAGGGTTGCAAATGTTCCCCTGAGATGTTTGGCGGTCCAAACAAAAGGCTTTTTTTCACAGGACAAGAAATCAGACCTCGACAACTTAACCGGCGGAAAAATATTTTTTTGAAAAAATCCCTAAGCCCCGGGGTCACAAATCCATCAAAATCTGACTTTCTCCAATTCACTCAAAAATGGTGCCAAAGGGATGCAAATGTTCCCCTGAGATGTTTGGCAGTCGAAACAGAAGGCTTTTTATCACAGGACAAGAAATCAGACCTCGACAACTTAACCGGCGGAACAATATTGTTTTGAAAAAATCCCTAAGACCCGGGGTCACAATTTCAGGAAAAATCTGACTTTCGCCAATTCACTTAAAAATGGTGCCAAAGGGTTGCAAATGCTCCCCTGAGAGGTTTGGCGGTCGAAACAGAAGGCTTTTTATCACAGGAAAAGAAATCAGACCTCGACAACTTGACCGGCAGAAATTTTTTTTTGAAAAAATCCCTAAGCCCCGGGGTCACAATTTCAGGAAAAATCTGACTTTTGCCAATTAACTCAAAAATGGTGTCAAAGGGTTGCAAATGCTCCCCTGAGATGTTTGGCGGTCGAAACAGAAGGCTTTTAATCACAGGACAAGAAATCAGACCTTGACAACTTAACCGGCAGAAAAATATTTTTTGAAAAAATCCTTAAGCCCCGGGGTCACAATTTAAGGGAAAATCTGACTTTAGCCAATTCAGTCAAAAATGGTGCCAAAGAGTTGCAAATGCTCCCCTGAGATGTTTGGCGGTCGAAACAGAAGGCTTTTTATCACAGGACAAGAAATCAGACCAAGACAACTTAAGCGTCAGAAAAATATTTTTTTGAAAAAATCCTTAAGCCCCGGGGTCACAATTCCATCAAAAATCTGACTTTCGCCAATTCACTTAAAAATGGTACCAATGGGTTGCAAATGCTCCCCTGAGAGGTTTGGCGGTCGAAACAGAAGGCTTTTTATCACAGGAAAAGAAATCAGACCTTGACAACTTGACCGGCAGAAATTTTTTTTTGAAAAAATCCCTAAGCCCCGGGGTCACAATTTCAGGAAAAATCTGACTTTTGCCAATTAACTCAAAAATGGTGTCAAAGGGTTGCAAATGCTCCCCTGAGATGTTTGGCGGTCGAAACAGAAGGCTTTTTATCACAGGACAAGAAATCAGACAAAGACAACTTAACCGGCAGAAAAATATTTTTTGAAAAAATCCTTAAGCCCCGGGGTCACAATTTAAGGAAAAATCTGACTTTAGCCAATTCAGTCAAAAATGGTGCCAAAGAGTTGCAAATGCTCCCCTGAGATGTTTGGCGGTCGAAACAGAAGGCTTTTTATCACAGGACAAGAAATCAGACCAAGACAACTTAAGCGTCAGAAAAATATTTTTTTGAAAAAATCCTTAAGCCCCGGGGTCACAATTCCATCAAAAATCTGACTTTCGCCAATTCACTTAAAAATGGTGCCAATGGGTTGCAAATGCTCCCCTGAGAGGTTTGGCGGTCGAAACAGAAGGCTTTTTATCACAGGACAAGAAATCAGACCTCGACAACTTAACCGGCAGAAAAATATTTTTTTGAAAAAATCCCTGAGACCCGGGGTCACAATTTCAGGAAAAATCGGACTTTTGCCAATTAACTCAAAAATGGTGTCAAAGGGTTGCAAATGCTCCCCTGAGATGTTTGGCGGTCGAAACAGAAGGCTTTTTATCACAGGACCAGAAATCAGACCTCGACAACTTGACCGGCAGAAAAATATTTTTTTGAAAAAATCCCTAAGCCCCGGGGTCACAAATCCATCAAAAATCTGACTTTTGCCAATTCACTCAAAAATGGTGCCAAAGGGTTGCAAATGCTCCCCTGAGATGTTTGGCGGTCGAAACAGAAGGCTTTTTATCACAGGACAAGAAATCAGACCACGACAACTTAACCGGCAGAAAAATATTGTTTTGAAAAAAATCCCTAAGACCCGGGGTCACAAATCCATCAAAAATCTGACTTTTGCCAATTCACTCAAAAATGGTGCCAGAGGGTTGCAAATGCTCCCCTGAGATGTTTGGCGGTCGAAACAGAAGGCTTTTTATCACAGGACAAGAAATCAGACCAAGACAACTTAACCGGCAGAAAAATATTTTTTGAAAAAATCCTTAAGCCCCGGGGTCACAATTTAAGGAAAAATCTGACTTTAGCCAATTCAGTCAAAAATGGTGCCAAAGAGTTGCAAATGCTCCCCTGAGATGTTTGGCGGTCGAAACAGAAGGCTTTTTATCACAGGACAAGAAATCAGACCAAGACAACTTAACCGGCAGAAAAATATTTTTTGAAAAAATCCTTAAGCCCCGGGGTCACAATTTAAGGAAAAATGTGACTTTCGCCAATTCACTTAAAAATGGTGCCAAAGGGTTGCAAATGCTCCCCTGAGAGGTTTGGCGGTCGAAACAGAAGGCTTTTTATCACAGGAAAAGAAATCAGACCTCGACAACTTGACCGGCAGAAATTTTTTTTTGAAAAAATCCCTAAGCCCCGGGGTCACAATTTCAGGAAAAATCTGACTTTTGCCAATTAACTCAAAAATGGTGTCAAAGGTTTGCAAATGCTCCCCTGAGATGTTTGGCGGTCGAAACAGAAGGCTTTTTATCACAGGACCAGAAATCAGACCTCGACAACTTGACCGGCAGAAAAATATTTTTTTGAAAAAATCCCTAAGCCCCGGGGTCACAAATCCATCAAAAATCTGACTTTTGCCAATTCACTCAAAAATGGTGCCAAAGGGTTGCAAATGCTCCCCTGAGATGTTTGGCGGTCGAAACAGAAGGCTTTTTATCACAGGACAAGAAATCAGACCACGACAACTTAACCGGCAGAAAAATATTGTTTTGAAAAAAATCCCTAAGACCCGGGGTCACAATTTAAGGAAAAATCTGACTTTAGCCAATTCAGTCAAAAATGGTGCCAAAGAGTTGCAAATGCTCCCCTGAGATGTTTGGCGGTCGAAACAGAAGGCTTTTTACCACAGGAAAAGAAATCAGACCTCGACAACTTGAACGGCAGAAATTTTTTTTTGAAAATATCCCTAAGCCCCGGGGTCACAATTTAAGGAAAAATCTGACTTTTGCCAATTAACTCAAAAATGGTGCCAAAGGGTTGCAAATGCTCCCCTGAGATGTTTGGCGGTCGAAACAGAAGGCTTTTTATCACAGGACCAGAAATCAGACCTCGACAACTTGACCGGCAGAAAAACATTTTTTTGAAAAAATTCCCTAAGCCCCGGGGTCAAAAATCCATCAAAAATCTGACTTTTGCCAATTCACTCAAAAATGGTGCTAAAGGGTTGCAAATGCTCCCCTGAGATGTTTGGCCGTCGAAACAGAAGACTTTTTTTCACAGGACAAGAAATCAGACCTCAACAACTTAACCGGCGGTAACGTATTTTTTTGAAAAAATCCCTAAGCCCCCGGGGTCACAATTTCAGGAAAAATCCGACTTTCGCGAATTCACTCAGAAATGGTGCTAAAGGGTTGCAAATGCTCCCCTGAGATGTTTGGCGGTAGAAACAGAAGGCTTTTAATCACAGGACAAGAAATCAGACCTCGACAACTTAACCGGCGGAAAAATATTTTTTTGAAAAAATCCCTAAGACCCGGGGTCACAATTCCATCAAAAATCTGACTTTTGCCAATTAACTCAAAAATGGTGCCAAAGGGTTGCAAATGCTCCCCTGAGATGTTTGGCGGTCGAAACAGAAGGCTTTTTATCACAGGACAAGAAATCAGACCAAGACAACTTAACCGGCAGAAAAATATTTTTTGAAAAAATCCTTAAGCCCCGGGGTCACAATTTAAGGAAAAATCTGACTTTAGCCAATTCAGTCAAAAATGGTGCCAAACAGTTGCAAATGCTCCCCTGAGATGTTTGGCGGTCGAAACAGAAGGCTTTTTATCACAGGAAAAGAAATCAGACCTCGACAACTTGACCGGAAGAAAAATATTTTTTTGAAAAAATCCCTAAGACCCGGGGGCACAATTCCATCAAAAATCTGACTTTTGCCAATTCACTCAAAAATGGTGCCAAAGTGTTGCAAATGCTCCCCTGAGATGTTTGGCGGTCGAAACAGAAGGCTTTTTATCACAGGACAAGAAATCAGACCACGACAACTTAACCGGCAGAAAAATATTGTTTTGAAAAAAATCCCTAAGACCCGGGGTCACAATTTAAGGAAAAATCTGACTTTAGCCAATTCAGTCAAAAATGGTGCCAAAGAGTTGCAAATGCTCCCCTGAGATGTTTGGCGGTCGAAACAGAAGGCTTTTTATCACAGAAAAAGAAATCAGACCTCGACAACTTGACCGGCAGAATTTTTTTTTTGAAAAAATCCCTAAGCCCCGGGGTCACAATTTAAGGAAAAATCTGACTTTTGCCAATTAACTCAAAAATGGTGCCAAAGGGTTGCAAATGCTCCCCTGAGATGTTTGGCGGTCGAAACAGAAGGCTTTTTATCACAGGACCAGAAATCAGACCTCGACAACTTGACCGGCAGAAAAATATTTTTTTGAAAAAATCCCTAAGCCCCGGGGTCACAAATCCATCAAAAATCTGACTTTTGCCAATTCACTCAAAAATGGTGCCAAAGGGTTGCAAATGCTCCCCTGAGATGTTTGGCCGTCGAAACAGAAGACTTTTTTTCACAGGACAAGAAATCAGACCTCAACAACTTAACCGGCGGTAACGTATTTTTTTGAAAAAATCCCTAAGCCCCCGGGGTCACAATTCCATCAAAAATCTGACTTTTGCCAATTCACTCAAAAATGGTGCCAAAGGGTTGCAAATGCTCCCCTGAGATGTTTGGCGGTCGAAACAGAAGGCTTTTTATCACAGGACAAGAAATCAGACCACGACAACTTAACCGGCAGAAAAATATTGTTTTGAAAAAAATCCCTAAGACCCGGAGTCACAAATCCATCAAAAATCTGACTTTTGCCAATTCACTCAAAAATGGTGCCAAAGGGTTGCAAATGCTCCCCTGAGATGTTTGGCGGTCGAAACAGAAGGCTTTTTATCACAGGACAAGAAATCAGACCAAGACAACTTAACCGGCAGAAAAATATTTTTTGAAAAAATCCTTAAGCCCCGGGGTCACAATTTAAGGAAAAATCTGACTTTAGCCAATTCAGTCAAAAATGGTGCCAAAGAGTTGCAAATGCTCCCCTGAGATGTTTGGCGGTCGAAACAGAAGGCTTTTTATCACAGGAAACGAAATCAGAACTCGACAACTTAACCGTCAGAAAAATATTTTTTTGAAAAAATCCTTAAGCCCCGGGGTCACAATTCCATCAAAAATCTGACTTTCGCCAATTCACTTTAAAATGGTGCCAAAGGGTTGCAAATGCTCCCCTGAGATGTTTGGCGGTCGAAACAGAAGGCTTTTTATCACAGGACAAGAAATCAGACCACGACAACTTAACCGGCAGAAAAATATTGTTTTGAAAAAAATCCCTAAGACCCGGGGTCACAAATCCATCAAAAATCTGACTTTTGCCAATTCACTCAAAAATGGTGCCAAAGGGTTGCAAATGCTCCCCTGAGATGTTTGGCGGTCGAAACAGAAGGCTTTTTATCACAGGAAAAGAAATCAGACCTCGACAACTTGACCGGCAGAAATTTTTTTTTGAAAAAATCCCTAAGCCCCGGGGTCACAATTTAAGGAAAAATCTGACTTTTGCCAATTAACTCAAAAATGGTGCCAAAGGGTTGCAAATGCTCCCCTGAGATGTTTGGCGATCGAAACAGAAGGCTTTTTATCACAGGACCAGAAATCAGACCTCCACAACTTGACCGGCAGAAAAATATTTTTTTGAAAAAATCCCTAAGCCCCGGGGTCACAAATCCATCAAAAATCTGACTTTTGCCAATTCACTCAAAAATGGTGCCAAAGGGTTGCAAATGCTCCCCTGAGATGTTTGGCCGTCGAAACAGAAGACTTTTTTTCACAGGACAAGAAATCAGACCTCAACAACTTAACCGGCAGAAAAATATTTTTTTGAAAAAATCCCTGAGACCCGGGGTCACAATTTCAGGAAAAATCGGACTTTCGCCAATTAACTCAAAAATGGTGTCAAAGGGTTGCAAATGCTCCCCTGAGATGTTTGGCGGTCGAAACAGAAGGCTTTTTATCACAGGACCAGAAATCAGACCTCGACAACTTGACCGGCAGAAAAATATTTTTTTGAAAAAATCCCTAAGCCCCGGGGTCACAAATCCATCAAAAATCTGACTTTTGCCAATTCACTCAAAAATGGTGCCAAAGGGATGCAAATGCTCCCCTGAGATGTTTGGCGGTCGAAACAGAAGGCTTTTTATCACAGGACAAGAAATCAGACCTCCACAACTTGACCGGCAGAAAAATATTGTTTTGAAAAAAATCCCTAAGACCCGGGGTCACAAATCCATCAAAAATCTGACTTTTGCCAATTAACTCAAAAATGGTGCCAAAGGGTTGCAAATGCTCCCCTGAGATGTTTGGCGGTCGAAACAGAAGGCTTTTTATCACAGAAAAAGAAATCAGACCTCGACAACTTGACCGGCAGAAAAATATTGTTTTGAAAAAAATCCCTAAGACCCGGGGTCACAATTTAAGGAAAAATCTGACTTTAGCCAATTCAGTCAAAAATGGTGCCAAAGAGTTGCAAATGCTCCCCTGAGATGTTTGGCGGTCGAAACAGAAGGCTTTTTATCACAGAAAAAGAAATCAGACCTCGACAACTTGACCGGCAGAATTTTTTTTTTGAAAAAATCCCTAAGCCCCGGGGTCACAATTTAAGGAAAAATCTGACTTTTGCCAATTAACTCAAAAATGGTGCCAAAGGGTTGCAAATGCTCCCCTGAGATGTTTGGCGGTCGAAACAGAAGGCTTTTTATCACAGGACCAGAAATCAGACCTCGACAACTTGACCGGCAGAAAAATATTTTTTTGAAAAAATCCCTAAGCCCCGGGGTCACAAATCCATCAAAAATCTGACTTTTGCCAATTCACTCAAAAATGGTGCCAAAGGGTTGCAAATGCTCCCCTGAGATGTTTGGCCGTCGAAACAGAAGACTTTTTTTCACAGGACAAGAAATCAGACCTCGACAACTTGACCGGAAGAAAAATATTTTTTTGAAAAAATCCCTAAGACCCGGGGGCACAATTCCATCAAAAATCTGACTTTTGCCAATTCACTCAAAAATGGTGCCAAAGGGTTGCAAATGCTCCCCTGAGATGTTTGGCGGTCGAAACAGAAGGCTTTTTATCACAGGACAAGAAATCAGACCACGACAACTTAACCGGCAGAAAAATATTGTTTTGAAAAAAATCCCTAAGACCCGGGGTCACAATTTAAGGAAAAATCTGACTTTAGCCAATTCAGTCAAAAATGGTGCCAAAGAGTTGCAAATGCTCCCCTGAGATGTTTGGCGGTCGAAACAGAAGGCTTTTTATCACAGAAAAAGAAATCAGACCTCGACAACTTGACCGGCAGAATTTTTTTTTTGAAAAAATCCCTAAGCCCCGGGGTCACAATTTAAGGAAAAATCTGACTTTTGCCAATTAACTCAAAAATGGTGCCAAAGGGTTGCAAATGCTCCCCTGAGATGTTTGGCGGTCGAAACAGAAGGCTTTTTATCACAGGACCAGAAATCAGACCTCGACAACTTGACCGGCAGAAAAATATTTTTTTGAAAAAATCCCTAAGCCCCGGGGTCACAAATCCATCAAAAATCTGACTTTTGCCAATTCACTCAAAAATGGTGCCAAAGGGTTGCAAATGCTCCCCTGAGATGTTTGGCCGTCGAAACAGAAGACTTTTTTTCACAGGACAAGAAATCAGACCTCAACAACTTAACCGGCGGTAACGTATTTTTTTGAAAAAATCCCTAAGCCCCCGGGGTCACAATTCCATCAAAAATCTGACTTTTGCCAATTCACTCAAAAATGGTGCCAAAGGGTTGCAAATGCTCCCCTGAGATGTTTGGCGGTCGAAACAGAAGGCTTTTTATCACAGGACAAGAAATCAGACCACGACAACTTAACCGGCAGAAAAATATTGTTTTGAAAAAAATCCCTAAGACCCGGGGTCACAAATCCATCAAAAATCTGACTTTTGCCAATTCACTCAAAAATGGTGCCAAAGGGTTGCAAATGCTCCCCTGAGATGTTTGGCGGTCGAAACAGAAGGCTTTTTATCACAGGACAAGAAATCAGACCAAGACAACTTAACCGGCAGAAAAATATTTTTTGAAAAAATCCTTAAGCCCCGGGGTCACAATTTAAGGAAAAATCTGACTTTAGCCAATTCAGTCAAAAATGGTGCCAAAGAGTTGCAAATGCTCCCCTGAGATGTTTGGCGGTCGAAACAGAAGGCTTTTTATCACAGGAAACGAAATCAGAACTCGACAACTTAACCGGCAGAAAAATATTTTTTTGAAAAAATCCTTAAGCCCCGGGGTCACAATTCCATCAAAAATCTGACTTTCGCCAATTCACTTTAAAATGGTGCCAAAGGGTTGCAAATGCTCCCCTGAGATGTTTGGCGGTCGAAACAGAAGGCTTTTTATCACAGGACAAGAAATCAGACCACGACAACTTAACCGGCAGAAAAATATTGTTTTGAAAAAAATCCCTAAGACCCGGGGTCACAAATCCATCAAAAATCTGACTTTTGCCAATTCACTCAAAAATGGTGCCAAAGGGTTGCAAATGCTCCCCTGAGATGTTTGGCGGTCGAAACAGAAGGCTTTTTATCACAGGAAAAGAAATCAGACCTCGACAACTTGACCGGCAGAAATTTTTTTTTGAAAAAATCCCTAAGCCCCGGGGTCACAATTTAAGGAAAAATCTGACTTTTGCCAATTAACTCAAAAATGGTGCCAAAGGGTTGCAAATGCTCCCCTGAGATGTTTGGCGATCGAAACAGAAGGCTTTTTATCACAGGACCAGAAATCAGACCTCCACAACTTGACCGGCAGAAAAATATTTTTTTGAAAAAATCCCTAAGCCCCGGGGTCACAAATCCATCAAAAATCTGACTTTTGCCAATTCACTCAAAAATGGTGCCAAAGGGTTGCAAATGCTCCCCTGAGATGTTTGGCCGTCGAAACAGAAGACTTTTTTTCACAGGACAAGAAATCAGACCTCAACAACTTAACCGGCAGAAAAATATTTTTTTGAAAAAATCCCTGAGACCCGGGGTCACAATTTCAGGAAAAATCGGACTTTCGCCAATTAACTCAAAAATGGTGTCAAAGGGTTGCAAATGCTCCCCTGAGATGTTTGGCGGTCGAAACAGAAGGCTTTTTATCACAGGACCAGAAATCAGACCTCGACAACTTGACCGGCAGAAAAATATTTTTTTGAAAAAATCCCTAAGCCCCGGGGTCACAAATCCATCAAAAATCTGACTTTTGCCAATTCACTCAAAAATGGTGCCAAAGGGATGCAAATGCTCCCCTGAGATGTTTGGCGGTCGAAACAGAAGGCTTTTTATCACAGGACAAGAAATCAGACCTCCACAACTTGACCGGCAGAAAAATATTGTTTTGAAAAAAATCCCTAAGACCCGGGGTCACAAATCCATCAAAAATCTGACTTTTGCCAATTAACTCAAAAATGGTGCCAAAGGGTTGCAAATGCTCCCCTGAGATGTTTGGCGGTCGAAACAGAAGGCTTTTTATCACAGAAAAAGAAATCAGACCTCGACAACTTGACCGGCAGAAAAATATTGTTTTGAAAAAAATCCCTAAGACCCGGGGTCACAATTTAAGGAAAAATCTGACTTTAGCCAATTCAGTCAAAAATGGTGCCAAAGAGTTGCAAATGCTCCCCTGAGATGTTTGGCGGTCGAAACAGAAGGCTTTTTATCACAGAAAAAGAAATCAGACCTCGACAACTTGACCGGCAGAATTTTTTTTTTGAAAAAATCCCTAAGCCCCGGGGTCACAATTTAAGGAAAAATCTGACTTTTGCCAATTAACTCAAAAATGGTGCCAAAGGGTTGCAAATGCTCCCCTGAGATGTTTGGCGGTCGAAACAGAAGGCTTTTTATCACAGGACCAGAAATCAGACCTCGACAACTTGACCGGCAGAAAAATATTTTTTTGAAAAAATCCCTAAGCCCCGGGGTCACAAATCCATCAAAAATCTGACTTTTGCCAATTCACTCAAAAATGGTGCCAAAGGGTTGCAAATGCTCCCCTGAGATGTTTGGCCGTCGAAACAGAAGACTTTTTTTCACAGGACAAGAAATCAGACCTCAACAACTTAACCGGCGGTAACGTATTTTTTTGAAAAAATCCCTAAGCCCCCGGGGTCACAATTCCATCAAAAATCTGACTTTTGCCAATTCACTCAAAAATGGTGCCAAAGGGTTGCAAATGCTCCCCTGAGATGTTTGGCGGTCGAAACAGAAGGCTTTTTATCACAGGACAAGAAATCAGACCACGACAACTTAACCGGCAGAAAAATATTGTTTTGAAAAAAATCCCTAAGACCCGGGGTCACAAATCCATCAAAAATCTGACTTTTGCCAATTCACTCAAAAATGGTGCCAAAGGGTTGCAAATGCTCCCCTGAGATGTTTGGCGGTCGAAACAGAAGGCTTTTTATCACAGGACAAGAAATCAGACCAAGACAACTTAACCGGCAGAAAAATATTTTTTGAAAAAATCCTTAAGCCCCGGGGTCACAATTTAAGGAAAAATCTGACTTTAGCCAATTCAGTCAAAAATGGTGCCAAAGAGTTGCAAATGCTCCCCTGAGATGTTTGGCGGTCGAAACAGAAGGCTTTTTATCACAGGAAACGAAATCAGAACTCGACAACTTAACCGTCAGAAAAATATTTTTTTGAAAAAATCCTTAAGCCCCGGGGTCACAATTCCATCAAAAATCTGACTTTCGCCAATTCACTTTAAAATGGTGCCAAAGGGTTGCAAATGCTCCCCTGAGATGTTTGGCGGTCGAAACAGAAGGCTTTTTATCACAGGACAAGAAATCAGACCACGACAACTTAACCGGCAGAAAAATATTGTTTTGAAAAAAATCCCTAAGACCCGGGGTCACAAATCCATCAAAAATCTGACTTTTGCCAATTCACTCAAAAATGGTGCCAAAGGGTTGCAAATGCTCCCCTGAGATGTTTGGCGGTCGAAACAGAAGGCTTTTTATCACAGGAAAAGAAATCAGACCTCGACAACTTGACCGGCAGAAATTTTTTTTTGAAAAAATCCCTAAGCCCCGGGGTCACAATTTAAGGAAAAATCTGACTTTTGCCAATTAACTCAAAAATGGTGCCAAAGGGTTGCAAATGCTCCCCTGAGATGTTTGGCGGTCGAAACAGAAGGCTTTTTATCACAGGACCAGAAATCAGACCTCCACAACTTGACCGGCAGAAAAATATTTTTTTGAAAAAATCCCTAAGCCCCGGGGTCACAAATCCATCAAAAATCTGACTTTTGCCAATTCACTCAAAAATGGTGCCAAAGGGTTGCAAATGCTCCCCTGAGATGTTTGGCCGTCGAAACAGAAGACTTTTATTCACAGGACAAGAAATCAGACCTCAACAACTTAACCGGCAGAAAAATATTTTTTTGAAAAAATCCCTGAGACCCGGGGTCACAATTTCAGGAAAAATCGGACTTTCGCCAATTAACTCAAAAATGGTGTCAAAGGGTTGCAAATGCTCCCCTGAGATGTTTGGCGGTCGAAACAGAAGGCTTTTTATCACAGGACCAGAAATCAGACCTCGACAACTTGACCGGCAGAAAAATATTTTTTTGAAAAAATCCCTAAGCCCCGGGGTCACAAATCCATCAAAAATCTGACTTTTGCCAATTCACTCAAAAATGGTGCCAAAGGGATGCAAATGCTCCCCTGAGATGTTTGGCGGTCGAAACAGAAGGCTTTTTATCACAGGACAAGAAATCAGACCTCCACAACTTGACCGGCAGAAAAATATTGTTTTGAAAAAAATCCCTAAGACCCGGGGTCACAAATCCATCAAAAATCTGACTTTTGCCAATTAACTCAAAAATGGTGCCAAAGGGTTGCAAATGCTCCCCTGAGATGTTTGGCGGTCGAAACAGAAGGCTTTTTATCACAGAAAAAGAAATCAGACCTCGACAACTTGACCGGCAGAAAAATATTGTTTTGAAAAAAATCCCTAAGACCCGGGGTCACAATTTAAGGAAAAATCTGACTTTAGCCAATTCAGTCAAAAATGGTGCCAAAGAGTTGCAAATGCTCCCCTGAGATGTTTGGCGGTCGAAACAGAAGGCTTTTTATCACAGAAAAAGAAATCAGACCTCGACAACTTGACCGGCAGAAATTTTTTTTTGAAAAAATCCCTAAGCCCCGGGGTCACAATTTAAGGAAAAATCTGACTTTTGCCAATTCACTCAAAAATGGTGCCAAAGGGTTGCAAATGCTCCCCTGAGATGTTTGGCGGTCGAAACAGAAGGCTTTTTATCACAGGACCAGAAATCAGACCTCGACAACTTGACCGGCAGAAAAATATTTTTTTGAAAAAATCCCTAAGCCCCGGGGTCACAAATCCATCAAAAATCTGACTTTTGCCAATTCACTCAAAAATGGTGCCAAAGGGTTGCAAATGCTCCCCTGAGATGTTTGGCCGTCGAAACAGAAGACTTTTTTTCACAGGACAAGAAATCAGACCTCAACAACTTAACCGGCGGTAACGTATTTTTTTGAAAAAATCCCTAAGCCCCCGGGGTCACAATTCCATCAAAAATCTGACTTTTGCCAATTCACTCAAAAATGGTGCCAAAGGGTTGCAAATGCTCCCCTGAGATGTTTGGCGGTCGAAACAGAAGGCTTTTTATCACAGGACAAGAAATCAGACCACGACAACTTAACCGGCAGAAAAATATTGTTTTGAAAAAAATCCCTAAGACCCGGGGTCACAAATCCATCAAAAATCTGACTTTTGCCAATTCACTCAAAAATGGTGCCAAAGGGTTGCAAATGCTCCCCTGAGATGTTTGGCGGTCGAAACAGAAGGCTTTTTATCACAGGAAAAGAAATCAGACCTCGACAACTTGACCGGCAGAAATTTTTTTTTGAAAAAATCCCTGAGACCCGGGGTCACAATTTCAGGAAAAATCGGACTTTCGCCAATTAACTCAAAAATGGTGTCAAAGGGTTGCAAATGCTCCCCTGAGATGTTTGGCGGTCGAAACAGAAGGCTTTTTATCACAGGACCAGAAATCAGACCTCGACAACTTGACCGGCAGAAAAATATTTTTTTGAAAAAATCCCTAAGCCCCGGGGTCACAAATCCATCAAAAATCTGACTTTTGCCAATTCACTCAAAAATGGTGCCAAAGGGTTGCAAATGCTCCCCTGAGATGTTTGGCGGTCGAAACAGAAGGCTTTTTATCACAGGACAAGAAATCAGACCTCCACAACTTGACCGGCAGAAAAATATTGTTTTGAAAAAAATCCCTAAGACCCGGGGTCACAAATCCATCAAAAATCTGACTTTTGCCAATTAACTCAAAAATGGTGCCAAAGGGTTTCAAATGCTCCCCTGAGATGTTTGGCGGTCGAAACAGAAGGCTTTTTATCACAGGACAAGAAATCAGACCACGACAACTTAACCGGCAGAAAAATATTGTTTTGAAAAAAATCCCTAAGACCCGGGGTCACAATTTAAGGAAAAATCTGACTTTAGCCAATTCAGTCAAAAATGGTGCCAAAGAGTTGCAAATGCTCCCCTGAGATGTTTGGCGGTCGAAACAGAAGGCTTTTTATCACAGGACAAGAAATCAGACCAAGACAACTTAACCGGCAGAAAAATATTTTTTGAAAAAATCCTTAAGCCCCGGGGTCACAATTTAAGGAAAAATGTGACTTTCGCCAATTCACTTAAAAATGGTGCCAAAGGGTTGCAAATGCTCCCCTGAGAGGTTTGGCGGTCGAAACAGAAGGCTTTTTATCACAGGAAAAGAAATCAGACCTCGACAACTTGACCGGCAGAAAAATATTTTTTTGAAAAAATCCCTAAGCCCCGGGGTCACAAATCCATCAAAAATCTGACTTTTGCCAATTCACTCAAAAATGGTGCCAAAGGGTTGCAAATGCTCCCCTGAGATGTTTGGCGGTCGAAACAGAAGGCTTTTTATCACAGGACAAGAAATCAGACCACGACAACTTAACCGGCAGAAAAATATTGTTTTGAAAAAAATCCCTAAGACCCGGGGTCACAATTTAAGGAAAAATCTGACTTTAGCCAATTCAGTCAAAAATGGTGCCAAAGAGTTGCAAATGCTCCCCTGAGATGTTTGGCGGTCGAAACAGAAGGCTTTTTACCACAGGAAAAGAAATCAGACCTCGACAACTTGAACGGCAGAAATTTTTTTTTGAAAAAATCCCTAAGCCCCGGGGTCACAATTTAAGGAAAAATCTAACTTTTGCCAATTAACTCAAAAATGGTGCCAAAGGGTTGCAAATGCTCCCCTGAGATGTTTGGCGGTCGAAACAGAAGGCTTTTTATCACAGGACCAGAAATCAGACCTCGACAACTTGACCGGCAGAAAAATATTTTTTTGAAAAAATCCCTAAGCCCCGGGGTCACAAATCCATCAAAAATCTGACTTTTGCCAATTCACTCAAAAATGGTGCCAAAGGGTTGCAAATGCTCCCCTGAGATGTTTGGCCGTCGAAACAGAAGACTTTTTTTCACAGGACAAGAAATCAGACCTCAACAACTTAACCGGCGGTAACGTATTTTTTTGAAAAAATCCCTAAGCCCCCGGGGTCACAATTTAAGGAAAAATCCGACTTTCGCGAATTCACTCAGAAATGGTGCTAAAGGGTTGCAAATGCTCCCCTGAGATGTTTGGCGGTAGAAACAGAAGGCTTTTAATCACAGGACAAGAAATCAGACCTCGACAACTTAACCGGCGGAAAAATATTTTTTTGAAGAAATCCCTAAGACCCGGGGTCACAATTCCATCAAAAATCTGACTTTTGCCAATTAACTCAAAAATGGTGCCAAAGGGTTGCAAATGCTCCCCTGAGATGTTTGGCGGTCGAAACAGAAGGCTTTTTATCACAGGACAAGAAATCAGACCAAGACAACTTAACCGGCAGAAAAATATTTTTTGAAAAAATCCTTAAGCCCCGGGGTCACAATTTAAGGAAAAATCTGACTTTAGCCAATTCAGTCAAAAATGGTGCCAAACAGTTGCAAATGCTCCCCTGAGATGTTTGGCGGTCGAAACAGAAGGCTTTTTATCACAGGAAAAGAAATCAGACCTCGACAACTTGACCGGAAGAAAAATATTTTTTTGAAAAAATCCCTAAGACCCGGGGGCACAATTCCATCAAAAATCTGACTTTTGCCAATTCACTCAAAAATGGTGCCAAAGGGTTGCAAATGCTCCCCTGAGATGTTTGGCGGTCGAAACAGAAGGCTTTTTATCACAGGACAAGAAATCAGACCATGACAACTTAACCGGCAGAAAAATATTGTTTTGAAAAAAATCCCTAAGACCCGGGGTCACAATTTAAGGAAAAATCTGACTTTAGCCAATTCAGTCAAAAATGGTGCCAAAGAGTTGCAAATGCTCCCCTGAGATGTTTGGCGGTCGAAACAGAAGGCTTTTTATCACAGAAAAAGAAATCAGACCTCGACAACTTGACCGGCAGAAATTTTTTTTTGAAAAAATCCCTAAGCCCCGGGGTCACAATTTAAGGAAAAATCTGACTTTTGCCAATTAACTCAAAAATGGTGCCAAAGGGTTGCAAATGCTCCCCTGAGATGTTTGGCGGTCGAAACAGAAGGCTTTTTATCACAGGACCAGAAATCAGACCTCGACAACTTGACCGGCAGAAAAATATTTTTTTGAAAAAATCCCTAAGCCCCGGGGTCACAAATCCATCAAAAATCTGACTTTTGCCAATTCACTCAAAAATGGTGCCAAAGGGTTGCAAATGCTCCCCTGAGATGTTTGGCCGTCGAAACAGAAGACTTTTTTTCACAGGACAAGAAATCAAACCTCAACAACTTAACCGGCGGTAACGTATTTTTTTGAAAAAATCCCTAAGCCCCCGGGGTCACAATTCCATCAAAAATCTGACTTTTGCCAATTCACTCAAAAATGGTGCCAAAGGGTTGCAAATGCTCCCCTGAGATGTTTGGCGGTCGAAACAGAAGGCTTTTTATCACAGGACAAGAAATCAGACCACGACAACTTAACCGGCAGAAAAATATTGTTTTGAAAAAAATCCCTAAGACCCGGGGTCACAAATCCATCAAAAATCTGACTTTTGCCAATTCACTCAAAAATGGTGCCAAAGGGTTGCAAATGCTCCCCTGAGATGTTTGGCGGTCGAAACAGAAGGCTTTTTATCACAGGACAAGAAATCAGACCAAGACAACTTAACCGGCAGAAAAATATTTTTTGAAAAAATCCTTAAGCCCCGGGGTCACAATTTAAGGAAAAATCTGACTTTAGCCAATTCAGTCAAAAATGGTGCCAAAGAGTTGCAAATGCTCCCCTGAGATGTTTGGCGGTCGAAACAGAAGGCTTTTTATCACAGGAAACGAAATCAGAACTCGACAACTTAACCGTCAGAAAAATATTTTTTTGAAAAAATCCTTAAGCCCCGGGGTCACAATTCCATCAAAAATCTGACTTTCGCCAATTCACTTAAAAATGGTGCCAAAGGGTTGCAAATGCTCCCCTGAGATGTTTGGCGGTCGAAACAGAAGGCTTTTTATCACAGGACAAGAAATCAGACCACGTCAACTTAACCGGCAGAAAAATATTGTTTTGAAAAAAATCCCTAAGACCCGGGGTCACAAATCCATCAAAAATCTGACTTTTGCCAATTCACTCAAAAATGGTGCCAAAGGGTTGCAAATGCTCCCCTGAGATGTTTCGCGGTCGAAACAGAAGGCTTTTTATCACAGGAAAAGAAATCAGACCTCCACAACTTGACCGGCAGAAAAATATTTTTTTGAAAAAATCCCTAAGCCCCGGGGTCACAAATCCATCAAAAATCTGACTTTTGCCAATTAACTCAAAAATGGTGCCAAAGGGTTGCAAATGCTCCCCTGAGATGTTTGGCGGTCGAAACAGAAGACTTTTTTTCACAGGACCAGAAATCAGACCTCAACAACTTAACCGGCGGTAACGTATTTTTTTGAAAAAATCCCTAAAACCCGGGGTCACAATTCCATCAAAAATCTGACTTTTGCCAATTAACTAAAAAATGGTGCCAAAGGGTTGCAAATGCTCCCCTGAGATGTTTGGCGGTCGAAACAGAAGGCTTTTTATCACAGGACAAGAAATCAGACCAAGACAACTTAACCGGCAGAAAAATATTTTTTGAAAAAATCCTTAAGCCCCGGGGTCACAATTTAATGAAAAATCTGACTTTAGCCAATTCAGTCAAAAATGGTGCCAAAGAGTTGCAAATGCTCCCCTGAGATGTTTGGCGGTCGAAACAGAAGGCTTTTTATCACAGGAAAAGAAATCAGACCTCGACAACTTGACCGGAAGAAAAATATTTTTTTGAAAAAATCCCTAAGACCCGGGGGCACAATTCCATCAAAAATCTGACTTTTGCCAATTCACTCAAAAATGGTGCCAAAGGGTTGCAAATGCTCCCCTGAGATGTTTGGCGGTCGAAACAGAAGGCTTTTTATCACAGGACAAGAAATCAGACCACGACAACTTAACCGGCAGAAAAATATTGTTTTGAAAAAAATCCCTAAGACCCGGGGTCACAATTCCATCAAAAATCTGACTTTTGCCAATTCACTCAAAAATGGTGCCAAAGGGTTGCAAATGCTCCCGTGAGATGTTTGGCGGTCGAAACAGAAGGCTTTTTATCACAGGACAAGAAATCAGACCAAGACAACTTAACCGGCAGAAAAATATTTTTTGAAAAAATCCTTAAGCCCCGGGGTCACAATTTAAGGAAAAATCTGACTTTAGCCAATTCAGTCAAAAATGGTGCCAAAGAGTTGCAAATGCTCCCCTGAGATGTTTGGCGGTCGAAACAGAAGGCTTTTTATCACAGGAAACGAAATCAGAACTCGACAACTTAACCGTCAGAAAAATATTTTTTTGAAAAAATCCTTAAGCCCCGGGGTCACAATTCCATCAAAAATCTGACTTTCGCCAATTCACTTAAAAATGGTGCCAAAGGGTTGCAAATGCTCCCCTGAGAGGTTTGGCGGTCGAAACAGAAGGCTTTTTATCACAGGATAAGAAATCAGACCTCGACAACTTAACCGGCAGAAAAATATTTTTTTGAAAAAATCCCTGAGACCCGGGGTCAAAATTTCAGGAAAAATCGGACTTTCGCCAATTAACTCAAAAATGGTGTCAAAGGGTTGCAAATGCTCCCCTGAGATGTTTGGCGGTCGAAACAGAAGGCTTTTTATCACAGGACCAGAAATCAGACCTCGACAACTTGACCGGCAGAAAAATATAATTTTGAAAAAATCCCTAAGACCCGGGGGCACAATTCCATCAAAAATCTGACTTTTGCCAATTCACTCAAAAATGGTGCCAAAGGGTTGCAAATGCTCCCCTGAGATGTTTGGCGGTCGAAACAGAAGGCTTTTTATCACAGGACAAGAAATCAGACCACGACAACTTAACCGGCAGAAAAATATTGTTTTGAAAAAAATCCCTAAGACCCGGGGTCACAAATCCATCAAAAATCTGACTTTTGCCAATTCACTCAAAAATGGTGCCAAAGGGTTGCAAATGCTCCCCTGAGATGTTTGGCGGTCGAAACAGAAGGCTTTTTATCACAGGACAAGAAATCAGACCAAGACAACTTAACCGACAGAAAAATATTTTTTGAAAAAATCCTTAAGCCCCGGGGTCACAATTTAAGGAAAAATCTGACTTTAGCCAATTCAGTCAAAAATGGTGCCAAAGAGTTGCAAATGCTCCCCTGAGATGTTTGGCGGTCGAAACAGAAGGCTTTTTATCACAGGAAACGAAATCAGACCTCGACAACTTAACCGTCAGAAAAATATTTTTTTGAAAAAATCCTTAAGCCCCAGGGTCACAATTCCATCAAAAATCTGACTTTCGCCAATTCACTTAAAAATGGTGCCAAAGGGTTGCAAATGCTCCCCTGAGAGGTTTGGCGGTCGAAACAGAAGGCTTTTTATCACAGGAAAAGAAATGATACCTCGACAACTTGACCGGCAGAAAAATATTTTTTTGAAAAAATCCCTAAGCCCCGGGGTCACAATTTCAGGAAAAATCGGACTTTCGCCAATTCACGCTAAAATTGTGCCAAAGGGTGCAAATGCTCCCCTGAGATGTTTGGCGGTCGAAACAGAAGGCTTTTTATCACAGGACAAGAAATCAGATTTCGACAACTTAACCGGCAGAAAAATATTTTTTTGAAAAAATCCCTAAGCCCCGGGGTCACAATTTCAGGAAAAATCCGACTTTCGCGAATTCACTCAGAAATGGTGCTAAAGGGTTGCAAATGCTCCCCTGAGATGTTTGGCGGTCGAAACAGAAGGCTTTTAATCACAGGACAAGAAATCAGACCTCGACAACTTAACCGGCGGAAAAATATTTTTTTGAAAAAAATCCCTAAGACCCGGGGTCACAAATCCATCAAAAATCTGACTTTTGCCAATTCACTCAAAAATGGTGCCAAAGGGTTGCAAATGTTCCCCTGAGATGTTTGGCGGTCGAAACAGAAGGCTTTTTATCACAGGACAAGAAATCAGACCACGACAACTTAACCGGCAGAAAAATATTGTTTTGAAAAAAATCCCTAAGACCCGGGGTCACAAATCCATCAAAAATCTGACTTTTGCCAATTCACTCAAAAATGGTGCCAAAGGGTTGAAAATGCTCCCCTGAGATGTTTGGCGGTCAAAACAGAAGGCTTTTTATCACAGGACAAGAAATCAGACCAAGACAACTTAACCGGCAGAAAAATATTTTTTGAAAAAATCCTTAAGCCCCGGGGTCACAATTTAATGAAAAATCTGACTTTAGCCAATTCAGTCAAAAATGGTGCCAAAGAGTTGCAAATGCTCCCCTGAGATGTTTGGCGGTCGAAACAGAAGGCTTTTTGTCACAGGAAAAGAAATCAGACCTCGACAACTTGACCGGAAGAAAAATATTTTTTTGAAAAAATCCCTAAGACCCGGGGGCACAATTCCATCAAAAATCTGACTTTTGCCAATTCACTCAAAAATGGTGCCAAAGGGTTGCAAATGCTCCCCTGAGATGTTTGGCGGTCGAAACAGAAGGCTTTTTATCACAGGACAAGAAATCAGACCACGACAACTTAACCGGCAGAAAAATATTGTTTTGAAAAAAATCCCTAAGACCCGGGGTCACAAATCCATCAAAAATCTGACTTTTGCCAATTCACTCAAAAATGGTGCCAAAGGGTTGCAAATGCTCCCGTGAGATGTTTGGCGGTCGAAACAGAAGGCTTTTTATCACAGGACAAGAAATCAGACCAAGACAACTTAACCGGCAGAAAAATATTTTTTGAAAAAATCCTTAAGCCCCGGGGTCACAATTTAAGGAAAAATCTGACTTTAGCCAATTCAGTCAAAAATGGTGCCAAAGAGTTGCAAATGCTCCCCTGAGATGTTTGGCGGTCGAAACAGAAGGCTTTTTATCACAGGAAACGAAATCAGAATTCGACAACTTAACCGTCAGAAAAATATTTTTTTGAAAAAATCCTTAAGCCCCGGGGTCACAATTCCATCAAAAATCTGACTTTCGCCAATTCACTTAAAAATGGTGCCAAAGGGTTGCAAATGCTCCCCTGAGAGGTTTGGCGGTCGAAACAGAAGGCTTTTTATCACAGGATAAGAAATCAGACCTCGACAACTTAACCGGCAGAAAAATATTTTTTTGAAAAAATCCCTGAGACCCGGGGTCAAAATTTCAGGAAAAATCGGACTTTCGCCAATTAACTCAAAAATGGTGTCAAAGGGTTGCAAATGCTCCCCTGAGATGTTTGGCGGTCGAAACAGAAGGCTTTTTATCACAGGACCAGAAATCAGACCTCGACAACTTGACCGGCAGAAAAATATAATTTTGAAAAAATCCCTAAGACCCGGGGTCACAATTCCATCAAAAATCTGACTTTTGCCAATTCACTCAAAAATGGTGCCAAAGGGTTGCAAATGCTCCCGTGAGATGTTTGGCGGTCGAAACAGAAGGCTTTTTATCACAGGACAAGAAATCAGACCAAGACAACTTAACCGGCAGAAAAATATTTTTTGAAAAAATCCTTAAGCCCCGGGGTCACAATTTAAGGAAAAATCTGACTTTAGCCAATTCAGTCAAAAATGGTGCCAAAGAGTTGCAAATGCTCCCCTGAGATGTTTGGCGGTCGAAACAGAAGGCTTTTTATCACAGGAAACGAAATCAGAACTCGACAACTTAACCGTCAGAAAAATATTTTTTTGAAAAAATCCTTAAGCCCCGGGGTCACAATTCCATCAAAAATCTGACTTTCGCCAATTCACTTAAAAATGGTGCCAAAGGGTTGCAAATGCTCCCCTGAGAGGTTTGGCGGTCGAAACAGAAGGCTTTTTATCACAGGATAAGAAATCAGACCTCGACAACTTAACCGGCAGAAAAATATTTTTTTGAAAAAATCCCTGAGACCCGGGGTCAAAATTTCAGGAAAAATCGGACTTTCGCCAATTAACTCAAAAATGGTGTCAAAGGGTTGCAAATGCTCCCCTGAGATGTTTGGCGGTCGAAACAGAAGGCTTTTTATCACAGGACCAGAAATCAGACCTCGACAACTTGACCGGCAGAAAAATATAATTTTGAAAAAATCCCTAAGACCCGGGGGCACAATTCCATCAAAAATCTGACTTTTGCCAATTCACTCAAAAATGGTGCCAAAGGGTTGCAAATGCTCCCCTGAGATGTTTGGCGGTCGAAACAGAAGGCTTTTTATCACAGGACAAGAAATCAGACCACGACAACTTAACCGGCAGAAAAATATTGTTTTGAAAAAAATCCCTAAGACCCGGGGTCACAAATCCATCAAAAATCTGACTTTTGCCAATTCACTCAAAAATGGTGCCAAAGGGTTGCAAATGCTCCCCTGAGATGTTTGGCGGTCGAAACAGAAGGCTTTTTATCACAGGACAAGAAATCAGACCAAGACAACTTAACCGACAGAAAAATATTTTTTGAAAAAATCCTTAAGCCCCGGGGTCACAATTTAAGGAAAAATCTGACTTTAGCCAATTCAGTCAAAAATGGTGCCAAAGAGTTGCAAATGCTCCCCTGAGATGTTTGGCGGTCGAAACAGAAGGCTTTTTATCACAGGAAACGAAATCAGACCTCGACAACTTAACCGTCAGAAAAATATTTTTTTGAAAAAATCCTTAAGCCCCAGGGTCACAATTCCATCAAAAATCTGACTTTCGCCAATTCACTTAAAAATGGTGCCAAAGGGTTGCAAATGCTCCCCTGAGAGGTTTGGCGGTCGAAACAGAAGGCTTTTTATCACAGGAAAAGAAATGATACCTCGACAACTTGACCGGCAGAAAAATATTTTTTTGAAAAAATCCCTAAGCCCCGGGGTCACAATTTCAGGAAAAATCGGACTTTCGCCAATTCACGCTAAAATTGTGCCAAAGGGTGCAAATGCTCCCCTGAGATGTTTGGCGGTCGAAACAGAAGGCTTTTTATCACAGGACAAGAAATCAGATTTCGACAACTTAACCGGCAGAAAAATATTTTTTTGAAAAAATCCCTAAGCCCCGGGGTCACAATTTCAGGAAAAATCCGACTTTCGCGAATTCACTCAGAAATGGTGCTAAAGGGTTGCAAATGCTCCCCTGAGATGTTTGGCGGTCGAAACAGAAGGCTTTTAATCACAGGACAAGAAATCAGACCTCGACAACTTAACCGGCGGAAAAATATTTTTTTGAAAAAAATCCCTAAGACCCGGGGTCACAAATCCATCAAAAATCTGACTTTTGCCAATTCACTCAAAAATGGTGCCAAAGGGTTGCAAATGTTCCCCTGAGATGTTTGGCGGTCGAAACAGAAGGCTTTTTATCACAGGACAAGAAATCAGACCACGACAACTTAACCGGCAGAAAAATATTGTTTTGAAAAAAATCCCTAAGACCCGGGGTCACAAATCCATCAAAAATCTGACTTTTGCCAATTCACTCAAAAATGGTGCCAAAGGGTTGAAAATGCTCCCCTGAGATGTTTGGCGGTCAAAACAGAAGGCTTTTTATCACAGGACAAGAAATCAGACCAAGACAACTTAACCGGCAGAAAAATATTTTTTGAAAAAATCCTTAAGCCCCGGGGTCACAATTTAATGAAAAATCTGACTTTAGCCAATTCAGTCAAAAATGGTGCCAAAGAGTTGCAAATGCTCCCCTGAGATGTTTGGCGGTCGAAACAGAAGGCTTTTTGTCACAGGAAAAGAAATCAGACCTCGACAACTTGACCGGAAGAAAAATATTTTTTTGAAAAAATCCCTAAGACCCGGGGGCACAATTCCATCAAAAATCTGACTTTTGCCAATTCACTCAAAAATGGTGCCAAAGGGTTGCAAATGCTCCCCTGAGATGTTTGGCGGTCGAAACAGAAGGCTTTTTATCACAGGACAAGAAATCAGACCACGACAACTTAACCGGCAGAAAAATATTGTTTTGAAAAAAATCCCTAAGACCCGGGGTCACAAATCCATCAAAAATCTGACTTTTGCCAATTCACTCAAAAATGGTGCCAAAGGGTTGCAAATGCTCCCGTGAGATGTTTGGCGGTCGAAACAGAAGGCTTTTTATCACAGGACAAGAAATCAGACCAAGACAACTTAACCGGCAGAAAAATATTTTTTGAAAAAATCCTTAAGCCCCGGGGTCACAATTTAAGGAAAAATCTGACTTTAGCCAATTCAGTCAAAAATGGTGCCAAAGAGTTGCAAATGCTCCCCTGAGATGTTTGGCGGTCGAAACAGAAGGCTTTTTATCACAGGAAACGAAATCAGAACTCGACAACTTAACCGTCAGAAAAATATTTTTTTGAAAAAATCCTTAAGCCCCGGGGTCACAATTCCATCAAAAATCTGACTTTCGCCAATTCACTTAAAAATGGTGCCAAAGGGTTGCAAATGCTCCCCTGAGAGGTTTGGCGGTCGAAACAGAAGGCTTTTTATCACAGGATAAGAAATCAGACCTCGACAACTTAACCGGCAGAAAAATATTTTTTTGAAAAAATCCCTGAGACCCGGGGTCAAAATTTCAGGAAAAATCGGACTTTCGCCAATTAACTCAAAAATGGTGTCAAAGGGTTGCAAATGCTCCCCTGAGATGTTTGGCGGTCGAAACAGAAGGCTTTTTATCACAGGACCAGAAATCAGACCTCGACAACTTGACCGGCAGAAAAATATAATTTTGAAAAAATCCCTAAGACCCGGGGGCACAATTCCATCAAAAATCTGACTTTTGCCAATTCACTCAAAAATGGTGCCAAAGGGTTGCAAATGCTCCCCTGAGATGTTTGGCGGTCGAAACAGAAGGCTTTTTATCACAGGACAAGAAATCAGACCACGACAACTTAACCGGCAGAAAAATATTGTTTTGAAAAAAATCCCTAAGACCCGGGGTCACAAATCCATCAAAAATCTGACTTTTGCCAATTCACTCAAAAATGGTGCCAAAGGGTTGCAAATGCTCCCCTGAGATGTTTGGCGGTCGAAACAGAAGGCTTTTTATCACAGGACAAGAAATCAGACCAAGACAACTTAACCGACAGAAAAATATTTTTTGAAAAAATCCTTAAGCCCCGGGGTCACAATTTAAGGAAAAATCTGACTTTAGCCAATTCAGTCAAAAATGGTGCCAAAGAGTTGCAAATGCTCCCCTGAGATGTTTGGCGGTCGAAACAGAAGGCTTTTTATCACAGGAAACGAAATCAGACCTCGACAACTTAACCGTCAGAAAAATATTTTTTTGAAAAAATCCTTAAGCCCCAGGGTCACAATTCCATCAAAAATCTGACTTTCGCCAATTCACTTAAAAATGGTGCCAAAGGGTTGCAAATGCTCCCCAGAGAGGTTTGGCGGTCGAAACAGAAGGCTTTTTATCACAGGAAAAGAAATGATACCTCGACAACTTGACCGGCAGAAAAATATTTTTTTGAAAAAATCCCTAAGCCCCGGGGTCACAATTTCAGGAAAAATCGGACTTTCGCCAATTCACGCTAAAATTGTGCCAAAGGGTGCAAATGCTCCCCTGAGATGTTTGGCGGTCGAAACAGAAGGCTTTTTATCACAGGACAAGAAATCAGATTTCGACAACTTAACCGGCAGAAAAATATTTTTTTGAAAAAATCCCTAAGCCCCGGGGTCACAATTTCAGGAAAAATCCGACTTTCGCGAATTCACTCAGAAATGGTGCTAAAGGGTTGCAAATGCTCCCCTGAGATGCTTGGCGGTCGAAACAGAAGGCTTTTAATCACAGGACAAGAAATCAGACCTCAACAACTTAACCGGCGGAAAAATATTTTTTTGAAAAAAATCCCTAAGACCCGGGGTCACAAATCCATCAAAAATCTGACTTTTGCCAATTCACTCAAAAATGGTGCCAAAGGGTTGCAAATGTTCCCCTGAGATGTTTGGCGGTCGAAACAGAAGGCTTTTTATCACAGGACAAGAAATCAGACCACGACAACTTAACCGGCAGAAAAATATTGTTTTGAAAAAAATCCCTAAGACCCGGGGTCACAAATCCATCAAAAATCTGACTTTTGCCAATTCACTCAAAAATGGTGCCAAAGGGTTGAAAATGCTCCCCTGAGATGTTTGGCGGTCGAAACAGAAGGCTTTTTATCACAGGACAAGAAATCAGACCAAGACAACTTAACCGGCAGAAAAATATTTTTTGAAAAAATCCTTAAGCCCCGGGGTCACAATTTAAGGAAAAATCTGACTTTAGCCAATTCAGTCAAAAATGGTGCCAAAGAGTTGCAAATGCTCCCCTGAGATGTTTGGCGGTCGAAACAGAAGGCTTTTTATCACAGGAAACGAAATCAGAACTCGACAACTTAACCGTCAGAAAAATATTTTTTTGAAAAAATCCTTAAGCCCCGGGGTCACAATTCCATCAAAAATCTGACTTTCGCCAATTCACTTAAAAATGGTGCCAAAGGGTTGCAAATGCTCCCCTGAGATGTTTGGCGGTCGAAACAGAAGGCTTTTTATCACAGGATAAGAAATCAGACCTCGACAACTTAACCGGCAGAAAAATATTTTTTTGAAAAAATCCCTGAGACCCGGGGTCAAAATTTCAGGAAAAATCGGACTTTCGCCAATTAACTCAAAAATGGTGTCAAAGGGTTGCAAATGCTCCCCTGAGATGTTTGGCGGTCGAAACAGAAGGCTTTTTATCACAGGACCAGAAATCAGACCTCGACAACTTGACCGGCAGAAAAATATAATTTTGAAAAAATCCCTAAGACCCGGGGTCACAATTTAAGGAAAAATCTAACTTTAGCCAATTCAGTCAAAAATGGTGCCAAAGAGTTGCAAATGCTCCCCTGAGATGTTTGGCGGTCGAAACAGAAGGCTTTTTATCACAGGAAACGAAATCAGACCTCGACAACTTAACCGTCAGAAAAATATTTTTTTGAAAAAATCCTTAAGCCCCAGGGTCACAATTCCATCAAAAATCTGACTTTCGCCAATTCACTTAAAAATGGTGCCAAAGGGTTGCAAATGCTCCCCAGAGAGGTTTGGCGGTCGAAACAGAAGGCTTTTTATCACAGGAAAAGAAATGATACCTCGACAACTTGACCGGCAGAAAAATATTTTTTTGAAAAAATCCCTAAGCCCCGGGGTCACAATTTCAGGAAAAATCGGACTTTCGCCAATTCACGCTAAAATTGTGCCAAAGGGTGCAAATGCTCCCCTGAGATGTTTGGCGGTCGAAACAGAAGGCTTTTTATCACAGGACAAGAAATCAGATTTCGACAACTTAACCGGCAGAAAAATATTTTTTTGAAAAAATCCCTAAGCCCCGGGGTCACAATTTCAGGAAAAATCCGACTTTCGCGAATTCACTCAGAAATGGTGCTAAAGGGTTGCAAATGCTCCCCTGAGATGTTTGGCGGTCGAAACAGAAGGCTTTTAATCACAGGACAAGAAATCAGACCTCGACAACTTAACCGGCGGAAAAATATTTTTTTGAAAAAAATCCCTAAGACCCGGGGTCACAAATCCATCAAAAATCTGACTTTTGTCAATTCACTCAAAAATGGTGCCAAAGGGTTGCAAATGTTCCCCTGAGATGTTTGGCGGTCGAAACAGAAGGCTTTTTATCACAGGACAAGAAATCAGACCTCGAAAACTTAACCGGCAGAAAAATATTTTTTTGAAAAAATCCCTGAGACCCGGGGTCACAATTTCAGGAAAAATCGGACTTTCGCCAATTCACTCAAAAATGGTGCCAAAGGGTTTCAAATGCTCCCCTGAGATGTTTGGCCGTCGAAACAGAAGACTTTTTTTCACAGGACAAGAAATCAGACCTCAACAACTTAACCGGCGGTAACGTATTTTTTTGAAAAAATCCCTAAGCCCCCGGGGGCACAATTTAAGGAAAAATCCGACTTTCGCGAATTCACTCAGAAATGGTGCTAAAGGGTTGCAAATGCTCCCCTGAGATGTTTGGCGGTGGAAACAGAAGGCTTTTAATCACAGGACAAGAAATCAGACCTCGACAACTTAACCGGCGGAAAAATATTTTTTTGAAAAAATCCCTAAGACCCGGGGTCACAATTCCATCAAAAATCTGACTTTTGCCAATTAACTCAAAAATGGTGCCAAAGGGTTGCAAATGCTCAACTGAGAGGTTTGGCGGTCAAAACAGAAGGCTTTTTATCACAGGACCAGAAATCAGACCTCGACAACTTGACCGGCAGAAAAATATTTTTTTGAAAAAATCCCTAAGACCCGGGGTCACAAATCCATCAAAAATCTGACTTTTGCCAATTCACTCAAAAATGGTGCCAAAGGGTTGCAAATGCTCCCCTGAGATGTTTGGCCGTCGAAACAGAAGACTTTTTTTCACAGGACAAGAAATCAGACCTCAACAACTTAACCGGTGGTAACGTATTTTTTTGAAAAAATCCCTAAGCCCCCGGGGTCACAATTTCAGGAAAAATCCGACTTTCGCGAATTCACTCAGAAATGGTGCTAAAGGGTTGCAAATGCTCCCCTGAGATGTTTGGCGGTAGACACAGAAGGCTTTTAATCACAGGACAAGAAATCAGACCTCGACAATTTAACCGGCGGAAAAATATTTTTTTGAAAAAATCCCTAAGACCCGGGGTCACAATTCCATCAAAAATCTGACTTTTGCCAATTCACTCAAAAATGGTGCCAAAGGGTTGCAAATGCTCCCCTGAGATGTTTGGCGGTCGAAACAGAAGGCTTTTTATCACAGGACAAGAAATCAGACCAAGACAACTTAACCGGCAGAAAAATATTTTTTGAAAAAATCCTTAAGCCCCGGGGTCACAATTTAAGGAAAAATCTGACTTTAGCCAATTCAGTCAAAAATGGTGCCAAAGAGTTGCAAATGCTCCCCTGAGATGTTTGGCGGTCGAAACAGAAGGCTTTTTATCACAGGAAAAGAAATCAGACCTCGACAACTTGACCGGAAGAAAAATATTTTTTTGAAAAAATCCCTAAGACCCGGGGGCACAATTCCATCAAAAATCTGACTTTTGCCAATTCACTCAAAAATGGTGCCAAAGGGTTGCAAATGCTCCCCTGAGATGTTTGGCGGTCGAAACAGAAGGCTTTTTATCACAGGACAAGAAATCAGACCACGACAACTTAACCGGCAGAAAAATATTGTTTTGAAAAAAATCCCTAAGACCCGGGGTCACAAATCCATCAAAAATCTGACTTTTGCCAATTCACTCAAAAATGGTGCCAAAGGGTTGAAAATGCTCCCCTGAGATGTTTGGCGGTCAAAACAGAAGGCCTTTTATCACAGGACAAGAAATCAGACCAAGACAACTTAACCGGCAGAAAAATATTTTTTGAAAAAATCCTTAAGCCCCGGGGTCACAATTTAAGGAAAAATCTGACTTCAGCCAATTCAGTCAAAAATGGTGCCAAAGAGTTGCAAATGCTCCCCTGAGATGTTTGGCGGTCGAAACAGAAGGCTTTTTATCACAGGAAACGAAATCAGACCTCGACAACTTAACCGTCAGAAAAATATTTTTTTGAAAAAATCCTTAAGCCCCGGGGTCACAATTCCATCAAAAATCTGACTTTCGCCAATTCACTTAAAAATGGTGCCAAAGGGTTGCAAATGCTCCCCTGAGAGGTTTGGCGGTCGAAACAGAAGGCTTTTTATCACAGGAAAAGAAATGATACCTCGACAACTTGACCGGCAGAAAAATATTTTTTTGAAAAAATCCCTAAGCCCCGGGGTCACAATTTCAGGAAAAATCGGACTTTCGCCAATTCACGCTAAAATTGTGCCAAAGGGTTGCAAATGCTCCCCTGAGAGGTTTGGCGGTCGAAACAGAAGGCTTTTTATCACAGGAAAAGAAATGATACCTCGACAACTTAACCGGGAGAAAAATATTTTTTTGAAAAAATCCCTAAGACCCGGGGTCACAATTCCATCAAAAATCTGACTTTTGCCAATTAACTCAAAAATGGTGCCAAAGGGTTGCAAATGCTCAACTGAGAGGTTTGGCGGTCAAAACAGAAGGCTTTTTATCACAGGACCAGAAATCAGACCTCGACAACTTGACCGGCAGAAAAATATTTTTTTGAAAAAATCCCTAAGCCCCGGGGTCACAATTTCAGGAAAAATCGGACTTTCGCCAATTCACGCTAAAATTGTGCCAAAGGGTTGCAAATGCTCCCCTGAGAGGTTTGGCGGTCGAAACAGAAGGCTTTTTATCACAGGAAAAGAAATGATACCTCGACAACTTAACCGGGAGAAAAATATTTTTTTGAAAAAATCCCTAAGACCCGGGGTCACAATTCCATCAAAAATCTGACTTTTGCCAATTAACTCAAAAATGGTGCCAAAGGGTTGCAAATGCTCAACTGAGAGGTTTGGCGGTCAAAACAGAAGGCTTTTTATCACAGGACCAGAAATAAGACCTCGACAACTTGACCGGCAGAAAAATATTTTTTTGAAAAAATCCCTAAGACCCGGGGTCACAAATCCATCAAAAATCTGACTTTTGCCAATTCACTCAAAAATGGTGCCAAAGGGTTGCAAATGCTCCCCTGAGATGTTTGGCCGTCGAAACAGAAGACTTTTTTTCACAGGACAAGAAATCAGACCTCAACAACTTAACCGGCGGTAACGTATTTTTTTGAAAAAATCCCTAAGCCCCCGGGGTCACAATTTCAGGAAAAATCCGACTTTCGCGAATTCACTCCGAAATGGTGCTAAAGGGTTGCAAATGCTCCCCTGAGATGTTTGGCGGTAGACACAGAAGGCTTTTAATCACAGGACAAGAAATCAGACCTCGACAATTTAACCGGCGGAAAAATATTTTTTTGAAAAAATCCCTAAGACCCGGGGTCACAATTCCATCAAAAATCTGACTTTTGCCAATTCACTCAAAAATGGTGCCAAAGGGTTGCAAATGCTCCCCTGAGATGTTTGGCGGTCGAAACAGAAGGCTTTTTATCACAGGACAAGAAATCAGATTTCGACAACTTAACCGGCAGAAAAATATTTTTTGAAAAAATCCTTAAGCCCCGGGGTCACAATTTAAGGAAAAATCTGACTTTAGCCAATTCAGTCAAAAATGGTGCCAAAGAGTTGCAAATGCTCCCCTGAGATGTTTGGCGGTCGAAACAGAAGGCTTTTTATCACAGGAAAAGAAATCAGACCTCGACAACTTGACCGGAAGAAAAATATTTTTTTGAAAAAATCCCTAAGACCCGGGGGCACAATTCCATCAAAAATCTGACTTTTGCCAATTCACTCAAAAATGGTGCCAAAGGGTTGCAAATGCTCCCCTGAGATGTTTGGCGGTCGAAACAGAAGGCTTTTTATCACAGGACAAGAAATCAGACCACGACAACTTAACCGGCAGAAAAATATTGTTTTGAAAAAAATCCCTAAGACCCGGGGTCACAAATCCATCAAAAATCTGACTTTTGCCAATTCACTCAAAAATGGTGCCAAAGGGTTGAAAATGCTCCCCTGAGATGTTTGGCGGTCAAAACAGAAGGCCTTTTATCA
The DNA here is from genome assembly GCF_964106915.1 of Podarcis gaigeae. Lineage (NCBI taxonomy): Eukaryota > Metazoa > Chordata > Lepidosauria > Squamata > Lacertidae > Podarcis > Podarcis gaigeae. The sequence continues at coordinate 14,070,027 of NC_139677.1, forward strand.
CAGGACAAGAAATCAGACCAAGACAACTTAACCGGCAGAAAAATATTTTTTGAAAAAATCCTTAAGCCCCGGGGTCACAATTTAAGGAAAAATCTGACTTCAGCCAATTCAGTCAAAAATGGTGCCAAAGAGTTGCAAATGCTCCCCTGAGATGTTTGGCGGTCGAAACAGAAGGCTTTTTATCACAGGAAACGAAATCAGACCTCGACAACTTAACCGTCAGAAAAATATTTTTTTGAAAAAATCCTTAAGCCCCGGGGTCACAATTCCATCAAAAATCTGACTTTCGCCAATTCACTTAAAAATGGTGCCAAAGGGTTGCAAATGCTCCCCTGAGAGGTTTGGCGGTCGAAACAGAAGGCTTTTTATCACAGGAAAAGAAATGATACCTCGACAACTTGACCGGCAGAAAAATATTTTTTTGAAAAAATCCCTAAGCCCCGGGGTCACAATTTCAGGAAAAATCGGACTTTCGCCAATTCACGCTAAAATTGTGCCAAAGGGTTGCAAATGCTCCCCTGAGAGGTTTGGCGGTCGAAACAGAAGGCTTTTTATCACAGGAAAAGAAATGATACCTCGACAACTTAACCGGGAGAAAAATATTTTTTTGAAAAAATCCCTAAGCCCCGGGGTCACAATTTCAGGAAAAATCCGACTTTCGCGAATTCACTCAGAAATGGTGCCAAAGGGTTGCAAATGCTCCCCTGAGAGGTTTGGCGGTCGAAACAGAAGGCTTTTTATCACAGGAAAAGAAATGATACCTCGACAACTTGACCGGCAGAAAAATATTTTTTTGAAAAAATCCCTGAGCCCCGGGGTCACAATTTCAGGAAAAATCAGACTTTCGCCAATTCACGCTAAAATTGTGCCAAAGGGTGCAAATGCTCCCCTGAAATGTTTGGCGGTCGAAACAGAAGGCTTTTTATCACAGGACAAGAAATCAGATTTCGACAACTTAACCGTCAGAAAAATATTTTTTTGAAAAAATCCTTAAGCCCCGGGGTCACAATTCCATCAAAAATCTGACTTTCGCCAATTCACTTAAAAATGGTGCCAAAGGGTTGCAAATGCTCCCCTGAGAGGTTTGGCAGTCGAAACAGAAGGCTTTTTATCACAGGACAAGAAATCAGACCTCGAAAACTTAACCGGCAGAAAAATATTTTTTTGAAAAAATCCCTGAGACCCGGGGTCACAATTTCAGGAAAAATCGGACTTTCGCCAATTCACTCAAAAATGGTGCCAAAGGGTTTCAAATGCTCCCCTGAGATGTTTGGCCGTCGAAACAGAAGACTTTTTTTCACAGGACAAGAAATCAGACCTCAACAACTTAACCGGCGGTAACGTATTTTTTTGAAAAAATCCCTAAGCCCCCGGGGGCACAATTTAAGGAAAAATCCGACTTTCGCGAATTCACTCAGAAATGGTGCTAAAGGGTTGCAAATGCTCCCCTGAGATGTTTGGCGGTGGAAACAGAAGGCTTTTAATCACAGGACAAGAAATCAGACCTCGACAACTTAACCGGCGGAAAAATATTTTTTTGAAAAAATCCCTAAGACCCGGGGTCACAATTCCATCAAAAATCTGACTTTTGCCAATTAACTCAAAAATGGTGCCAAAGGGTTGCAAATGCTCAACTGAGAGGTTTGGCGGTCAAAACAGAAGGCTTTTTATCACAGGACCAGAAATCAGACCTCGACAACTTGACCGGCAGAAAAATATTTTTTTGAAAAAATCCCTAAGACCCGGGGTCACAAATCCATCAAAAATCTGACTTTTGCCAATTCACTCAAAAATGGTGCCAAAGGGTTGCAAATGCTCCCCTGAGATGTTTGGCCGTCGAAACAGAAGACTTTTTTTCACAGGACAAGAAATCAGACCTCAACAACTTAACCGGCGGTAACGTATTTTTTTGAAAAAATCCCTAAGCCCCCGGGGTCACAATTTCAGGAAAAATCCGACTTTCGCGAATTCACTCAGAAATGGTGCTAAAGGGTTGCAAATGCTCCCCTGAGATGTTTGGCGGTAGACACAGAAGGCTTTTAATCACAGGACAAGAAATCAGACCTCGACAATTTAACCGGCGGAAAAATATTTTTTTGAAAAAATCCCTAAGACCCGGGGTCACAATTCCATCAAAAATCTGACTTTTGCCAATTCACTCAAAAATGGTGCCAAAGGGTTGCAAATGCTCCCCTGAGATGTTTGGCGGTCGAAACAGAAGGCTTTTTATCACAGGACAAGAAATCAGATTTCGACAACTTAACCGGCAGAAAAATATTTTTTGAAAAAATCCTTAAGCCCCGGGGTCACAATTTAAGGAAAAATCTGACTTTAGCCAATTCAGTCAAAAATGGTGCCAAAGAGTTGCAAATGCTCCCCTGAGATGTTTGGCGGTCGAAACAGAAGGCTTTTTATCACAGGAAAAGAAATCAGACCTCGACAACTTGACCGGAAGAAAAATATTTTTTTGAAAAAATCCCTAAGACCCGGGGGCACAATTCCATCAAAAATCTGACTTTTGCCAATTCACTCAAAAATGGTGCCAAAGGGTTGCAAATGCTCCCCTGAGATGTTTGGCGGTCGAAACAGAAGGCTTTTTATCACAGGACAAGAAATCAGACCACGACAACTTAACCGGCAGAAAAATATTGTTTTGAAAAAAATCCCTAAGACCCGGGGTCACAAATCCATCAAAAATCTGACTTTTGCCAATTCACTCAAAAATGGTGCCAAAGGGTTGAAAATGCTCCCCTGAGATGTTTGGCGGTCAAAACAGAAGGCCTTTTATCACAGGACAAGAAATCAGACCAAGACAACTTAACCGGCAGAAAAATATTTTTTGAAAAAATCCTTAAGCCCCGGGGTCACAATTTAAGGAAAAATCTGACTTCAGCCAATTCAGTCAAAAATGGTGCCAAAGAGTTGCAAATGCTCCCCTGAGATGTTTGGCGGTCGAAACAGAAGGCTTTTTATCACAGGAAACGAAATCAGACCTCGACAACTTAACCGTCAGAAAAATATTTTTTTGAAAAAATCCTTAAGCCCCGGGGTCACAATTCCATCAAAAATCTGACTTTCGCCAATTCACTTAAAAATGGTGCCAAAGGGTTGCAAATGCTCCCCTGAGAGGTTTGGCGGTCGAAACAGAAGGCTTTTTATCACAGGAAAAGAAATGATACCTCGACAACTTGACCGGCAGAAAAATATTTTTTTGAAAAAATCCCTAAGCCCCGGGGTCACAATTTCAGGAAAAATCGGACTTTCGCCAATTCACGCTAAAATTGTGCCAAAGGGTTGCAAATGCTCCCCTGAGAGGTTTGGCGGTCGAAACAGAAGGCTTTTTATCACAGGAAAAGAAATGATACCTCGACAACTTAACCGGGAGAAAAATATTTTTTTGAAAAAATCCCTAAGCCCCGGGGTCACAATTTCAGGAAAAATCCGACTTTCGCGAATTCACTCAGAAATGGTGCCAAAGGGTTGCAAATGCTCCCCTGAGAGGTTTGGCGGTCGAAACAGAAGGCTTTTTATCACAGGAAAAGAAATGATACCTCGACAACTTGACCGGCAGAAAAATATTTTTTTGAAAAAATCCCTGAGCCCCGGGGTCACAATTTCAGGAAAAATCAGACTTTCGCCAATTCACGCTAAAATTGTGCCAAAGGGTGCAAATGCTCCCCTGAAATGTTTGGCGGTCGAAACAGAAGGCTTTTTATCACAGGACAAGAAATCAGATTTCGACAACTTAACCGTCAGAAAAATATTTTTTTGAAAAAATCCTTAAGCCCCGGGGTCACAATTCCATCAAAAATCTGACTTTCGCCAATTCACTTAAAAATGGTGCCAAAGGGTTGCAAATGCTCCCCTGAGAGGTTTGGCAGTCGAAACAGAAGGCTTTTTATCACAGGACAAGAAATCAGACCTCGAAAACTTAACCGGCAGAAAAATATTTTTTTGAAAAAATCCCTGAGACCCGGGGTCACAATTTCAGGAAAAATCGGACTTTCGCCAATTCACTCAAAAATGGTGCCAAAGGGTTTCAAATGCTCCCCTGAGATGTTTGGCCGTCGAAACAGAAGACTTTTTTTCACAGGACAAGAAATCAGACCTCAACAACTTAACCGGCGGTAACGTATTTTTTTGAAAAAATCCCTAAGCCCCCGGGGGCACAATTTAAGGAAAAATCCGACTTTCGCGAATTCACTCAGAAATGGTGCTAAAGGGTTGCAAATGCTCCCCTGAGATGTTTGGCGGTGGAAACAGAAGGCTTTTAATCACAGGACAATAAATCAGACCTCGACAACTTAACCGGCGGAAAAATATTTTTTTGAAAAAATCCCTAAGACCCGGGGTCACAATTCCATCAAAAATCTGACTTTTGCCAATTAACTCAAAAATGGTGCCAAAGGGTTGCAAATGCTCAACTGAGAGGTTTGGCGGTCAAAACAGAAGGCTTTTTATCACAGGACCAGAAATCAGACCTCGACAACTTGACCGGCAGAAAAATATTTTTTTGAAAAAATCCCTAAGACCCGGGGTCACAAATCCATCAAAAATCTGACTTTTGCCAATTCACTCAAAAATGGTGCCAAAGGGTTGCAAATGCTCCCCTGAGATGTTTGGCCGTCGAAACAGAAGACTTTTTTTCACAGGACAAGAAATCAGACCTCAACAACTTAACCGGCGGTAACGTATTTTTTTGAAAAAATCCCTAAGCCCCCGGGGTCACAATTTCAGGAAAAATCCGACTTTCGCGAATTCACTCAGAAATGGTGCTAAAGGGTTGCAAATGCTCCCCTGAGATGTTTGGCGGTAGACACAGAAGGCTTTTAATCACAGGACAAGAAATCAGACCTCGACAATTTAACCGGCGGAAAAATATTTTTTTGAAAAAATCCCTAAGACCCGGGGTCACAATTCCATCAAAAATCTGACTTTTGCCAATTCACTCAAAAATGGTGCCAAAGGGTTGCAAATGCTCCCCTGAGATGTTTGGCGGTCGAAACAGAAGGCTTTTTATCACAGGACAAGAAATCAGACCAAGACAACTTAACCGGCAGAAAAATATTTTTTGAAAAAATCCTTAAGCCCCGGGGTCACAATTTAAGGAAAAATCTGACTTCAGCCAATTCAGTCAAAAATGGTGCCAAAGAGTTGCAAATGCTCCCCTGAGATGTTTGGCGGTCGAAACAGAAGGCTTTTTATCACAGGAAAAGAAATCAGACCTCGACAACTTGACCGGAAGAAAAATATTTTTTTGAAAAAATCCTTAAGCCCCGGGGTCACAATTCCATCAAAAATCCGACTTTCGCGAATTCACTCAGAAATGGTGCCAAAGGGTTGCAAATGCTCCCCTGAGAGGTTTGGCGGTCGAAACAGAAGGCTTTTTATCACAGGAAAAGAAATGATACCTCGACAACTTGACCGGCAGAAAAATATTTTTTTGAAAAAATCCCTAAGCCCCGGGGTCACAATTTCAGGAAAAATCAGACTTTCGCCAATTCACGCTAAAATTGTGCCAAAGGGTGCAAATGCTCCCCTGAAATGTTTGGCGGTCGAAACAGAAGGCTTTTTATCACAGGACAAGAAATCAGATTTCGACAACTTAACCGGCAGAAAAATATTTTTTTGAAAAAATCCCTAAGCCCCGGGGTCACAATTTCAGGAAAAATCCGACTTTCGCGAATTCACTCAGAAATGGTGCTAAAGGGTTGCAAATGCTCCCCTGAGATGTTTGGCGGTCGAAACAGAAGGCTTTTAATCACAGGACAAGAAATCAGACCTCGACAACTTAACCGGCGGAAAAATATTTTTTTGAAAAAAATCCCTAAGACCCGGGGTCACAAATCCATCAAAAATCTGACTTTTGCCAATTCACTCAAAAATGGTGCCAAAGGGTTGCAAATGTTCCCCTGAGATGTTTGGCGGTCGAAACAGAAGGCTTTTTATCACAGGACAAGAAATCAGACCACGACAACTTAACCGGCAGAAAAATATTGTTTTGAAAAAAATCCCTAAGACCCGGGGTCACAAATCCATCAAAAATATGACTTTTGCCAATTCACTCAAAAATGGTGCCAAAGGGTTGCAAATGCTCCCCGGAGATGTTTGGCGGTCGAAACAGAAGGCTTTTTATCACAGGACAAGAAATCAGACCTCGACAACTTAACCGGCAGAAAAATATTTTTTTGAAAAAATCCCTGAGACCCGGGGTCACAATTTCAGGAAAAATCGGACTTTCGCCAATTCACTCAAAAATGGTGCAAAGGGTTTCAAATGCTCCCCTGAGATGTTTGGCCGTCGAAACAGAAGACTTTTTTTCACAGGACAAGAAATCAGACCTCAACAACTTAACCGGCGGTAACGTATTTTTTTGAAAAAATCCCTAAGCCCCCGGGGGCACAATTTAAGGAAAAATCCGACTTTCGCGAATTCACTCAGAAATGGTGCTAAAGGGTTGCAAATGCTCCCCTGAGATGTTTGGCGGTGGAAACAGAAGGCTTTTAATCACAGGACAAGAAATCAGACCTCGACAACTTAACCGGCGGAAAAATATTTTTTTGAAAAAATCCCTAAGACCCGGGGTCACAATTCCATCAAAAATCTGACTTTTGCCAATTAACTCAAAAATGGTGCCAAAGGGTTGCAAATGCTCCCCTGAGATGTTTGGCGGTCAAAACAGAAGGCTTTTTATCACAGGACAAGAAATCAGACCAAGACAGCTTATCCGGCGGAAAAATATTTTTTTGAAAAAATCCCTAAGACCCGGGGTCACAATTTCAGGAAAAATCTGACTTTCGCCAATTCACTTAAAAATGGTGCCAAAGGGTTGCAAATGCTCAACTGAGAGGTTTGGCGGTCAAAACAGAAGGCTTTTTATCACAGGACCAGAAATCAGACCTCGACAACTTGACCGGCAAAAAAAATTTTTTTTGAAAAAATCCCTAAGCCCCGGGGTCACAATTCCATCAAAAATCTGACTTTCGCCAATGCACTGAAAACTGGTGCCAAACGGTTGCATATGCTCCCGTGAGATGCTTGGCGGTCGAAACAGAAGGCTTTTTATCACAGGACAAGAAATCAGACCTCGACAACTTGACCGGCAGAAAAATATTTTTTTGAAAAAATCCGTAAGCCCCGGGGTCATAAATCCATCAAAAATCTGACTTTTGCCAATACACTCAAAAATGGTGCCAAAGGGTTGCAAATGCTCCCCTGAGATGTTTGGCGGTCGAAACAGAAGGCTTTTTATCACAGGACAAGAAATCAGACCAAGACAACTTAACCGGCAGAAAAATATTTTTTGAAAAAATCCTTAAGCCCCGGGGTCACAATTTAAGGAAAAATCTGACTTTCACCAATTCACTTAAAAATGGTGCCAAAGGGTTGCAAATGCTCCCCTGAGAGGTTTGGCGGTCGAAACAGAAGGCTTTTTATCACAGGAAAAGAAATCAGACCTCGACAACTTGACCGGCAGAAATTTTTTTTTGAAAAAATCCCTAAGCCCCGGGGTCACAATTTCAGGAAAAATCTGACTTTTGCCAATTAACTCAAAAATGGTGTCAAAGGGTTGCAAATGCTCCCCTGAGATGTTTGGCGGTCGAAACAGAAGGCTTTTTATCACAGGACCAGAAATCAGACCTCGACAACTTGACCGGCAGAAAAATATTTTTTTGAAAAAATCCCTAAGCCCCGGGGTCACAAATCCATCAAAAATCTGACTTTTGCCAATTCACTCAAAAATGGTGCCAAAGGGTTGCAAATGCTCCCCTGAGATGTTTGGCGGTCGAAAAAGAAGGCTTTTTATCACAGGACAAGAAATCAGACCACGACAACTTAACCGGCAGAAAAATATTGTTTTGAAAAAAATCCCTAAGACCCGGGGTCACAAATCCATCAAAAATCTGACTTTTGCCAATTCACTCAAAAATGGTGCCAAAGGGTTGCAAATGCTCCCCTGAGATGTTTGGCGGTCGAAACAGAAGGCTTTTTATCACAGGACAAGAAATCAGACCAAGACAACTTAACCGGCAGAAAAATATTTTTTGAAAAAATCCTTAAGCCCCGGGGTCACAATTTAAGGAAAAATCTGACTTTAGCCAATTCACTTAAAAATGGTGCCAAGGGGTTGCAAATGCTCCCCTGAGAGGTTTGGCGGTCGAAACAGAAGGCTTTTTATCACAGGACAAGAAATCAGACCTCGACAACTTAACCGGCAGAAAAATATTTTTTTGAAAAAATCCCTGAGACCCGGGGTCACAATTTCAGGAAAAATCGGACTTTCGCCAATTCACTCAAAAATGGTGCCAAAGGGTTTCAAATGCTCCCCTGAGATGTTTGGCCGTCGAAACAGAAGACTTTTTTTCACAGGACAAGAAATCAGACCTCAACAACTTAACCGGCGGTAACGTATTTTTTTGAAAAAATCCCTAAGCCCCCGGGGGCACAATTTAAGGAAAAATCCGACTTTCGCGAATTCACTCAGAAATGGTGCTAAAGGGTTGCAAATGCTCCCCTGAGATGTTTGGCGGTGGAAACAGAAGGCTTTTAATCACAGGACAAGAAATCAGACCTCGACAACTTAACCGGCGGAAAAATATTTTTTTGAAAAAATCCCTAAGACCCGGGGTCACAAATCCATCAAAAATCTGACTTTTGCCAATTAACTCAAAAATGGTGCCAAAGGGTTGCAAATGCTCCCCTGAGATGTTTGGCGGTCGAAACAGAAGGCTTTTTATCACAGGACCAGAAATCAGACCTCGACAACTTGACCGGCAGTAAAATATTTTTTGAAAAAATCCTTAAGCCCCGGGGTCACAATTTAAGGAAAAATCTGACTTTAGCCAATTCAGTCAAAAATGGTGCCAAAGAGTTGCAAATGCTCCCCTGAGATGTTTGGCGGTCGAAACAGAAGGCTTTTTATCACAGGACAAGAAATCAGACCAAGACAACTTAACCGGCAGAAAAATATTTTTTGAAAAAATCCTTAAGCCCCGGGGTCACAATTTAAGGAAAAATCTGACTTTAGCCAATTCACTTAAAAATGGTGCCAAGGGGTTGCAAATGCTCCCCTGAGAGGTTTGGCGGTCGAAACAGAAGGCTTTTTATCACAGGAAACGAAATCAGACCTCGACAACTTAACCGTCAGAAAAATATTTTTTTGAAAAAATCCTTAAGCCCCGGGGTCACAATTCCATCAAAAATCTGACTTTTGCCAATTCACTCAAAAATGGTGCCAAAGGGTTGCAAATGTTCCCCTGAGATGTTTGGCGGTCGAAACAGAAGGCTTTTTATCACAGGACAAGAAATCAGACCACGACAACTTAACCGGCAGAAAAATATTGTTTTTAAAAAAATCCCTAAGACCCGGGGTCACAAATCCATCAAAAATCTGACTTTTGCCAATTCACTCAAAAATGGTGCCAAAGGGTTGCAAATGCTCCCCTGAGATGTTTGGCGGTCAAAACAGAAGGCTTTTTATCACAGGACAAGAAATCAGACCAAGACAGCTTATCCGGCGGAAAAATATTTTTTTGAAAAAATCCCTAAGACCCGGGGTCACAATTTCAGGAAAAATCTGACTTTCGCCAATTCACTTAAAAATGGTGCCAAAGGGTTGCAAATGCTCAACTGAGAGGTTTGGCGGTCAAAACAGAAGGCTTTTTATCACAGGACCAGAAATCAGACCTCGACAACTTGACCGGCAAAAAAAATTTTTTTTGAAAAAATCCCTAAGCCCCGGGGTCACAATTCCATCAAAAATCTGACTTTCGCCAATGCACTGAAAACTGGTGCCAAACGGTTGCATATGCTCCCGTGAGATGCTTGGCGGTCGAAACAGAAGGCTTTTTATCACAGGACAAGAAATCAGACCTCGACAACTTGACCGGCAGAAAAATATTTTTTTGAAAAAATCCGTAAGCCCCGGGGTCATAAATCCATCAAAAATCTGACTTTTGCCAATACACTCAAAAATGGTGCCAAAGGGTTGCAAATGCTCCCCTGAGATGTTTGGCGGTCGAAACAGAAGGCTTTTTATCACAGGACAAGAAATCAGACCAAGACAACTTAACCGGCAGAAAAATATTTTTTGAAAAAATCCTTAAGCCCCGGGGTCACAATTTAAGGAAAAATCTGACTTTCACCAATTCACTTAAAAATGGTGCCAAAGGGTTGCAAATGCTCCCCTGAGAGGTTTGGCGGTCGAAACAGAAGGCTTTTTATCACAGGAAAAGAAATCAGACCTCGACAACTTGACCGGCAGAAATTTTTTTTTGAAAAAATCCCTAAGCCCCGGGGTCACAATTTCAGGAAAAATCTGACTTTTGCCAATTAACTCAAAAATGGTGTCAAAGGGTTGCAAATGCTCCCCTGAGATGTTTGGCGGTCGAAACAGAAGGCTTTTTATCACAGGACCAGAAATCAGACCTCGACAACTTGACCGGCAGAAAAATATTTTTTTGAAAAAATCCCTAAGCCCCGGGGTCACAAATCCATCAAAAATCTGACTTTTGCCAATTCACTCAAAAATGGTGCCAAAGGGTTGCAAATGCTCCCCTGAGATGTTTGGCGGTCGAAAAAGAAGGCTTTTTATCACAGGACAAGAAATCAGACCACGACAACTTAACCGGCAGAAAAATATTGTTTTGAAAAAAATCCCTAAGACCCGGGGTCACAAATCCATCAAAAATCTGACTTTTGCCAATTCACTCAAAAATGGTGCCAAAGGGTTGCAAATGCTCCCCTGAGATGTTTGGCGGTCGAAACAGAAGGCTTTTTATCACAGGACAAGAAATCAGACCAAGACAACTTAACCGGCAGAAAAATATTTTTTGAAAAAATCCTTAAGCCCCGGGGTCACAATTTAAGGAAAAATCTGACTTTAGCCAATTCACTTAAAAATGGTGCCAAGGGGTTGCAAATGCTCCCCTGAGAGGTTTGGCGGTCGAAACAGAAGGCTTTTTATCACAGGACAAGAAATCAGACCTCGACAACTTAACCGGCAGAAAAATATTTTTTTGAAAAAATCCCTGAGACCCGGGGTCACAATTTCAGGAAAAATCGGACTTTCGCCAATTCACTCAAAAATGGTGCCAAAGGGTTTCAAATGCTCCCCTGAGATGTTTGGCCGTCGAAACAGAAGACTTTTTTTCACAGGACAAGAAATCAGACCTCAACAACTTAACCGGCTGTAACGTATTTTTTTGAAAAAATCCCTAAGCCCCCGGGGGCACAATTTAAGGAAAAATCCGACTTTCGCGAATTCACTCAGAAATGGTGCTAAAGGGTTGCAAATGCTCCCCTGAGATGTTTGGCCGTCGAAACAGAAGACTTTTTTTCACAGGACAAGAAATCAGACCTCAACAACTTAACCGGCGGTAACGTATTTTTTTGAAAAAATCCCTAAGCCCCCGGGGGCACAATTTAAGGAAAAATCCGACTTTCGCGAATTCACTCAGAAATGGTGCTAAAGGGTTGCAAATGCTCCCCTGAGATGTTTGGCGGTGGAAACAGAAGGCTTTTAATCACAGGACAAGAAATCAGACCTCGACAACTTAACCGGCGGAAAAATATTTTTTTGAAAAAATCCCTAAGACCCGGGGTCACAAATCCATCAAAAATCTGACTTTTGCCAATTAACTCAAAAATGGTGCCAAAGGGTTGCAAATGCTCCCCTGAGATGTTTGGCGGTCGAAACAGAAGGCTTTTTATCACAGGACCAGAAATCAGACCTCGACAACTTGACCGGCAGTAAAATATTTTTTGAAAAAATCCTTAAGCCCCGGGGTCACAATTTAAGGAAAAATCTGACTTTAGCCAATTCAGTCAAAAATGGTGCCAAAGAGTTGCAAATGCTCCCCTGAGATGTTTGGCGGTCGAAACAGAAGGCTTTTTATCACAGGACAAGAAATCAGACCAAGACAACTTAACCGGCAGAAAAATATTTTTTGAAAAAATCCTTAAGCCCCGGGGTCACAATTTAAGGAAAAATCTGACTTTAGCCAATTCACTTAAAAATGGTGCCAAGGGGTTGCAAATGCTCCCCTGAGAGGTTTGGCGGTCGAAACAGAAGGCTTTTTATCACAGGAAACGAAATCAGACCTCGACAACTTAACCGTCAGAAAAATATTTTTTTGAAAAAATCCTTAAGCCCCGGGGTCACAATTCCATCAAAAATCTGACTTTTGCCAATTCACTCAAAAATGGTGCCAAAGGGTTGCAAATGTTCCCCTGAGATGTTTGGCGGTCGAAACAGAAGGCTTTTTATCACAGGACAAGAAATCAGACCACGACAACTTAACCGGCAGAAAAATATTGTTTTTAAAAAAATCCCTAAGACCCGGGGTCACAAATCCATCAAAAATCTGACTTTTGCCAATTCACTCAAAAATGGTGCCAAAGGGTTGCAAATGCTCCCCTGAGATGTTTGGCGGTCAAAACAGAAGGCTTTTTATCACAGGACAAGAAATCAGACCAAGACAACTTAACCGGCAGAAAAATATTTTTTGAAAAAATCCTTAAGCCCCGGGGTCACAATTTAAGGAAAAATCTGACTTTAGCCATTCAGTCAAAAATGGTGCCAAAGAGTTGCAAATGCTCCCCTGAGATGTTTGGCGGTCGAAACAGAAGGCTTTTTATCACAGGAAACGAAATCAGACCTCGACAACTTAACCGTCAGAAAAATATTTTTTTGAAAAAATCCTTAAGCCCCGGGGTCACAATTCCATCAAAAATCTGACTTTCGCCAATTCACTTAAAAATGGTGCCAAAGGGTTGCAAATGCTCCCCTGAGAGGTTTGGCGGTCGAAACAGAAGGCTTTTTATCACAGGACAAGAAATCAGACCTCGACAACTTAACCGGCAGAAAAATATTTTTTTGAAAAAATCCCTGAGACCCGGGGTCACAATTTCAGGAAAAATCGGACTTTCGCCAATTCACTCAAAAATGGTGCCAAAGGGTTGCAAATGCTCCCCTGAGATGTTTGGCGGTCGAAACAGAAGGCTTTTTATCACAGGACAAGAAATCAGACCTCGACAACTTAACCGGCAGAAAAATATTTTTTGAAAAAATCCTTAAGCCCCGGGGTCACAATTTAAGGAAAAATCTGACTTTCGCCAATTCACTTAAAAATGGTGCCAAAGGGTTGCAAATGCTCCCCTGAGAGGTTTGGCGGTCGAAACAGAAGGCTTTTTATCACAGGAAAAGAAATCAGACCTCGACAACTTGACCGGCAGAAATTTTTTTTTGAAAAAATCCCTAAGCCCCGGGGTCACAATTTCAGGAAAAATCTGACTTTTGCCAAAGAACTCAAAAATGGTGTCAAAGGGTTGCAAATGCTCCCCTGAGATGTTTGGCGGTCGAAACAGAATGCTTTTTATCACAGGACCAGAAATCAGACCTTGACAACTTGACCGGCAGAAAAATATTTTTTTGAAAAAATCCCTAAGCCCCGGGGTCACAAATCCATCAAAAATCTGACTTTTGCCAATTCACTCAAAAATGGTGCCAAAGGGTTGCAAATGCTCCCCTGAGATGTTTGGCGGTCGAAACAGAAGGCTTTTTATCACAGGACAATAAATCAGACCTCGACAACTTAACCGGCAGAAAAATATTTTTTTGAAAAAATCCCTGAGACCCGGGGTCACAATTTCAGGAAAAATCGGACTTTCGCCAATTCACTCAAAAATGGTGCCAAAGGGTTTCAAATGCTCCCCTGAGATGTTTGGCCGTCGAAACAGAAGACTTTTTTTCACAGGACAAGAAATCAGACCTCAACAACTTAACCGGCGGTAACGTATTTTTTTGAAAAAATCCCTAAGCCCCCGGGGTCACAATTTCAGGAAAAATCTGACTTTCGCCAATTCACTTAAAAATGGTGCCAAAGGGTTGCAAATGCTCAACTGAGAGGTTTGGCGGTCGAAACAGAAGGCTTTTTATCACAGGACCAGAAATCAGACCTCGACAACTTGACCGGCAAAAAAAATTTTTTTTGAAAAAATCCCTAAGCCCCGGGGTCACAATTCCATCAAAAATCTGACTTTCGCCAATGCACTGAAAACTGGTGCCAAACGGTTGCATATGCTCCCGTGAGATGCTTGGCGGTCGAAACAGAAGGCTTTTTATCACAGGACAAGAAATCAGACCTCGACAACTTGACCGGCAGAAAAATATTTTTTTGAAAAAATCCGTAAGCCCCGGGGTCACAAATCCATCAAAAATCTGACTTTTGCCAATACACTCAAAAATGGTGCCAAAGGGTTGCAAATGCTCCCCTGAGATGTTTGGCGGTCGAAACAGAAGGCTTTTTATCACAGGACAAGAAATCAGACCAAGACAACTTAACCGGCAGAAAAATATTTTTTGAAAAAATCCTTAAGCCCCGGGGTCACAATTTAAGGAAAAATCTGACTTTCACCAATTCACTTAAAAATGGTGCCAAAGGGTTGCAAATGCTCCCCTGAGAGGTTTGGCGGTCGAAACAGAAGGCTTTTTATCACAGGAAAAGAAATCAGACCTCGACAACTTGACCGGCAGAAATTTTTTTTTAAAAAAATCCCTAAGCCCCGGGGTCACAATTTCAGGAAAAATCTGACTTTTGCCAATTAACTCAAAAATGGTGTCAAAGGGTTGCAAATGCTCCCCTGAGATGTTTGGCGGTCGAAACAGAAGGCTTTTTATCACAGGACCAGAAATCAGACCTCGACAACTTGACCGGCAGAAAAATATTTTTTTGAAAAAATCCCTAAGACCCGGGGTCACAAATCCATCAAAAATCTGACTTTTGCCAATTCACTCAAAAATGGTGCCAAAGGGTTGCAAATGCTCCCCTGAGATGTTTGGCGGTCGAAAAAGAAGGCTTTTTATCACAGGACAAGAAATCAGACCACGACAACTTAACCGGCAGAAAAATATTGTTTTGAAAAAAATCCCTAAGACCCGGGGTCACAAATCCATCAAAAATCTGACTTTTGCCAATTCACTCAAAAATGGTGCCAAAGGGTTGCAAATGCTCCCCTGAGATGTTTGGCGGTCGAAACAGAAGGCTTTTTATCACAGGACAAGAAATCAGACCAAGACAACTTAACCGGCAGAAAAATATTTTTTGAAAAAATCCTTAAGCCCCGGGGTCACAATTTAAGGAAAAATCTGACTTTAGCCAATTCACTTAAAAATGGTGCCAAGGGGTTGCAAATGCTCCCCTGAGAGGTTTGGCGGTCGAAACAGAAGGCTTTTTATCACAGGACAAGAAATCAGACCACGACAACTTAACCGGCAGAAAAATATTGTTTTGAAAAAAATCCCTAAGACCCGGGGTCACAATTTAAGGAAAAATCTGACTTTAGCCAATTCAGTCAAAAATGGTGCCAAAGAGTTGCAAATGCTCCCCTGAGATGTTTGGCGGTCGAAACAGAAGGCTTTTTATCACAGGACAAGAAATCAGACCAAGACAACTTAACCGGCAGAAAAATATTTTTTGAAAAAATCCTTAAGCCCCGGGGTCACAATTTAAGGAAAAATCTGACTTTAGCCAATTCACTTAAAAATGGTGCCAAGGGGTTGCAAATGCTCCCCTGAGAGGTTTGGCGGTCGAAACAGAAGGCTTTTTATCACAGGACAAGAAATCAGACCACGACAACTTAACCGGCAGAAAAATATTGTTTTGAAAAAAATCCCTAAGACCCGGGGTCACAATTTAAGGAAAAATCTGACTTTAGCCAATTCAGTCAAAAATGGTGCCAAAGAGTTGCAAATGCTCCCCTGAGATGTTTGGCGGTCGAAACAGAAGGCTTTTTATCACAGGACAAGAAATCAGACCAAGACAACTTAACCGGCAGAAAAATATTTTTTGAAAAAATCCTTAAGCCCCGGGGTCACAATTTAAGGAAAAATCTGACTTTCGCCAATTCACTTAAAAATGGTGCCAAAGGGTTGCAAATGCTCCCCTGAGAGGTTTGGCGGTCGAAACAGAAGGCTTTTTATCACAGGAAAAGAAATCAGACCTCGACAACTTGACCGGCAGAAATTTTTTTTTGAAAAAATCCCTAAGCCCCGGGGTCACAATTTCAGGAAAAATCTGACTTTTGCCAATTAACTCAAAAATGGTGTCAAAGGGTTGCAAATGCTCCCCTGAGATGTTTGGCGGTCGAAACAGAAGGCTTTTTATCACAGGACCAGAAATCAGACCTCGACAACTTGACCGGCAGAAAAATATTTTTTTGAAAAAATCCCTAAGCCCCGGGGTCACAAATCCATCAAAAATCTGACTTTTGCCAATTCACTCAAAAATGGTGCCAAAGGGTTGCAAATGCTCCCCTGAGATGTTTGGCGGTCGAAAAAGAAGGCTTTTTATCACAGGACAAGAAATCAGACCACGACAACTTAACCGGCAGAAAAATATTGTTTTGAAAAAAATCCCTAAGACCCGGGGTCACAAATCCATCAAAAATCTGACTTTTGCCAATTCACTCAAAAATGGTGCCAAAGGGTTGCAAATGCTCCCCTGAGATGTTTGGCGGTCGAAACAGAAGGCTTTTTATCACAGGACAAGAAATCAGACCAAGACAACTTAACCGGCAGAAAAATATTTTTTGAAAAAATCCTTAAGCCCCGGGGTCACAATTTAAGGAAAAATCTGACTTTAGCCAATTCACTTAAAAATGGTGCCAAGGGGTTGCAAATGCTCCCCTGAGAGGTTTGGCGGTCGAAACAGAAGGCTTTTTATCACAGGACAAGAAATCAGACCACGACAACTTAACCGGCAGAAAAATATTGTTTTGAAAAAAATCCCTAAGACCCGGGGTCACAATTTAAGGAAAAATCTGACTTTAGCCAATTCAGTCAAAAATGGTGCCAAAGAGTTGCAAATGCTCCCCTGAGATGTTTGGCGGTCGAAACAGAAGGCTTTTTATCACAGGACAAGAAATCAGACCAAGACAACTTAACCGGCAGAAAAATATTTTTTGAAAAAATCCTTAAGCCCCGGGGTCACAATTTAAGGAAAAATCTGACTTTCGCCAATTCACTTAAAAATGGTGCCAAAGGGTTGCAAATGCTCCCCTGAGAGGTTTGGCGGTCGAAACAGAAGGCTTTTTATCACAGGAAAAGAAATCAGACCTCGACAACTTGACCGGCAGAAATTTTTTTTTGAAAAAATCCCTAAGCCCCGGGGTCACAATTTCAGGAAAAATCTGACTTTTGCCAATTAACTCAAAAATGGTGTCAAAGGGTTGCAAATGCTCCCCTGAGATGTTTGGCGGTCGAAACAGAAGGCTTTTTATCACAGGACCAGAAATCAGACCTCGACAACTTGACCGGCAGAAAAATATTTTTTTGAAAAAATCCCTAAGCCCCGGGGTCACAAATCCATCAAAAATCTGACTTTTGCCAATTCACTCAAAAATGGTGCCAAAGGGTTGCAAATGCTCCCCTGAGATGTTTGGCGGTCGAAAAAGAAGGCTTTTTATCACAGGACAAGAAATCAGACCACGACAACTTAACCGGCAGAAAAATATTGTTTTGAAAAAAATCCCTAAGACCCGGGGTCACAAATCCATCAAAAATCTGACTTTTGCCAATTCACTCAAAAATGGTGCCAAAGGGTTGCAAATGCTCCCCTGAGATGTTTGGCGGTCGAAACAGAAGGCTTTTTATCACAGGACAAGAAATCAGACCAAGACAACTTAACCGGCAGAAAAATATTTTTTGAAAAAATCCTTAAGCCCCGGGGTCACAATTTAAGGAAAAATCTGACTTTAGCCAATTCACTTAAAAATGGTGCCAAGGGGTTGCAAATGCTCCCCTGAGAGGTTTGGCGGTCGAAACAGAAGGCTTTTTATCACAGGACAAGAAATCAGACCACGACAACTTAACCGGCAGAAAAATATTGTTTTGAAAAAAATCCCTAAGACCCGGGGTCACAATTTAAGGAAAAATCTGACTTTAGCCAATTCAGTCAAAAATGGTGCCAAAGAGTTGCAAATGCTCCCCTGAGATGTTTGGCGGTCGAAACAGAAGGCTTTTTATCACAGGACAAGAAATCAGACCAAGACAACTTAACCGGCAGAAAAATATTTTTTGAAAAAATCCTTAAGCCCCGGGGTCACAATTTAAGGAAAAATCTGACTTTCGCCAATTCACTTAAAAATGGTGCCAAAGGGTTGCAAATGCTCCCCTGAGAGGTTTGGCGGTCGAAACAGAAGGCTTTTTATCACAGGAAAAGAAATCAGACCTCGACAACTTGACCGGCAGAAATTTTTTTTTGAAAAAATCCCTAAGCCCCGGGGTCACAATTTCAGGAAAAATCTGACTTTTGCCAATTAACTCAAAAATGGTGTCAAAGGGTTGCAAATGCTCCCCTGAGATGTTTGGCGGTCGAAACAGAAGGCTTTTTATCACAGGACCAGAAATCAGACCTCGACAACTTGACCGGCAGAAAAATATTTTTTTGAAAAAATCCCTAAGCCCCGGGGTCACAAATCCATCAAAAATCTGACTTTTGCCAATTCACTCAAAAATGGTGCCAAAGGGTTGCAAATGCTCCCCTGAGATGTTTGGCGGTCGAAAAAGAAGGCTTTTTATCACAGGACAAGAAATCAGACCACGACAACTTAACCGGCAGAAAAATATTGTTTTGAAAAAAATCCCTAAGACCCGGGGTCACAAATCCATCAAAAATCTGACTTTTGCCAATTCACTCAAAAATGGTGCCAAAGGGTTGCAAATGCTCCCCTGAGATGTTTGGCGGTCGAAACAGAAGGCTTTTTATCACAGGACAAGAAATCAGACCAAGACAACTTAACCGGCAGAAAAATATTTTTTGAAAAAATCCTTAAGCCCCGGGGTCACAATTTAAGGAAAAATCTGACTTTAGCCAATTCACTTAAAAATGGTGCCAAGGGGTTGCAAATGCTCCCCTGAGAGGTTTGGCGGTCGAAACAGAAGGCTTTTTATCACAGGAAACGAAATCAGACCTCGACAACTTAACCGTCAGAAAAATATTTTTTTGAAAAAATCCTTAAGCCCCGGGGTCACAATTCCATCAAAAATCTGACTTTCGCAAATTCACTTAAAAATGGTGCCAAAGGGTTGCAAATGCTCAACTGAGAGGTTTGGCGGTCAAAACAGAAGGCTTTTTATCACAGGACCAGAAATCAGACCTCGACAACTTGACCGGCAGAAAAATATTTTTTTGAAAAAATCCCTAAGCCCCGGGGTCACAAATCCATCAAAAATCTGACTTTTGCCAATTCACTCAAAAATGGTGCCAAAGGGTTGCAAATGCTCCCCTGAGATGTTTGGCCGTCGAAACAGAAGACTTTTTTTCACAGGACAAGAAATCAGACCTCAACAACTTAACCGGCGGTAACGTATTTTTTTGAAAAAATCCCTAAGCCCCCGGGGTCACAATTTCAGGAAAAATCCGACTTTCGCGAATTCACTCAGAAATGGTGCTAAAGGGTTGCAAATGCTCCCCTGAGATGTTTGGCGGTAGACACAGAAGGCTTTTAATCACAGGACAAGAAATCAGACCTCGACAATTTAACCGGCGGAAAAATATTTTTTTGAAAAAATCCCTAAGACCCGGGGTCACAATTCCATCAAAAATCTGACTTTTGCCAATTCACTCAAAAATGGTGCCAAAGGGTTGCAAATGCTCCCCTGAGATGTTTGGCGGTCGAAACAGAAGGCTTTTTATCACAGGACAAGAAATCAGACCAAGACAACTTAACCGGCAGAAAAATATTTTTTGAAAAAATCCTTAAGCCCCGGGGTCACAATTTAAGGAAAAATCTGACTTTAGCCAATTCAGTCAAAAATGGTGCCAAAGAGTTGCAAATGCTCCCCTGAGAGGTTTGGCGGTCGAAACAGAAGGCTTTTTATCACAGGAAAAGAAATGATACCTCGACAACTTGACCGGCAGAAAAATATTTTTTTGAAAAAATCCCTAAGCCCCGGGGTCACAATTTCAGGAAAAATCGGACTTTCGCCAATTCACGCTAAAATTGTGCCAAAGGGTGCAAATGCTCCCCTGAGATGTTTGGCGGTCGAAACAGAAGGCTTTTTATCACAGGACAAGAAATCAGATTTCGACAACTTAACCGGCAGAAAAATATTTTTTTGAAAAAATCCCTAAGCCCCGGGGTCACAATTTCAGGAAAAATCCGACTTTCGCGAATTCACTCAGAAATGGTGCTAAAGGGTTGCAAATGCTCCCCTGAGATGTTTGGCGGTCGAAACAGAAGGCTTTTTATCACAGGACAAGAAATCAGACCAAGACAACTTAACCGGCAGAAAAATATTTTTTGAAAAAATCCTTAAGCCCCGGGGTCACAATTTAAGGAAAAATCTGACTTTAGCCAATTCAGTCAAAAATGGTGCCAAAGAGTTGCAAATGCTCCCCTGAGATGTTTGGCGGTCGAAACAGAAGGCTTTTTATCACAGGAAACGAAATCAGACCTCGACAACTTAACCGTCAGAAAAATATTTTTTTGAAAAAATCCTTAAGCCCCGGGGTCACAATTCCATCAAAAATCTGACTTTCGCCAATTCACTTAAAAATGGTGCCAAAGGGTTGCAAATGCTCCCCTGAGAGGTTTGGCGGTCGAAACAGAAGGCTTTTTATCACAGGAAAAGAAATGATACCTCGACAACTTGACCGGCAGAAAAATATTTTTTTGAAAAAATCCCTAAGACCCGGGGTCACAAATCCATCAAAAATCTGACTTTTGCCAATTCACTCAAAAATGGTGCCAAAGGGTTGCAAATGTTCCCCTGAGATGTTTGGCGGTCGAAACAGAAGGCTTTTTATCACAGGACAAGAAATCAGACCACGACAACTTAACCGGCAGAAAAATATTGTTTTGAAAAAAATCCCTAAGACCCGGGGTCACAAATCCATCAAAAATCTGACTTTTGCCAATTCACTCAAAAATGGTGCCAAAGGGTTGAAAATGCTCCCCTGAGATGTTTGGCGGTCAAAACAGAAGGCTTTTTATCACAGGACAAGAAATCAGACCAAGACAACTTAACCGGCAGAAAAATATTTTTTGAAAAAATCCCTAAGACCCGGGGTCACAAATCCATCAAAAATCTGACTTTTGCCAATTCACTCAAAAATGGTGCCAAAGGGTTGCAAATGTTCCCCTGAGATGTTTGGCGGTCGAAACAGAAGGCTTTTTATCACAGGACAAGAAATCAGACCACGACAACTTAACCGGCAGAAAAATATTGTTTTTAAAAAAATCCCTAAGACCCGGGGTCACAAATCCATCAAAAATCTGACTTTTGCCAATTCACTCAAAAATGGTGCCAAAGGGTTGAAAATGCTCCCCTGAGATGTTTGGCGGTCAAAACAGAAGGCTTTTTATCACAGGACAAGAAATCAGACCAAGACAACTTAACCGGCAGAAAAATATTTTTTGAAAAAATCCTTAAGCCCCGGGGTCACAATTTAAGGAAAAATCTGACTTTAGCCATTCAGTCAAAAATGGTGCCAAAGAGTTGCAAATGCTCCCCTGAGATGTTTGGCGGTCGAAACAGAAGGCTTTTTATCACAGGAAACGAAATCAGACCTCGACAACTTAACCGTCAGAAAAATATTTTTTTGAAAAAATCCTTAAGCCCCGGGGTCACAATTCCATCAAAAATCTGACTTTCGCCAATTCACTTAAAAATGGTGCCAAAGGGTTGCAAATGCTCCCCTGAGAGGTTTGGCGGTCGAAACAGAAGGCTTTTTATCACAGGACAAGAAATCAGACCTCGACAACTTAACCGGCAGAAAAATATTTTTTTGAAAAAATCCCTGAGACCCGGGGTCAC
Organism: Podarcis gaigeae; assembly: GCF_964106915.1. Classification (NCBI taxonomy): domain Eukaryota; kingdom Metazoa; phylum Chordata; class Lepidosauria; order Squamata; family Lacertidae; genus Podarcis; species Podarcis gaigeae. The sequence goes on from NC_139677.1 coordinate 14,091,847, forward strand.
AATTTCAGGAAAAATCGGACTTTCGCCAATTCACTCAAAAATGGTGCCAAAGGGTTGCAAATGCTCCCCTGAGATGTTTGGCGGTCGAAACAGAAGGCTTTTTATCACAGGACAAGAAATCAGACCTCGACAACTTAACCGGCAGAAAAATATTTTTTTAAAAAATCCTTAAGCCCCGGGGTCACAATTTAAGGAAAAATCTGACTTTCGCCAATTCACTTAAAAATGGTGCCAAAGGGTTGCAAATGCTCCCCTGAGAGGTTTGGCGGTCGAAACAGAAGGCTTTTTATCACAGGAAAAGAAATCAGACCTCGACAACTTGACCGGCAGAAATTTTTTTTTGAAAAAATCCCTAAGCCCCGGGGTCACAATTTCAGGAAAAATCTGACTTTTGCCAATGAACTCAAAAATGGTGTCAAAGGGTTGCAAATGCTCCCCTGAGATGTTTGGCGGTCGAAACAGAAGGCTTTTTATCACAGGACCAGAAATCAGACCTTGACAACTTGACCGGCAGAAAAATATTTTTTTGAAAAAATCCCTAAGCCCCGGGGTCACAAATCCATCAAAAATCTGACTTTTGCCAATTCACTCAAAAATGGTGCCAAAGGGTTGCAAATGCTCCCCTGAGATGTTTGGCGGTCGAAACAGAAGGCTTTTTATCACAGGACAAGAAATCAGACCTCGACAACTTAACCGGCAGAAAAATATTTTTTTGAAAAAATCCCTGAGACCCGGGGTCATAATTTCAGGAAAAATCGGACTTTCGCCAATTCACTCAAAAATGGTGCCAAAGGGTTTCAAATGCTCCCCTGAGATGTTTGGCCGTCGAAACAGAAGACTTTTTTTCACAGGACAAGAAATCAGACCTCAACAACTTAACCGGCGGTAACGTATTTTTTTGAAAAAATCCCTAAGCCCCCGGGGTCACAATTTCAGGAAAAATCTGACTTTCGCCAATTCACTTAAAAATGGTGCCAAAGGGTTGCAAATGCTCAACTGAGAGGTTTGGCGGTCGAAACAGAAGGCTTTTTATCACAGGACCAGAAATCAGACCTCGACAACTTGACCGGCAAAAAAAATTTTTTTTGAAAAAATCCCTAAGCCCCGGGGTCACAATTCCATCAAAAATCTGACTTTCGCCAATGCACTGAAAACTGGTGCCAAACGGTTGCATATGCTCCCGTGAGATGCTTGGCGGTCGAAACAGAAGGCTTTTTATCACAGGACAAGAAATCAGACCTCGACAACTTGACCGGCAGAAAAATATTTTTTTGAAAAAATCCGTAAGCCCCGGGGTCACAAATCCATCAAAAATCTGACTTTTGCCAATACACTCAAAAATGGTGCCAAAGGGTTGCAAATGCTCCCCTGAGATGTTTGGCGGTCGAAACAGAAGGCTTTTTATCACAGGACAAGAAATCAGACCAAGACAACTTAACCGGCAGAAAAATATTTTTTGAAAAAATCCTTAAGCCCCGGGGTCACAATTTAAGGAAAAATCTGACTTTCACCAATTCACTTAAAAATGGTGCCAAAGGGTTGCAAATGCTCCCCTGAGAGGTTTGGCGGTCGAAACAGAAGGCTTTTTATCACAGGAAAAGAAATCAGACCTCGACAACTTGACCGGCAGAAATTTTTTTTTGAAAAAATCCCTAAGCCCCGGGGTCACAATTTCAGGAAAAATCTGACTTTTGCCAATTAACTCAAAAATGGTGTCAAAGGGTTGCAAATGCTCCCCTGAGATGTTTGGCGGTCGAAACAGAAGGCTTTTTATCACAGGACCAGAAATCAGACCTCGACAACTTGACCGGCAGAAAAATATTTTTTTGAAAAAATCCCTAAGCCCCGGGGTCACAAATCCATCAAAAATCTGACTTTTGCCAATTCACTCAAAAATGGTGCCAAAGGGTTGCAAATGCTCCCCTGAGATGTTTGGCGGTCGAAAAAGAAGGCTTTTTATCACAGGACAAGAAATCAGACCACGACAACTTAACCGGCAGAAAAATATTGTTTTGAAAAAAATCCCTAAGACCCGGGGTCACAAATCCATCAAAAATCTGACTTTTGCCAATTCACTCAAAAATGGTGCCAAAGGGTTGCAAATGCTCCCCTGAGATGTTTGGCGGTCGAAACAGAAGGCTTTTTATCACAGGACAAGAAATCAGACCAAGACAACTTAACCGGCAGAAAAATATTTTTTGAAAAAATCCTTAAGCCCCGGGGTCACAATTTAAGGAAAAATCTGACTTTAGCCAATTCACTTAAAAATGGTGCCAAGGGGTTGCAAATGCTCCCCTGAGAGGTTTGGCGGTCGAAACAGAAGGCTTTTTATCACAGGACAAGAAATCAGACCTCGACAACTTAACCGGCAGAAAAATATTTTTTTGAAAAAATCCCTGAGACCCGGGGTCACAATTTCAGGAAAAATCGGACTTTCGCCAATTCACTCAAAAATGGTGCCAAAGGGTTTCAAATGCTCCCCTGAGATGTTTGGCCGTCGAAACAGAAGACTTTTTTTCACAGGACAAGAAATCAGACCTCAACAACTTAACCGGCGGTAACGTATTTTTTTGAAAAAATCCCTAAGCCCCCGGGGGCACAATTTAAGGAAAAATCCGACTTTCGCGAATTCACTCAGAAATGGTGCTAAAGGGTTGCAAATGCTCCCCTGAGATGTTTGGCCGTCGAAACAGAAGACTTTTTTTCACAGGACAAGAAATCAGACCTCAACAACTTAACCGGCGGTAACGTATTTTTTTGAAAAAATCCCTAAGCCGCCGGGGGCACAATTTAAGGAAAAATCCGACTTTCGCGAATTCACTCAGAAATGGTGCTAAAGGGTTGCAAATGCTCCCCTGAGATGTTTGGCGGTGGAAACAGAAGGCTTTTAATCACAGGACAAGAAATCAGACCTCGACAACTTAACCGGCGGAAAAATATTTTTTTGAAAAAATCCCTAAGACCCGGGGTCACAATTCCATCAAAAATCTGACTTTTGCCAATTAACTCAAAAATGGTGCCAAAGGGTTGCAAATGCTCCCCTGAGATGTTTGGCGGTCGAAACAGAAGGCTTTTTATCACAGGATAAGAAATCAGACCAAGACAACTTAACCGGCGGAAAAATATTTTTTTGAAAAAATCCCTAAGACCCGGGGTCACAATTTCAGGAAAAATCTGACTTTCGCCAATTCACTTAAAAATGGTGCCAAAGGGTTGCAAATGCTCAACTGAGAGGTTTGGCGGTCAAAACAGAAGGCTTTTTATCACAGGACCAGAAATCAGACCTCGACAACTTGACCGGCAAAAAAAATTTTTTTTGAAAAAATCCCTAAGCCCCGGGGTCACAATTCCATCAAAAATCTGACTTTCGCCAATGCACTGAAAACTGGTGCCAAACGGTTGCATATGCTCCCGTGAGATGCTTGGCGGTCGAAACAGAAGGCTTTTTATCACAGGACAAGAAATCAGACCTCGACAACTTGACCGGCAGAAAAATATTTTTTTGAAAAAATCCTTAAGCCCCCGGGGGCACAATTTAAGGAAAAATCCGACTTTCGCGAATTCACTCAGAAATGGTGCTAAAGGGTTGCAAATGCTCCCCTGAGATGTTTGGCCGTCGAAACAGAAGACTTTTTTTCACAGGACAAGAAATCAGACCTCAACAACTTAACCGGCGGTAACGTATTTTTTTGAAAAAATCCCTAAGCCCCCGGGGGCACAATTTAAGGAAAAATCCGACTTTCGCGAATTCACTCAGAAATGGTGCTAAAGGGTTGCAAATGCTCCCCTGAGATGTTTGGCGGTGGAAACAGAAGGCTTTTAATCACAGGACAAGAAATCAGACCTCGACAACTTAACCGGCGGAAAAATATTTTTTTGAAAAAATCCCTAAGACCCGGGGTCACAATTCCATCAAAAATCTGACTTTTGCCAATTAACTCAAAAATGGTGCCAAAGGGTTGCAAATGCTCCCCTGAGATGTTTGGCGGTCGAAACAGAAGGCTTTTTATCACAGGATAAGAAATCAGACCAAGACAACTTAACCGGCGGAAAAATATTTTTTTGAAAAAATCCCTAAGACCCGGGGTCACAATTTCAGGAAAAATCTGACTTTCGCCAATTCACTTAAAAATGGTGCCAAAGGGTTGCAAATGCTCAACTGAGAGGTTTGGCGGTCAAAACAGAAGGCTTTTTATCACAGGACCAGAAATCAGACCTCGACAACTTGACCGGCAAAAAAAATTTTTTTTGAAAAAATCCCTAAGCCCCGGGGTCACAATTCCATCAAAAATCTGACTTTCGCCAATGCACTGAAAACTGGTGCCAAACGGTTGCATATGCTCCCGTGAGATGCTTGGCGGTCGAAACAGAAGGCTTTTTATCACAGGACAAGAAATCAGACCTCGACAACTTGACCGGCAGAAAAATATTTTTTTGAAAAAATCCTTAAGCCCCGGGGTCACAATTTAAGGAAAAATCTGACTTTAGCCAATTCAGTCAAAAATGGTGCCAAAGAGTTGCAAATGCTCCCCTGAGATGTTTGGCGGTCGAAACAGAAGGCTTTTTATCACAGGACATGAAATCAGACCAAGACAACTTAACCGGCAGAAAAATATTTTTTGAAAAAATCCTTAAGCCCCGGGGTCACAATTTAAGGAAAAATCTGACTTTCACCAATTCACTTAAAAATGGTGCCAAAGGGTTGCAAATGCTCCCCTGAGAGGTTTGGCGGTCGAAACAGAAGGCTTTTTATCACAGGAAAAGAAATCAGACCTCGACAACTTGACCGGCAGAAATTTTTTTTTGAAAAAATCCCTAAGCCCCGGGGTCACAATTTCAGGAAAAATCTGACTTTAGCCAATTCCGTCAAAAATGGTGCCAAAGAGTTGCAAATGCTCCCCTGAGATGTTTGGCGGTCGAAACAGAAGGCTTTTTATCACAGGAAACGAAATCAGAACTCGACAACTTAAGCGTCAGAAAAATATTTTTTTGAAAAAATCCTTAAGCCCCGGGGTCACAATTCCATCAAAAATCTGACTTTCGCCAATTCACTTAAAAATGGTGCCAAAGGGTTGCAAATGCTCCCCTGAGAGGTTTGGCGGTCGAAACAGAAGGCTTTTTATCACAGGACAAGAAATCAGACCAAGACAACTTAACCGGCGGAAAAATATTTTTTTGAAAAAATCCCTAAGACCCGGGGTCACAGTTTCAGGAAAAATCTGACTTTCGCCAATTCACTTAAAAATGGTGCCAAAGGGTTGCAAATGCTCAACTGAGAGGTTTGGCGGTCAAAACAGAAGGCTTTTTATCACAGGACCAGAAATCAGACCTCGACAACTTGACCGGCAAAAAAAAATTTTTTTGAAAAAATCCCTAAGCCCCGGGGTCACAATTCCATCAAAAATCTGACTTTCGCCAATGCACTGAAAACTGGTGCCAAACGGTTGCATATGCTCCCGTGAGATGCTTGGCGGTCGAAACAGAAGGCTTTTTATCACAGGACAAGAAATCAGACCTCGACAACTTGACCGGCAGAAAAATATTTTTTTGAAAAAATCCTTAAGCCCCGGGGTCACAATTTAAGGAAAAATCTGACTTTAGCCAATTCAGTCAAAAATGGTGCCAAAGAGTTGCAAATGCTCCCCTGAGATGTTTGGCGGTCGAAACAGAAGGCTTTTTATCACAGGACATGAAATCAGACCAAGACAACTTAACCGGCAGAAAAATATTTTTTGAAAAAATCCTTAAGCCCCGGGGTCACAATTTAAGGAAAAATCTGACTTTCACCAATTCACTTAAAAATGGTGCCAAAGGGTTGCAAATGCTCCCCTGAGAGGTTTGGCGGTCGAAACAGAAGGCTTTTTATCACAGGAAAAGAAATCAGACCTCGACAACTTGACCGGCAGAAATTTTTTTTTGAAAAAATCCCTAAGCCCCGGAGTCACAATTTCAGGAAAAATCTGACTTTAGCCAATTCCGTCAAAAATGGTGCCAAAGAGTTGCAAATGCTCCCCTGAGATGTTTGGCGGTCGAAACAGAAGGCTTTTTATCACAGGAAACGAAATCAGAACTCGACAACTTAAGCGTCAGAAAAATATTTTTTTGAAAAAATCCTTAAGCCCCGGGGTCACAATTCCATCAAAAATCTGACTTTCGCCAATTCACTTAAAAATGGTGCCAAAGGGTTGCAAATGCTCCCCTGAGAGGTTTGGCGGTCGAAACAGAAGGCTTTTTATCACAGGACAAGAAATCAGACCTCGACAACTTAACCGGCAGAAAAATATTTTTTTGAAAAAATCCCTGAGACCCGGGGTCACAATTTCAGGAAAAATCGGACTTTCGCCAATTAACTCAAAAATGGTGTCAAAGGGTTGCAAATGCTCCCCTGAGATGTCTGGCGGTCGAAACAGAAGGCTTTTTATCACAGGACAAGAAATCAGACCTCGACAACTTGACCGGCAGAAAAATATTTTTTTGAAAAAATCCCTAAGCCCCGGGGTCACAAATCCATCAAAAATCTGACTTTTGCCAATTCACTCAAAAATGGTGCCAAAGGGTTGCAAATGCTCCCCTGAGATGTTTGGCGGTCGAAACAGAAGGCTTTTTATCACAGGACAAGAAATCAGACCACGACAACTTAACCGGCAGAAAAATATTGTTTTGAAAAAAATCCCTAAGACCCGGGGTCACAAATCCATCAAAAATCTGACTTTTGCCAATTCACTCAAAAATGGTGCCAAAGGGTTGCAAATGCTCCCCTGAGAGGTTTGGCGGTCGAAACAGAAGGCTTTTTATCACAGGACAAGAAATCAGACCTCGACAACTTAACCGGCAGAAAAATATTTTTTTGAAAAAATCCCTGAGACCCGGGGTCACAATTTCAGGAAAAATCTGACTTTCGCCAATTCACTTAAAAATGGTGCCAAAGGGTTGCAAATGCTCAACTGAGAGGTTTGGCGGTTAAAACAGAAGGCTTTTTATCACAGGACCAGAAATCAGACCTCGACAACTTGACCGGCAAAAAAAAATTTTTTTGAAAAAATCCCTAAGCCCCGGGGTCACAAATCCATCAAAAATCTGACTTTCGCCAATGCACTGAAAACTGGTGCCAAACGGTTGCATATGCTCCCGTGAGATGCTTGGCGGTCGAAACAGAAGGCTTTTTATCACAGGACAAGAAATCAGACCTCGACAACTTGACCGGCAGAAAAATATTTTTTTGAAAAAATCCGTAAGCCCCGGGGTCACAAATCCATCAAAAATCTGACTTTTGCCAATACACTCAAAAATGGTGCCAAAGGGTTGCAAATGCTCCCCTGAGATGTTTGGCGGTCGAAACAGAAGGCTTTTTATCACAGGACAAGAAATCAGACCAAGACAACTTAACCGGCAGAAAAATATTTTTTGAAAAAATCCTTAAGCCCCGGGGTCACAATTTAAGGAAAAATCTGACTTTCACCAATTCACTTAAAAATGGTGCCAAAGGGTTGCAAATGCTCCCCTGAGAGGTTTGGCGGTCGAAACAGAAGGCTTTTTATCACAGGAAAAGAAATCAGACCTCGACAACTTGACCGGCAGAAATTTTTTTTTGAAAAAATCCCTAAGCCCCGGGGTCACAATTTCAGGAAAAATCTGACTTTTGCCAATTAACTCAAAAATGGTGTCAAAGGGTTGCAAATGCTCCCCTGAGATGTTTGGCGGTCGAAACAGAAGGCTTTTTATCACAGGACCAGAAATCAGACCTCGACAACTTGACCGGCAGAAAAATATTTTTTTGAAAAAATCCCTAAGCCCCGGGGTCACAAATCCATCAAAAATCTGACTTTTGCCAATTCACTCAAAAATGGTGCCAAAGGGTTGCAAATGCTCCCCTGAGATGTTTGGCGGTCGAAACAGAAGGCTTTTTATCACAGGACAAGAAATCAGACCACGACAACTTAACCGGCAGAAAAATATTGTTTTGAAAAAAATCCCTAAGACCCGGGGTCACAATTTAAGGAAAAATCTGACTTTAGCCAATTCAGTCAAAAATGGTGCCAAAGAGTTGCAAATGCTCCCCTGAGATGTTTGCCGGTCGAAACAGAAGGCTTTTTATCACAGGACAAGAAATCAGACCAAGACAACTTGACCGGCAGAAATTTTTTTTTGAAAAAATCCCTAAGCCCCGGGGTCACAATTCCATCAAAAATCTGACTTTTGCCAATTAACTAAAAAATGGTGCCAAAGGGTTGAAATTGCTCCCCTGAGATGTTTGGCGGTCGAAACAGAAGGCTTTTTATCACAGGACAAGAAATCAGACCTCGACAACTTGACCGGCAGAAAAATATTTTTTTGAAAAAATCCCTAAGCCCCGGGGTCACAAATCCATCAAAAATCTGACTTTTGCCAATTCACTCAAAAATGGTGCCAAAGGGTTGCAAATGCTCCCCTGAGATGTTTGGCGGTCGAAAAAGAAGGCTTTTTATCACAGGACAAGAAATCAGACCATGACAACTTAACCGGCAGAAAAATATTGTTTTGAAAAAAATCCCTAAGACCCGGGGTCACAAATCCATCAAAAATCTGACTTTTGCCAATTCACTCAAAAATGGTGCCAAAGGGTTGCAAATGCTCCCCTGAGATGTTTGGCGGTCGAAACAGAAGGCTTTTTATCACAGGACAAGAAATCATACCAAGACAACTAAACCGGCAGAAATATATTTTTTGAAAAAATCCTTAAGCCCCGGGGTCACAATTTAAGGAAAAATCTGACTTTAGCCAATTCCGTCAAAAATGGTGCCAAAGAGTTGGAAATGCTCCCCTGAGATGTTTGGCGGTCGAAACAGAAGGCTTTTTATCACAGGAAACGAAATCAGAACTCGACAACTTAAGCGTCAGAAAAATATTTTTTTGAAAAAATCCTTAAGCCCCGAGGTCAGAATTCCATCAAAAATCTGACTTTCGCCAATTCACTTAAAAATGGTGCCAAAGGGTTGCAAATGCTCCCCTGAGATGTTTGGCGGTCGAAACAGAAGGCTTTTTATCACAGGACAAGAAATCATACCAAGACAACTTAACCGGCAGAAAAATATTTTTTGAAAAAATCCTTAAGCCCCGGGGTCACAATTTCAGGAAAAATCTGACTTTAGCCAATTCCGTCAAAAATGGTGCCAAAGAGTTGCAAATGCTCCCCTGAGATGTTTGGCGGTCTAAACAGAAGGCTTTTTATCACAGGACAAGAAATCAGACCTCGACAACTTAACCGGCAGAAAAATATTTTTTTGAAAAAATCCCTGAGACCCGGGGTCACAATTTCAGGAAAAATCGGACTTTCGCGAATTAACTCAAAAATGGTGTCAAAGGGTTGCAAATGCTCCCCTGAGATGTCTGGCGGTCGAAACAGAAGGCTTTTTATCACAGGACCAGAAATAAGACCTCGACAACTTGACCGGCAGAAAAATATTTTTTTGAAAAAATCCCTAAGCCCCGGGGTCACAAATCCATCAAAAATCTGACTTTTGCCAATTCACTTAAAAATGGTGCCAAGGGGTTGCAAATGCTCCCCTGAGAGGTTTGGCGGTCGAAACAGAAGGCTTTTTATCACAGGACAAGAAATCAGACCTCGACAACTTAACCGGCAGAAAAATATTTTTTTGAAAAAATCCCTGTGACCCGGGGTCACAATTTCAGGAAAAATCGGACTTTCGCCAATTCACTCAAAAATGGTGCCAAAGGGTTTCAAGTGCTCCCCTGAGATGTTTGGCCGTCGAAACAGAAGACTTTTTTTCACAGGACAAGAAATCAGACCTCAACAACTTAACCGGCGGTAACGTATTTTTTTGAAAAAATCCCTAAGCCCCCGGGGGCACAATTTAAGGAAAAATCCGACTTTCGCGAATTCACTCAGAAATGGTGCTAAAGGGTTGCAAATGCTCCCCTGAGATGTTTGGCCGTCGAAACAGAAGACTTTTTTTCACAGGACAAGAAATCAGACCTCAACAACTTAACCGGCGGTAACGTATTTTTTTGAAAAAATCCCTAAGCCCCCGGGGGCACAATTTAAGGAAAAATCCGACTTTCGCGAATTCACTCAGAAATGGTGCTAAAGGGTTGCAAATGCTCCCCTGAGATGTTTGGCGGTGGAAACAGAAGGCTTTTAATCACAGGACAAGAAATCAGACCTCGACAACTTAACCGGCGGAAAAATATTTTTTTGAAAAAATCCCTAAGACCCGGGGTCACAATTCCATCAAAAATCTGACTTTTGCCAATTAACTCAAAAATGGTGCCAAAGGGTTGCAAATGCTCCCCTGAGATGTTTGGCGGTCGAAACAGAAGGCTTTTTATCACAGGACAAGAAATCAGACCAAGACAACTTAACCGGCGGAAAAATATTTTTTTGAAAAAATCCCTAAGACCCGGGGTCACAATTTCAGGAAAAATCTGACTTTCGCCAATTCACTTAAAAATGGTGCCAAAGGGTTGCAAATGCTCAACTGAGAGGTTTGGCGGTCAAAACAGAAGGCTTTTTATCACAGGACCAGAAATCAGACCTCGACAACTTGACCGGCAAAAAAAAATTTTTTTGAAAAAATCCCTAAGCCCCGGGGTCACAATTCCATCAAAAATCTGACTTTCGCCAATGCACTGAAAACTGGTGCCAAACGGTTGCATATGCTCCCGTGAGATGCTTGGCGGTCGAAACAGAAGGCTTTTTATCACAGGACAAGAAATCAGACCTCGACAACTTGACCGGCAGAAAAATATTTTTTTGAAAAAATCCGTAAGCCCCGGGGTCACAAATCCATCAAAAATCTGACTTTTGCCAATACACTCAAAAATGGTGCCAAAGGGTTGCAAATGCTCCCCTGAGATGTTTGGCGGTCGAAACAGAAGGCTTTTTATCACAGGACAAGAAATCAGACCTCGACAACTTAACCGGCAGTAAAATATTTTTTGAAAAAATCCTTAAGCCCCGGGGTCACAATTTAAGGAAAAATCTGACTTTAGCCAATTCAGTCAAAAATGGTGCCAAAGAGTTGCAAATGCTCCCCTGAGATGTTTGGCGGTCGAAACAGAAGGCTTTTTATCACAGGACAAGAAATCAGACCAAGACAACTTAACCGGCAGAAAAATATTTTTTGAAAAAATCCTTAAGCCCCGGGGTCACAATTTAAGGAAAAATCTGACTTTCACCAATTCACTTAAAAATGGTGCCAAAGGGTTGCAAATGCTCCCCTGAGAGGTTTGGCGGTCGAAACAGAAGGCTTTTTATCACAGGAAAAGAAATCAGACCTCGACAACTTGACCGGCAGAAATTTTTTTTTGAAAAAATCCCTAAGCCCCGGGGTCACAATTTCAGGAAAAATCTGACTTTTGCCAATTAACTCAAAAATGGTGTCAAAGGGTTGCAAATGCTCCCCTGAGATGTTTGGCGGTCGAAACAGAAGGCTTTTTATCACAGGACCAGAAATCAGACCTCGACAACTTGACCGGCAGAAAAATATTTTTTTGAAAAAATCCCTAAGCCCCGGGGTCACAAATCCATCAAGAATCTGACTTTTGCCAATTCACTCAAAAATGGTGCCAAAGGGTTGCAAATGCTCCCCTGAGATGTTTGGCGGTCGAAACAGAAGGCTTTTTATCACAGGACAAGAAATCAGACCACGACAACTTAACCGGCAGAAAAATATTGTTTTGAAAAAAATCCCTAAGACCCGGGGTCACAATTTAAGGAAAAATCTGACTTTAGCCAATTCAGTCAAAAATGGTGCCAAAGAGTTGCAAATGCTCCCCTGAGATGTTTGGCGGTCGAAACAGAAGGCTTTTTATCACAGGACAAGAAATCAGACCTCGACAACTTAACCGGCAGAAAAATATTTTTTGAAAAAATCCTTAAGCCCCGGGGTCACAATTTCAGGAAAAATCTGACTTTTGCCAATTAACTCAAAAATGGTGTCAAAGGGTTGCAAATGCTCCCCTGAGATGTTTGGCGGTCGAAACAGAAGGCTTTTTATCACAGGACCAGAAATCAGACCTCGACAACTTGACCGGCAGAAAGATATTTTTTTGAAAAAATCCCTAAGCCCCGGGGTCACAAATCCATCAAAAATCTGACTTTTGCCAATTCACTCAAAAATGGTGCCAAAGGGTTGCAAATGCTCCCCTGAGATGTTTGGCGGTCGAAAAAGAAGGCTTTTTATCACAGGACAAGAAATCAGACCACGACAACTTAACCGGCAGAAAAATATTGTTTTGAAAAAAATCCCTAAGACCCGGGGTCACAAATCCATCAAAAATCTGACTTTTGCCAATTCACTCAAAAATGGTGCCAAAGGGTTGCAAATGCTCCCCTGAGATGTTTGGCGGTCGAAACAGAAGGCTTTTTATCACAGGACAAGAAATCAGACCAAGACAACTTAACCGGCAGAAAAATATTTTTTGAAAAAATCCTTAAGCCCCGGGGTCACAATTTAAGGAAAAATCTGACTTTAGCCAATTCACTTAAAAATGGTGCCAAGGGGTTGCAAATGCTCCCCTGAGAGGTTTGGCGGTCGAAACAGAAGGCTTTTTATCACAGGACAAGAAATCAGACCTCGACAACTTAACCGGCAGAAAAATATTTTTTTGAAAAAATCCCTGAGACCCAGGGTCACAATTTCAGGAAAAATCGGACTTTCGCCAATTCACTCAAAAATGGTGCCAAAGGGTTTCAAATGCTCCCCTGAGATGTTTGGCCGTCGAAACAGAAGACTTTTTTTCACAGGACAAGAAATCAGACCTCAACAACTTAACCGGCGGTAACGTATTTTTTTGAAAAAATCCCTAAGCCCCCGGGGGCACAATTTAAGGAAAAATCCGACTTTCGCGAATTCACTCAGAAATGGTGCTAAAGGGTTGCAAATGCTCCCCTGAGATGTTTGGCCGTCGAAACAGAAGACTTTTTTTCACAGGACAAGAAATCAGACCTCAACAACTTAACCGGCGGTAACGTATTTTTTTGAAAAAATCCCTAAGCCCCCGGGGGCACAATTTAAGGAAAAATCCGACTTTCGCGAATTCACTCAGAAATGGTGCTAAAGGGTTGCAAATGCTCCCCTGAGATGTTTGGCGGTGGAAACAGAAGGCTTTTAATCACAGGACAAGAAATCAGACCTCGACAACTTAACCGGCGGAAAAATATTTTTTTGAAAAAATCCCTAAGACCCGGGGTCACAATTCCATCAAAAATCTGACTTTTGCCAATTAACTCAAAAATGGTGCCAAAGGGTTGCAAATGCTCCCCTGAGATGTTTGGCGGTCGAAACAGAAGGCTTTTTATCACAGGACAAGAAATCAGACCAAGACAACTTAACCGGCGGAAAAATATTTTTTTGAAAAAATCCCTAAGACCCGGGGTCACAATTTCAGGAAAAATCTGACTTTCGCCAATTCACTTAAAAATGGTGCCAAAGGGTTGCAAATGCTCAACTGAGAGGTTTGGCGGTCAAAACAGAAGGCTTTTTATCACAGGACCAGAAATCAGACCTCGACAACTTGACCGGCAAAAAAAAATTTTTTTGAAAAAATCCCTAAGCCCCGGGGTCACAATTCCATCAAAAATCTGACTTTCGCCAATGCACTGAAAACTGGTGCCAAACGGTTGCATATGCTCCCGTGAGATGCTTGGCGGTCGAAACAGAAGGCTTTTTATCACAGGACAAGAAATCAGACCTCGACAACTTGACCGGCAGAAAAATATTTTTTTGAAAAAATCCTTAAGCCCCGGGGTCACAATTTAAGGAAAAATCTGACTTTAGCCAATTCAGTCAAAAATGGTGCCAAAGAGTTGCAAATGCTCCCCTGAGATGTTTGGCGGTCGAAACAGAAGGCTTTTTATCACAGGACATGAAATCAGACCAAGACAACTTAACCGGCAGAAAAATATTTTTTGAAAAAATCCTTAAGCCCCGGGGTCACAATTTAAGGAAAAATCTGACTTTCACCAATTCACTTAAAAATGGTGCCAAAGGGTTGCAAATGCTCCCCTGAGAAGTTTGGCGGTCGAAACAGAAGGCTTTTTATCACAGGAAAAGAAATCAGACCTCGACAACTTGACCGGCAGAAATTTTTTTTTTAAAAAATACCTAAGCCCCGGGGTCACAATTTCAGGAAAAATCTGACTTTAGCCAATTCCGTCAAAAATGGTGCCAAAGAGTTGCAAATGCTCCCCTGAGATGTTTGGCGGTCGAAACAGAAGGCTTTTTATCACAGGAAACGAAATCAGAACTCGACAACTTAAGCGTCAGAAAAATATTTTTTTGAAAAAATCCTTAAGCCCCGGGGTCACAATTCCATCAAAAATCTGACTTTCGCCAATTCACTTAAAAATGGTGCCAAAGGGTTGCAAATGCTCCCCTGAGAGGTTTGGCGGTCGAAACAGAAGGCTTTTTATCACAGGACAAGAAATCAGACCTCGACAACTTAACCGGCAGAAAAATATTTTTTTGAAAAAATCCCTGAGACCCGGGGTCACAATTTCAGGAAAAATCGGACTTTCGCCAATTAACTCAAAAATGGTGTCAAAGGGTTGCAAATGCTCCCCTGAGATGTCTGGCGGTCGAAACAGAAGGCTTTTTATCACAGGACAAGAAATCAGACCTCGACAACTTGACCGGCAGAAAAATATTTTTTTGAAAAAATCCCTAAGCCCCGGGGTCACAAATCCATCAAAAATCTGACTTTTGCCAATTCACTCAAAAATGGTGCCAAAGGGTTGCAAATGCTCCCCTGAGATGTTTGGCGGTCGAAACAGAAGGCTTTTTATCACAGGACAAGAAATCAGACCACGACAACTTAACCGGCAGAAAAATATTGTTTTGAAAAAAATCCCTAAGACCCGGGGTCACAAATCCATCAAAAATCTGACTTTTGCCAATTCACTCAAAAATGGTGCCAAAGGGTTGCAAATGCTCCCCTGAGATGTTTGGCGGTCGAAACAGAAGGCTTTTTATCACAGGACAAGAAATCAGACCACGACAACTTAACCGGCAGAAAAATATTGTTTTGAAAAAAATCCCTAAGACCCGGGGTCACAAATCCATCAAAAATCTGACTTTTGCCAATTCACTTAAAAATGGTGCCAAAGGGTTGCAAATGCTCCCCTGAGAGGTTTGGCGGTCGAAACAGAAGGCTTTTTATCACAGGACAAGAAATCAGACCTCGACAACTTAACCGGCAGAAAAATATTTTTTTGAAAAAATCCCTGAGACCCGGGGTCACAATTTCAGGAAAAATCTGACTTTCGCCAATTCACTTAAAAATGGTGCCAAAGGGTTGCAAATGCTCAACTGAGAGGTTTGGCGGTTAAAACAGAAGGCTTTTTATCACAGGACCAGAAATCAGACCTCGACAACTTGACCGGCAAAAAAAAATTTTTTTGAAAAAATCCCTAAGCCCCGGGGTCACAAATCCATCAAAAATCTGACTTTTGCCAATTCACTCAAAAATGGTGCCAAAGGGTTGCAAATGCTCCCCTGAGATGTTTGGCGGTCGAAACAGAAGGCTTTTTATCACAGGACAAGAAATCAGACCACGACAACTTAACCGGCAGAAAAATATTGTTTTGAAAAAAATCCCTAAGACCCGGGGTCACAATTTAAGGAAAAATCTGACTTTAGCCAATTCAGTCAAAAATGGTGCCAAAGAGTTGCAAATGCTCCCCTGAGATGTTTGGCGGTCGAAACAGAAGGCTTTTTATCACAGGACAAGAAATCAGACCAAGACAACTTAACCGGCAGAAAAATATTTTTTGAAAAAATCCTTAAGCCCCGGGGTCACAATTTAAGGAAAAATCTGACTTTCGCCAATTCACTTAAAAATGGTGCCAAAGGGTTGCAAATGCTCCCCTGAGAGGTTTGGCGGTCGAAACAGAAGGCTTTTTATCACAGGAAAAGAAATCAGACCTCGACAACTTGACCGGCAGAAATTTTTTTTTGAAAAAATCCCTAAGCCCCGGGGTCACAATTTCAGGAAAAATCTGACTTTTGCCAATTAACTCAAAAATGGTGTCAAAGGGTTGCAAATGCTCCCCTGAGATGTTTGGCGGTCGAAACAGAAGGCTTTTTATCACAGGACCAGAAATCAGACCTCGACAACTTGACCGGCAGAAAAATATTTTTTTGAAAAAATCCCTAAGCCCCGGGGTCACAAATCCATCAAAAATCTGACTTTTGCCAATTCACTCAAAAATGGTGCCAAAGGGTTGCAAATGCTCCCCTGAGATGTTTGGCGGACGAAAAAGAAGGCTTTTTATCACAGGACAAGAAATCAGACCACGACAACTTAACCGGCAGAAAAATATTGTTTTGAAAAAAATCCCTAAGACCCGGGGTCACAAATCCATCAAAAATCTGACTTTTGCCAATTCAATCAAAAATGGTGCCAAAGGGTTGCAAATGCTCCCCGGAGATGTTTGGCGGTCGAAACAGAAGGCTTTTTATCACAGGACAAGAAATCAGACCAAGACAACTTAACCGGCAGAAAAATATTTTTTGAAAAAATCCTTAAGCCCCGGGGTCACAATTTAAGGAAAAATCTGACTTTAGCCAATTCCGTCAAAAATGGTGCCAAAGAGTTGCAAATGCTCCCCTGAGATGTTTGGCGGTCGAAACAGAAGGCTTTTTATCACAGGAAACGAAATCAGAACTCGACAACTTAAGCGTCAGAAAAATATTTTTTTGAAAAAATCCTTAAGCCCCGGGGTCACAATTCCATCAAAAATCTGACTTTCGCCAATTCACTTAAAAATGGTGCCAAAGGGTTGCAAATGCTCCCCTGAGAGGTTTGGCGGTCGAAACAGAAGGCTTTTTATCACAGGACAAGAAATCAGACCTCGACAACTTAACCGGCAGAAAAATATTTTTTTGAAAAAATCCCTGAGACCCGGGGTCACAATTTCAGGAAAAATCGGACTTTTGCCAATTAACTCAAAAATGGTGTCAAAGGGTTGCAAATGCTCCCCTGAGATGTTTGGCGGTCGAAACAGAAGGCTTTTTATCACAGGACCAGAAATCAGACCTCGACAACTTGACCGGCAGAAAAATATTTTTTTGAAAAAATCCCTAAGCCCCGGGGTCACAAATCCATCAAAAATCTGACTTTTGCCAATTCACTCAAAAATGGTGCCAAAGGGTTGCAAATGCTCCCCTGAGATGTTTGGCGGTCGAAACAGAAGGCTTTTTATCACAGGACAAGAAATCAGACCACGACAACTTAACCGGCAGAAAAATATTGTTTTGAAAAAAATCCCTAAGACCCGGGGTCACAAATCCATCAAAAATCTGACTTTTGCCAATTCACTCAAAAATGGTGCCAAAGGGTTGCAAATGCTCCCCTGAGATGTTTGGCAGTCGAAACAGAAGGCTTTTTATCACAGGACAAGAAATCAGACCACGACAACTTAACCGGCAGAAAAATATTGTTTTGAAAAAAATCCCTAAGACCCGGGGTCACAAATCCATCAAAAATCTGACTTTTGCCAATTCACTTAAAAATGGTGCCAAAGGGTTGCAAATGCTCCCCTGAGAGGTTTGGCGGTCGAAACAGAAGGCTTTTTATCACAGGACAAGAAATCAGACCTCGACAACTTAACCGGCAGAAAAATATTTTTTTGAAAAAATCCCTGAGACCCGGGGTCACAATTTCAGGAAAAATCGGACTTTCGCCAATTCACTCAAAAATGGTGCCAAAGGGTTTCAAATGCTCCCCTGAGATGTTTGGCCGTCGAAACAAAAGACTTTTTTTCACAGGACAAGAAATCAGACCTCAACAACTTAACCGGCGGTAACGTATTTTTTTGAAAAAATCCCTAAGCCCCCGGGGGCACAATTTAAGGAAAAATCCGACTTTCGCGAATTCACTCAGAAATGGTGCTAAAGGGTTGCAAATGCTCCCCTGAGATGTTTGGCGGTGGAAACAGAAGGCTTTTAATCACAGGACAAGAAATCAGACCTCGACAACTTAACCGGCGGAAAAATATTTTTTTGATAAAATCCCTAAGACCCGGGGTCACAAATCCATCAAAAATCTGACTTTTGCCAATTAACTCAAAAATGGTGCCAAAGGGTTGCAAATGCTCCCCTGAGATGTTTGGCGGTCGAAACAGAAGGCTTTTTATCACAGGACAAGAAATCAGACCAAGACAACTTAACCGGCGGAAAAATATTTTTTTGAAAAAATCCCTAAGACCCGGGGTCACAATTTCAGGAAAAATCTGGCTTTCGCCAATTCACTTAAAAATGGTGCCAAAGGGTTGCAAATGCTCAACTGAGAGGTTTGGCGGTCAAAACAGAAGGCTTTTTATCACAGGACCAGAAATCAGACCTCGACAACTTGACCGGCAAAAAAAAATTTTTTTGAAAAAATCCCTAAGCCCCGGGGTCACAATTCCATCAAAAATCTGACTTTCGCCAATGCACTGAAAAATGGTGCCAAAGGGTTGCAAATGCTCCCCTGAGATGTTTGGCGGTCGAAACAGAAGGCTTTTTATCACAGGACAAGAAATCAGACCACGACAACTTAACCGGCAGAAAAATATTGTTTTGAAAAAAATCCCTAAGACCCGGGGTCACAATTTAAGGAAAAATCTGACTTTAGCCAATTCAGTCAAAAATGGTGCCAAAGGGTTGCAAATGCTCCCCTGAGATGTTTGGCGGTCGAAACAGAAGGCTTTTTATCACAGGACAAGAAATCAGACCAAGACAACTTAACCGGCAGAAAAATATTTTTTGAAAAAATCCTTAAGCCCCGGGGTCACAATTTAAGGAAAAATCTGACTTTTGCCAATTAACTCAAAAATGGTGTCAAAGGGTTGCAAATGCTCCCCTGAGAGGTTTGGCGGTCGAAACAGAAGGCTTTTTATCACAGGAAAAGAAATCAGACCTCAACAACTTGACCGGCAGAAATTTTTTTTTAAAAAAATCCTTAAGCCCCGGGGTCACAATTCCATCAAAAATCTGACTTTCGCCAATTCACTTAAAAATGGTGCCAAAGGGTTGCAAATGCTCCCCTGAGAGGTTGGGCGGTCGAATCAGAAGGCTTTTTATCACAGGACAAGAAATCAGACCTCGACAACTTAACTGGCAGAAAAATATTTTTTTGAAAAAATCCCTGAGACCCGTGGTCACAATTTCAGGAAAAATCGTACTTTCGCCAATTCACTCAAAAATGGTGCCAAAGGGTTTCAAATGCTCCCCTGAGATGTTTGGCCGTCGAAACAGAAGACATTTTTTTAATAGGACAAGAAATCAGACCTCAACAACTTAACCGGCGGTAACGTATTTTTTTGAAAAAATCCCTAAGCCCCCGGGGTCACAATTTCAGGAAAAATCCGACTTTCACGAATTCACTCAGAAAGGTGCTAAAGGGTTGCAAATGCTCCCCTGAGATGTTTGGCGGTCGAAACAGAAGGCTTTTAATCACAGGACAAGAAATCAGACCTCGACAACTTAACCGGCGGAAAAATATTTTTTTGAAAAAATCCCTAAGACCCGGGGTCACAATTCCATCAAAAATCTGACTTTTGCCAATTAACTCAAAAATGGTGCCAAAGGGTTGCAAATGCTCCCCTGAGATGTTTGGCGGTCGAAACAGAAGGCTTTTTATCACAGGACAAGAAATCAGACCAAGACAACTTAACCGGCAGAAAAATATTTTTTGAAAAAATCCTTAAGCCCCGGGGTCACAATTTAAGGAAAAATCTGACTTTAGCCAATTCAGTCAAAAATGGTGCCAAAGAGTTGCAAATGCTCCCCTGAGATGTTTGGCGGTCGAAACAGAAGGCTTTTTATCACAGGAAAAGAAATCAGACCTCGACAACTTGACCGGAAGAAAAATATTTTTTTGAAAAAATCCCTAAGACCCGGGGGCACAATTCCATCAAAAATCTGACTTTTGCCAATTCACTCAAAAATGGTGCCAAAGGGTTGCAAATGCTCCCCTGAGATGTTTGGCGGTCGAAACAGAAGGCTTTTTATCACAGGACAAGAAATCAGACCACGACAACTTAACCGGCAGAAAAATATTGTTTTGAAAAAAATCCCTAAGACCCGGGGTCACAAATCCATCAAAAATCTGACTTTTGCCAATTAACTCAAAAATGGTGCCAAAGGGTTGCAAATGCTCCCCTGAGATGTTTGGCGGTCGAAACAGAAGGCTTTTTATCACAGGACAAGAAATCAGACCACGACAACTTAACCGGCAGAAAAATATTGTTTTGAAAAAAATCCCTAAGACCCGGGGTCACAATTTAAGGAAAAATCTGACTTTAGCCAATTCAGTCAAAAATGGTGCCAAAGAGTTGCAAATGCTCCCCTGAGATGTTTGGCGGTCGAAACAGAAGGCTTTTTATCACAGGACAAGAAATCAGACCAAGACAACTTAACCGGCAGAAAAAAGTTTTTTGAAAAAATCCTTAAGCCCCGGGGTCACAATTTCAGGAAAAATCTGACTTTCGCCAATTCACTTAAAAATGGTGCCAAAGGGTTGCAAATGCTCCCCTGAGAGGTTTGGCGGTCGAAACAGAAGGCTTTTTATCACAGGACAAGAAATCAGACCTCGACAACTTAACCGGCAGAAAAATATTTTTTTGAAAAAATCCCTGAGACCCGTGGTCACAATTTCAGGAAAAATCGGACTTTCGCCAATTCACTCAAAAATGGTGCCAAAGGGTTTCAAATGCTCCCCTGAGATGTTTGGCCGTCGAAACAGAAGACTTTTTTTCACAGGACAAGAAATCAGACCTCAACAACTTAACCGGCGGTAACGTATTTTTTTGAAAAAATCCCTAAGCCCCCGGGGTCACAATTTCAGGAAAAATCCGACGTTCGCGAATTCACTCAGAAAGGTGCTAAAGGGTTGCAAATGCTCCCCTGAGATGTTTGGCGGTCGAAACAGAAGGCTTTTAATCACAGGACAAGAAATCAGACCTCGACAACTTAACCGGCGGAAAAATATTTTTTTGAAAAAATCCCTAAGACCCGGGGTCACAATTCCATCAAAAATCTGACTTTTGCCAATTAACTCAAAAATGGTGCCAAAGGGTTGCAAATGCTCCCCTGAGATGTTTAGCGGTCGAAACAGAAGGCTTTTTATCACAGGACAAGAAATCAGACCAAGACAACTTAACCGGCAGAAAAATATTTTTTGAAAAAATCCTTAAGCCCCGGGGTCACAATTTAAGGAAAAATCTGACTTTAGCCAATTCAGTCAAAAATGGTGCCAAAGAGTTGCAAATGCTCCCCTGAGATGTTTGGAGGTCGAAACAGAAGGCTTTTTATCACAGGACAAGAAATCAGACCAAGACAACTTGACCGGAAGAAAAATATTTTTTTGAAAAAATCCCTAAGACCCGGGGGCACAATTCCATCAAAAATCTGACTTTTGCCAATTCACTCAAAAATGGTGCCAAAGGGTTGCAAATGCTCCCCTGAGATGTTTGGTGGTCGAAACAGAAGGCTTTTTATCACAGGACAAGAAATCAGACCAAGACAACTTAACCGACAGAAAAATATTTTTTGAAAAAATCCTTAAGCCCCGGGGTCACAAATCCATCAAAAATCTGACTTTTGCCAATTCACTCAAAAATGGTGCCAAAGGGTTGCAAATGCTCCCCTGAGATGTTTGGCGGTCGAAACAGAAGGCTTTTTATCACAGGACAAGAAATCAGACCACGACAACTTAACCGGCAGAAAAATATTTTTTGAAAAAATCCTTAAGCCCCGGGGTCACAATTTAAGGAAAAATCTGACTTTAGCCAATTCAGTCAAAAATGGTGCCAAAGAGTTGCAAATGCTCCCCTGAGATGTTTGGCGGTCGAAACAGAAGGCTTTTTATCACAGGAAACGAAATCAGACCTCGACAACTTAACCGTCAGAAAAATATTTTTTTGAAAAAATCCTTAAGCCCCAGGGTCACAATACCATCAAAAATCTGACTTACGCCAATTCACTTAAAAATGGTGCCAAAGGGTTGCAAATGCTCCCCTGAGAGGTTGGGCGGTCGAAACAGAAGGCTTTTTATCACAGGAAAAGAAATCAGATTTCGACAACTTAACCGGCAGAAAAATATTTTTTTGAAAAAATCCCTAAGCCCCGGGGTCACAATTTCAGGAAAAATCGGACTTTCGCCAATTCACTCAAAAATTGTGCCAAAGGGTGCAAATGCTCCCCTGAGATGTTTGGCGGTCGAAACAGAAGGCTTTTTATCACAGGACAAGAAATCAGATTTCGACAACTTAACCGGCAGAAAAATATTTTTTTGAAAAAATCCCTAAGCCCCGGGGTCACAATTTCAGGAAAAATCCGACTTTCGCGAATTCACTCAGAAATGGTGCTAAAGGGTTGCAAATGCTCCCCTGAGATGTTTGGCGGTCGAAACAGAAGGCTTTTAATCACAGGACAAGAAATCAGACCTCGACAACTTAACCGGCGGAAAAATATTTTTTTGAAAAAATCCCTAAGACCCGGGGTCACAATTCCATCAAAAATCTGACTTTTGCCAATTAACTCAAAAATGGTGCCAAAGGGTTGCAAATGCTCCCCTGAGATGTTTGGCGGTCGAAACAGAAGGCTTTTTATCACAGGACAAGAAATCAGACCAAGACAACTTAACCGGCAGAAAAATATTTTTTGAAAAAACCCTTAAGCCCCGGGGTCACAATTTAAGGAAAAATCTGACTTTAGCCAATTCAGTCAAAAATGGTGCCAAAGAGTTGCAAATGCTCCCCTGAGATGTTTGGCGGTCGAAACAGAAGGCTTTTTATCACAGGAAAAGAAATCAGACCTCGACAACTTGACCTTAAGAAAAATATTTTTTTGAAAAAATCCCTAAGACCCGGGGTCACAATTCCATCAAAAATCTGACTTTTGCCAATTCACTCAAAAATGGTGCCAAAGGGTTGCAAATGCTCCCCTGAGATGTTTGGCGGTCGAAACAGAAGGCTTTTTATCACAGGACAAGAAATCAGACCTCGACAACTTGACCTTAAGAAAAATATTTTTTTGAAAAAATCCCTAAGACCCGGGGTCACAATTTAAGGAAAAATCTGACTTTAGCCAATTCAGTCAAAAATGGTGCCAAAGAGTTGCAAATGCTCCCCTGAGATGTTTGGCGGTCCAAACAGAAGGCTTTTTATCACAGGAAACGAAATCAGACCTCGACAACTTAACCGTCAGAAAAATATTTTTTTGAAAAAATCCTTAAGCCCCGGGGTCACAATTCCATCAAAAATCTGACTTTCGCCAATTCACTTAAAAATGGTGCCAAAGGGTTGCAAATGCTCCCCTGAGAGGTTTGGCGGTCGAAACAGAAGGCTTTTTATCACAGGAAAAGAAATGATACCTCGACAACTTGACCGGCAGAAAAATATTTTTTTGAAAAAATCCCTAAGCCCCGGGGTCACAATTTCAGGAAAAATCGGACTTTCGCCAATTCACTCAAAAATTGTGCCAAAGGGTGCAAATGCTCCCCTGAGATGTTTGGCGGTCGAAACAAAAGGCTTTTTATCACAGGACAAGAAATCAGATTTCGACAACTTAACCGGCAGAAAAATATTTTTTTGAAAAAATCCCTAAGCCCCGGGGTCACAATTTCAGGAAAAATCTGACTTTTGCCAATTAACTCAAAAATGTTGCTAAAGGGTTGCAAATGTTCCCCTGAGATGTTTTGCGGTCGAAATAGAAGGCTTTTTATCACACGACAAGAAATCAGACCTCGACAACTTAACCGGCAGAAATATATTTTTTTGAAAAAAAACCCTAAGCCCCGGGGTCACAATTCCATCAAAAATCTGACTTTCGACAATTCAATTAAAAATGGTGCCAAAGGGTTGCAAATGCTCCCCTGAGATGTTTGGCGGTCGAAACAGAAGGCTTTTTATCACAGGACAAGAAATCTGACCTCGACAACTTAACCGGCGGAAAAATATTTTTTTGAAAAAATCCCTAAGACCCGGGGTCACAATTTCAGGAAAAATCTGACTTTCGCCAATTCACTTAAAAATGGTGCCAAAGGGTTGCAAATGCTCAACTGAGAGGTTTGGCGGTCAAAATAGAAGGCTTTTTATCACAGGACCAGAAATCAGACCTCGACAACTTGACCGGCAAAAAAAAATTTTTTTGAAAAAATCCCTAAGCCCCGGGGTCACAATTCCATCAAAAATCTGACTTTCGCCAATGCACTGAAAACTGGTGCCAAACGGTTGCATATGCTCCCGTGAGATGCTTGGCGGTCGAAACAGAAGGCTTTTTATCACAGGACAAGAAATCAGATCTCGACAACTTGACCGGCAGAAAAATATTTTTTTGAAAAAATCCGTAAGCCCCGGGGTCACAAATCCATCAAAAATCTGACTTTTGCCAATACACTCAAAAATGGTGCCAAAGGGTTGCAAATGCTCCCCTGAGATGTTTGGCGGTCGTAACAGAAGGCTTTTTATCACAGGACAAGAAATCAGACCTCGACAACTTAACCGGCAGAAAAATATTGTTTTGAAAAAAAAACCTAAGACCCGGGGTCACAATTCCATCAAAAATCTGACTTTCGCCAATTCACTCCAAAATGGTGCCACATGGTTGCAAATGCTCTCCTGAGAGGATTGGTGGTCGAAACAGAAGGCTTTTTATCACAGGACAAGAAATCAGCCCCCAAAAACTTCACCGGTAGAAAAAGATTTTTTTGAAAAAATCCCTAAGCCCCGGGGTCACAATTTCAGCAAAAATCTGACTTTCGGCAACTCACTCAAAAATGGTGCCAAATAGTTTCAAATGCTCCCCTGAGTGGTTTGGCGGTCGAAACAGAAGGCTTTTTATCACAGGACAAGAAAGCCCTCAACAACTTCACGGGCAGAAAAAAAAATTTGAAAAAAAATCCCTAAGCCCCGGGGTCGCAATTACAGCAAAAATCTGACTTTCGGCAAGTCACTCAAAAATGGTGCGAAATGGTTGCAAATGCTCTCCTGAGTGGTTTGGCGGTCGAAACAGAAGGTTTCTTATCACAGGACAAGAAATCAGCCCCCAACATCTTAACCGGCAGAAACAGATTTTTTTGAAAAAATCCCTAAGCCCCAGGGTCACAATTTCATCAAAAATCTGACTTTTGGCAATTCACTCAAAAATGGTGCCAAACGGTTGCAAGTGCTCCCCTGAAAGGTTTGCCGGTCGAAACAGAAAGCTTTTTATCACAGAACAAGAAATCAGCAGTCTACAAGTTAACCGGGAGGAAAAGATTTTTTTGAAAAAAACCTTAAGCCCTTTCGGCAACTCACTCAAAAATGAGTGCCAAAAACCTCCGGCAACTCACTCAAAAATGGTGCCAAATAGTTGCAAATGCTCCCCTGAGTGGTTTGGCGGTCGAAACAGAAGGCTTATTATCACAGGACAAGAAAGCCCTCAACAACTTCACCGGCAGAAAAAAAAAAATTGAAAAAAAATCCCTAAGCCCCGGGGTCACAATTTTAGCAAAAATCTGACTTTCGGCAATTCACTCAAAAATGGTGCCAAACGGTTTCAAATGCTCCCCTGAAAGGTTTGCCAGTCGAAACAGAAGGCTTTTTATCACAGGACAAGAAATCAGCCCTTAACAACTTCACCGGCAGAAAAATATTGTTTTGAAAAAATCCCTAAGCCCCGGGGTCACAATTCCATCAAAAATCTGACTTTCGCCAATTCACTTAAAAATGCTGCCAAAGGGTTGCAAATGCTCCCCTGAGAGGTTTGGCGGTCGAAACAGAAGGCTTTTTATCACAGGAAAAGAAATGATACCTCGACAACTTGACCGGCAGAAAAATATTTTTTTGAAAAAATCCCTAAGCCCCGGGGTCACAATTTCAGGAAAAATCGTACTTTCGCCAATTCACTCAAAAATGGTGCCAAAGGGTTTCAAATGCTCCCCTGAGATGTTTGGCCGTCGAAACAGAAGACTTTTTTTCACAGGACAAGAAATCAGACCTCAACAACTTAACCGGCGGTAACGTATTTTTTTGAAAAAATCCCTAAGCCCCCGGGGTCACAATTTCAGGAAAAATCCGACTTTCACGAATTCACTCAGAAAGGTGCTAAAGGGTTGCAAATGCTCCCCTGAGATGTTTGGCGGTCGAAACAGAAGGCTTTTAATCACAGGACAAGAAATCAGACCTCGACAACTTAACCGGCGGAAAAATATTTTTTTGAAAAAATCCCTAAGACCCGGGGTCATAATTCCATCAAAAATCTGACTTTTGCCAATTAACTCAAAAATGGTGCCAAAGGGTTGCAAATGCTCCCCTGAGATGTTTGGCGGTCGAAACAGAAGGCTTTTTATCACAGGACAAGAAATCAGACCAAGACAACTTAACCGGCAGAAAAATATTTTTTGAAAAAATCCTTAAGCCCCGGGGTCACAATTTAAGGAAAAATCTGACTTTAGCCAATTCAGTCAAAAATGGTGCCAAAGAGTTGCAAATGCTCCCCTGAGATGTTTGGCGGTCGAAACAGAAGGCTTTTTATCACAGGAAAAGAAATCAGACCTCGACAACTTGACCGGAAGAAAAATATTTTTTTGAAAAAATCCCTAAGACCCGGGGGCACAATTCCATCAAAAATCTGACTTTTGCCAATTCACTCAAAAATGGTGCCAAAGGGTTGCAAATGCTCCCCTGAGATGTTTGGCGGTCGAAACAGAAGGCTTTTTATCACAGGACAAGAAATCAGACCACGACAACTTAACCGGCAGAAAAATATTGTTTTGAAAAAAATCCCTAAGACCCGGGGTCACAAATCCATAAAAAATCTGACTTTTGCCAATTAACTCAAAAATGGTGCCAAAGAGTTGCAAATGCTCCCCTGAGATGTTTGGCGGTCGAAACAGAAGGCTTTTTATCACAGGACAAGAAATCAGACCAAGACAACTTAACCGGCAGAAAAAAGTTTTTTGAAAAAATCCTTAAGCCCCGGGGTCACAATTTCAGGAAAAATCTGACTTTCGCCAATTCACTTAAAAATGGTGCCAAAGGGTTGCAAATGCTCCCCTGAGAGGTTTGGCGGTCGAAACAGAAGGCTTTTTATCACAGGACAAGAAATCAGACCTCGACAACTTAACCGGCAGAAAAATATTTTTTTGAAAAAATCCCTGAGACCCGTGGTCACAATTTCAGGAAAAATCGGACTTTCGCGAATTCACTCAAAAATGGTGCCAAAGGGTTTCAAAAGCTCCCCTGAGATGTTTGGCCGTCGAAACAGAAGACTTTTTTTCACAGGACAAGAAATCAGACCTCAACAACTTAACCGGCGGTAACGTATTTTTTTGAAAAAATCCCTAAGCCCCCGGGGGTCACAATTTCAGGAAAAATCCGACTTTCGCGAATTCACTCAGAAAGGTGCTAAAGGGTTGCAAATGCTCCCCTGAGATGTTTGGCGGTCGAAACAGAAGGCTTTTAATCACAGGACAAGAAATCAGACCTCGACAACTTAACCGGCGGAAAAATATTTTTTTGAAAAAATCCCTAAGACCCGGGGTCACAATTCCATAAAAAATCTGACTTTTGCCAATTAACTCAAAAATGGTGCCAAAGGGTTGCAAATGCTCCCCTGAGATGTTTAGCGGTCGAAACAGAAGGCTTTTTATCACAGGACAAGAAATCAGACCAAGACAACTTAACCGGCAGAAAAATATTTTTTGAAAAAATCCTTAAGCCCCGGGGTCACAATTTAAGGAAAAATCTGACTTTAGCCAATTCAGTCAAAAATGGTGCCAAAGAGTTGCAAATGCTCCCCTGAGATGTTTGGAGGTCGAAACAGAAGGCTTTTTATCACAGGACAAGAAATCAGACCAAGACAACTTGACCGGAAGAAAAATATTTTTTTGAAAAAATCCCTAAGACCCGGGGGCACAATTCCATCAAAAATCTGACTTTTGCCAATTCACTCAAAAATGGTGCCAAAGGGTTGCAAATGCTCCCCTGAGATGTTTGGCGGTCGAAACAGAAGGCTTTTAATCACAGGACAAGAAATCAGACCACGACAACTTAACCGGCAGAAAAATATTGTTTTGAAAAAAATCCCTAAGACCCGGGGTCACAAATCCATCAAAAATCTGACTTTTGACAATTCACTCAAAAATGGTGCCAAAGGGTTGCAAATGCTCCCCTGAGATGTTTGGTGGTCGAAACAGAAGGCTTTTTATCACAGGACAAGAAATCAGACCAAGACAACTTAACCGACAGAAAAATATTTTTTGAAAAAATCCTTAAGCCCCGGGGTCACAAATCCATCAAAAATCTGACTTTTGCCAATTCACTCAAAAATGGTGCCAAAGGGTTGCAAATGCTCCCCTGAGATGTTTGGCGGTCGAAACAGAAGGCTTTTTATCACAGGACAAGAAATCAGACCACGACAACTTAACCGGCAGAAAAATATTTTTTGAAAAAATCCTTAAGCCCCGGGGTCACAATTTAAGGAAAAATCTGACTTTAGCCAATTCAGTCAAAAATGGTGCCAAAGAGTTGCAAATGCTCCCCTGAGATGTTTGGCGGTCGAAACAGAAGGCTTTTTATCACAGGAAACGAAATCAGACCTCGACAACTTAACCGTCAGAAAAATATTTTTTTGAAAAAATCCTTAAGCCCCGGGGTCACAATGCCATCAAAAATCTGACTTACGCCAATTCACTTAAAAATGGTGCCAAAGGGTTGCAAATGCTCCCCTGAGAGGTTTGGCGGTCGAAACAGAAGGCTTTTTATCACAGGAAAAGAAATGATACCTCGAAAACCTGACCGGCAGAAAAATATTTTTTTGAAAAAATCCCTAAGCCCCGGGGTCACAATTTCAGGAAAAATCGGACTTTCGCCAATTCACTCAAAAATTGTGCCAAAGGGTGCAAATGCTCCCCTGAGATGTTTGGCGGTCGAAACAGAAGGCTTTTTATCACAGGACAAGAAATCAGATTTCGACAACTTAACCGGCAGAAAAATATTTTTTTGAAAAAATCCCTAAGCCCCGGGGTCACAATTTCAGGAAAAATCCGACTTTCGCGAATTCACTCAGAAATGGTGCTAAAGGGTTGCAAATGCTCCCCTGAGATGTTTGGCGGTCGAAACAGAAGGCTTTTAATCACAGGACAAGAAATCAGACCTCGACAACTTAACCGGCGGAAAAATATTTTTTTGAAAAAATCCCTAAGACCCGGGGTCACAATTCCATCAAAAATCTGACTTTTGCCAATTAACTCAAAAATGGTGCCAAAGGGTTGCAAATGCTCCCCTGAGATGTTTGGCGGTCGAAACAGAAGGCTTTTTATCACAGGACAAGAAATCAGACCAAGACAACTTAACCGGCAGAAAAATATTTTTTGAAAAAATCCTTAAGCCCCGGGGTCACAATTTAAGGAAAAATCTGACTTTAGCCAATTCAGTCAAAAATGGTGCCAAAGAGTTGCAAATGCTCCCCTGAGATGTTTGGCGGTCGAAACAGAAGGCTTTTTATCACAGGAAAAGAAATCAGACCTCGACAACTTGACCTTAAGAAAAATATTTTTTTGAAAAAATCCCTAAGACCCGGGGTCACAATTCCATCAAAAATCTGACTTTTGCCAATTCACTCAAAAATGGTGCCAAAGGGTTGCAAATGCTCCCCTGAGATGTTTGGCGGTCGAAACAGAAGGCTTTTTATCACAGGACAAGAAATCAGACCTCGACAACTTGACCTTAAGAAAAATATTTTTTTGAAAAAATCCCTAAGACCCGGGGTCACAATTCCATCAAAAATCTGACTTTTGCCAATTCACTCAAAAATGGTGCCAAAGGGTTGCAAATGCTCCCCTGAGATGTTTGGCGGTCGAAACAGAAGGCTTTTTATCACAGGACAAGAAATCAGACCACGACAACTTAACCGGCAGAAAAATATTGTTTTGAAAAAAATCCCTAAGACCCGGGGTCACAAATCCATCAAAAATCTGACTTTTGCCAATTCACTCAAAAATGGTGCCAAAGGGTTGCAAATGCTCCCCTGAGATGTTTGGCAGTCGAAACAGAAGGCTTTTTATCACAGGACAAGAAATCAGACCAAGACAACTTAACCGACAGAAAAATATTTTTTGAAAAAATCCTTAAGCCCCGGGGTCACAATTTAAGGAAAAATCTGACTTTAGCCAATTCAGTCAAAAATGGTGCCAAAGAGTTGCAAATGCTCCCCTGAGATGTTTGGCGGTCCAAACAGAAGGCTTTTTATCACAGGAAACGAAATCAGACCTCGACAACTTAACCGTCAGAAAAATATTTTTTTAAAAAAATCCTTAAGCCCCGGGGTCACAATTCCATCAAAAATCTGACTTTCGCCAATTCACTTAAAAATGGTGCCAAAGGGTTGCAAATGCTCCCCTGAGAGGTTTGGCGGTCGAAACAGAAGGCTTTTTATCACAGGAAAAGAAATGATACCTCGACAACTTGACCGGCAGAAAAATATTTTTTTGAAAAAATCCCTAAGCCCCGGGGTCACAATTTCAGGAAAAATCGGACTTTCGCCAATTCACTCAAAAATTGTGCCAAAGGGTGCAAATGCTCCCCTGAGATGTTTGGCGGTCGAAACAAAAGGCTTTTTATCACAGGACAAGAAATCAGATTTCGACAACTTAACCGGCAGAAAAATATTTTTTTGAAAAAATCCCTAAGCCCCGGGGTCACAATTTCAGGAAAAATCTGACTTTTGCCAATTAACTCAAAAATGTTGCTAAAGGGTTGCAAATGTTCCCCTGAGATGTTTTGCGGTCGAAATAGAAGGCTTTTTATCACACGACAAGAAATCAGACCTCGACAACTTAACCGGCGGAAAAATATTTTTTTGAAAAAATCCCTAAGACCCGGGGTCACAATTTCAGGAAAAATCTGACTTTCGCCAATTCACTTAAAAATGGTGCCAAAGGGTTGCAAATGCTCAACTGAGAGGTTTGGCGGTCAAAATAGAAGGCTTTTTATCACAGGACCAGAAATCAGACCTCGACAACTTGACCGGCAAAAAAAAATTTTTTTGAAAAATTCCCTAAGCCCCGGGGTCACAATTCCATCAAAAATCTGACTTTCGCCAATGCACTGAAAACTGGTGCCAAACGGTTGCATATGCTCCCGTGAGATGCTTGGCGGTCGAAACAGAAGGCTTTTTATCACAGGACAAGAAATCAGATCTCGACAACTTGACCGGCAGAAAAATATTTTTTTGAAAAAATCCGTAAGCCCCGGGGTCACAAATCCATCAAAAATCTGACTTTTGCCAATTCAGTCAAAAATGGTGCCAAAGAGTTGCAAATGCTCCCCTGAGATGTTTGGCGGTCGAAACAGAAGGCTTTTTATCACAGGACAAGAAATCAGACCTCGACAACTTAACCGGCAGAAAAAAGTTTTTTGAAAAAATCCTTAAGCCCCGGGGTCACAATTTCAGGAAAAATCTGACTTTCGCCAATTCACTTAAAAATGGTGCCAAAGGGTTGCAAATGCTCCCCTGAGAGGTTTGGCGGTCGAAACAGAAGGCTTTTTATCACAGGACAAGAAATCAGACCTCCACAACTTAAGCGGCAGAAAAATATTTTTTTGAAAAAATCCCTGAGACCCGTGGTCACAATTTCAGGAAAAATCGGACTTTCGCCAATTCACTCAAAAATGGTGCCAAAGGGTTTCAAATGCTCCCCTGAGATGTTTGGCCGTCGAAACAGAAGACTTTTTTTCACAGGACAAGAAATCAGACCTCAACAACTTAACCGGCGGTAACGTATTTTTTTGAAAAAATCCCTAAGCCCCCGGGGTCACAATTTCAGGAAAAATCCGACTTTCGCGAATTCACTCAGAAAGGTGCTAAAGGGTTGCAAATGCTCCCCTGAGATGTTTGGCGGTCGAAACAGAAGGCTTTTAATCACAGGACAAGAAATCAGACCTCGACAACTTAACCGGCGGAAAAATATTTTTTTGAAAAAATCCCTAAGACCCGGGGTAACAATTCCATCAAAAATCTGACTTTTGCCAATTAACTCAAAAATGGTGCCAAAGGGTTGCAAATGCTCCCCTGAGATGTTTAGCGGTCGAAACAGAAGGCTTTTTATCACAGGACAAGAAATCAGACCTCGACAACTTAACCGGCGGAAAAATATTTTTTTGAAAAAATCCCTAAGACCCGGGGTCACAATTCCATCAAAAATCTGACTTTTGCCAATTAACTCAAAAATGGTGCCAAAGGGTTGCAAATGCTCCCCTGAGATGTTTAGCGGTCGAAACAGAAGGCTTTTTATCACAGGACAAGAAATCAGACCAAGACAACTTAACCGGCAGAAAAATATTTTTTGAAAAAATCCTTAAGCCCCGGGGTCACAATTTAAGGAAAAATCTGACTTTAGCCAATTCAGTCAAAAATGGTGCCAAAGAGTTGCAAATGCTCCCCTGAGATGTTTGGAGGTCGAAACAGAAGGCTTTTTATCACAGGACAAGAAATCAGACCAAGACAACTTGACCGGAAGAAAAATATTTTTTTGAAAAAATCCCTAAGACCCGGGGGCACAATTCCATCAAAAATCTGACTTTTGCCAATTCACTCAAAAATGGTGCCAAAGGGTTGCAAATGCTCCCCTGAGATGTTTGGCGGTCGAAACAGAAGGCTTTTAATCACAGGACAAGAAATCAGACCACGACAACTTAACCGGCAGAAAAATATTGTTTTGAAAAAAATCCCTAAGACCCGGGGTCACAAATCCATCAAAAATCTGACTTTTGACAATTCACTCAAAAATGGTGCCAAAGGGTTGCAAATGCTCCCCTGAGATGTTTGGTGGTCGAAACAGAAGGCTTTTTATCACAGGACAAGAAATCAGACCAAGACAACTTAACCGACAGAAAAATATTTTTTGAAAAAATCCTTAAGCCCCGGGGTCACAAATCCATCAAAAATCTGACTTTTGCCAATTCACTCAAAAATGGTGCCAAAGGGTTGCAAATGCTCCCCTGAGATGTTTGGCGGTCGAAACAGAAGGCTTTTTATCACAGGACAAGAAATCAGACCACGACAACTTAACCGGCAGAAAAATATTTTTTGAAAAAATCCTTAAGCCCCGGGGTCACAATTTAAGGAAAAATCTGACTTTAGCCAATTCAGTCAAAAATGGTGCCAAAGAGTTGCAAATGCTCCCCTGAGATGTTTGGCGGTCGAAACAGAAGGCTTTTTATCACAGGAAACGAAATCAGACCTCGACAACTTAACCGTCAGAAAAATATTTTTTTGAAAAAATCCTTAAGCCCCAGGGTCACAATACCATCAAAAATCTGACTTACGCCAATTCACTTAAAAATGGTGCCAAAGGGTTGCAAATGCTCCCCTGAGAGGTTTGGCGGTCGAAACAGAAGGCTTTTTATCACAGGAAAAGAAATGATACCTCGAAAACTTGACCGGCAGAAAAATATTTTTTTGAAAAAATCCCTAAGCCCCGGGGTCACAATTTCAGGAAAAATCGGACTTTCGCCAATTCACTCAAAAATTGTGCCAAAGGGTGCAAATGCTCTCCTGAGATGTTTGGCGGTCGAAACAGAAGGCTTTTTATCACAGGACAAGAAATCAGATTTCGACAACTTAACCGGCAGAAAAATATTTTTTTGAAAAAATCCCTAAGCCCCGGGGTCACAATTTCAGGAAAAATCCGACTTTCGCGAATTCACTCAGAAATGGTGCTAAAGGGTTGCAAATGCTCCCCTGAGATGTTTGGCGGTCGAAACAGAAGGCTTTTAATCACAGGACAAGAAATCAGACCTCGACAACTTAACCGGCGGAAAAATATTTTTTTGAAAAAATCCCTAAGACCCGGGGTCACAATTCCATCAAAAATCTGACTTTTGCCAATTAACTCAAAAATGGTGCCAAAGGGTTGCAAATGCTCCCCTGAGATGTTTGGCGGTCGAAACAGAAGGCTTTTTATCACAGGACAAGAAATCAGACCAAGACAACTTAACCGGCAGAAAAATATTTTTTGAAAAAATCCTTAAGCCCCGGGGTCACAATTTAAGGAAAAATCTGACTTTAGCCAATTCAGTCAAAAATGGTGCCAAAGAGTTGCAAATGCTCCCCTGAGATGTTTGGCGGTCGAAACAGAAGGCTTTTTATCACAGGAAAAGAAATCAGACCTCGACAACTTGACCTTAAGAAAAATATTTTTTTGAAAAAATCCCTAAGACCCGGGGTCACAATTCCATAAAAAATCTGACTTTTGCCAATTCACTCAAAAATGGTGCCAAAGGGTTGCAAATGCTCCCCTGAGATGTTTGGCGGTCGAAACAGAAGGCTTTTTATCACAGGACAAGAAATCAGACCTCGACAACTTGACCTTAAGAAAAATATTTTTTTGAAAAAATCCCTAAGACCCGGGGTCACAATTCCATCAAAAATCTGACTTTTGCCAATTCACTCAAAAATGGTGCCAAAGGGTTGCAAATGCTCCCCTGAGATGTTTGGCGGTCGAAACAGAAGGCTTTTTATCACAGGACAAGAAATCAGACCACGACAACTTAACCGGCAGAAAAATATTGTTTTGAAAAAAATCCCTAAGACCCGGGGTCACAAATCCATCAAAAATCTGACTTTTGCCAATTCACTCAAAAATGGTGCCAAAGGGTTGCAAATGCTCCCCTGAGATGTTTGGCGGTCGAAACAGAAGGCTTTTTATCACAGGACAAGAAATCAGACCAAGACAACTTAACCGACAGAAAAATATTTTTTGAAAAAATCCTTAAGCCCCGGGGTCACAATTTAAGGAAAAATCTGACTTTAGCCAATTCAGTCAAAAATGGTGCCAAAGAGTTGCAAATGCTCCCCTGAGATGTTTGGCGGTCCAAACAGAAGGCTTTTTATCACAGGAAACGAAATCAGACCTCGACAACTTAACCGTCAGAAAAATATTTTTTTTAAAAAATCCTTAAGCCCCGGGGTCACAATTCCATCAAAAATCTGACTTTCGCCAATTCACTTAAAAATGGTGCCAAAGGGTTGCAAATGCTCCCCTGAGAGGTTTGGCGGTCGAAACAGAAGGCTTTTTATCACAGGAAAAGAAATGATACCTCGACAACTTGACCGGCAGAAAAATATTTTTTTGAAAAAATCCCTAAGCCCCGGGGTCACAATTTCAGGAAAAATCGGACTTTCGCCAATTCACTCAAAAATTGTACCAAAGGGTGCAAATGCTCCCCTGAGATGTTTGGCGGTCGAAACAAAAGGCTTTTTATCACAGGACAAGAAATCAGATTTCGACAACTTAACCGGCAGAAAAATATTTTTTTGAAAAAATCCCTAAGCCCCGGGGTCACAATTTCAGGAAAAATCTGACTTTTGCCAATTAACTCAAAAATGTTGCTAAAGGGTTGCAAATGTTCCCCTGAGATGTTTTGCGGTCGAAATAGAAGGCTTTTTATCACACGACAAGAAATCAGACCTCGACAACTTAACCGGCGGAAAAATATTTTTTTGAAAAAATCCGTAAGCCCCGGGGTCACAAATCCATCAAAAATCTGACTTTTGCCAATTCAGTCAAAAATGGTGCCAAAGAGTTGCAAATGCTCCCCTGAGATGTTTGGCGGTCCAAACAGAAGGCTTTTTATCACAGGACAAGAAATCAGACCAAGACAACTTAACCGGCAGAAAAAAGTTTTTTGAAAAAATCCTTAAGCCCCGGGGTCACAATTTCAGGAAAAATCTGACTTTCGCCAATTCACTTAAAAATGGTGCCAAAGGGTTGCAAATGCTCCCCTGAGAGGTTTGGCGGTCGAAACAGAAGGCTTTTTATCACAGGACAAGAAATCAGACCTCGACAACTTAACCGGCAGAAAAATATTTTTTTGAAAAAATCCCTGAGACCCGTGGTCACAATTTCAGGAAAAATCGGACTTTCGCCAATTCACTCAAAAATGGTGCCAAAGGGTTTCAAATGCTCCCCTGAGATGTTTGGCCGTCGAAACAGAAGACTTTTTTTCACAGGACAAGAAATCAGACCTCAACAACTTAACCGGCGGTAACGTATTTTTTTGAAAAAATCCCTAAGCCCCCGGGGTCACAATTTCAGGAAAAATCCGACTTTCGCGAATTCACTCAGAAAGGTGCTAAAGGGTTGCAAATGCTCCCCTGAGATGTTTGGCGGTCGAAACAGAAGGCTTTTAATCACAGGACAAGAAATCAGACCTCGACAACTTAACCGGCGGAAAAATATTTTTTTGAAAAAATCCCTAAGACCCGGGGTCACAATTCCATCAAAAATCTGACTTTTGCCAATTAACTCAAAAATGGTGCCAAAGGGTTGCAAATGCTCCCCTGAGATGTTTAGCGGTCGAAACAGAAGGCTTTTTATCACAGGACAAGAAATCAGACCTCGACAACTTAACCGGCGGAAAAATATTTTTTTGAAAAAATCCCTAAGACCCGGGGTCACAATTCCATCAAAAATCTGACTTTTGCCAATTAACTCAAAAATGGTGCCAAAGGGTTGCAAATGCTCCCCTGAGATGTTTAGCGGTCGAAACAGAAGGCTTTTTATCACAGGACAAGAAATCAGACCAAGACAACTTAACCGGCAGAAAAATATTTTTTGAAAAAATCCTTAAGCCCCGGGGTCACAATTTAAGGAAAAATCTGACTTTAGCCAATTCAGTCAAAAATGGTGCCAAAGAGTTGCAAATGCTCCCCTGAGATGTTTAGCGGTCGAAACAGAAGGCTTTTTATCACAGGACAAGAAATCAGACCAAGACAACTTGACCGGAAGAAAAATATTTTTTTGAAAAAATCCCTAAGACCCGGGGGCACAATTCCATCAAAAATCTGACTTTTGCCAATTCACTCAAAAATGGTGCCAAAGGGTTGCAAATGCTCCCCTGAGATGTTTGGCGGTCGAAACAGAAGGCTTTTAATCACAGGACAAGAAATCAGACCACGACAACTTAACCGGCAGAAAAATATTGTTTTGAAAAAAATCCCTAAGACCCGGGCTCACAAATCCATCAAAAATCTGACTTTTGACAATTCACTCAAAAATGGTGCCAAAGGGTTGCAAATGCTCCCCTGAGATGTTTGGTGGTCGAAACAGAAGGCTTTTTATCACAGGACAAGAAATCAGACCAAGACAACTTAACCGACAGAAAAATATTTTTTGAAAAAATCCTTAAGCCCCGGGGTCACAAATCCATCAAAAATCTGACTTTTGCCAATTCACTCAAAAATGGTGCCAAAGGGTTGCAAATGCTCCCCTGAGATGTTTGGCGGTCGAAACAGAAGGCTTTTTATCACAGGACAAGAAATCAGACCACGACAACTTAACCGGCAGAAAAATATTTTTTGAAAAAATCCTTAAGCCCCGGGGTCACAATTTAAGGAAAAATCTGACTTTAGCCAATTCAGTCAAAAATGGTGCCAAAGAGTTGCAAATGCTCCCCTGAGATGTTTGGCGGTCGAAACAGAAGGCTTTTTATCACAGGAAACGAAATCAGACCTCGACAACTTAACCGTCAGAAAAATATTTTTTTGAAAAAATCCTTAAGCCCCGGGGTCACAATACCATCAAAAATCTGACTTACGCCAATTCACTTAAAAATGGTGCCAAAGGGTTGCAAATGCTCCCCTGAGAGGTTTGGCGGTCGAAACAGAAGGCTTTTTATCACAGGAAAAGAAATGATACCTCGAAAACTTGACCGGCAGAAAAATATTTTTTTGAAAAAATCCCTAAGCCCCGGGGTCACAATTTCAGGAAAAATCGGACTTTCGCCAATTCACTCAAAAATTGTGCCAAAGGGTGCAAATGCTCCCCTGAGATGTTTGGCGGTCGAAACAGAAGGCTTTTTATCACAGGACAAGAAATCAGATTTCGACAACTTAACCGGCAGAAAAATATTTTTTTGAAAAAATCCCTAAGCCCCGGGGTCACAATTTCAGGAAAAATCCGACTTTCGCGAATTCACTCAGAAATGGTGCTAAAGGGTTGCAAATGCTCCCCTGAGATGTTTGGCGGTCGAAACAGAAGGCTTTTAATCACAGGACAAGAAATCAGACCTCGACAACTTAACCGGCGGAAAAATATTTTTTTGAAAAAATCCCTAAGACCCGGGGTCACAATTCCATCAAAAATCTGACTTTTGCCAATTAACTCAAAAATGGTGCCAAAGGGTTGCAAATGCTCCCCTGAGATGTTTGGCGGTCGAAACAGAAGGCTTTTTATCACAGGACAAGAAATCAGACCAAGACAACTTAACCGGCAGAAAAATATTTTTTGAAAAAATCCTTAAGCCCCGGGGTCACAATTTAAGGAAAAATCTGACTTTAGCCAATTCAGTCAAAAATGGTGCCAAAGAGTTGCAAATGCTCCCCTGAGATGTTTGGCGGTCGAAACAGAAGGCTTTTTATCACAGGAAAAGAAATCAGACCTCGACAACTTGACCTTAAGAAAAATATTTTTTTGAAAAAATCCCTAAGACCCGGGGTCACAATTCCATCAAAAATCTGACTTTTGCCAATTCACTCAAAAATGGTGCCAAAGGGTTGCAAATGCTCCCCTGAGATGTTTGGCGGTCGAAACAGAAGGCTTTTTATCACAGGACAAGAAATCAGACCTCGACAACTTGACCTTAAGAAAAATATTTTTTTGAAAAAATCCCTAAGACCCGGGGTCACAATTCCATCAAAAATCTGACTTTTGCCAATTCACTCAAAAATGGTGCCAAAGGGTTGCAAATGCTCCCCTGAGATGTTTGGCGGTCGAAACAGAAGGCTTTTTATCACAGGACAAGAAATCAGACCACGACAACTTAACCGGCAGAAAAATATTGTTTTGAAAAAAATCCCTAAGACCCGGGGTCACAAATCCATCAAAAATCTGACTTTTGCCAATTCACTCAAAAATGGTGCCAAAGGGTTGCAAATGCTCCCCTGAGATGTTTGGCGGTCGAAACAGAAGGCTTTTTATCACAGGACAAGAAATCAGACCAAGACAACTTAACCGACAGAAAAATATTTTTTGAAAAAATCCTTAAGCCCCGGGGTCACAATTTAAGGAAAAATCTGACTTTAGCCAATTCAGTCAAAAATGGTGCCAAAGAGTTGCAAATGCTCCCCTGAGATGTTTGGCGGTCCAAACAGAAGGCTTTTTATCACAGGAAACGAAATCAGACCTCGACAACTTAACCGTCAGAAAAATATTTTTTTAAAAAAATCCTTAAGCCCCGGGGTCACAATTCCATCAAAAATCTGACTTTCGCCAATTCACTTAAAAATGGTGCCAAAGGGTTGCAAATGCTCCCCTGAGAGGTTTGGCGGTCGAAACAGAAGGCTTTTTATCACAGGAAAAGAAATGATACCTCGACAACTTGACCGGCAGAAAAATATTTTTTTGAAAAAATCCCTAAGCCCCGGGGTCACAATTTCAGGAAAAATCGGACTTTCGCCAATTCACTCAAAAATTGTGCCAAAGGGTGCAAATGCTCCCCTGAGATGTTTGGCGGTCGAAACAAAAGGCTTTTTATCACAGGACAAGAAATCAGATTTCGACAACTTAACCGGCAGAAAAATATTTTTTTGAAAAAATCCCTAAGCCCCGGGGTCACAATTTCAGGAAAAATCTGACTTTTGCCAATTAACTCAAAAATGTTGCTAAAGGGTTGCAAATGTTCCCCTGAGATGTTTTGCGGTCGAAATAGAAGGCTTTTTATCACACGACAAGAAATCAGACCTCGACAACTTAACCGGCGGAAAAATATTTTTTTGAAAAAATCCCTAAGACCCGGGGTCACAATTTCAGGAAAAATCTGACTTTCGCCAATTCACTTAAAAATGGTGCCAAAGGGTTGCAAATGCTCAACTGAGAGGTTTGGCGGTCAAAATAGAAGGCTTTTTATCACAGGACCAGAAATCAGACCTCGACAACTTGACCGGCAAAAAAATATTTTTTTGAAAAATTCCCTAAGCCCCGGGGTCACAATTCCATCAAAAATCTGACTTTCGCCAATGCACTGAAAACTGGTGCCAAACGGTTGCATATGCTCCCGTGAGATGCTTGGCGGTCGAAACAGAAGGCTTTTTATCACAGGACAAGAAATCAGATCTCGACAACTTGACCGGCAGAAAAATATTTTTTTGAAAAAATCCGTAAGCCCCGGGGTCACAAATCCATCAAAAATCTGACTTTTGCCAATACACTCAAAAATGGTGCCAAAGGGTTGCAAATGCTCCCCTGAGATGTTTGGCGGTCGAAACAGAAGGCTTTTTATCACAGGACAAGAAATCAGACCTCGACAACTTAACCGGCAGAAAAATATTGTTTTGAAAAAATCCCTAAGCCCCGGGGTCACAATTTCAGCAAAAATCTGACTTTCGGCAACTCACTCAAAAATGGTGCCAAATAGTTGCAAATGCTCCCCTGAGTGGTTTGGCGGTCGAAACAGAAGGTTTCTTATCACAGGACAAGAAATCAGCCCCCAACATCTTAACCGGCAGAAACAGATTTTTTTGAAAAAATCCCTAAGCCCCAGGGTCACAATTTCATCAAAAATCTGACTTTTGGCAATTCACTCAAAAATGGTGCCAAACGGTTGCAAGTGCTCCCCTGAAAGGTTTGCCGGTCGAAACAGAAAGCTTTTTATCACAGAACAAGAAATCAGCAGTCTACAAGTTAACCGGGAGGAAAAGATTTTTTTGAAAAAAACCTTAAGCCCTTTCGGCAACTCACTCAAAAATGAGTGCCAAAAACCTCCGGCAACTCACTCAAAAATGGTGCCAAATAGTTGCAAATGCTCCCCTGAGTGGTTTGGCGGTCGAAACAGAAGGCTTATTATCACAGGACAAGAAAGCCCTCAACAACTTCACCGGCAGAAAAAAAAAAATTGAAAAAAAATCCCTAAGCCCCGGGGTCACAATTTTAGCAAAAATCTGACTTTCGGCAATTCACTCAAAAATGGTGCCAAACGGTTTCAAATGCTCCCCTGAAAGGTTTGCCAGTCGAAACAGAAGGCTTTTTATCACAGGACAAGAAATCAGCCCTTAACAACTTCACCGGCAGAAAAATATTGTTTTGAAAAAATCCCTAAGCCCCGGGGTCACAATTCCATCAAAAATCTGACTTTCGCCAATTCACTTAAAAATGGTGCCAAAGGGTTGCAAATGCTCCCCTGAGAGGTTTGGCGGTCGAAACAGAAGGCTTTTTATCACAGGAAAAGAAATGATACCTCGACAACTTGACCGGCAGAAAAATATTTTTTTGAAAAAATCCCTAAGCCCCGGGGTCACAATTTCAGGAAAAATCGGACTTTCGCCAATTCACTCAAAAATTGTGCCAAAGGGTGCAAATGCTCCCCTGAGATGTTTGGCGGTCGAAACAGAAGGCTTTTTATCACAGGACAAGAAATCAGATTTCGACAACTTAACCGGCAGAAAAATATTTTTTTGAAAAAATCCCTAAGCCCCGGGGTCACAATTTCAGGAAAAATCCGACTTTCGCGAATTCACTCAGAAATGGTGCTAAAGGGTTGCAAATGCTCCCCTGAGATGTTTGGCGGTCGAAACAGAAGGCTTTTAATCACAGGACAAGAAATCAGACCTCGACAACTTAACCGGCGGAAAAATATTTTTTTGAAAAAATCCCTAAGACCCGGGGTCACAATTCCATCAAAAATCTGACTTTTGCCAATTAACTCAAAAATGGTGCCAAAGGGTTGCAAATGCTCCCCTGAGATGTTTGGCGGTCGAAACAGAAGGCTTTTTATCACAGGACAAGAAATCAGACCAAGACAACTTAACCGGCAGAAAAATATTTTTTGAAAAAATCCTTAAGCCCCGGGGTCACAATTTAAGGAAAAATCTGACTTTAGCCAATTCAGTCAAAAATGGTGCCAAAGAGTTGCAAATGCTCCCCTGAGATGTTTTGCGCTCGAAACAGAAGGCTTTTTATCACAGGAAAAGAAATCAGACCTCGACAACTTGACCTTAAGAAAAATATTTTTTTGAAAAAATCCCTAAGACCCGGGGTCACAATTCCATCAAAAATCTGACTTTTGCCAATTCACTCAAAAATGGTGCCAAAGGGTTGCAAATGCTCCCCTGAGATGTTTGGCGGTCGAAACAGAAGGCTTTTTATCACAGGACAAGAAATCAGACCTCGACAACTTGACCTTAAGAAAAATATTTTTTTGAAAAAATCCCTAAGACCCGGGGTCACAATTCCATCAAAAATCTGACTTTTGCCAATTCACTCAAAAATGGTGCCAAAGGGTTGCAAATGCTCCCCTGAGATGTTTGGCGGTCGAAACAGAAGGCTTTTTATCACAGGACAAGAAATCAGACCACGACAACTTAACCGGCAGAAAAATATTGTTTTGAAAAAAATCCCTAAGACCCGGGGTCACAAATCCATCAAAAATCTGACTTTTGCCAATTCACTCAAAAATGGTGCCAAAGGGTTGCAAATGCTCCCCTGAGATGTTTGGCGGTCGAAACAGAAGGCTTTTTATCACAGGACAAGAAATCAGACCAAGACAACTTAACCGACAGAAAAATATTTTTTGAAAAAATCCTTAAGCCCCGGGGTCACAATTTAAGGAAAAATCTGACTTTAGCCAATTCAGTCAAAAATGGTGCCAAAGAGTTGCAAATGCTCCCCTGAGATGTTTGGCGGTCCAAACAGAAGGCTTTTTATCACAGGAAACGAAATCAGACCTCGACAACTTAACCGTCAGAAAAATATTTTTTTGAAAAAATCCTTAAGCCCCGGGGTCACAATTCCATCAAAAATCTGACTTTCGCCAATTCACTTAAAAATGGTGCCAAAGGGTTGCAAATGCTCCCCTGAGAGGTTTGGCGGTCGAAACAGAAGGCTTTTTATCACAGGAAAAGAAATGATACCTCGACAACTTGACCGGCAGAAAAATATTTTTTTGAAAAAATCCCTAAACCCCGGGGTCACAATTTCAGGAAAAATCGGACTTTCGCCAATTCACTCAAAAATTGTGCCAAAGGGTGCAAATGCTCCCCTGAGATGTTTGGCGGTCGAAACAAAAGGCTTTTATCACAGGACAAGAAATCAGATTTCGACAACTTAACCGGCAGAAAAATATTTTTTTGAAAAAATCCCTAAGCCCCGGGGTCACAATTTCAGGAAAAATCTGACTTTTGCCAATTAACTCAAAAATGTTGCTAAAGGGTAGCAAATGTTCCCCTGAGATGTTTTGCGGTCGAAATAGAAGGCTTTTTATCACACGACAAGAAATCAGACCTCGACAACTTAACCGGCAGAAATATATTTTTTTGAAAAAAAACCCTAAGCCCCGGGGTCACAATTCCATCAAAAATCTGACTTTCGACAATTCAATTAAAAATGGTGCCAAAGGGTTGCAAATGCTCCCCTGAGATGTTTGGCGGTCGAAACAGAAGGCTTTTTATCACAGGACAAGAAATCTGACCTCGACAACTTAACCGGCGGAAAAATATTTTTTTGAAAAAATCCCTAAGACCCGGGGTCACAATTTCAGGAAAAATCTGACTTTCGCCAATTCACTTAAAAATGGTGCCAAAGGGTTGCAAATGCTCAACTGAGAGGTTTGGCGGTCAAAATAGAAGGCTTTTTATCACAGGACCAGAAATCAGACCTCGACAACTTGACCGGCAAAAAAAAATTTTTTTGAAAAAATCCCTAAGCCCCGGGGTCACAATTCCATCAAAAATCTGACTTTCGCCAATGCACTGAAAACTGGTGCCAAACGGTTGCATATGCTCCCGTGAGATGCTTGGCGGTCGAAACAGAAGGCTTTTTATCACAGGACAAGAAATCAGATCTCGACAACTTGACCGGCAGAAAAATATTTTTTTGAAAAAATCCGTAAGCCCCGGGGTCACAATTCCATCAAAAATCTGACTTTCGCCAATTCACTCCAAAATGGTGCCACATGGTTGCAAATGCTCTCCTGAGAGGATTGGTGGTCGAAACAGAAGGCTTTTTATCACAGGACAAGAAATCAGCCCCCAAAAACTTCACCGGTAGAAAAAGATTTTTTTGAAAAAATCCCTAAGCCCCGGGGTCACAATTTCAGCAAAAATCTGACTTTCGGCAACTCACTCAAAAATGGTGCCAAATAGTTGCAAATGCTCCCCTGAGTGGTTTGGCGGTCGAAACAGAAGGCTTTTTATCACAGGACAAGAAAGCCCTCAACAACTTCACGGGCAGAAAAAAAAATTTGAAAAAAAATCCCTATGCCCCGGGGTCGCAATTACAGCAAAAATCTGACTTTCGGCAAGTCACTCAAAAATGGTGCGAAATGGTTGCAAATGCTCCCCTGAGTGGTTTGGCGGTCGAAACAGAAGGTTTCTTATCACAGGACAAGAAATCAGCCCCCAACATCTTAACCGGCAGAAACAGATTTTTTTGAAAAAATCCCTAAGCCCCAGGGTCACAATTTCATCAAAAATCTGACTTTTGGCAATTCACTCAAAAATGGTGCCAAACGGTTGCAAGTGCTCCCCTGAAAGGTTTGCCGGTCGAAACAGAAAGCTTTTTATCACAGAACAAGAAATCAGCAGTCTACAAGTTAACCGGGAGGAAAAGATTTTTTTGAAAAAAACCTTAAGCCCTTTCGGCAACTCACTCAAAAATGAGTGCCAAAAACCTCCGGCAACTCACTCAAAAATGGTGCCAAATAGTTGCAAATGCTGCCCTGAGTGGTTTGG
Source organism: Podarcis gaigeae (assembly GCF_964106915.1). NCBI lineage: Eukaryota > Metazoa > Chordata > Lepidosauria > Squamata > Lacertidae > Podarcis > Podarcis gaigeae. The sequence continues at coordinate 14,136,540 of NC_139677.1, forward strand.
CGGTCGAAACAGAAGGCTTATTATCACAGGACAAGAAAGCCCTCAACAACTTCACCGGCAGAAAAAAAAAATTGAAAAAAAATCCCTAAGCCCCGGGGTCACAATTTTAGCAAAAATCTGACTTTCGGCAATTCACTCAAAAATGGTGCCAAACGGTTTCAAATGCTCCCCTGAAAGGTTTGCCAGTCGAAACAGAAGGCTTTTTATCACAGGACAAGAAATCAGCCCTTAACAACTTCACCGGCAGAAAAATATTGTTTTGAAAAAATCCCTAAGCCCCGGGGTCACAATTCCATCAAAAATCTGACTTTCGCCAATTCACTTAAAAATGGTGCCAAAGGGTTGCAAATGCTCCCCTGAGAGGTTTGGCGGTCGAAACAGAAGGCTTTTTATCACAGGAAAAGAAATGATACCTCGACAACTTGACCGGCAGAAAAATATTTTTTTGAAAAAATCCCTAAGCCCCGGGGTCACAATTTCAGGAAAAATCGGACTTTCGCCAATTCACTCAAAAATTGTGCCAAAGGGTGCAAATGCTCCCCTGAGATGTTTGGCGGTCGAAACAGAAGGCTTTTTATCACAGGACAAGAAATCAGATTTCGACAACTTAACCGGCAGAAAAATATTTTTTTGAAAAAATCCCTAAGCCCCGGGGTCACAATTTCAGGAAAAATCCGACTTTCGCGAATTCACTCAGAAATGGTGCTAAAGGGTTGCAAATGCTCCCCTGAGATGTTTGGCGGTCGAAACAGAAGGCTTTTTATCACAGGACAAGAAATCAGACCAAGACAACTTAACCGGCAGAAAAATATTTTTTGAAAAAATCCTTAAGCCCCGGGGTCACAATTTAAGGAAAAATCTGACTTTAGCCAATTCAGTCAAAAATGGTGCCAAAGAGTTGCAAATGCTCCCCTGAGATGTTTGGCGGTCGAAACAGAAGGCTTTTTATCACAGGAAAAGAAATCAGACCTCGACAACTTGACCTTAAGAAAAATATTTTTTTGAAAAAATCCCTAAGACCCGGGGTCACAATTCCATAAAAAATCTGACTTTTGCCAATTCACTCAAAAATGGTGCCAAAGGGTTGCAAATGCTCCCCTGAGATGTTTGGCGGTCGAAACAGAAGGCTTTTTATCACAGGACAAGAAATCAGACCTCGACAACTTGACCTTAAGAAAAATATTTTTTTGAAAAAATCCCTAAGACCCGGGTTCACAATTCCATCAAAAATCTGACTTTTGCCAATTCACTCAAAAATGGTGCCAAAGGGTTGCAAATGCTCCCCTGAGATGTTTGGCGGTCGAAACAGAAGGCTTTTTATCACAGGACAAGAAATCAGACCACGACAACTTAACCGGCAGAAAAATATTGTTTTGAAAAAAATCCCTAAGACCCGGGGTCACAAATCCATCAAAAATCTGACTTTTGCCAATTCACTCAAAAATGGTGCCAAAGGGTTGCAAATGCTCCCCTGAGATGTTTGGCGGTCGAAACAGAAGGCTTTTTATCACAGGACAAGAAATCAGACCAAGACAACTTAACCGACAGAAAAATATTTTTTGAAAAAATCCTTAAGCCCCGGGGTCACAATTTAAGGAAAAATCTGACTTTAGCCAATTCAGTCAAAAATGGTGCCAAAGAGTTGCAAATGCTCCCCTGAGATGTTTGGCGGTCCAAACAGAAGGCTTTTTATCACAGGAAACGAAATCAGACCTCGACAACTTAACCGTCAGAAAAATATTTTTTTGAAAAAATCCTTAAGCCCCGGGGTCACAATTCCATCAAAAATCTGACTTTCGCCAATTCACTTAAAAATGGTGCCAAAGGGTTGCAAATGCTCCCCTGAGAGGTTTGGCGGTCGAAACAGAAGGCTTTTTATCACAGGAAAAGAAATGATACCTCGACAACTTGACCGGCAGAAAAATATTTTTTTGAAAAAATCCCTAAGCCCCGGGGTCACAATTTCAGGAAAAATCGGACTTTCGCCAATTCACTCAAAAATTGTGCCAAAGGGTGCAAATGCTCCCCTGAGATGTTTGGCGGTCGAAACAGAAGGCTTTTTATCACAGGACAAGAAATCAGATTTCGACAACTTAACCGGCAGAAAAATATTTTTTTGAAAAAATCCCTAAGCCCCGGGGTCACAATTTCAGGAAAAATCTGACTTTTGCCAATTAACTCAAAAATGTTGCTAAAGGGTTGCAAATGTTCCCCTGAGATGTTTTGCGGTCGAAATAGAAGGCTTTTTATCACACGACAAGAAATCAGACCTCGACAACTTAACCGGCAGAAATATATTTTTTTGAAAAAAAACCCTAAGCCCCGGGGTCACAATTCCATCAAAAATCTGACTTTCGACAATTCAATTAAAAATGGTGCCAAAGGGTTGCAAATGCTCCCCTGAGATGTTTGGCGGTCGAAACAGAAGGCTTTTTATCACAGGACAAGAAATCTGACCTCGACAACTTAACCGGCGGAAAAATATTTTTTTGAAAAAATCCCTAAGACCCGGGGTCACAATTTCAGGAAAAATCTGACTTTCGCCAATTCACTTAAAAATGGTGCCAAAGGGTTGCAAATGCTCAACTGAGAGGTTTGGCGGTCAAAATAGAAGGCTTTTTATCACAGGACCAGAAATCAGACCTCGACAACTTGACCGGCAAAAAAAATTTTTTTTGAAAAAATCCCTAAGCCCCGGGGTCACAATTCCATCAAAAATCTGACTTTCGCCAATGCACTGAAAACTGGTGCCAAAAGGTTGCATATGCTCCCGTGAGATGCTTGGCGGTCGAAACAGAAGGCTTTTTATCACAGGACAAGAAATCAGATCTCGACAACTTGACCGGCAGAAAAATATTTTTTTGAAAAAATCCGTAAGCCCCGGGGTCACAAATCCATCAAAAATCTGACTTTTGCCAATACACTCAAAAATGGTGCCAAAGGGTTGCAAATGCTCCCCTGAGATGTTTGGCGGTCGAAACAGAAGGCTTTTTATCACAGGACAAGAAATCAGACCTCGACAACTTAACCGGCAGAAAAATATTGTTTTGAAAAAAAAACCTAAGACCCGGGGTCACAATTCCATCAAAAATCTGACTTTCGCCAATTCACTCCAAAATGGTGCCACATGGTTGCAAATGCTCTCCTGAGAGGATTGGTGGTCGAAACAGAAGGCTTTTTATCACAGGACAAGAAATCAGCCCCCAAAAACTTCACCGGTAGAAAAAGATTTTTTTGAAAAAATCCCTAAGCCCCGGGGTCACAATTTCAGCAAAAATCTGACTTTCGGCAACTCACTCAAAAATGGTGCCAAATAGTTGCAAATGCTCCCCTGAGTGGTTTGGCGGTCGAAACAGAAGGCTTTTTATCACAGGACAAGAAAGCCCTCAACAACTTCACGGGCAGAAAAAAAAATTTGAAAAAAAATCCCTAAGCCCCGGGGTCGCAATTACAGCAAAAATCTGACTTTCGGCAATTCACTCAAAAATGGTGCGAAATGGTTGCAAATGCTCCCCTGAGTGGTTTGGCGGTCGAAACAGAAGGTTTCTTATCACAGGACAAGAAATCAGCCCCCAACATCTTAACCGGCAGAAACAGATTTTTTTGAAAAAATCCCTAAGCCCCAGGGTCACAATTTCATCAAAAATCTGACTTTTGGCAATTCACTCAAAAATGGTGCCAAACGGTTGCAAATGCTCCCCTGAAAGGTTTGCCGGTCGAAACAGAAGGCTTTTTATCACAGGACAAGAAATCAGCCCTCAACAACTTCACCGGCAGAAAAAGATTTTTTTGAAAAAAAATCCCTAAGCCCCGGGGTCACAATTTCAGTAAAAATCTGACTTTCGGCAATTCACTCAAAAATGGTGCCGCACGGTTGCAAATGCTCCCCTGAAAGGTTTGCCGGTCGAAACAGAAAGCTTTTTATCACAGGACAAGAAATCAGCCCTAAACAACTGCACCGGCAGAAAAATATTTTTTTGAAAAAATCCCTAAGCCCCGGGGTCACAATTTCAGCAAAAATCTGACTTTCGGCAATTCACTCAAAAATGGTGCTAAACGGTTACAAATGCTCCCCTGTGAGGTTTGGCGGTCGAAACAGAAGGTTTCTTATCACAGGACAAGAAATCAGCCGTCAACATCTTAACCGGCAGAAAAGGATTTTTTTGAAAAAATCCCTAAACCCCGGGGTCACAACTTCAGCAAAAATCTGACTTTTGGCAATTCACTCAAAAATGGTGCCAAACGGTTGCAAGTGCTCCCCTGAAAGGTTTGCCGGTCGAAACAGAAAGCTTTTTATCACAGAACAAGAAATCAGCAGTCTACAAGTTAACCGGGAGGAAAAGATTTTTTTGAAAAAAACCTTAAGCCCTTTCGGCAACTCACTCAAAAATGAGTGCCAAAAACCTCCGGCAACTCACTCAAAAATGGTGCCAAATAGTTGCAAATGCTCCCCTGAGTGGTTTGGCGGTCGAAACAGAAGGCTTATTATCACAGGACAAGAAAGCCCTCAACAACTTCACCGGCAGAAAAAAAAAATTGAAAAAAAATCCCTAAGCCCCGGGGTCACAATTTTAGCAAAAATCTGACTTTCGGCAATTCACTCAAAAATGGTGCCAAACGGTTTCAAATGCTCCCCTGAAAGGTTTGCCAGTCGAAACAGAAGGCTTTTTATCACAGGACAAGAAATCAGCCCTTAACAACTTCACCGGCAGAAAAATATTGTTTTGAAAAAATCCCTAAGCCCCGGGGTCACAATTTCAGGAAAAATCGGAAGTTCGCCAATTCACTCAAAAATTGTGCCAAAGGGTGCAAATGCTCCCCTGAGATGTTTGGCGGTCGAAACAGAAGGCTTTTTATCACAGGACAAGAAATCAGATTTCGACAACTTAACCGGCAGAAAAATATTTTTTTGAAAAAATCCCTAAGCCCCGGGGTCACAATTTCAGGAAAAATCCGACTTTCGCGAATTCACTCAGAAATGGTGCTAAAGGGTTGCAAATGCTCCCCTGAGATGTTTGGCGGTCGAAACAGAAGGCTTTTAATCACAGGACAAGAAATCAGACCTCGACAACTTAACCGGCGGAAAAATATTTTTTTGAAAAAATCCCTAAGACCCGGGGTCACAATTCCATCAAAAATCTGACTTTTGCCAATTAACTCAAAAATGGTGCCAAAGGGTTGCAAATGCTCCCCTGAGATGTTTGGCGGTCGAAACAGAAGGCTTTTTATCACAGGACAAGAAATCAGACCAAGACAACTTAACCGGCAGAAAAATATTTTTTGAAAAAATCCTTAAGCCCCGGGGTCACAATTTAAGGAAAAATCTGACTTTAGCCAATTCAGTCAAAAATGGTGCCAAAGAGTTGCAAATGCTCCCCTGAGATGTTTGGCGGTCGAAACAGAAGGCTTTTTATCACAGGAAAAGAAATCAGACCTCGACAACTTGACCTTAAGAAAAATATTTTTTTGAAAAAATCCCTAAGACCCGGGGTCACAATTCCATCAAAAATCTGACTTTTGCCAATTCACTCAAAAATGGTGCCAAAGGGTTGCAAATGTTCCCCTGAGATGTTTTGCGCTCGAAATAGAAGGCTTTTTATCACAGGACAAGAAATCAGACCTCGACAACTTAACCGGCAGAAATATATTTTTTTGAAAAAAAACCCTAAGCCCCGGGGTCACAATTCCATCAAAAATCTGACTTTCGACAATTCAATTAAAAATGGTGGCAAAGGGTTGCAAATGCTCCCCTGAGATGTTTGGCGGTCGAAACAGAAGGCTTTTTATCACAGGACAAGAAATCTGACCTCGACAACTTAACCGGCGGAAAAATATTTTTTTGAAAAAATCCCTAAGACCCGGGGTCACAATTTCAGGAAAAATCTGACTTTCGCCAATTCACTTAAAAATGGTGCCAAAGGGTTGCAAATGCTCAACTGAGAGGTTTGGCGGTCAAAATAGAAGGCTTTTTATCACAGGACCAGAAATCAGACCTCGACAACTTGACCGGCAAAAAAAAATTTTTTTGAAAAAATCCTTAAGCCCCGGGGTCACAATTCCATCAAAAATCTGACTTTCGCCAATGCACTGAAAACTGGTGCCAAACGGTTGCATATGCTCCCGTGAGATGCTTGGCGGTCGAAACAGAAGGCTTTTTATCACAGGACAAGAAATCAGATCTCGACAACTTGACCGGCAGAAAAATATTTTTTTGAAAAAATCCGTAAGCCCCGGGGTCACAATTCCATCAAAAATCTGACTTTCGCCAATTCACTCCAAAATGGTGCCACATGGTTGCAAATGCTCTCCTGAGAGGATTGGTGGTCGAAACAGAAGGCTTTTTATCACAGGACAAGAAATCAGCCCCCAAAAACTTCACCGGTAGAAAAAGATATTTTTGAAAAAATCCCTAAGCCCCGGGGTCACAATTTCAGGAAAAATCTGACTTTCGGCAACTCACTCAAAAATGGTGCCAAATAGTTGCAAATGCTCCCCTGAGTGGTTTGGCGGTCGAAACAGAAGGCTTTTTATCACAGGACAAGAAAGCCCTCAACAACTTCACGGGCAGAAAAAAAAATTTGAAAAAAAATCCCTAAGCCCCGGGGTCGCAATTACAGGAAAAATCTGACTTTCGGCAAGTCACTCAAAAATGGTGCGAAATGGTTGCAAATGCTCCCCTGAGTGGTTTGGCGGTCGAAACAGAAGGTTTCTTATCACAGGACAAGAAATCAGCCCCCAACATCTTAACCGGCAGAAACAGATTTTTTTGAAAAAATCCCTAAGCCCCAGGGTCACAATTTCATCAAAAATCTGACTTTTGGCAATTCACTCAAAAATGGTGCCAAACGGTTGCAAGTGCTCCCCTGAAAGGTTTGCCGGTCGAAACAGAAAGCTTTTTATCACAGAACAAGAAATCAGCAGTCTACAAGTTAACCGGGAGGAAAAGATTTTTTTGAAAAAAACCTTAAGCCCTTTCGGCAACTCACTCAAAAATGAGTGCCAAAAACCTCCGGCAACTCACTCAAAAATGGTGCCAAATAGTTGCAAATGCTCCCCTGAGTGGTTTGGCGGTCGAAACAGAAGGCTTATTATCACAGGACAAGAAAGCCCTCAACAACTTCACCGGCAGAAAAAAAAAAATTGGAAAAAAAATCCCTAAGCCCCGGGGTCACAATTTTAGCAAAAATCTGACTTTCGGCAATTCACTCAAAAATGGTGCCAAACGGTTTCAAATGCTCCCCTGAAAGGTTTGCCAGTCGAAACAGAAGGCTTTTTATCACAGGACAAGAAATCAGCCCTTAACAACTTCACCGGCAGAAAAATATTGTTTTGAAAAAATCCCTAAGCCCCGGGGTCACAATTCCATCAAAAATCTGACTTTCGCCAATTCACTTAAAAATGGTGCCAAAGGGTTGCAAATGCTCCCCTGAGAGGTTTGGCGGTCGAAACAGAAGGCTTTTTATCACAGGAAAAGAAATGATACCTCGACAACTTGACCGGCAGAAAAATATTTTTTTGAAAAAATCCCTAAGCCCCGGGGTCACAATTTCAGGAAAAATCGGACTTTCGCCAATTCACTCAAAAATTGTGCCAAAGGGTGCAAATGCTCCCCTGAGATGTTTGGCGGTCGAAACAGAAGGCTTTTTATCACAGGACAAGAAATCAGATTTCGACAACTTAACCGGCAGAAAAATATTTTTTTGAAAAAATCCCTAAGCCCCGGGGTCACAATTTCAGGAAAAATCCGACTTTCGCGAATTCACTCAGAAATGGTGCTAAAGGGTTGCAAATGCTCCCCTGAGATGTTTGGCGGTCGAAACAGAAGGCTTTTAATCACAGGACAAGAAATCAGACCTCGACAACTTAACCGGCGGAAAAATATTTTTTTGAAAAAATCCCTAAGACCCGGGGTCACAATTCCATCAAAAATCTGACTTTTGCCAATTAACTCAAAAATGGTGCCAAAGGGTTGCAAATGCTCCCCTGAGATGTTTGGCGGTCGAAACAGAAGGCTTTTTATCACAGGACAAGAAATCAGACCAAGACAACTTAACCGGCAGAAAAATATTTTTTGAAAATATGCTTAAGCCCCGGGGTCACAATTTAAGGAAAAATCTGACTTTAGCCAATTCAGTCAAAAATGGTGCCAAAGAGTTGCAAATGCTCCCCTGAGATGTTTGGCGGTCGAAACAGAAGGCTTTTTATCACAGGAAAAGAAATCAGACCTCGACAACTTGACCTTAAGAAAAATATTTTTTTGAAAAAATCCCTAAGACCCGGGGTCACAATTCCATCAAAAATCTGACTTTTGCCAATTCACTCAAAAATGGTGCCAAAGGGTTGCAAATGTTCCCCTGAGATGTTTTGCGGTCGAAATAGAAGGCTTTTTATCACAGGACAAGAAATCAGACCTCGACAACTTAACCGGCAGAAATATATTTTTTTGAAAAAAAACCCTAAGACCCGGGGTCACAATTCCATCAAAAATCTGACTTTCGACAATTCAATTAAAAATGGTGCCAAAGGGTTGCAAATGCTCCCCTGAGATGTTTGGCGGTCGAAACAGAAGGCTTTTTATCACAGGACAAGAAATCTGACCTCGACAACTTAACCGGCGGAAAAATATTTTTTTGAAAAAATCCCTAAGACCCGGGGTCACAATTTCAGGAAAAATCTGACTTTCGCCAATTCACTTAAAAATGGTGCCAAAGGGTTGCAAATGCTCAACTGAGAGGTTTGGCGGTCAGAATAGAAGGCTTTTTATCACAGGACCAGAAATCAGACCTCGACAACTTGACCGGCAAAAAAAAATTTTTTTGAAAAAATCCCTAAGCCCCGGGGTCACAATTCCATCAAAAATCTGACTTTCGCCAATGCACTGAAAACTGGTGCCAAACGGTTGCATATGCTCCCGTGAGATGCTTGGCGGTCGAAACAGAAGGCTTTTTATCACAGGACAAGAAATCAGACCTCGACAACTTAACCGGCAGAAAAATATTGTTTTGAAAAAAAACCCTAAGACCCGGGGTCACAATTCCATCAAAAATCTGACTTTCGCCAATTCACTCCAAAATGGTGCCACATGGTTGCAAATGCTCTCCTGAGAGGATTGGTGGTCGAAACAGAAGGCTTTTTATCACAGGACAAGAAATCAGCCCCCAAAAACTTCACCGGTAGAAAAAGATTTTTTTGAAAAAATCCCTAAGCCCCGGGGTCACAATTTCAGGAAAAATCTGACTTTCGGCAACTCACTCAAAAATGGTGCCAAATAGTTGCAAATGCTCCCCTGAGTGGTTTGGCGGTCGAAACAGAAGGCTTTTTATCACAGGACAAGAAAGCCCTCAACAACTTCACGGGCAGAAAAAAAAATTTGAAAAAAAATCCCTAAGCCCCGGGGTCGCAATTACAGCAAAAATCTGACTTTCGGCAAGTCACTCAAAAATGGTGCGAAATGGTTGCAAATGCTCCCCTGAGTGGTTTGGCGGTCGAAACAGAAGGTTTCTTATCACAGGACAAGAAATCAGCCCCCAACATCTTAACCGGCAGAAACAGATTTTTTTGAAAAAATCCCTAAGCCCCAGGGTCACAATTTCATCAAAAATCTGACTTTTGGCAATTCACTCAAAAATGGTGCCAAACGGTTGCAAGTGCTCCCCTGAAAGGTTTGCCGGTCGAAACAGAAAGCTTTTTATCACAGAACAAGAAATCAGCAGTCTACAAGTTAACCGGGAGGAAAAGATTTTTTTGAAAAAAACCTTAAGCCCTTTCGGCAACTCACTCAAAAATGAGTGCCAAAAACCTCCGGCAACTCACTCAAAAATGGTGCCAAATAGTTGCAAATGCTCCCCTGAGTGGTTTGGCGGTCGAAACAGAAGGCTTATTATCACAGGACAAGAAAGCCCTCAACAACTTCACCGGCAGAAAAAAAAAAATTGGAAAAAAATCCCTAAGCCCCGGGGTCACAATTTTAGCAAAAATCGGACTTTCGCCAATTCACTCAAAAATTGTGCCAAAGGGTGCAAATGCTCCCCTGAGATGTTTGGCGGTCGAAACAGAAGGCTTTTTATCACAGGACAAGAAATCAGATTTCGACAACTTAACCGGCAGAAAAATATTTTTTTGAAAAAATCCCTAAGCCCCGGGGTCACAATTTCAGGAAAAATCCGACTTTCGCGAATTCACTCAGAAATGGTGCTAAAGGGTTGCAAATGCTCCCCTGAGATGTTTGGCGGTCGAAACAGAAGGCTTTTAATCACAGGACAAGAAATCAGACCTCGACAACTTAACCGGCGGAAAAATATTTTTTTGAAAAAATCCCTAAGACCCGGGGTCACAATTCCATCAAAAATCTGACTTTTGCCAATTAACTCAAAAATGGTGCCAAAGGGTTGCAAATGCTCCCCTGAGATGTTTGGCGGTCGAAACAGAAGGCTTTTTATCACAGGACAAGAAATCAGACCAAGACAACTTAACCGGCAGAAAAATATTTTTTGAAAATATGCTTAAGCCCCGGGGTCACAATTTAAGGAAAAATCTGACTTTAGCCAATTCAGTCAAAAATGGTGCCAAAGAGTTGCAAATGCTCCCCTGAGATGTTTGGCGGTCGAAACAGAAGGCTTTTTATCACAGGAAAAGAAATCAGACCTCGACAACTTGACCTTAAGAAAAATATTTTTTTGAAAAAATCCCTAAGACCCGGGGTCACAATTCCATCAAAAATCTGACTTTTGCCAATTCACTCAAAAATGGTGCCAAAGGGTTGCAAATGTTCCCCTGAGATGTTTTGCGGTCGAAATAGAAGGCTTTTTATCACAGGACAAGAAATCAGACCTCGACAACTTAACCGGCAGAAATATATTTTTTTGAAAAAAAACCCTAAGACCCGGGGTCACAATTCCATCAAAAATCTGACTTTCGACAATTCAATTAAAAATGGTGCCAAAGGGTTGCAAATGCTCCCCTGAGATGTTTGGCGGTCGAAACAGAAGGCTTTTTATCACAGGACAAGAAATCTGACCTCGACAACTTAACCGGCGGTAACGTATTTTTTTGAAAAAATCCCTAAGACCCGGGGTCACAATTTCAGGAAAAATCTGACTTTCGCCAATTCACTTAAAAATGGTGCCAAAGGGTTGCAAATGCTCAACTGAGAGGTTTGGCGGTCAAAATAGAAGGCTTTTTATCACAGGACCAGAAATCAGACCTCGACAACTTGACCGGCAAAAAAAAATTTTTTTGAAAAAATCCCTAAGCCCCGGGGTCACAATTCCATCAAAAATCTGACTTTCGCCAATGCACTGAAAACTGGTGCCAAACGGTTGCATATGCTCCCGTGAGATGCTTGGCGGTCGAAACAGAAGGCTTTTTATCACAGGACAAGAAATCAGACCTCGACAACTTAACCGGCAGAAAAATATTGTTTTGAAAAAAAACCCTAAGACCCGGGGTCACAATTCCATCAAAAATCTGACTTTCGCCAATTCACTCCAAAATGGTGCCACATGGTTGCAAATGCTCTCCTGAGAGGATTGGTGGTCGAAACAGAAGGCTTTTTATCACAGGACAAGAAATCAGCCCCCAAAAACTTCACCGGTAGAAAAAGATTTTTTTGAAAAAATCCCTAAGCCCCGGGGTCACAATTTCAGGAAAAATCTGACTTTCGGCAACTCACTCAAAAATGGTGCCAAATAGTTGCAAATGCTCCCCTGAGTGGTTTGGCGGTCGAAACAGAAGGCTTTTTATCACAGGACAAGAAAGCCCTCAACAACTTCACGGGCAGAAAAAAAAATTTGAAAAAAAATCCCTAAGCCCCGGGGTCGCAATTACAGGAAAAATCTGACTTTCGGCAAGTCACTCAAAAATGGTGCGAAATGGTTGCAAATGCTCCCCTGAGTGGTTTGGCGGTCGAAACAGAAGGTTTCTTATCACAGGACAAGAAATCAGCCCCCAACATCTTAACCGGCAGAAACAGATTTTTTTGAAAAAATCCCTAAGCCCCAGGGTCACAATTTCATCAAAAATCTGACTTTTGGCAATTCACTCAAAAATGGTGCCAAACGGTTGCAAGTGCTCCCCTGAAAGGTTTGCCGGTCGAAACAGAAAGCTTTTTATCACAGAACAAGAAATCAGCAGTCTACAAGTTAACCGGGAGGAAAAGATTTTTTTGAAAAAAACCTTAAGCCCTTTCGGCAACTCACTCAAAAATGAGTGCCAAAAACCTCCGGCAACTCACTCAAAAATGGTGCCAAATAGTTGCAAATGCTCCCCTGAGTGGTTTGGCGGTCGAAACAGAAGGCTTATTATCACAGGACAAGAAAGCCCTCAACAACTTCACCGGCAGAAAAAAAAAAATTGGAAAAAAAATCCCTAAGCCCCGGGGTCACAATTTTAGCAAAAATCTGACTTTCGGCAATTCACTCAAAAATGGTGCCAAACGGTTTCAAATGCTCCCCTGAAAGGTTTGCCAGTCGAAACAGAAGGCTTTTTATCACAGGACAAGAAATCAGCCCTTAACAACTTCACCGGCAGAAAAATATTGTTTTGAAAAAATCCCTAAGCCCCGGGGTCACAATTCCATCAAAAATCTGACTTTCGCCAATTCACTTAAAAATGGTGCCAAAGGGTTGCAAATGCTCCCCTGAGAGGTTTGGCGGTCGAAACAGAAGGCTTTTTATCACAGGAAAAGAAATGATACCTCGACAACTTGACCGGCAGAAAAATATTTTTTTGAAAAAATCCCTAAGCCCCGGGGTCACAATTTCAGGAAAAATCGGACTTTCGCCAATTCACTCAAAAATTGTGCCAAAGGGTGCAAATGCTCCCCTGAGATGTTTGGCGGTCGAAACAGAAGGCTTTTTATCACAGGACAAGAAATCAGATTTCGACAACTTAACCGGCAGAAAAATATTTTTTTGAAAAAATCCCTAAGCCCCGGGGTCACAATTTCAGGAAAAATCCGACTTTCGCGAATTCACTCAGAAATGGTGCCAAAGGGTTGCAAATGCTCCCCTGAGATGTTTGGCGGTCGAAACAGAAGGCTTTTTATCACAGGACAAGAAATCAGACCAAGACAACTTAACCGGCAGAAAAATATTTTTTGAAAAAATCCTTAAGCCCCGGGGTCACAATTTAAGGAAAAATCTGACTTTAGCCAATTCAGTCAAAAATGGTGCCAAAGAGTTGCAAATGCTCCCCTGAGATGTTTGGCGGTCGAAACATAAGGCTTTTTATCACAGGAAAAGAAATCAGACCTCGACAACTTGACCTTAAGAAAAATATTTTTTTGAAAAAATCCCTAAGACCCGGGGTCACAATTCCATCAAAAATCTGACTTTTGCCAATTCACTCAAAAATGGTGCCAAAGGGTTGCAAATGCTCCCCTGAGATGTTTGGCGGTCGAAACAGAAGGCTTTTTATCACAGGACAAGAAATCAGACCAAGACAACTTAACCGACAGAAAAATATTTTTTGAAAAAATCCTTAAGCCCCGGGGTCACAATTTAAGGAAAAATCTGACTTTAGCCAATTCAGTCAAAAATGGTGCCAAAGAGTTGCAAATGCTCCCCTGAGATGTTTGGCGGTCGAAACAGAAGGCTTTTTATGACAGGAAAAGAAATGATACCTCGACAACTTGACCGGCAGAAAAATATTTTTTTGAAAAAATCCTTAAGCCCCGGGGTCACAATTCCATCAAAAATCTGACTTTTGCCAATTCACTTAAAAATGGTGCCAAAGGGTTGCAAATGCTCCCCTGAGAGGTTTGGCGGTCGAAACAGAAGGCTTTTTATCACAGGAAAAGAAATGATACCTCGACAACTTGACCGGCAGAAAAATATTTTTTTGAAAAAATCCCTAAGACCCGGGGTCACAATTCCATCAAAAATCTGACTTTCGCCAATTCACTCCAAAATGGTGCCACATGGTTGCAAATGCTCTCCTGAGATGTTTGGCGGTCGAAACAGAAGGCTTTTTATCACAGGACAAGAAATCAGATTTCGACAACTTAACCGGCAGAAAAATATTTTTTTGAAAAAATCCCTAAGACCCGGGGTCACAATTCCATCAAAAATCTGACTTTTGCCAATTAACTCAAAAATGTTGCTAAAGGGTTGCAAATGTTCCCCTGAGATGTTTTGCGGTCAAAATAGAAGGCTTTTTATCACAGGACAAGAAATCAGACCTCGACAACTTAACCGGCAGAAATATATTTTTTTGAAAAAAAACCCTAAGCCCCGGGGTCACAATTCCATCAAAAATCTGACTTTCGACAATTCAATTAAAAATGGTGCCAAAGGGTTGCAAATGCTCCCCTGAGATGTTTGGCGGTCGAAACAGAAGGCTTTTTATCACAGGACAAGAAATCTGACCTCGACAACTTAACCGGCGGAAAAATATTTTTTTGAAAAAATCCCTAAGACCCGGGGTCACAATTTCAGGAAAAATCTGACTTTCGCCAATTCACTTAAAAATGGTGCCAAAGGGTTGCAAATGCTCAACTGAGAGGTTTGGCGGTCAAAATAGAAGGCTTTTTATCACAGGACCAGAAATCAGACCTCGACAACTTGACCGGCAAAAAAAAATTTTTTTGAAAAAATCCCTAAGCCCCGGGGTCACAATTCCATCAAAAATCTGACTTTCGCCAATGCACTGAAAACTGGTGCCAAACGGTTGCATATGCTCCCGTGAGATGCTTGGCGGTCGGAACAGAAGGCTTTTTATCACAGGAAACGAAATCAGACCTCGACAACTTAACCGTCAGAAAAATATTTTTTTGAAAAAATCCTTAAGCCCCGGGGTCACAATTCCATCAAAAATCTGACTTTCGCCAATTCACTTAAAAATGGTGCCAAAGGGTTGCAAATGCTCCCCTGAGAGGTTTGGCGGTCGAAACAGAAGGCTTTTTATCACAGGAAAAGAAATGATACCTCGACAACTTGACCGGCAGAAAAATATTTTTTTGAAAAAATCCCTAAGACCCGGGGTCACAATTCCATCAAAAATCTGACTTTCGCCAATTCACTCCAAAATGGTGCCACATGGTTGCAAATGCTCTCCTGAGATGTTTGGCGGTCGAAACAGAAGGCTTTTTATCACAGGACAAGAAATCAGATTTCGACAACTTAACCGGCAGAAAAATATTTTTTTGAAAAAATCCCTAAGCCCCGGGGTCACAATTTCAGGAAAAATCTGACTTTTGCCAATTAACTCAAAAATGTTGCTAAAGGGTTGCAAATGTTCCCCTGAGATGTTTTGCGGTCAAAATAGAAGGCTTTTTATCACAGGACAAGAAATCAGACCTCGACAACTTAACCGGCAGAAATATATTTTTTTGAAAAAAAACCCTAAGCCCCGGGGTCACAATTCCATCAAAAATCTGACTTTCGACAATTCAATTAAAAATGGTGCCAAAGGGTTGCAAATGCTCCCCTGAGATGTTTGGCGGTCGAAACAGAAGGCTTTTTATCACAGGACAAGAAATCTGACCTCGACAACTTAACCGGCGGAAAAATATTTTTTTGAAAAAATCCCTAAGACCCGGGGTCACAATTTCAGGAAAAATCTGACTTTCGCCAATTCACTTAAAAATGGTGCCAAAGGGTTGCAAATGCTCAACTGAGAGGTTTGGCGGTCAAAATAGAAGGCTTTTTATCACAGGACCAGAAATCAGACCTCGACAACTTGACCGGCAAAAAAAAATTTTTTTGAAAAAATCCCTAAGCCCCGGGGTCACAATTCCATCAAAAATCTGACTTTCGCCAATGCACTGAAAACTGGTGCCAAACGGTTGCATATGCTCCCGTGAGATGCTTGGCGGTCGAAACAGAAGGCTTTTTATCACAGGAAACGAAATCAGACCTCGACAACTTGACCGGCAGAAAAATATTTTTTTGAAAAAATCCTTAAGCCCCGGGGTCACAAATCCATCAAAAATCTGACTTTTGCCAATACACTCAAAAATGGTGCCAAAGGGTTGCAAATGCTCCCCTGAGATGTTTGGCGGTCGAAACAGAAGGCTTTTTATCACAGGACAAGAAATCAGACCTCGACAACTTAACCGGCAGAAAAATATTGTTTTGAAAAAGAACCCTAAGACCCGGGGTCACAATTCCATCAAAAATCTGACTTTCGCCAATTCACTCCAAAATGGTGCCACATGGTTGCAAATGCTCTCCTGAGAGGATTGGTGGTCGAAACAGAAGGCTTTTTATCACAGGACAAGAAATCAGCCCTTAACAACTTCACCGGCAGAAAAATATTTTTTTGAAAAAATCCCTAAGCCCCGGGGTCACAATTTCAGCAAAAATCTGACTCTCGGCAATTCACTCAAAAATGGTGCCAAACGGTTACAAATGCTCCCCTGAGATGTTTGGCGGTCGAAACAGAATGTTTCTTATCACAGGACAAGAAATCAGCCCCCAACATCTTAACCGGCAGAAACAGATTTTTTGAAAAAATCCCTAAGCCCCAGGGTCACAATTTCATCAAAAATCTGACTTTTGGCAATTCACTCAAAAATGGTGCCAAACGGTTGCAAGTGCTCCCCTGAAAGGTTTGCCGGTCGAAACAGAAAGCTTTTTATCAAAGGACAAGAAATCAGCCCTAAACAACGTCACCGGCCGAAAAAGATTTTTTTGAAAAAATCCCTAAGGCCCGGGGTCACAATTTCATCAAAAATCTGACTTTTGGCAATTCACTCAACAATGGTGCCAAAAGGTTGCATATGCTCCACCGAAAGGTTTGGCGGTTGAAAAAGAAGGCTTTTTATCACAGGACAAGAAGTCAGCCCTCAACAACTTCAAGGGCAGAAAAGGATTTTTTTGAAAAAATCCCTAAAAGCCGGGGTCACAACTTCAGCAAAAATCTGACTTTCGGCAATTCACTCACAAATGGTGCCAAACGGTTGCAAATGCTCAACTGAGAGGTTTGGCGGTCAAAATAGAAGGCTTTTTATCACAGGACCAGAAATCAGACCTCGACAACTTGACCGGCAAAAAAAAATTTTTTTGAAAAAATCCCTAAGCCCCGGGGTCACAATTCCATCAAAAATCTGACTTTCGCCAATGCACTGAAAACTGGTGCCAAACGGTTGCATATGCTCCCGTGAGATGCTTGGCGGTCGAAACAGAAGGCTTTTTATCACAGGAAACGAAATCAGACCTCGACAACTTAACCGTCAGAAAAATATTTTTTTGAAAAAATCCTTAAGCCCCGGGGTCACAATTCCATCAAAAATCTGACTTTCGCCAATTCACTTAAAAATGGTGCCAAAGGGTTGCAAATGCTCCCCTGAGAGGTTTGGCGGTCGAAACAGAAGGCTTTTTATCACAGGAAAAGAAATGATACCTCGACAACTTGACCGGCAGAAAAATATTTTTTTGAAAAAATCCCTAAGACCCGGGGTCACAATTCCATCAAAAATCTGACTTTCGCCAATTCACTCCAAAATGGTGCCACATGGTTGCAAATGCTCTCCTGAGATGTTTGGCGGTCGAATCAGAAGGCTTTTTATCACAGGACAAGAAATCAGATTTCGACAACTTAACCGGCAGAAAAATATTTTTTTGAAAAAATCCCTAAGCCCCGGGGTCACAATTTCAGGAAAAATCTGACTTTTGTCAATTAACTCAAAAATGTTGCTAAAGGGTTGCAAATGTTCCCCTGAGATGTTTTGCGGTCAAAATAGAAGGCTTTTTATCACAGGACAAGAAATCAGACCTCGACAACTTAACCGGCAGAAATATATTTTTTTGAAAAAAAACCCTAAGCCCCGGGGTCACAATTCCATCAAAAATCTGACTTTCGACAATTCAATTAAAAATGGTGCCAAAGGGTTGCAAATGCTCCCCTGAGATGTTTGGCGGTCGAAACAGAAGGCTTTTTATCACAGGACAAGAAATCTGACCTCGACAACTTAACCGGCGGAAAAATATTTTTTTGAAAAAATCCCTAAGACCCGGGGTCACAATTTCAGGAAAAATCTGACTTTCGCCAATTCACTTAAAAATGGTGCCAAAGGGTTGCAAATGCTCAACTGAGAGGTTTGGCGGTCAAAATAGAAGGCTTTTTATCACAGGACCAGAAATCAGACCTCGACAACTTGACCGGCAAAAAAAAATTTTTTTGAAAAAATCCCTAAGCCCCGGGGTCACAATTCCATCAAAAATCTGACTTTCGCCAATGCACTGAAAACTGGTGCCAAACGGTTGCATATGCTCCCGTGAGATGCTTGGCGGTCGAAACAGAAGGCTTTTTATCACAGGAAACGAAATCAGACCTCGACAACTTAACCGTCAGAAAAATATTTTTTTGAAAAAATCCTTAAGCCCCGGGGTCACAATTCCATCAAAAATCTGACTTTCGCCAATTCACTTAAAAATGGTGCCAAAGGGTTGCAAATGCTCCCCTGAGAGGTTTGGCGGTCGAAACAGAAGGCTTTTTATCACAGGAAAAGAAATGATACCTCGACAACTTGACCGGCAGAAAAATATTTTTTTGAAAAAATCCCTAAGACCCGGGGTCACAATTCCATCAAAAATCTGACTTTCGCCAATTCACTCCAAAATGGTGCCACATGGTTGCAAATGCTCTCCTGAGATGTTTGGCGGTCGAAACAGAAGGCTTTTTATCACAGGACAAGAAATCAGATTTCGACAACTTAACCGGCAGAAAAATATTTTTTTGAAAAAATCCCTAAGCCCCGGGGTCACAATTTCAGGAAAAATCTGACTTTTGCCAATTAACTCAAAAATGTTGCTAAAGGGTTGCAAATGTTCCCCTGAGATGTTTTGCGGTCAAAATAGAAGGCTTTTTATCACAGGACAAGAAATCAGACCTCGACAACTTAACCGGCAGAAATATATTTTTTTGAAAAAAAACCCTAAGCCCCGGGGTCACAATTCCATCAAAAATCTGACTTTCGACAATTCAATTAAAAATGGTGCCAAAGGGTTGCAAATGCTCCCCTGAGATGTTTGGCGGTCGAAACAGAAGGCTTTTTATCACAGGACAAGAAATCAGACCTCGACAACTTAACCGTCAGAAAAATATTTTTTTGAAAAAATCCCTAAACCCCGGGGTCACAACTTCAGCAAAAATCTGACTTTTGGCAATTCACTCAAAAATGGTGCCAAACGGTTGCAAGTGCTCCCCTGAAAGGTTTGCCGGTCGAAACAGAAAGCTTTTTATCACAGAACAAGAAATCAGCAGTCTACAAGTTAACCGGGAGGAAAAGATTTTTTTGAAAAAAACCTTAAGCCCTTTCGGCAACTCACTCAAAAATGAGTGCCAAAAACCTCCGGCAACTCACTCAAAAATGGTGCCAAATAGTTGCAAATGCTCCCCTGAGTGGTTTGGCGGTCGAAACAGAAGGCTTATTATCACAGGACAAGAAAGCCCTCAACAACTTCACCGGCAGAAAAAAAAAAATTGAAAAAAAATCCCTAAGCCCCGGGGTCACAATTTTAGCAAAAATCTGACTTTCGGCAATTCACTCAAAAATGGTGCCAAACGGTTTCAAATGCTCCCCTGAAAGGTTTGCCAGTCGAAACAGAAGGCTTTTTATCACAGGACAAGAAATCAGCCCTTAACAACTTCACCGGCAGAAAAATATTGTTTTGAAAAAATCCCTAAGCCCCGGGGTCACAATTCCATCAAAAATCTGACTTTCGCCAATTCACTTAAAAATGGTGCCAAAGGGTTGCAAATGCTCCCCTGAGAGGTTTGGCGGTCGAAACAGAAGGCTTTTTATCACAGGAAAAGAAATGATACCTCGACAACTTGACCGGCAGAAAAATATTTTTTTGAAAAAATCCCTAAGCCCCGGGGTCACAATTTCAGGAAAAATCGGACTTTCGCCAATTCACTCAAAAATTGTGCCAAAGGGTGCAAATGCTCCCCTGAGATGTTTGGCGGTCGAAACAGAAGGCTTTTTATCACAGGACAAGAAATCAGATTTCGACAACTTAACCGGCAGAAAAATATTTTTTTGAAAAAATCCCTAAGCCCCGGGGTCACAATTTCAGGAAAAATCCGACTTTCGCGAATTCACTCAGAAATGGTGCCAAAGGGTTGCAAATGCTCCCCTGAGATGTTTGGCGGTCGAAACAGAAGGCTTTTTATCACAGGACAAGAAATCAGACCAAGACAACTTAACCGGCAGAAAAATATTTTTTGAAAAAATCCTTAAGCCCCGGGGTCACAATTTAAGGAAAAATCTGACTTTAGCCAATTCAGTCAAAAATGGTGCCAAAGAGTTGCAAATGCTCCCCTGAGATGTTTGGCGGTCGAAACATAAGGCTTTTTATCACAGGAAAAGAAATCAGACCTCGACAACTTGACCTTAAGAAAAATATTTTTTTGAAAAAATCCCTAAGACCCGGGGTCACAATTCCATCAAAAATCTGACTTTTGCCAATTCACTCAAAAATGGTGCCAAAGGGTTGCAAATGCTCCCCTGAGATGTTTGGCGGTCGAAACAGAAGGCTTTTTATCACAGGACAAGAAATCAGACCAAGACAACTTAACCGACAGAAAAATATTTTTTGAAAAAATCCTTAAGCCCCGGGGTCACAATTTAAGGAAAAATCTGACTTTAGCCAATTCAGTCAAAAATGGTGCCAAAGAGTTGCAAATGCTCCCCTGAGATGTTTGGCGGTCGAAACAGAAGGCTTTTTATGACAGGAAAAGAAATGATACCTCGACAACTTGACCGGCAGAAAAATATTTTTTTGAAAAAATCCCTAAGACCCGGGGTCACAATTCCATCAAAAATCTGACTTTCGCCAATTCACTCCAAAATGGTGCCACATGGTTGCAAATGCTCTCCTGAGATGTTTGGCGGTCGAAACAGAAGGCTTTTTATCACAGGACAAGAAATCAGATTTCGACAACTTAACCGGCAGAAAAATATTTTTTTGAAAAAATCCCTAAGCCCCGGGGTCACAATTTCAGGAAAAATCTGACTTTTGCCAATTAACTCAAAAATGTTGCTAAAGGGTTGCAAATGTTCCCCTGAGATGTTTTGCGGTCAAAATAGAAGGCTTTTTATCACAGGACAAGAAATCAGACCTCGACAACTTAACCGGCAGAAATATATTTTTTTGAAAAAAAACCCTAAGCCCCGGGGTCACAATTCCATCAAAAATCTGACTTTCGACAATTCAATTAAAAATGGTGCCAAAGGGTTGCAAATGCTCCCCTGAGATGTTTGGCGGTCGAAACAGAAGGCTTTTTATCACAGGACAAGAAATCTGACCTCGACAACTTAACCGGCGGAAAAATATTTTTTTGAAAAAATCCCTAAGACCCGGGGTCACAATTTCAGGAAAAATCTGACTTTCGCCAATTCACTTAAAAATGGTGCCAAAGGGTTGCAAATGCTCAACTGAGAGGTTTGGCGGTCAAAATAGAAGGCTTTTTATCACAGGACCAGAAATCAGACCTCGACAACTTGACCGGCAAAAAAAAATTTTTTTGAAAAAATCCCTAAGCCCCGGGGTCACAATTCCATCAAAAATCTGACTTTCGCCAATGCACTGAAAACTGGTGCCAAACGGTTGCATATGCTCCCGTGAGATGCTTGGCGGTCGAAACAGAAGGCTTTTTATCACAGGAAACGAAATCAGACCTCGACAACTTAACCGTCAGAAAAATATTTTTTTGAAAAAATCCTTAAGCCCCGGGGTCACAATTCCATCAAAAATCTGACTTTCGCCAATTCACTTAAAAATGGTGCCAAAGGGTTGCAAATGCTCCCCTGAGAGGTTTGGCGGTCGAAACAGAAGGCTTTTTATCACAGGAAAAGAAATGATACCTCGACAACTTGACCGGCAGAAAAATATTTTTTTGAAAAAATCCCTAAGACCCGGGGTCACAATTCCATCAAAAATCTGACTTTCGCCAATTCACTCCAAAATGGTGCCACATGGTTGCAAATGCTCTCCTGAGATGTTTGGCGGTCGAAACAGAAGGCTTTTTATCACAGGACAAGAAATCAGATTTCGACAACTTAACCGGCAGAAAAATATTTTTTTGAAAAAATCCCTAAGCCCCGGGGTCACAATTTCAGGAAAAATCTGACTTTTGCCAATTAACTCAAAAATGTTGCTAAAGGGTTGCAAATGTTCCCCTGAGATGTTTTGCGGTCAAAATAGAAGGCTTTTTATCACAGGACAAGAAATCAGACCTCGACAACTTAACCGGCAGAAATATATTTTTTTGAAAAAAAACCCTAAGCCCCGGGGTCACAATTCCATCAAAAATCTGACTTTCGACAATTCAATTAAAAATGGTGCCAAAGGGTTGCAAATGCTCCCCTGAGATGTTTGGCGGTCGAAACAGAAGGCTTTTTATCACAGGACAAGAAATCTGACCTCGACAACTTAACCGGCGGAAAAATATTTTTTTGAAAAAATCCCTAAGACCCGGGGTCACAATTTCAGGAAAAATCTGACTTTCGCCAATTCACTTAAAAATGGTGCCAAAGGGTTGCAAATGCTCAACTGAGAGGTTTGGCGGTCAAAATAGAAGGCTTTTTATCACAGGACCAGAAATCAGACCTCGACAACTTGACCGGCAAAAAAAAATTTTTTTGAAAAAATCCCTAAGCCCCGGGGTCACAATTCCATCAAAAATCTGACTTTCGCCAATGCACTGAAAACTGGTGCCAAACGGTTGCATATGCTCCCGTGAGATGCTTGGCGGTCGAAACAGAAGGCTTTTTATCACAGGAAACGAAATCAGACCTCGACAACTTGACCGGCAGAAAAATATTTTTTTGAAAAAATCCTTAAGCCCCGGGGTCACAAATCCATCAAAAATCTGACTTTTGCCAATACACTCAAAAATGGTGCCAAAGGGTTGCAAATGCTCCCCTGAGATGTTTGGCGGTCGAAACAGAAGGCTTTTTATCACAGGACAAGAAATCAGACCTCGACAACTTAACCGGCAGAAAAATATTGTTTTGAAAAAAAACCCTAAGACCCGGGGTCACAATTCCATCAAAAATCTGACTTTCGCCAATTCACTCCAAAATGGTGCCACATGGTTGCAAATGCTCTCCTGAGAGGATTGGTGGTCGAAACAGAAGGCTTTTTATCACAGGACAAGAAATCAGCCCTTAACAACTTCACCGGCAGAAAAATATTTTTTTGAAAAAATCCCTAAGCCCCGGGGTCACAATTTCAGCAAAAATCTGACTCTCGGCAATTCACTCAAAAATGGTGCCAAACGGTTACAAATGCTCCCCTGAGATGTTTGGCGGTCGAAACAGAATGTTTCTTATCACAGGACAAGAAATCAGCCCCCAACATCTTAACCGGCAGAAACAGATTTTTTGAAAAAATCCCTAAGCCCCAGGGTCACAATTTCATCAAAAATCTGACTTTTGGCAATTCACTCAAAAATGGTGCCAAACGGTTGCAAGTGCTCCCCTGAAAGGTTTGCCGGTCGAAACAGAAAGCTTTTTATCAAAGGACAAGAAATCAGCCCTAAACAACGTCACCGGCCGAAAAAGATTTTTTTGAAAAAATCCCTAAGGCCCGGGGTCACAATTTCATCAAAAATCTGACTTTTGGCAATTCACTCAACAATGGTGCCAAAAGGTTGCATATGCTCCACCGAAAGGTTTGGCGGTTGAAAAAGAAGGCTTTTTATCACAGGACAAGAAGTCAGCCCTCAACAACTTCAAGGGCAGAAAAGGATTTTTTTGAAAAAATCCCTAAAAGCCGGGGTCACAACTTCAGCAAAAATCTGACTTTCGGCAATTCACTCACAAATGGTGCCAAACGGTTGCAAATGCTCAACTGAGAGGTTTGGCGGTCAAAATAGAAGGCTTTTTATCACAGGACCAGAAATCAGACCTCGACAACTTGACCGGCAAAAAAAAATTTTTTTGAAAAAATCCCTAAGCCCCGGGGTCACAATTCCATCAAAAATCTGACTTTCGCCAATGCACTGAAAACTGGTGCCAAACGGTTGCATATGCTCCCGTGAGATGCTTGGCGGTCGAAACAGAAGGCTTTTTATCACAGGAAACGAAATCAGACCTCGACAACTTAACCGTCAGAAAAATATTTTTTTGAAAAAATCCTTAAGCCCCGGGGTCACAATTCCATCAAAAATCTGACTTTCGCCAATTCACTTAAAAATGGTGCCAAAGGGTTGCAAATGCTCCCCTGAGAGGTTTGGCGGTCGAAACAGAAGGCTTTTTATCACAGGAAAAGAAATGATACCTCGACAACTTGACCGGCAGAAAAATATTTTTTTGAAAAAATCCCTAAGACCCGGGGTCACAATTCCATCAAAAATCTGACTTTCGCCAATTCACTCCAAAATGGTGCCACATGGTTGCAAATGCTCTCCTGAGATGTTTGGCGGTCGAAACAGAAGGCTTTTTATCACAGGACAAGAAATCAGATTTCGACAACTTAACCGGCAGAAAAATATTTTTTTGAAAAAATCCCTAAGCCCCGGGGTCACAATTTCAGGAAAAATCTGACTTTTGTCAATTAACTCAAAAATGTTGCTAAAGGGTTGCAAATGTTCCCCTGAGATGTTTTGCGGTCAAAATAGAAGGCTTTTTATCACAGGACAAGAAATCAGACCTCGACAACTTAACCGGCAGAAATATATTTTTTTGAAAAAAAACCCTAAGCCCCGGGGTCACAATTCCATCAAAAATCTGACTTTCGACAATTCAATTAAAAATGGTGCCAAAGGGTTGCAAATGCTCCCCTGAGATGTTTGGCGGTCGAAACAGAAGGCTTTTTATCACAGGACAAGAAATCTGACCTCGACAACTTAACCGGCGGAAAAATATTTTTTTGAAAAAATCCCTAAGACCCGGGGTCACAATTTCAGGAAAAATCTGACTTTCGCCAATTCACTTAAAAATGGTGCCAAAGGGTTGCAAATGCTCAACTGAGAGGTTTGGCGGTCAAAATAGAAGGCTTTTTATCACAGGACCAGAAATCAGACCTCGACAACTTGACCGGCAAAAAAAAATTTTTTTGAAAAAATCCCTAAGCCCCGGGGTCACAATTCCATCAAAAATCTGACTTTCGCCAATGCACTGAAAACTGGTGCCAAACGGTTGCATATGCTCCCGTGAGATGCTTGGCGGTCGAAACAGAAGGCTTTTTATCACAGGAAACGAAATCAGACCTCGACAACTTAACCGTCAGAAAAATATTTTTTTGAAAAAATCCTTAAGCCCCGGGGTCACAATTCCATCAAAAATCTGACTTTCGCCAATTCACTTAAAAATGGTGCCAAAGGGTTGCAAATGCTCCCCTGAGAGGTTTGGCGGTCGAAACAGAAGGCTTTTTATCACAGGAAAAGAAATGATACCTCGACAACTTGACCGGCAGAAAAATATTTTTTTGAAAAAATCCCTAAGACCCGGGGTCACAATTCCATCAAAAATCTGACTTTCGCCAATTCACTCCAAAATGGTGCCACATGGTTGCAAATGCTCTCCTGAGATGTTTGGCGGTCGAAACAGAAGGCTTTTTATCACAGGACAAGAAATCAGATTTCGACAACTTAACCGGCAGAAAAATATTTTTTTGAAAAAATCCCTAAGCCCCGGGGTCACAATTTCAGGAAAAATCTGACTTTTGCCAATTAACTCAAAAATGTTGCTAAAGGGTTGCAAATGTTCCCCTGAGATGTTTTGCGGTCAAAATAGAAGGCTTTTTATCACAGGACAAGAAATCAGACCTCGACAACTTAACCGGCAGAAATATATTTTTTTGAAAAAAAACCCTAAGCCCCGGGGTCACAATTCCATCAAAAATCTGACTTTCGACAATTCAATTAAAAATGGTGCCAAAGGGTTGCAAATGCTCCCCTGAGATGTTTGGCGGTCGAAACAGAAGGCTTTTTATCACAGGACAAGAAATCTGACCTCGACAACTTAACCGGCGGAAAAATATTTTTTTGAAAAAATCCCTAAGACCCGGGGTCACAATTTCAGGAAAAATCTGACTTTCGCCAATTCACTTAAAAATGGTGCCAAAGGGTTGCAAATGCTCAACTGAGAGGTTTGGCGGTCAAAATAGAAGGCTTTTTATCACAGGACCAGAAATCAGACCTCGACAACTTGACCGGCAAAAAAAAATTTTTTTGAAAAAATCCCTAAGCCCCGGGGTCACAATTCCATCAAAAATCTGACTTTCGCCAATGCACTGAAAACTGGTGCCAAACGGTTGCATATGCTCCCGTGAGATGCTTGGCGGTCGAAACAGAAGGCTTTTTATCACAGGACAAGAAATCAGACCTCGACAACTTAACCGTCAGAAAAATATTTTTTTGAAAAAATCCTTAAGCCCCGGGGTCACAATTCCATCAAAAATCTGACTTTCGCCAATTCACTTAAAAATGGTGCCAAAGGGTTGCAAATGCTCCCCTGAGAGGTTTGGCGGTCGAAACAGAAGGCTTTTTATCACAGGAAAAGAAATGATACCTCGACAACTTGACCGGCAGAAAAATATTTTTTTGAAAAAATCCCTAAGACCCGGGGTCACAATTCCATCAAAAATCTGACTTTCGCCAATTCACTCCAAAATGGTGCCACATGGTTGCAAATGCTCTCCTGAGATGTTTGGCGGTCGAAACAGAACGCTTTTTATCACAGGACAAGAAATCAGATTTCGACAACTTAACCGGCAGAAAAATATTTTTTTGAAAAAATCCCTAAGCCCCGGGGTCACAATTTCAGGAAAAATCTGACTTTTGCCAATTAACTCAAAAATGTTGCTGAAGGGTTGCAAATGTTCCCCTGAGATGTTTTGCGGTCAAAATAGAAGGCTTTTTATCACAGGACAAGAAATCAGACCTCGACAACTTAACCGGCAGAAATATATTTTTTTGAAAAAAAACCCTAAGCCCCGGGGTCACAATTCCATCAAAAATCTGACTTTCGACAATTCAATTAAAAATGGTGCCAAAGGGTTGCAAATGCTCCCCTGAGATGTTTGGCGGTCGAAACAGAAGGCTTTTTATCACAGGACAAGAAATCTGACCTCGACAACTTAACCGGCGGAAAAATATTTTTTTGAAAAAATCCCTAAGACCCGGGGTCACAATTTCAGGAAAAATCTGACTTTCGCCAATTCACTTAAAAATGGTGCCAAAGGGTTGCAAATGCTCAACTGAGAGGTTTGGCGGTCAAAATAGAAGGCTTTTTATCACAGGACCAGAAATCAGACCTCGACAACTTGACCGGCAAAAAAAAATTTTTTTGAAAAAATCCCTAAGCCCCGGGGTCACAATTCCATCAAAAATCTGACTTTCGCCAATGCACTGAAAACTGGTGCCAAACGGTTGCATATGCTCCCGTGAGATGCTTGGCGGTCGAAACAGAAGGCTTTTTATCACAGGACAAGAAATCAGACCTCGACAACTTGACCGGCAGAAAAATATTTTTTTGAAAAAATCCGTAAGCCCCGGGGTCACAAATCCATCAAAAATCTGACTTTTGCCAATACACTCAAAAATGGTGCCAAAGGGTTGCAAATGCTCCCCTGAGATGTTTGGCGGTCGAAACAGAATGTTTCTTATCACAAGACAAGAAATCAGCCCCCAACATCTTAACCGGCAGAAACAGATTTTTTGAAAAAATCCCTAAGCCCCAGGGTCACAATTTCATCAAAAATCTGACTTTTGGCAATTCACTCAAAAATGGTGCCAAACGGTTGCAAGTTCTCCCCTGAAAGGTTTGCCGGTCGAAACAGAAAGCTTTTTATCAAAGGACAAGAAATCAGCCCTAAACAACGTCACCGGCCGAAAAAGATTTTTTTGAAAAAATCCCTAAGGCCCGGGGTCACAATTTCATCAAAAATCTGACTTTTGGCAATTCACTCAACAATGGTGCCAAAAGGTTGCATATGCTCCACCGAAAGGTTTGGCGGTTGAAAAAGAAGGCTTTTTATCACAGGACAAGAAGTCAGCCCTCAACAACTTCACCGGCAGAAAAGGATTTTTTTGAAAAAATCCCTAAACGCCGGGGTCACAACTTCAGCAAAAATCTGACTTTCGGCAATTCACTCACAAATGGTGCCAAACGGTTGCAAATGCTCCCCTGAAAGGTTTGCCGGTCGAAACAGAAGGCTTTTTATCACAGGACAAGAAATCAGCCCTCAACAACTTCACCGGCAGAAAAAGATATTTTTGAAAAAATAACCCTAAGCCCCGGCGTCACAATTTTAGCAAAAATCTGACTTTCGGCAATTCACTCAAAAATGGTGCCAAACGGTTGCAAATGCTCCCCTGAAAGGTTTGCCGGTCGAAACAGAAGGCTTTTTATCACAGGACAAGAAATCAGCCCTTAACAACTTCACCGGCAGAAAAATATTTTTTTGAAAAAATCCCTAAGCCCCGGGGTCACAATTTCAGCAAAAATCTGACTTTCAGCAATTCACTCAAAAATGGTGCCAAACGGTTACAAATGCTCCCCTGAGATGTTTGGCGGTCGAAACAGAATGTTTCTTATCACAGGACAAGAAATCAGCCCCCAACATCTTAACCGACAGAAACAGATTTTTTGAAAAAATCCCTAAGCCCCAGGGTCACAATTTCATCAAAAATCTGACTTTTGGCAATTCACTCAAAAATGGTGCCAAACGGTGGCAAGTGCTCCCCTGAAAGGTTTGCCGGTCGAAACAGAAAGCTTTTTATCAAAGGACAAGAAATCAGCCCTCAACAACGTCACCGGCCGAAAAAGATTTTTTTGAAAAAATCCCTAAGCCCCGGGGTCACAATTTCATCAAAAATCTGACTTTTGGCAATTCACTCAACAATGGTGAAAAAAGGTTGCATATGCTCCACTGAAAGGTTTGGGGGTCGAAAAAGAAGGCTTTTTATCACAGGACAAGAAGTCAGCCCTCAACAACTTCACCAGCAGAAAAGGATTTTTTTGAAAAAATCCCTAAAAGCCGGGGTCACAACTTCAGCAAAAATCTGACTTTCGGCAATTCACTCACAAATGGTGCCAAACGTTTGCAAATGCTCCCCTGAAAGGTTTGCCGGTCGAAACAGAAGGCTTTTTATCACAGGACAAGAAATCAGCCCTCAACAACTTCACCGGCAGAAAAAGATATTTTTGAAAAAAAAAACCTAAGCCCCGGGGTCACAATTTCAGTAAAAATCTGACTTTCGGCAATTCACTAAAAAATGGTGCCAAATAGTTGCAAATGCTCCCCTGAGAGGTTTGGCGGTCGAAACACAAGGCTTTTTATCACAGGACAAAAAATCAGCCCTCAACAAGTTAACAGGGAGGAAAAGATTTTTTTGAAGAAATCCCTAAGCCCTGGTGTCACAATTTCTTTAAAAATCTGACTTTCAGCAGTTCACTCAAAAATGGTGCCAAACTTTTGCAACTTTTGGCAAATGCTCCCCTGAGAGGTTTGGCGGTCCAAACAGAAGGCTTTCTATCACAGGACAAGAAAACAGTCCTCAGCAACTTAACTGGCAAAAAAAGATTTTTTTGAAAAAATCCCTAAACCCCGGGGTCACAACTTCATCAAAAATCTGACTTTCAGCAATTCACTCAAAAATGGTGCCAAACGGTTGCAAATGCTCCCCTGAAAGGTTTGCCGGTCAAACAGAAGGCTTTTTATCACAGGACAAGAAATCAGCCCTCAACAACTTCACCGGCAGAAAAAGATTTTTTTGAAAAAATCCCTAAGCCCCGGGGTCACAATTTTAGCAAAAATCTGACTTTCGGCAATTCACTCAAAAATGGTGCCAAACGGTTACAAATGCTCCCCTGTGAGGTTTGGCGGTCGAAACAGAAAGTTTCTTATCACAGGACAAGAAATCAGCCCTCAACATCTTAACCGGCAGAAAAGGATTTTTTTGAAAAAATCCCTAAACCCCGGGGTCACAACTTCAGCAAAAATCTGACTTTCGGCAATTCACTCAAAAATGGTGCCAAACGGTTGCAAATGCTCCCCTGAAAGGTTTGCCGGTCGAAACAGAAGGCTTTTTATCACAGGACAAGAAGTCAGCCCTCAACAACTTCACCGGCAGAAAAGGATTTTTTTGAAAAAATCCCTAAAAGCCGGGGTCACAACTTCAGCAAAAATCTGACTTTCGGCAATTCACTCACAAATGGTGCCAAACGGTTGCAAATGCTCCCCTGAAAGGTTTGCCGGTCGAAACAGAAGGCTTTTTATCACAGGACAAGAAATCAGCCCTCAACAACTTCACCGGCAGAAAAAGATATTTTTGAAAAAATAACCCTAAGCCCCGGCGTCACAATTTTAGCAAAAATCTGACTTTCGGCAATTCACTCAAAAATGGTGCCAAACGGTTGCAAATGCTCCCCTGAAAGGTTTGCCGGTCGAAACAGAAGGCTTTTTATCACAGGACAAGAAATCAGCCCTTAACAACTTCACCGGCAGAAAAATATTTTTTTGAAAAAATCCCTAAGCCCCGGGGTCACAATTTCAGCAAAAATCTGACTTTCAGCAATTCACTCAAAAATGGTGCCAAACGGTTACAAATGCTCCCCTGAGATGTTTGGCGGTCGAAACAGAAAGCTTTTTATCACAGGACAAGAAATCAGCCCTCAACAACTTCACCGGCAGAAAAAGATATTTTTGGGAAAAAAAACCTAAGCCCCGGGGTCACAATTTCAGTAAAAATCTGACTTTCGGCAATTCACTAAAAAATGGTGCCAAATAGTGGCAAATGCTCCCCTGAGAGGTTTGGCGGTCGAAACACAAGGCTTTTTATCACAGGACAAAAAATCAGCCCTCAACAAGTTAACCGGGAGGAAAATATTTTTTTGAAGAAATCTCTAAGCCCTGGTGTCACAATTTCTTTAAAAATCTGACTTTCAGCAGTTCACTCAAAAATGGTGCCAAACTTTTGCAACTTTTGGCAAATGCTCCCCTGAGAGGTTTGGCGGTCCAAACAGAAGGCTTTCTATCACAGGACAAGAAAACAGTCCTCAGCAACTTAACTGGCAAAAAAAGATTTTTTTGAAAAAATCCCTAAACCCCGGGGTCACAACTTCATCAAAAATCTGACTTTCAGCAATTCACTCAAAAATGGTGCCAAACGGTTGCAAATGCTCCCCTGAAAGGTTTGCCGGTCAAACAGAAGGCTTTTTATCACAGGACAAGAAATCAGCCCTCAACAACTTCACCGGCAGAAAAAGATTTTTTTGAAAAAATCCCTAAGCCCCGGGGTCACAATTTTAGCAAAAATCTGACTTTCGGCAATTCACTCAAAAATGGTGCCAAACGGTTACAAATGCTCCCCTGTGAGGTTTGGCGGTCGAAACAGAAAGTTTCTTATCACAGGACAAGAAATCAGCCCTCAACATCTTAACCGGCAGAAAAGGATTTTTTTGAAAAAATCCCTAAACCCCGGGGTCACAACTTCAGCAAAAATCTGACTTTCGGCAATTCACTCAAAAATGGTGCCAAACGGTTGCAAATGCTCCCCTGAAAGGTTTGCCGGTCGAAACAGAAGGCTTTTTATCACAGGACAAGAAATCAGCCCTCAACAACTTCACCGGCAGAAAAAGATTTTTTTGAAAAAAAATCCCTAAGCCCCGGGGTCACAATTTCAGTAAAAATCTGACTTTCGGCAATTCACTCAAAAATGGTGCCGCACGGTTGCAAATGCTCCCCTGAGAGGTTTGGCGGTCGAAACACAAGGCTTTTTATCACAGGACAAGAAATCAGCCCTCAACAAGTTAACCGGGAGGAAAAGATTTTTTTGAAGAAATCCCTAAGCCCTGGTGTCACAATTTCTTTAAAAATCTGACTTTCAGCAGTTCACTCAAAAATGGTGCGAAACTTTTGCAACTTTTGGCAAATGCTGCCCTGAGAGGTTTGGCGTTCCAAACAGAAGGCTTTCTATCACAGGACAAAAAAACAGTCCTCAGCAACTTAACTGGCAAAAAAAGATTTTTTTGAAAAAATCCCTAAACCCCGGGGTCACAACTTCATCAAAAATCTGACTTTCAGCAATTCACTCAAAAATGGTGCCAAACGGTTGCAAATGCTCCCCTGAAAGTTTTGCCGGTCGAAACAGAAGGCTTTTTATCACAGGACAAGAACCCAGCCCTCAACATCTTAACCAGCAGAAAGAGATTTTTTTGAAAAAATCCCTAAACCCCGGGGTCACAACTTCAGCAAAAATCTGACTTTCGGCAATTCACTCAAAAATTGTGCCAAACGGTTGCAAATGCTTCCCTGAAAGGTTTGCCGGTCGAAACAGAAGGCTTTTTATCACAGGACAAGAAATCAGCCCTAAACAACTTCACCGGCAGAAAAATATTTTTTTGAAAAAATCCCTAAGCCCCGGGGTCACAATTTCAGCAAAAATCTGACTTTCGGCAATTCACTCAAAAATGGTGCTAAACGGTTGCAAATGCTCCCCTGAAAGGTTTGCCGGTCGAAACAGA
The DNA here is from genome assembly GCF_964106915.1 of Podarcis gaigeae. Classification (NCBI taxonomy): domain Eukaryota; kingdom Metazoa; phylum Chordata; class Lepidosauria; order Squamata; family Lacertidae; genus Podarcis; species Podarcis gaigeae. Next base: position 14,168,962 of record NC_139677.1, read on the forward strand.
AGGCTTTTTATCACAGGACAAGAAATCAGCCCTCAACAACTTCACCGGCAGAAAAAGATTTTTTTGAAAAAAAATCCCTAAGCCCCGGGGTCACAATTTCAGTAAAAATCTGACTTTCGGCAATTCACTCAAAAATGGTGCCGCACGGTTGCAAATGCTCCCCTGAAAGGTTTGCCGGTCGAAACAGAAAGCTTTTTATCACAGGACAAGAAATCAGCCCTAAACAACTGCACCGGCAGAAAAATATTTTTTTGAAAAAATCCCTAAGCCCCGGGGTCACAATTTCAGCAAAAATCTGACTTTCGGCAATTCACTCAAAAATGGTGCTAAACGGTTACAAATGCTCCCCTGTGAGGTTTGGCGGTCGAAACAGAAGGTTTCTTATCACAGGACAAGAAATCAGCCGTCAACATCTTAACCGGCAGAAAAGGATTTTTTTGAAAAAATCCCTAAACCCCGGGGTCACAACTTCAGCAAAAATCTGACTTTTGGCAATTCACTCAAAAATGGTGCCAAACGGTTGCAAGTGCTCCCCTGAAAGGTTTGCCGGTCGAAACAGAAAGCTTTTTATCACAGAACAAGAAATCAGCAGTCTACAAGTTAACCGGGAGGAAAAGATTTTTTTGAAAAAAACCTTAAGCCCTTTCGGCAACTCACTCAAAAATGAGTGCCAAAAACCTCCGGCAACTCACTCAAAAATGGTGCCAAATAGTTGCAAATGCTCCCCTGAGTGGTTTGGCGGTCGAAACAGAAGGCTTATTATCACAGGACAAGAAAGCCCTCAACAACTTCACCGGCAGAAAAAAAAAATTGAAAAAAAATCCCTAAGCCCCGGGGTCACAATTTTAGCAAAAATCTGACTTTCGGCAATTCACTCAAAAATGGTGCCAAACGGTTTCAAATGCTCCCCTGAAAGGTTTGCCAGTCGAAACAGAAGGCTTTTTATCACAGGACAAGAAACCAGCCCTTAACAACTTCACCGGCAGAAAAATATTGTTTTGAAAAAATCCCTAAGCCCCGGGGTCACAATTCCATCAAAAATCTGACTTTCGCCAATTCACTTAAAAATGGTGCCAAAGGGTTGCAAATGCTCCCCTGAGAGGTTTGGCGGTCGAAACAGAAGGCTTTTTATCACAGGAAAAGAAATGATACCTCGACAACTTGACCGGCAGAAAAATATTTTTTTGAAAAAATCCCTAAGCCCCGGGGTCACAATTTCAGGAAAAATCGGACTTTCGCCAATTCACTCAAAAATTGTGCCAAAGGGTGCAAATGCTCCCCTGAGATGTTTGGCGGTCGAAACAGAAGGCTTTTTATCACAGGACAAGAAATCAGATTTCGACAACTTAACCGGCAGAAAAATATTTTTTTGAAAAAATCCCTAAGCCCCGGGGTCACAATTTCAGGAAAAATCCGACTTTCGCGAATTCACTCAGAAATGGTGCTAAAGGGTTGCAAATGCTCCCCTGAGATGTTTGGCGGTCGAAACAGAAGGCTTTTAATCACAGGACAAGAAATCAGACCTCGACAACTTAACCGGCGGAAAAATATTTTTTTGAAAAAATCCCTAAGACCCGGGTCACAATTCCATCAAAAATCTGACTTTTGCCAATTAACTCAAAAATGGTGCCAAAGGGTTGCAAATGCTCCCCTGAGATGTTTGGCGGTCGAAACAGAAGGCTTTTTATCACAGGAAAAGAAATCAGACCTCGACAACTTGACCTTAAGAAAAATATTTTTTTGAAAAAATCCCTAAGACCCGGGGTCACAATTCCATCAAAAATCTGACTTTTGCCAATTCACTCAAAAATGGTGCCAAAGGGTTGCAAATGCTCCCCTGAGATGTTTGGCGGTCGAAACAGAAGGCTTTTTATCACAGGACAAGAAATCAGACCTCGACAACTTGACCTTAAGAAAAATATTTTTTTGAAAAAATCCCTAAGACCCGGGGTCACAATTCCATCAAAAATCTGACTTTTGCCAATTCACTCAAAAATGGTGCCAAAGGGTTGCAAATGCTCCCCTGAGATGTTTGGCGGTCGAAACAGAAGGCTTTTTATCACAGGACAAGAAATCAGACCACGACAACTTAACCGGCAGAAAAATATTGTTTTGAAAAAAATCCCTAAGACCCGGGGTCACAAATCCATCAAAAATCTGACTTTTGCCAATTCACTCAAAAATGGTGCCAAAGGGTTGCAAATGCTCCCCTGAGATGTTTGGCGGTCGAAACAGAAGGCTTTTTATCACAGGACAAGAAATCAGACCAAGACAACTTAACCGACAGAAAAATATTTTTTGAAAAAATCCTTAAGCCCCGGGGTCACAATTTAAGGAAAAATCTGACTTTAGCCAATTCAGTCAAAAATGGTGCCAAAGAGTTGCAAATGCTCCCCTGAGATGTTTGGCGGTCGAAACAGAAGGCTTTTTATCACAGGAAACGAAATCAGACCTCGACAACTTAACCGTCAGAAAAATATTTTTTTGAAAAAATCCTTAAGCCCCGGGGTCACAATTCCATCAAAAATCTGACTTTCGCCAATTCACTTAAAAATGGTGCCAAAGGGTTGCAAATGCTCCCCTGAGAGGTTTGGCGGTCGAAACAGAAGGCTTTTTATCACAGGAAAAGAAATGATACCTCGACAACTTGACCGGCAGAAAAATATTTTTTTGAAAAAATCCCTAAGACCCGGGGTCACAATTCCATCAAAAATCTGACTTTCGCCAATTCACTCCAAAATGGTGCCACATGGTTGCAAATGCTCTCCTGAGATGTTTGGCGGTCGAAACAGAAGGCTTTTTATCACAGGACAAGAAATCAGATTTCGACAACTTAACCGGCAGAAAAATATTTTTTTGAAAAAATCCCTAAGCCCCGGGGTCACAATTTCAGCAAAAATCTGACTTTCGGCAATTCACTCAAAAATGGTGCTAAACGGTTACAAATGCTCCCCTGTGAGGTTTGGCGGTCGAAACAGAAGGTTTCTTATCACAGGACAAGAAATCAGCCGTCAACATCTTAACCGGCAGAAAAGGATTTTTTTGAAAAAATCCCTAAACCCCGGGGTCACAACTTCAGCAAAAATCTGACTTTCGGCAATTCACTCAAAAATGGTGCCAAACGGTTGCAAATGCTTCCCTGAAAGGTTTGCCGGTCGAAACAGAAGGCTTTTTATCACAGGACAAGAAATCAGCCCTAAACAACTTCACCGGCAGAAAAATATTTTTTTGAAAAAATCCCTAAGCCCCGGGGTCACAATTATAGCAAAAATCTGACTTTTGGCAATTCACTCAAAAATGGTGCCAAACGGTTGCAAATGCTCCCCTGAAAGGTTTGCCGGTCGAAACAGAAAGCTTTTTATCACAGGACAAGAAATCAGCCCTAAACAACTGCACCGGCAGAAAAATATTTTTTTGAAAAAATCCCTAAGCCCCGGGGTCACAATTTCAGCAAAAATCTGACTTTCGGCAATTCACTCAAAAATGGTGCTAAACGGTTACAAATGCTCCCCTGTGAGGTTTGGCGGTCGAAACAGAAGGTTTCTTATCACAGGACAAGAAATCAGCCGTCAACATCTTAACCGGCAGAAAAGGATTTTTTTGAAAAAATCCCTAAACCCCGGGGTCACAACTTCAGCAAAAATCTGACTTTCGTCAATTCACTCAAAAATGGTGCCAAACGGTTGTAAATGCTCCCCTGAAAGGTTTGCCGGTCGAAACAGAAGGCTTTTTATCACAGGACAAGAAATCAGCCCTCAACAACTTCACCGGCAGAAAAAGATTTTTTTGAAAAAAAATCCCTAAGCCCCGGGGTCACAATTTCAGTAAAAATCTGACTTTCGGCAATTCACTCAAAAATGGTGCCAAAGGGTTGCAAATGCTCAACTGAGAGGTTTGGCGGTCGAAACACAAGGCTTTTTATCACAGGACAAGAAATCAGCCCTCAACAAGTTAACCGGGAGGAAAAGATTTTTTTGAAGAAATCCCTAAGCCCTGGTGTCACAATTTCTTTAAAAATCTGACTTTCAGCAGTTCACTCAAAAATGGTGCCAAACTTTTGCAACTTTTGGCAAATGCTCCCCTGAGAGGTTTGGCGGTCCAAACAGAAGGCTTTCTATCACAGGACAAAAAAACAGTCCTCAGCAACTTAACTGGCAAAAAAAGATTTTTTTGAAAAAATCCCTAAACCCCGGGGTCACAACTTCATCAAAAATCTTACTTTCAGCAATTCACTCAAAAATGGTGCCAAACGGTTGCAAATGCTCCCCTGAAAGTTTTGCCGGTCGAAACAGAAGGCTTTTTATCACAGGACAAGAAATCAGCCCTCAACAAATTCACCGGCAGAAAAAGATTTTTTTGAAAAAATCCCTAAGCCTTCGGGGTCACAATTTTAGCAAAAATCTGACTTTCGGCAATTCACTCAAAAATGGTGCCAAACGGTTGCAAATGCTCCCCTGTGAGGTGTGGCGGTCGAAACAGAAGGTTTCTTATCACAGGACAAGAAATCAGCCCTCAACATCTTAACTGGCAGAAAATGATTTTTTTGAAAAAATCCCTAAACCCCGGGGTCACAACTTCAGCAAAAATCTGACTTTCGGCAATTCACTCAAAAATGGTGCCAAACGGTTGCAAATGCTTCCCTGAAAGGTTTGCCGGTCGAAACAGAAGGCTTTTTATCACAGGACAAGAAATCAGCCCTAAACAACTTCACCGGCAGAAAAATATTTTTTTGAAAAAATCCCTAAGCCCCGGGGTCACAATTACAGCAAAAATCTGACTTTTGGCAATTCACTCAAAAATGGTGCCAAACGGTTGCAAATGCTCCCCTGAAAGGTTTGCCGGTCGAAACAGAAAGCTTTTTATCACAGGACAAGAAATCAGCCCTAAACAACTGCACCGGCAGAAAAATATTTTTTTGAAAAAATCCCTAAGCCCCGGGGTCACAATTTCAGCAAAAATCTGACTTTCGGCAATTCACTCAAAAATGGTGCTAAACGGTTACAAATGCTCCCCTGTGAGGTTTGGCGGTCGAAACAGAAGGTTTCTTATCACAGGACAAGAAATCAGCCGTCAACATCTTAACCGGCAGAAAAGGATTTTTTTGAAAAAATCCCTAAACCCCGGGGTCACAACTTCAGCAAAAATCTGACTTTCGTCAATTCACTCAAAAATGGTGCCAAACGGTTGTAAATGCTCCCCTGAAAGGTTTGCCGGTCGAAACAGAAGGCTTTTTATCACAGGACAAGAAATCAGCCCTCAACAACTTCACCGGCAGAAAAAGATTTTTTTGAAAAAAAATCCCTAAGCCCCGGGGTCACAATTTCAGTAAAAATCTGACTTTCGGCAATTCACTCAAAAATGGTGCCAAATAGTTGCAAATGCTCCCCTAAGAGGTTTGGCGGTCGAAACACAAGGCTTTTTATCACAGGACAAGAAATCAGCCCTCAACAAGTTAACCGGGAGGAAAATATTTTTTTGAAGAAATCGTTAAGCCCTGGTGTCACAATTTCATTAAAAATCTGACTTTCAGCAGTTCACTCAAAAATGGTGCCAAACTTTTGCAACTTTTGGCAAATGCTCCCCTGAGAGGTTTGGCGGTCCAAACAGAAGGCTTTCTATCACAGGACAAGAAAACAGTCCTCAGCAACTTAACTGGCAAAAAAAGATTTTTTTGAAAAAATCCCTAAGCCCCGGGGTCACAATTTCATCAAAAATCTGACTTTCGGCCATCATTCAAAAATGATGCCAAACGGTCGGCACCAGCGCTTAATGGCGGTCCTCCCTTCGAGCTCCGGAAGAGGACTGCTTCACGAGTTTGGGTCTGACCGCTACAACGAAGCGGGGACCCCCAAAAATCACAGGCGCAGAAGCCTGTGAGCAAGGAGACTCGTGGGCACCATTTGCGCCCCCCTTTACTGCAAAAGAGCCTTTTTAAAGGCTCCGGAGTGGCATCGGGTGTGCACGCGGTGCTGAGAGTCGCTACCCAGCCCGTGGAGTGAAGCCGCATCGCCATGAGCGGAGAGCGCCGATTCCTTCCTGAAATTGGAAACTGAAAATGCCCGTAAGTAGGATTGAAAGGCTTACTGGGACTTTAAACTTCATTTAAAAATTTGGCCGAAAACAGGAAAGGTAATAATTAAGGAAGTCTGCCTTTCCCGGACTGCATGACAGCTAAAGCAACGAAACTACAAAGCTGCAATTGGGTGAAAAATTGATTTGAAAATTGTAACCTGGACATTGAACTTGAACCTCCCCCTAGCAAGCAGGAGCAAGGGGGAAGATAAGTGGATTTTGTTTAACCTGCATGGAAGAAGTAAAGGGAAAAAAAGTTTTCTGCCATTTTAGACTCTTAGAACGGACTGCCTGAGTAGGGCACCGAGACAGTGAACTGTCATTTGAGATTTGCTACAAAGTTGGGACTTTATTTGTTACAAGTTTGAGACTTTCACTTGAAACTATTAATTGACAGTTTTGATACATTGGAGGATTTTTGCTAAAAACCTTTTCTTTGGAGACTCTCTGTTTCTTTGTTCTTGTGGTTATTGGATACTTTGAATTACCCCCTCTAGAGGGCTGAGGGGTAACAGTTGTAAAACAGACTGTAAAAAACAAGTCAGTGGATTTTTCCATCTAAAAGCTGCTCCTGTGGGAACGACCTTGGGACATGAGTGGCCCACCAGAAGAGATAACAACAAGAGCTAAAAGTAAAGTCGCACAAAAGAAAAGGGGCTCAATATCAAGCCTACTGCCAGCAGGTGCAGCCGGGCAGGAAAAAGTGACAAATATACCCATGGATCCAGTGACACAAGCATTACTTAAAATAAATGAATCTTTAGAAGTTTTGACAAAGCAGAGTACAGAAAATACCAAACAGCTGACAGAACTTTCAACAAAACTAGATCTGAACACTAAAAGTATTACATCTAATACAGAAACTATAAATAAATTGATTGAAGAAAATGCCATAACTCGGAAAATTGCTGAAGAAGCTAAAACTACTGCTGAAACTACACAGGAGAAATTGGCACCAGTCTGTAAAAAGTTGGATGAACATGATGCGACCTTGTCTTTGTGGGTCCGACAGAGGAAAGAGAGAAATTTGAGATTAAGATTAGTCCCTGAAAGTGAAAAAGATAACTTGGTGGACTTTCTCACAAAAGAGTTTTCGGAATTTTGGCAGGTAAACTTGAAGGAAGAAGAATTTAAGATAACAGCTGCCTTCAGACTGGGCAAGAGACAAAACAGAAAGAGTCCAAGGGATTGTCTGATAACTTTAAGATCCAAAGAGGAAAGAGGTAAAGGTAAAGGTAAAGGTACCCCTGCCCGTACGGGCCAGTCTTGACAGACTCTGGGGTTGTGCGCCCATCTCACTCAAGAGGCCAGGGGCCAGCACTGTCCGGAGACACTTCCAGGTCACGTGGCCAGTGTGACAAGCTGCATCTGGCAAGCCAGAGCCGCACACGGAAACGCCGTTTACCTTCCCGCTGGTAAGCGGTCCCTATTTATCTACTTGCACCCGGAGGTGCTTTCGAACTGCTAGGTTGGCAGGCGCTGGGACCGAGCAGCGGGAGTGCACCCCGCCGCAGGGATTCGAACCGCCGACCTTTCGATCGGCAAGCCCTAGGCGCTGAGGCTTTAACCCACAGCGCCACCTGCGTCCCAAGAGGAAAGAGACAAAATATTAAATCTACACTACCAGAAAACTTTAGAGATCGAAGACGCTTATGTGCAGATCTACAAGGACATCCCTAAATACATTTTGGAGGCGAGAACTCACTACAAAGACCTGGTTGACCTGCTGAAAATGAACAATCTACCTTTCAGGTGGGAATTTCCACAAGGTTTGTCTTTCAACTACAAAGGAAAGAAAGTAAAAATAAAAACAGTGCAAGACAAAGAAAAATTCCTGCAAAGAAACGAGGAGGACCTTCAGAAGGGAGTGGTGGAACTGACTTCAGAAGTAGAGACACATGTGACAAGAACACATAGAAAACTACTTATCAATAAAAAACTAGGACATGAATTTATTTCATCTGACAGAGTGAAAAAAAGAGGAGTGGTTATATATGCAAAGGATAGATTGATGCCGAAACAAATATTTAAAGATGAACAAGGAAGATATCTGGCAATTGAAATCCAAGTACAAGGCCAGAAATTTTTGATTCTAGGAATCTACGCACCAAATGAAGGCAAATCCCAATTTTTTAAAAAGTTGCATGAGATTTTGCTGGACTACATGGATTCAAATATAATTTTGATGGGAGATATGAATGGAGTTGTCTCTACAAACATGGACAAAGCACAAAGACAAGTAATTTCTAAAGACGGAAGGCTACCAAAAACATTTTTTGAAATGACTGACAATATGGACTTAGTCGATATTTGGAGATTAAAAAATCCTCTTGAAAGAGAAGGAACCTTCTTTTCTGAAGCCAAAATGACCTGGACTAGAATTGACCAAATATGGGTTACTAGAGGACTGGCATCAAAGATTAAAAAAGTGGAAATCTGCCTAAAGACTTGCTCCGACCATAACGCCGTGAAGATGGAGATGAATCAAACAACAGCTGGCACTTTCAGATGGAGGATGAATGACTCATTATTCAGAGATAAAGAATTTTGTAAAAAGGCCCAAAAAACACTATTTTGAAATTAACATGAGAACTATTTTGAAATTAACATGAGAACTAATGTGGAAAAAAGAGTAATCTGGGATGCAAGCAAAGCGGTTATGAGAGGTTTCTTGATACAACAAAATGCAATAAAGAAGAAAAGCCAAAACGAGAAAAAGGATAAGATATTAGAAAAAATTAAAGAAGGAGAAAAGAAATTGAGATCAAAACCAAAGTCTCAGGAGATCTTGAGAGAAATTAAATTATACCAAATGCAATATATGGAACTGATGAACCAAGAAATAGAATGGAAAATTAAACAAATGAGACAGAAAACGTTTGAATCTGCTGATAAATGCGGGAAATTTTTGGCTTGGCAATTGAAGAAGAGACAAAAACTAAATACAGTGACAAATTTAGAAGTGGATGGAAATTAGAAGCTGCTTCCAGAGATACTTTAAACAACTATATGCACAAGGGCCAGAAAAAGAGATTGATATAGAACAATTCTTGAAGAAAAATGGGATGAAGGAAATTTCATGTCAAGACAAAATGCTTCTGAATCAGAAAATAACTGAACAAGAAATAGAAGATGCCATTCTAAACATGAAACTGGTCAAATCTCCGGGACCTGATGGACTGACTTCCAAATATTACAAGGCTTTAAAAGAATGGCTAATACAACCTTTGAAGGAAGTCTGTAATGAAATCCTTGAGGGGAAAGAAGCACCTGATACGTGGAAAGAGGCTTATATCACGCTTATACCGAAGACAGAGACTGAAAAGACCCAACTTAAGAACTACCGTCCAATCTCTTTATTAAATGTGGATTACAAAATTTTTGCTGACATTTTAGCTAAGAGATTAAAAAAAGTTTTGATGGGGGAGATTCATAGGGATCAATCAGGCTTCCTCCCGAGAAGACATCTATCAGATAATGTAAGGAACATAATAGACATTTTGGAAATGTTAGAAGTCAATATAAACACAAAAGCTGTTTTGATATTTGTGGACGCAGAGAAAGCCTTTGACAATATTTCTTGGACCTTTATGAAGAAGAATCTCCATGGGATGGGGGTAGGCCAAGGTTTTGAAAACGGTATAGGCGCAATTTATTCTGAACCAAAAGCAAAGCTAATTGTAAATAATATTATTACAGAAGAACTTAAGATAGAAAAAGGGACACGTCAGGGGTGCCCAATTTCCCCACTACTTTTTATTTCGGTCCTGGAGGTTTTGCTGAACATGATAAGAAAGGACCAGCTGGTTAAAGGGGTTCAGGTCAGAGTGAGACAATATAAATTGAGAGCATTTGCAGATGATTTGGTACTTACATTTCAAGAGCCGGAATCCAGTACAAAAAGGGTTTTGGAATTAATTCAAGAGTTTGGTCAAGTGGCAGGATTTAAATTAAATAAATTAAAGACTAAGGTATTAGAGAAAAACCTAACAGTAAGAGAGAAGGAGAGGTTTCAGAATGAAACAGGTTTAACTGTGGTTAAGAGTGTAAAATATTTGGGGATTAATATGACAGCTAAAAATATGAACTTATTTAAAGACAATTATGAGAAATGTTGGAACCAAGTGAAAAAAGATTTAGAAATTTGGTCAAACTTGAAGCTTTCTTTGTCTGGTCGAATACCAGCTATTAAGATGAATGTATTGCCTAGAATGTTATTTTTGTTTCAAACATTGCAAATTGTTGATAAGATGGAGTGTTTTAAGGGATGGCAGAGATATATTTCTAAATTTATCTGGCAGGGCAAAAAGCCCAGAATAAAATTTAAGATCTTAACTGATGCAAAGGAAAGGGGGGGATTTGCCCTGCCAGATTTGAAACTTTACTATGAATCAGCAGCTTTCTGCTGGTTGAAGGATTGGCTGCTCCTTAAGAACACAGACATTTTAGATTTGGAAGGTTTCAATAATGTTTCTGGGTGGCATGCATACTTGTGGTATGACAAAGTTAAGGTTCATAAAGGTTTTAAAAATCATATTGTCAGGAAAGCATTGTACAATGTTTGGATCAGATATAAAGACCTACTGGAGAGCAAAACTCCAAGGTGGCTTTCACCAATGGAGGCAAAAGCTGTGAAAAAACTCAATATGGAGTGTATATGGCCGAAATATTGGGAAATTTTAGAACAGGAGGGTAGTAACTTCAAACTGCAGAGTTTTGAGAAATTAAAGGATAAAGTGAGAGATTGGCTCCACTATTACCAAATAATGGAGGTTTATAAGATGGATAAGAAAATTGGCTTCCAGGTGGAGAAATCGAAACTGGAAACAGAATTGTTAGAATCCAATACTAAAAATTTATCAAAAATGTATAACTTGCTGCTGAAATGGAATACGCAGGATGAAACAGTTAAATCAGCTATGATTAGGTGGGCGCAAGATATTGGTCATAACATTATGTTTGCTGACTGGGAAAGGTTGTGGACCACCGGCATGAAATTTACGGCGTGTAACGCCTTGAGAGAAAATATTATGAAAATGATGTATAGGTGGTACATGACCCCAGTCAAGCTTGCAAAAGTTTACCACTTGTCAGATAACAAATGTTGGAAGTGTAAAGAAAATGAAGGCTCATTCTTTCACCTCTGGTGGACATGCCCAAGGATTAAGGCTTTCTGGGAAATGATATATAATGAAATGAAAAAGATGTTTAAATACACTTTTCTGAAGAAACCAGAGGCCTTTCCCCTGGGTATGGTCAGCCATGTGGTGTTAAAGAAGGACAGAACTTTGTTTTTGTATGCCACAACAGCAGCAAGGATCCTTATCGCAAAGTATTGGAAGACATCAGATCTACCCACTCTGGAAGAATGGCAGATGAAGATGACAGACTACATGGGACTTGCATAGATGACGGGCAGAATCCGAGACCAGGAGAAAGAGACAGTGGAAGAAGATTGGAAGAAATTTAAGGACTATCTTAACAAATATTATAAGATTAAAGAATGCTAGATTGACATGGACTTAAAAATATTGGTTTTCAGAGACATTAGAGTAAGAAAAGGAATGGAATTAGTAAGAAACTTTTGGGAAATAAGGGAATGGAGTTGCTGATGGGATAATGAAACTAGAATACAAAACGGTGAGGTATGAGGAAGTCGGGGAAATAAGGTTGAGAAAATAGGTTTTGAAATTATACTTGTTGTTTTTTGTTTGTGTTTGTTTTTATTGTAGTTGTTTTGTATTTGTATGTTCTTATTGGAAAATTTAATAAATATTATTTTAAAAAAACAGAAGCAGATATTCTAAATTTAACATTTGGACTTAAACCACAGACAGAGGAAGAACAGAAGCAGGGAGCAGCTGGAGGAGGGACTAACTAAACAACAAGATGTCTCTGCAATTTCTAAGTTGGAACTGTAATGGCTTGAACCTTCCCAGAAAAAGGCGTGAGGTTTTTCACATTTTGAAAAGAGAACAATTGGACTTGATTTGCTTACAAGAAACCCACGTGACCAGGGCACACAGAAAATTGCTTATAAATAAAAGATTAGGACAGGAATTTATTTCATCAGACAAAGTTAAGAAAAGAGGAATGGTGATCTACGCAAAGGAAAAGTTAGCCCCAAAGCTGATTTTTAAAGATGAACAAGGAAGATTTTTGGCAACTGAAATACAAGTCCAAGGAGAAAAATTTTTGACAGTTGGAATTTATGCACCAAACGAAGGGAAGGCAGAATTCTTCAAGAAGTTGCATGAGACTTTAATGGACTATTTGGATTATAATGTAATTATGATGGGAGACATGAATGGTGTGGTCTCCACAAACATGGACAAAGCACAAAGACAGGTGGTCTCCAAGGATGGGAGATTACCAAAGACTTTCTTTGAAATGACTGAAAATATGGACTTGATTGACATTTGGAGAACAAGGAACCCTCTGGAAAGAGAGGGAACCTTTTTGTCTGAAGCAAACATGACATGGACAAGAATCGACCAAATATGGGTTACTAGTGGGATGGCTCCAAAGATAAAAAAAAGTAGAAATCTGCCCAAAGACTTGCTCCGACCATAACGCCGTAAAGATGGAGATGAAATTAACAACAGCTGGCTCCTTCAGATGGAGAATGAATGACACCCTATTTAGAGATGAAGAGATTTACAAGGCCCAAAAAACTTTGAAAGACTATTTTGAGATAAATCTGAGGACAGATGTCGAGAATAATCTGGGACGCAAGTAAAGCCGTGATGCGAGGTTTCCTAATACAACAGAATTCTTTAAAGAGGAAGAAACAAAATGAGAAGAAAGATAAGATCTTGGAAAAGATAAAAGAAGGAGAAAAGAAACTGAGGTCAAAACCAAAGTCTCATGAGATTTTAAGAGAAATTAAGTTTTACCAGATGCAGTATATGGAACTGATGAATCAAGAGATAGAATGGAAAATTAAGCAAATGAGACAAAGGACATTTGAATCAGCAGACAAATGTGGGAAACTTCTAGCATGGCAATTGAAGAGACAAAAATTGAACACAGTTACAAGTTTGGAGGTGGAAGGAAAGAACATGTATAAACCAAATGAGATTAGTAACTGTTTACAGAGTTACTTTAGAAGATTATATGCAAGAGGGCCGGAGAATGAAGGAGAAATAGATGATTTTCTTAAGAAATATGGTTTACAAAAGATTTCACAACAAAGTACAATGGTTTTGAATGAGAAAATAACAGAACAAGAAATAGAGGGTGCCATTCAAAAAATGCAATTGGGGAAATCTCCAGGACCAGATGGGTTGACCTCCAGATATTACAAAGCTTTGAAGGAATGGTTAGTACAACCGCTGAAGGAGGTCTGCAATGAAATTTTAGAGGGCAAAAAGGCACCTGAATCGTGGAAAGAAGCATTTATTACACTTATACCAAAAACTGAGACTGAAAAGAACCAGATAAAGAACTACCACCCTATATCATTACTTAATGTGGATTACAAAATATTTGCTGACATTTTGGCAAAAAGATTAAAGAAGGTATTGGTGGAAGAGATTCATAAGGACCAGGCTGGCTTTCTCCCAGGGAGACATTTGTCAGATAATCTGAGAAATATAATTGACATTATGGAATTGCTAGAAGTCAACATTAACACGAAGGCGGTATTAATATTTGTGGATGCGGAGAAAGCTTTTGATAATATTTCCTGGAATTTTATGAAGAAGAATCTCCATGGGATGGGGGTAGGCCAAAGGTTTGAAAATGGTATAGGTGCAATATATTCTGAACAAAAAGCGAAATTAATTGTGAACAATGTGGTTACTGAAGAACTTCCTATAGAAAAAGGGACACGACAGGGGTGCTCAATATCCCCACTACTTTTTATATCTGTCCTGGAGGTCTTGTTAAATATGATCAGGGGGGATCAGCTGGTTAAAGGAATTCAGGTCGGAGCTAAACAATACAAACTGAGGGCCTTTGCAGATGACTTAGTATTAACTTTACAACAGCCAGACACTAGTACGAAAAGAGTTTTAGAACTAATTCAAGTTTTTGGTCACGTAGCAGGATTTAAGTTGAACAAGCAAAAAACTAAAGTTTTGGAGAAAAACTTAACAAACGCTGAAAAAGAGAGATTTCAAAGTGAAACTGGATTAATGGTGGCAAAGAAAGTGAAATATTTGGGGATTAACATGACATCTAAGAATGTGAATCTATTTAAAGATAATTATGATAAATGTTGGACAGAGATAAAGAAAGATCTAGAAATATGGTCAAGTTTGAGACTTTCCTTGTTAGGCCAAATTGCTGTAATTAAGATGAATGTATTGCCTAGAATGTTATTTTTGTTCCAAACATTACAGATTGTTGATAGAATGGACTGTTTCAAGAAGTGGCAGAAAGATATATCTAAATTTGTCTGGCAGGGCAAAAAGCCTAGAATAAAATTTAAGATATTAACTGATGCAAAAGATAGAGGGGGGTTTGCCCTGCCGGACTTAAAACTGTACTATGAATCGGCAGCTTTCTGCTGGTTGAAAGACTGGCTACTTCTTGAGAATGCAGACATTTTGGATTTGGAAGGGTTTGATAATAGATTCGGTTGGCATGCATATATATGGTCTGACAAGGTAAAAACTCATAAAGGATTTAAAAACCATATTGTCAGGAAAGCACTATACAATGTTTGGATTCGATATAAAGATTTGTTGGAAAACAAAACCCCTAGGTGGTTGTCACCAATGGTAGCCAAGGAGGTGAAAAAACTTAATATGGAATCCAAATGGCCAAAATATTGTGAAATTTTGGAGCAAGAGAGTGGAAAAATCAAATTACAGAATTATGAGAAAATGAAGTCCAAAGTACGAGATTGGCTTCATTACCATCAAATAATGGAAGTGTTCAAACAAGACAGGAAAATTGGCTTCCAGGTGGAGAGATCAAAACTAGAAACAGAACTGTTAGAACCCAATACTAAGAACTTGTCAAGAATGTATAACCTGCTGTTGAAATGGAATACATTACATGAGACAGTTAAATCAGCTATGATTAAGTGGGCACAGGACATTGGTCATGATATTATGTTTGCTGACTGGGAACAGTTATGGACCACCAGTATAAAATTTACGGCATGTCATGCCTTAAGAGAAAATATTATGAAAATGATTTACAGGTGGTACATGACCCCAGTCAAGCTTGCAAAAATTTATCATTTGCCCAATAATAAATGTTGGAAATGTAATGAGACTGAAGGTACCTTCTACCACCTTTGGTGGACTTGCCCGAGGATGAAGGCCTTCTGGGAAATGATATATAATGAAATTAAGAAGGTACTTAAATGTACATTTCATAAGAAACCAGAGGCATTTCTCCTGGGCATAGTCGGCCAGGTGGTGTCTAAGAAGGATAGGACGTTTTTTATGTATGCCACCACAGCAGCAAGGATTCTTTTAGCAAAGTATTGGAAGACGCAAGAGCTACCCACGCTGGAAGAATGGCAGACGAAGGTGATTGACTATATGGGACTTGCGGAGATGACCGGCAGGATCCGTGACCAAGAAAAAGAGACGGTGGAAGAAGATTGGAAGAAATTTAAAGTATATCTTAAGAACTGTTGTAAAACTGAAGAGTGCTAAAATGTCAAGGGAAATGAAAATATAGAATTATAGCTGTAATTGATTAAGTATGAGAAGGATCTAAAAAAGAAAATAAGTAATTAGACAATTGGTGTGAGGAGTTGTTGAAAAAACTTTAAAATAGGGATGCAGAAAGGGAGAGGTAAGGGGAAGTCTGGGAAGCAAGGTTTAGGAAAATGAGGATTGAAATTATACATGTTTTATATGTTCTGTTTGTTTATGTATTGTGTGTTGTTTTGTTTTTAATTTGTGTTGGAAAACTAATAAAAAAATTTAAAAAAAAAATGCTGCCAAACGGTTCGAAATGCTCCCCTGAGAGGTTTTGCGGTCGAAATAGAAGGCTTTTCATCAGAGGAAAAGAAATCATCCCTCAACAACTTAACCGGCAGAAAAAGATTTTTTTGAAAAAATCCCCCCGGGGTCACATTTTCAGCAAAAATCTGACTTTCGTCAATTCACTCAAAAATGGTGCCAAATAGTTGCAAATGCTCCCCTGAGAGGTTTGGCGGTTGAAACAGAAGGCTTTTTATCACAGGACAAGAAATCAGCCCTCAACAACTTCACCGACAGAAAAAAAAAATTGAAAAAAAATCCCTAAGCCCCGGGGTCACAATTTCAGCAAAAATCTGACTTTCGGCAATTCACTCAAAAATGGTGCCAAACAGTTGCAAATGCTCCCCTGAAAGGTTTGGCGGTCGAAACAGAAGGCTTTTTATCACAGGACAAGAAATCAGACCTCAACATCTTAACCGGCAGAAACAGATTTTTTTGAAAAAATCCCTAAGCCCCAGGGTCACAATTTCATCAAAAATCTGACTTTCGGCAATTCACTCAAAAATGGTGCCAAACGGTTGCAAATGCTCCCCTGAAAGGTTTGCCGGTCGAAACAGAAGGGTTTTTATCACAGGGAAAAAAATTAACCCTCGACAACTTAACCGATATAAAAATATTCTTTTGAAAAAATCCCTAAGCCCTGGAGTCACAATTTCATCAATAATCTGCCTTTCGGCCATTCACTCAAAAATGGTGCCAAATGCTCCCCTGAGAGGTTTGGCGGTCAAAACAGAAGGCTTTTTATCTCAGGAAAAGAAATCAGACCTCAACCTCTTAACCGGCAGAAAAAGATTCTTTTGAAAAAATCCCTAAGCCCAAAAATCTGACTTTCGGCCATTCATTCAAAATTGGTGCCAAACGGTTGGAAATACTCCCCTGAGAGGTTTGGCAGTCGAAACAGAAGGGTTTTTATCTCAGGAAAAGAAATCAGCCCTCGACAACTTAACCTACAGAATTTTTTTGGGGGGGGAAATCCCTAAGCCCCGGGGTCACAATTTCTTCAAAAATCTGACTTTGGGCCATTCATTCAAAAATGGTGCCAAACGGTAGCAAATTCTCCCCTGCGAGGTTTGGTGGTTGAAACAGAAGTCTTTCTATCTCAGGAAAAGAAATCAGCCCTCAACAACTTAACCTGAAGAATTTTTTTTTAGGAAAAAATCCCTAAACCCCAGGGTCACAATTTCTTCAAAAATCTGACTTTCCGCCATTCATTCAAAAATGGTGCCAAACGGTTGCAAATGCTCCCCTGAGAGGTTTGGCGTTCGAAACAGAAGGCTTTTTATCACAGGAAAAGAAATTAACCCTTGACACCTTAACCGGTATAAAAATCTGTCTTTCGGCCATTCATTCAAAAATGGTGCCAAACGGTTGCAAATGCTCCCCTGAGAGGTTTGGCGGTCGAAACAAAAGGCTTTTTATGACAGGAAAAGAAATCAGCCCTCGACAACTTAAGCTGCAGAATTTTTTTTTTTTCAAAAAATCCCTAAGCCACAATTTCATCAAAAATCTGACTTTCGGCCATTCACTCAAAATGGTGCCAAACGGATGCAAATGCTCCCCTGAGAGGTTTGGTGGTGGAAAAGAAGGCTTTTTATCACAGGAAAAGAAATCAGCCCTCAACAACTTAACTTGCAGATTTTTATTATTTTTTTTGAAAAAATCCCTAAGCCCCGGGGTCACAATTAGATCAAAAATCTGACTTTCGGCCATTCAGTCAAAAATGGTGTCAAACGGTTGCAAATGCTCCCCTGAGAGGTTTGGCGGTCGAAACAGAAGGCTTTTTATCACAGGAAAAGAAATTAACCCTTGACAACTTAACTGGAAGAAAAAGATTTTTTTATAAAAATCCCTAAAATCTGACTTTCGGCCATTCACTCAAAAATGGTGCCAAACGGTTGCAAATGAGAGGTTTGGCGGTCGAAGCAGAAGGCTTTTTATCTCAGGAAAAGAAATCAGCCCTCGACAACTTAACTTGCAGATTTATTTATTTTTTTTGAAAAAATCCCTAAGCCCCGGGGTCACAATTAGATCAAAAATGGTGCCAAACGGTTGCAAATGAGAGGTTTGGCGGTCGAAACAGAAGGCTTTTTATCACAGGACAAGAAATCAGACCTCAACATCTTAACCGGCAGAAACAGATTTTTTTTGAAAAAATCCCTAAGCCCCGGGGTCACAATTTCATCAAAAATCTGACTTTCGGCCATTCACTCAAGAATGCTGCCATACGGTTGCAAGTGCTCCCCTGAGAGGTTTGGCGGTCGAAACAGAAGGCTTTTTATCACAGGAAAAGAAATCAGCCCTCGACAACCTGCAGATTTTTTTATTTTATTTTTTAAAAAATCCCTAAGCCCCAGGGTCACAATTTATTCAAAAATCTGACTTTCTGCCATTCATTCAAAAATTGTGCCAAACGGTTGGAAATGCTCCCCTGAGAGGTTTGGCAGTCGAAACAGAAGGTTTTTTATCTCAGGAAAAGAAATCACCCCTCGACAACTTAACCAGCAGAAAAAGATTTTTTTGAAAAAATCCCTAAGCCCCGGGGTCACAATTTCTTCAAAAATCTGACTTTCTGCCATTCATTCCAAAATTGTGCCAAACGGTTGAAAATGCTTCCTTGAGAGGTTTGGCAGTCAAAACAGAAGGGTTTTTATCTCAGGAAAAGAAATCAGCCCTCAACAACTTAACCGGCAGAAAAAGATCTTTTTGAAAAAATCCCTAAGCCCCGGGGTCACAATTTCATCAAAAATCTGACTTTCGGACATTCACTCAAAATGGTGCCAAACGGATGCAAATGCTCCCCTGAGAGGTTTGGTGGTGGAAAAGAAGGCTTTTTATCACAGGAAAATAAATCAGCCCTCAACAATTTAACTTGCAGATTTATTTATTTATTTTGAAAAAATCCCTAAGCCCCAGGGTCACAATTAGATCAAAAATCAGACTTTCGGCCATTCACTCAAAAATGGTGTCAAACGGTTGCAAATGCTCCCCTGAGAGGTTTGGCGGTCGAAACAGATGGCTCTTTATCACAGGAAAAGAAATCAGCGCTCAACAACTTAACCGGCAGAAAAAGATTTTTTTGAAAAAATCCCTAAGCCCCAGGGTCACAATTTCATCAAAAATCTGACTTTCGGACATTCACTCAAAAATGGTGCCAAACGGATGCACATGCTCCCCTGAGAGGTTTAGCGGTCGAAACAGAAGGCTTTTTATTACAGGAAAAGAAATTAACCCTCGACAACTTAACCGGCAGAAAAAGATTCTTTTGCAAAACTCCCTAAGCTCCGGGGTCAGAATTTCATCAAAAATCAGACTTTCGGCAATTCACTCAAAAATGGTGCCAAACGGATGCAAATGCTCCCCTGAGAGGTTTAGCGGTCGAAACAGAAGGCTTTTTATCTCAGGAAAAGAAATCATCCCTCGACAACTTAACCGGCAGAAAAAGATTTTTTTTAAAAAATCCCTAAGCCGTTGTGTCAGTGCGTGGGCCATGAAGTGGAATACCAAACAGTCCTTCCGTGAGACCAGACGACCATTAGGTCTGCACCCTCTGCAGCAGTAACTACACCATCGAGATCATGGAGAACAGGCCCACCATAGCAAAGTGCCTGTAGGTCTGGGTGAGTCCCCGAAGAGCGCCAAGCAGTTGAAGGCAACCTACTCATGGGCTGTAGTCAACCCAACTTGGCAGTGATACAATATGGTAGGCAAATGACTTGTGCCTTGCCAAAACAAGGGACAGAGATATGCATATCATAACCTCCAACATTTATCTCCTTAAAATTGGGACGTCCTAAGGAAAAGCAGGACATTCCAGGATCAAGTCAGAAACTGGGACAGCTTCTGTAAATCTGGGACTGTCCCTGGAAAATAGGGACACCTGGAAGGTCTGATATGTTCACTTAAACACCTCCGTGGAAATTTAGACAGTTTAAGTAGAAGTAAAATACATCTCACCATAGCAGGGAAGACCATGACCTGTGCATCTGTTCAGGAGCCTGTCCTGTTAGTATGCCATCTGCAGAGGGACAACTTCAAGGCCCCTGCATTTTTGTTTTGTTTTAACAAAGTCCACAATGATACCTACTGGGTTGTGCAACTTTTTGAAAAAATAATAATAATGTTTTTAATTCTATGATGCACAGGCAGCAAGTATAGCAAGTAACATGAACAGCACTGTCTGCCAAGAATCTGATCACTACTCCTGGCTACCTAAAAGCCACTTCTGTCAGCTGCCTCCACCCCCTTAATGAAAGTTAGTTCTGCATCTCAAAAATGCATAATAATGTATCCTTGCTTTCTTCCTGGACTGGAACAGCTTATCCCTTGGATAAGCATTTTAGAGCACACGTCATATCTCTGCTCACCATGGGATGGCAGCAAAGTAACACAGCTGGAAGAACAAAACCCAAAAGAGACCATCAACACATACTTATTTAAATATGGCTACATAGCCATGTACCTTTAAAGCGTATTCAAAACACATTCTGTCCTCAAAGAATTCTGGGCCCTGTAGTTTACGGGTTGCTGGAAAATGCAACTTCATGAAGGGTAAACTGCGTTGCCCATAATTCTTTGAGAAAAAGAATATACTTCAGATGTGCTTTAAAGGTACACTGTGCAGGTACACTGTTTAAGAGAGGCAGCTGACCCTTGGGTGGCAAGGAAGTTAAGGGTGTGCTAAAAGAAGGGCTCACCCAGACTTGCACTGCATTTGTAGGCACAGGTCTGGGCTTTAAAGCTCTGTGTCCAAGCATCAGCATCATTATTATTTAAATCCCAGTGCTTTCCCCAGGAAAGTCCATGTTTCACTACTAAATTGGAGCAAACAGCAATCGGGTTTTCAGCAGATGACTGGTTGCTCTGATTCACCAGAAAAATGTGGGTTTTCCCTGGGAAAGCACAAGGACCAAAAACCCACCCCCTACTCGGACACAGAGCTTTAAAGCTCTGAACTGGGCCTGTAAGTGCAAAAGGAAATCTGGATGAGCCTGTAAATAAGGAGAGTACAAAGGAGGGGAAGGAAGCCTTTTGCATCTTTCTTCACAGAAGAAGATAGAAGATCTCTGTGCTTAAACTAACTTTCTCAGGAAAGGAACCAAGGCATAGATTGAAATTCTGGAGCTTACTAACCAGTTTCTTTTTTTAAAAAAAAGAAAATCAAGCCCAGAATGGCACCCAATTGAGAGTTCTTAAATTAGGCAAATGTGAAATTGTTGATCTTCTAACAAAAAAAAAAATGTGTAGCTTCTCTGAAGTCAGTCTCCATAAGTCAGCGCTGGAAAGTGGCCAATCTAACACCAATATTTAGAAGAGGTTTGTTGTTCCAGGTTATTAGAGGCTGGTTTATCTAACATCTGTTCCAGTGGAGCCGGTAGAAAGCACAATTAAAGACAGAATTCTAAAGCATATAGAAGAACAAATCTCCATGAAGAAAAAAGCAACATGGCTTCTCAAGGGTACATTCTCATTCCCTAACCTTTTACAGTTTTTTGAGTGTGTTAATAAGCACATGGAGAAGAGAGAACCAGTAGACATTATATACTGAGACTTTCAAAAGGCTTTTGACTAAATCCCCACCAAAGACTGCTGGGCACTGGCGGAGGAAGAGGAGTACAGGGGGAGAGCACCACTCCCAGCAGCTTGATCCTGGTAGGGTGCCATCGTGGCTGTCCCCGCTGCCCCCGCTGGGTGCCACGCCCCTGCAGGTGGCATGCCCCGCCCCCGCCTGTTCTCCACTTCCCGGTGCTGGAGCATGAAGCTCCATAAGCTTAGCAGTCATGGGATAACAGGACAGGTCTCTTATATATCAAGTAAGTGCAGTTAAGAATGATGGCAGCAAATTCTTCAGGTTTGTAAGAATAAAACAGGATTGGAAGGAGCTCAAGGAAAAATCTCCAAACTGAGAAACGTAATTCAATGTAAGCTAGTACAAAAATGATGTGTATTGGGTTCAAAACTCCTAAATTCGCTTTCTCAAATTTCCAGATATACTGACTGGCCCCCAAAGGTGGCAATTCCTGGTGTAGACAACAGTCAGCCAATTGGATCGATGCTCTGACTCTGTCTAAGGAAATCTCTCTAAAAGCATAGCTGTTAACTTTTCCCTTTTCTTGCAAGGAATCCTATTCAGAATAAGGGAATTTCCTTTACAAAAAAGGGAAACGTTGACAGCTGTGTATAAAAGGGATCCAGGCCTGAGTAACCTCACTGCTAAATAACCCCCAGTGCAGGGGTCCTTGTAGTGCTGGAATGATTTTATGAATCGTTCCCGTGAAAAGGCATTCCCTACCATGCTC
Organism: Podarcis gaigeae; assembly: GCF_964106915.1. Taxonomy (NCBI): domain Eukaryota; kingdom Metazoa; phylum Chordata; class Lepidosauria; order Squamata; family Lacertidae; genus Podarcis; species Podarcis gaigeae. Next base: position 14,191,280 of record NC_139677.1, read on the forward strand.
CCTGTTAGGGGCTCACTCAATATTTCCAGTAGTTCAGAAGAAGAGGCCGTTCTCTCATCTGCGCAGCGAAGCATGTGCCTTTGCTGTAGGAAAATGCAAAATACTAATTGGCTGGCCAGCTTGCAAGGCATTTCTACACAAGAGAATACCTCAGGGCCAGAGCAAGGCTCGGCACGTGAAGAGAACATGTCATTTAAGGTGCCAGAAATGGCCTGAGCCTACGGAGTAAGAGTCAGCACCAACACTTTATGCAGCGTTTAACCCTTAAAATACACCCACCAAAGCTTATATGGAGGCTTAGGTCACTTTTTCTGAAAATGCTTCTCCCTATAAGCATGATGAAGGGACGCGGGTGGCACTGTGGGTTAAACCACAGAGCCTAGGATTTGCCGATCAGAAGGTCGGCGGTTCGAATCCCCGCGATGGGGTGAGCTCTCATTGCTCAGTCCCTGATCCTGCACACCTAGCAGTTCAAAAGCAAGCCAGTGCAAGTAGATAAATAGGTACCGCTCCGGCGGGAAGGTAAACGGCGTTTCCGTGCTCTGCTCTGGTTCACCAGAAGCGGCTTAGTCATGCTGGCCACATGACCCGGAAGCTGTATGCTGGCTCCCTCGGCCAGTAAAGCGAGATGAGCGCCGCAACCCCAGAGTCATCTACGACTGGGCCTAATGATCAGGTGTCCCTTTACCCTTTACCTATAAGCATGATGTTTATGCTTAGGCTGCATACACAAAGCACATCCTGCCACAAGAGCGTTTTCTGCATGAGACAAACACAAGAGTGTTTTCTGTATGAGGCAAACTATTTCCCATCATTTTCAGTAAAACTTGAACTTACCTGCTAATCCCAGTGGCTTCTGGTGCTCTGGAAAATGTTCACACCTAGTCCTTTTCTTTGGGTTGTGCTAGCATTCCCTGCCAGACAGAGCTGAGCATGGGAATTGCAGGTGCACTCAACCTACTGCTAGATTGGCCGCAATCTGGGTACCCAAATCTTTGCAGCAAATGACAGGTGTGAGCAATGACCGCTCCCCACTTAAAACGGGGGGCGCCTTTTGTGTGGACGCGTGCAGCCCTGGATCTGGAGTGGCCCCATCAGCATAGGCTTTGCCTTCCCTCAGGTGGGATACCTGGAGGTCCCCGCCTACCCCAGTGAGTTGTCCAATCCCACCTGGGGGAAGCGTTGCCAGGGAAACCAGGCCAGGTAAGGGGAGGGATTACCTGCCCACACAATAGAGGGTGGATCTTAACTGGCCGCAATCTGGGTACCCAAATCTTTGCAGCAAATGACAGGTGTGAGCAATAGAACAGGCAACCAAAACATGCTGGGAAAGATTTTAGGATGTCATCCTGCTCTCATGCCTAAGGGAGCCTTTAAGTTAAGAATTAGACCACAGTGAGAAATTGGACAGGGAAATGGGGCTTTTGTATCCCTAATATCTGTGTGGAAGAAGGGCATTTGATCGGTGCATGACAAGGTTTCCTCTTCCACACAGCCCATTACCAAGTACTAATTTGCATGCCCAGGGGTATCGTGATTTTTCTGTCTGGTGATGTTGATTTCCTCCCCCTTCCCTGGACCAATGCAACTGCAAACATTTCTTAAATAGATAAGTCACTCTAAAGCTTTATTTTCCTAGCCCTTTTCATTGCAAAATCATGAGTTATTTTCCCAAATTCATTTTTTTCTTACATGAGGAATCTGCTTCTAAGTAAGCACACCTAGGAATGGGCGATATGCTTTGTTCACCAGCATCACTGCCATACAAGAACTTATCAAAATGCATGGCATATGAATAAGAAACAGCCCATAACTGAAAGCTATGCATAGCCGTAGAGTCACTAATTGCAACACAGATTACTGCTTGCTTGCCTCCTGCTCCTGGATTTGAGAGCGAACCCACAAGAGTCATTGCGGTTCAGACCAAGGGTCCCGGACCCTTCACGCGTCCCTATTTTCCAGGGACACCCCTGATTTAGTGAAGCCATCCCAGTTTCTGATTTGATCCCGGAATGTTCCACTTTTCCTTAGGATGTCCATATTTTCATCAAAGAAATGTTGGAGGCTATGGAGTTATCTGACCCCCAAGCCAAGGAGATAAGTAACTACACAACCTTTAAAGGACTCCAGAAGGCAGCCCTGTACATGGAATATTTTTTAATGCTTAATGTTTTTATTATGTTTTTATTTATATGTTGGAAGCCACCCAGAGTGGCTGGTGCAATCTAGTCAGATGGGTAGCTAAACAAACAAACAAACAAACAAACAAACAAACAAACAGGACATCCCTATCTTCATTGGAGAAATGTTGGAGGGTATGGGATCCATTCCAACCAGATGCCTCTTTCATACCCTCCAACATTTCTCCAATGAAAACAGGGACATCCTATTCCATGATGATGATGATTTTATTATTTATTCCCCACCCATCTGACTTGGGTTGCTCCAGCCGCGCTGGGCAGCTTCCAACTCATATAAAAACATAATAAAACATTAAACATTTAAAAACTTCCATATACAGGGATGCCTTCAGATGCCTTCTGAAGGTTGTATGGTTACTTATCTCCTTGGCTTGGCGGTTGCGTAACTCCATACTCTCCAACATTTCTCCAATGAAAATAGGGACGTTCTAAGGAAAAACGGGACATTCTGGATCAAATCAGAAACCAGGACCATCGCTGGAAAACAGGGACACTTGGAAGGTCTGCTCTTGAAGCCCACCAGCAGGGTGTGAGGGCCACAGCCCTTTCCCACTGCCGCTCCTTAGCTCCTTAGTCCTCAGAGTCACACCCTCCTGAACCTAAAGGCTGCAAACAGTGAGAAAGGTATCAGAGCAGAATGCCAAAGAGGGCAGCTCTAGTGGCTGCTATATATATAAAGCCCTTAGCCACATACAAACAGAGCACTTTCATGAGCTATCAACTTACATGAATCTGGATTGGTATATTATAATTGCAGCTGGCAGCGAAAGCAGCAGAGGCACCTGGCTTTTGCGTTGCCACCCAGTGATATGATTAGGCTGTATGGATTGCTCAGCCGCTGAGGCTTGTCACATTCTGCTCAAAACAAGGGAAGGGGGAAGGAAGCTTGCAATGAGTCCCCAGGTAACTGGTATTCCTCTGCTCTCTAACTTTAGATATTTATTGTGTGTAATAAGGATCTGTTTATAGTGTTGGAGAGGTGGGATAATTCAACTCTCTTTTTAAAGGTTTCATTTACAATGTGCTATTTATACTATAGGAGATGAGAAGATGGAAAGACCATTATAGTTTGGTTTTTCGCACAAATCTTACTTTGGCTTAAAATAGACCGGGAATATCAAATAGTTACCTTTAGTAAAGTAATTGTTAAATTATGGAAACCGGGAGAAACTGATGTAAAATGCTTTTTTTTAAAAAAAAAAAAACATGACCAAAAAAATAATACCAGCGCAAATTGCCTTGATTCTACCTGGTTGGTGTCACATTGCAGATTTGACAACCAGATTTTAGGAACATAAAGGTCTATTATCCTTCTAATTGACCCTTCAAACAATTCCCCTCTGCCTCTGGGTAAGTGATAAATCCTTGGAAGCAGTTGGACTGTTATGTTATGGACATCTATAGCAGATTTGTGGCAATTAATCATCTCTGCTTCCTAAATATGACCGAAAAAAGACATTGGGTGGGTGGAAGGAGCAAATTAACTAAAAATGTTTCTATATTTGCTTTGAAGGTGTGTAGAATTTCAATATTCACCGTTGGATATTTCGAGCTGAGGAATGACTTGAAAGTTGATTTCAGAATAAACTAATTTTGCAGCATGCTCTTAAGCATTTGCTCTGAAGTTCCATTTCATTTTAGAGGGACTTGCATGTGTTCCCACCCGGGCCCCTGCGACCCTTGGACAAAGGGTGATATAGATATTTAAACAAACAAACAAATAAATAAATAAATAAGCTTGCTTGGTTGCTGAGGATTGTAGTAAAAAATACTTCAAAAGAGCTGATCAACGTGAGGCTCGATTTTGCTGTAATCTTTTATCATCACAAAGTACTTGTAGGATCCTGTTCCTGGCATAGCAGATGGGAAACTGAGACACAGAGAGAGGACGATTTCCTCATAACCTCCAGCTGCCCAGATTTACCAGATTTACTGGGGACCAACCAGATTTTCTGCTGCCAATCCTTGGTAAATGACTGTCCCATGGTTTGGGGGGGTTTTTTAGGGGAGGGTGCCTTTTGAGGCAAATGTATGGTTGCACGCAGCCATTAAAAGCCTACTTTCAGTTATTGATGCTCCAGTTCAGATTACTGTAATGTTTTATATGTGGGGCTGCCCATGCAGCTGTTTTCAGAAAACCCAGACATTTAGCAAAATTAAAAAAATCTGCCCGGATGGCGATTTTACCTCTGAAAAAGAGGACACGTCTGGGAAAGTCCGGACATTTGGCAACACTTACATTTACCTCAACTAAACATAGGATTGCTGTCTACCAGTCAAGCTGAGTTGGTGTTTCTATGGTCCTACGGAGAGGATTTGAGCATAATTTATATTCGCTCTGTCATCTAAACCACTTCTTTGTCTTTTCCCCCTCAAAGAATTGAATATGACAACCGTGGGCACCAAACCTGGAGGCATGGCTAATTTCTCCTCTTTGCAGAGTCCATGGAATGCCTTCGGAAACTGCACTGGCGAAGGCGCAATATTTCAGGACATCTATATCCCTCTAATTTATAGCGTTCTCTTTCTGGTGTGCTTTCCTGGGAACATTATTGTCATTTCTGTGTATGTCTTCAAAATGAGGCCCTGGAAAAGCAGCACTATCATTATGCTAAACTTGGCCATTACAGACCTGCTGTACGTGTCTTGCCTTCCATTCCTGATACAATACTACACCAGTGGAGAAAACTGGATGTTTGGAGCATTCATGTGCAAGCTTGTCCGCTTCAACTTTTACTTCAACACGTACAGCAGCATCCTCTTCCTCACCTGCTACAGCCTCTTCCGTTTTATTGTCGTCGTCTACCCAATGAACTGCTTTTCCATTCAGAAACGGAGATGGGCCGTTGCCGCCTGTGCTGTAGTTTGGGTTGTTTCCCTGTTGCTGGCCAGCCCGATATTCCACGTGATTACGACGCAACAAAACGCCCACCGATGGATTTGCCAGGATCTTACTAACTCTGCAGACTTGTTCACGGTGAGGTGGTATAACTGGCTCCTAACGACATTTGCTTTCTTCCTGCCTTTGGTAACTGTCACTCTTTGCTATGCTGTGATTATCTGCACCTTGGCAAGAGGGCCTCACACTGGCACCGCTTACAAGCAAAAGGCTCGCCTGCTGGCTATGGTCCTCCTGGCTGTCTTCTATGTCTGTTTCTTGCCATTTCACATCTTCAGAGGAGTTCGCATTGAGCTAACTATCCACCCTGCGAGCTGCCACACAATGCGGAGAGTCCAGGATATTTTTACTGTGACCCAGTCCTTAGCATCACTGAATACCTTTGGCAACTTAATACTTTATGTTGCATTGGGTGATAACTTCCAGCAGGCCATTCTTTCTGTCTGCAAACTGATCGTGAAGACAAATAAGAAATAGATAAGGAGGAAAAGTGATGTGACTTGCCCAAAGCATGAAAGAATAGGTTGCATTTGCTGTTGCCCTAAACCTGTGTAATTTCAGCAGAGGCATAAGACTTCTTCATGTGCAAAAGCTTCCATGTATTCCTGGAAATAAAATGTATGGATCCACTTTCCTTTGTTTCCCAGAACATAAGGTGTGTATCAGTTGCTTTTGATTCATGGCATTGCTTTTGATCCTCTTCATATTGAAGGAGTTGTGTTAAACAGAGTTGTTTAGGAAGTGATCCTATAGCAAGTTATGCAAACCTTGAACAGGCTAGGATCCAGTGGATTTGGCTTAACTCCAGCATCCTCAACTTAGTCAGAGCTAAGTCAGTGTAAATCAGAGGGGACGTAGGCTAGATCCTAAGCCCATCTAGCTTCATCATATTATGTAGGAACCCAGCTTAAGCCAGCAAAACAGGTGGCATAACTCAAACACTATTTTGAAAGCTTGTTTTCCCCGACAGGCTTAGGCCAGCTCAAGCCAGCGGTAAACCCAGTGCTGAGTGGAGTTTGCATCTGGTGTAACTTTACACCAGCTGAACTTACGCCGGTTTGGTTCACACCAGCTTCTTGTGCATAGGATTGTTCTCTTTGCCACTGAGTCCTGCTGGAATAAAATCAGTTCAGTTTTTGACACCACACATAACTTTACAGTGGATTCTTATGGCCACAAAGTAGTTTTATGGGTCTGTCCTTCCCCCACCACATAAACTCACCTGTGTTTTCTGGGTGCATGCTAAACAAGAACCTGGAACCCTTCTGGTTGGTGGCATGGGCCCCTTGAGATCCCAGGGTGGAAGATCCCTGCAGCCTATTAATTCTCTCAGCTGAGCTATAACACACACAGCAAAAGTTTGAAATAAAGCTCAAGCACATGAGCCTCTTATTGTAGTTGAAGCAGCAAATAACATTTTAGAGAACATATGTATGCGTTTATATATGTATAAGGCACATTTGAGTGTGATAGAATCAGGATTGTGTTTGTGATGCAGTTCATCAGAGGCACATGTTATTAGATAGTTCACTTCTCAAGCTTCTTTCAACAAGGACATGCTGATAATTTCTATTTTGGGTTGATAACTGACCAATATTCCGGCCCCCATCAAAATTTGCATCAACGAATGCAGATATTCACAAAACTTCAGAACTCAAAGTTGCAGTTTCTTCTCGAGGAGACCTCATTATTACATTGGGTCTGACAATGACAACACTGCCTTCAATCACTAGAACCCTATTCCCTGCCAGGCGCTTAGAACATTACAGCAAGGTTTTCTTTCTAAGTGTGCTGAAGCTCTAACGCAGGGGTCGGCAAAGTTTTTGTCGCTTGGGCCGGTTCATGGCCCCGCAGACGCAGCGGTGGGCCACAGTGTGTGCGTGCGCACACACGCATGTGCAAACGCTATTTCTGGTGTAGAGGAGGTGTGTGCAGCTTCCCATTGGCTGCAGGAGCTAATGGGAAGCCGGCCAGCGTTGTGGAAGGAGGTCCCCACTCTGCTCCACGCTGGTTTAGCGTGGTGCACGGGAGCTGACTGAGCAGGTGGCGGGGGTCAATGGGCTGGTTAAACGACCCCCATGGGCCACCTGTGACCCATGGGCCTTAGGTTGCCGACCCCTGCTCTAACCTTTAGAGGGCCAGACTTGCAGTGGGAAAACCTGGGTTTTAAAGGTCACTGGGTGACTGTGAATCAGTTACTGTCTCTCTGCCTAATCTCACTGGGTTGTTGTAAGGGGGGAAATAGGAGCAGGGAGTCGTGGATGCAACCCTGAGCTCCTTAAAGGAAAGACGGAGCTTAAATGTAATAAATCAGTGTTCCCCACAAATGGGTCTCCAGCTGTTTTTGGACTACAATTCCCATCATCCCTAGCTAGGCAAGACCAGTGGCTGGGGGGTGGGAATTGTAGTCCAAAAACAGTTGGAGATCCAAATTTGGGAAACTCTGTAATAAATAAATGAATGGAAAGTTCCCCTTTACTTAGCCTGACTCAACTCCCTAAATCTTAATCTCATGGGCAGCGTCAGAATCTGGAGTGCCAGGAAGCCAGGGCTTTCTAAGCATTTAGCTTCTGATTAGAGGACTTCTTCCCATATACCAATATTCCTCCTGCACACTGATTTTACTTTGCTTTTTCTTCTGATGCAGTTTCTGAATTTGTTTCTGATTTTATGTCCATGTTGTATTTCATATTTATGGCTTTGTTTGATTAAAAAAAAGATCTGCAGACCTCCTGCAGGACTTGTTGTTAACGCGCGCTATAAAAACATTGTAAATAAAATAAATAAAATTTGCCCAGATTGTGACTTGTGCCAACCCTCTGCTGCCAAGCACAACAGGTCTGAAGTCATAGGAACATACAAAGATCCCTGCTGAATCAGACCACTCAAGTTGTAGGGTTGGTTCCAGTTGGGAAGAGCAATCCAAATTATAGGAAGCCAGTGTAATTTACACCGGGGTAAATTATGCCAGTCCAACCTGTCCCATTTCCAAACTCTGTTTGGGAGCAGGTCTACTTGTGAAGCGGAAACTACAACTAATCCAGAATGCGGCAGCCAGACTGGTGACTGGAAGCGGCCGCTGAGACCACATAACACCGGTCTTGAAAGACCTACACTGGCTCCCAGTACATTTCCGAGCACAATTCAAAGTGTTGGTGCTGACGTTTAAAGCCCTAAACTGCCTCGGTCCAGTATACCTGAAGGAGCGTCTCCACCTCCATTGTTCTGCCCAGATACTGAGGTCCAGTGCCGAGGGCCTTCTGGTGGTTCCCTCGCTGCGAGAAGCCACGTTACAGGGAACCAGGCAGAGGGCCTTCTCGGTAGTGGCACCCGCCCTGTGGAACCTCCCTCCACCAGATGTCAAAGAGAAAAACAACTACCAAACTTTTAGAAGACATCTGAATGCAGCCCTGTTTAGGGAAGCTTTTAATGTTTAATAGGTTATTGTATTTTAGTGTTTTGTTGGAAGCCGCCCAGAGTGGCTGGGGAAACCCAGCCAGATGGGCGGGGTATAAGTAATAAATTATTATTATTATTATTATTATTATTATTATTATTATTATTATTACCACCTGCCGGTTGAAATAGCCCAAGCCTGGAAGAAGGAAAACAAGCTTAAAATTGCACGACCCTTTTTGCCAGGGTAACTTCCGCTGAGTTGCTAGCTCACGTGACTAAGCTGAACGAAGTTTGGAATAGGGGTAAGTCTCTCCCCTCCTTCACTCTCCTGCCCTGTCACACTCCCACCAGCCCAGAAAGCCCTACTTTCATGACTCGCTGCAGCTTTAGCTCAGACAATGAGCTTCGACTGAGCCAGGAGGGGAGACTTATGTCTGTTCCAGACTCTACTCCTGCTGGCAGATCTTGGGTTTGGATTGCTCCCTTGGGCACAATGATCACAATGCAAGGAATGGACATGAGGGCTTAACTAGATGTGCAACACCAAGAAAGGGAGCAGTGATCTGGATCAGGGACACAGCACAGAGGTGCCCCCTTTCTGTTCTGGCCTGTGAATAAACAAGAGCTGTTTGAAGAATTGCTGTGTCGTCTGATATGTTCACCCACAACTTAACACTGGTGTAGTTAAGAGCCAGTGTGGTGTAGTGGTTAAGAGCGGTGGACTCGTAATCTGGGAAACCGGGTTCGTGTCTCTGCTCCTCCACCTGCAGCTGCTGGGTGACCTTGGGCCAGTCACACTTCTCTGAAGTCTCTCAGCCCCACTCACCTCACAGAGTGTTTGTTGTGGGGGAGGAAGGGAAAGGATAATGTTAGCCGCTTTGAGACTCCTTCGGGTAGTGATAAAGCGGGATATCAAATCCAAGCTCTTCTTCTTCTTCTTCTTTCCCACAGCCCTAGTTTAAATGAGGAGGCCCCACTATGGCTTTTTGAAAAACAAAAGCATTCTTCTGCCATGTAATGCCTAGTTATCTCCTGAAGTGCAAACGTTTGGCGCTAAGAAAGTGGCTTGGTTTCCAGGGAGTGCATGGATCCACAAAGCCTTCTTTGCTTGTAATATTTCATTCGGAACCCAACCACACGGACAGCGCAGATTCTTTTATTGGGCTGACAAAAACTTCCAAAGGCCTACAAACCATCTCTGTACTATCTAAATCAACCAGGACCACAAATAAATATAGCAGGGTTTCTGATACACAATATTTGCAAAGGGTTAGTGTCAATCAGCACACAAAAGGGGGGAAAAGCCATGCAAATATCTGGCTGGTGCATATCACACCAATTCATTGGCACTGCGAAGCATTACAAACAGAGATCTGCACTGCAGAACTGAGCCCCCTGCTCTGGTTGGTGACAGATTTGCATAAACAAAACCTAAGGAATAGCAGTCAGCATGACTTCATATACAAGAAAGATGGGGCGGGGAGGGAGGGAAAACCCAAGGGTGCAGAGATTCTGGCCACATAGCTTTGTGTCAACTGTAATTTTCCATGAGTGTGAGGTGATGGCCTGCCTCTGGAGTTATCGTAAGACTACAGGCAATTTCCAGTTAGCAGCAGCTGTCTTGGGGCCAACCAGGATATCTCAGTTGGTGGAGCATGAAAGTCTTTATCTCATGGTCATGAGTTTGAGACTCACGTTGGGCAAAAGATTCCTCCATTGCAGAGGGTTGGATGATGACCCTCGTGTTAGAGGCAAGAAATCAACTTCCTCTTTGAAGAAAAAGAGTTTGGATTGGATATCCCGCTTTATCACTACCCGAAGGAATCTCAAAGCGCCTAACAATCTCCTTTCCCTTCCTCTCCCACAACAAACACTCTGTGAGGTGAGTGGGGCTGAGAGACTTCAGAGAGGTGTGACTAGCCCAAGGTCACCCAGCAGCTGCATGTGGAGGAGCGGAGACACGAACCTGGTTCCCCAGATTACGAGACTACCGCTCTTAACCACTGCATCACACTGGCTCATAAATAGTTTATGGAAGTGTTGTCAGCTTTAAGAAGAACCTACACTAGGCCTTTGCAGGGCTCCTATCTGTCCCAGCATCCTATTCCTCACACTGGCCAGCCAGATGCCTATGGAAGCCCACCAGTGCAGGAATCCACACTTGCTCTTTGCCCTCTAGAAGAAGGTATTCAGTTGTCAGGCTACCTCTGATAACTGGAAGCAGTATATTGCCATCATGGCTAGCAGTGGCTGATAACCTTAACCATCATGACTTTGTAAAACCCTTTCAAAGCCATCGTCACTACCTCTCATGGGAGCCAATTCCATAGTTTAACCAGGCACAGTGTGAAAAAGTATTTTCTCTGTCTTGAACCTTCTAAAATTCAACTTCACTAGATAGCACCAGCAGGGGCGGCCCAAGACAGTCAGATAACTGCGGTACAAATAAAAAAAATATATTATCAGTAAAGAGGTTCTGGAACGCACCATGAATGCCTCCCTTGTTCTCTTATACAGTGGAACCTCGTGTTACAGATGCTTCAGGTTACAGAAGCTTCAGGTTACAGATTCTGCTAACCCAGAAATAGTACCTCGGGTTAAGAACTTTGCTTCAGGATGAGAACAGAAATTGTGCGGCGGCAGCATGGCAGCAATGGGAGGCCCCATTAGCTAAAGTGGTGCTTCAGGTTAAGAACAGTTTCAGTTTAAGAACGGACCTCCGGAACGAATTGAGTTCTTAACCCGAGGTACCACTGTAATGGCAATGGCGGCCACCTGAGAGGTGAGTTCCAGCTGGAAAAAAGCCGTTATTATTATTATTATTATTATTATTATTATTATTATTATTATTGCTGCACCTGAGGCAAACCACAAAATGCCCTCCCTGCCAATAAGTAAGGGGAGGGAATGAAGATCTACATCAGGTGTAAGTGAGAAAATAAAATGAACCGATTCCTCTCAGTCAAACTGGGACTCATAGGCTGTCATGGGGGCGGGGAGGTATCACTCAGAATCATGAAGGGTGGGTGCAGAGCCGTGGAGATCCCAGAAGGCAGAGATCACCATTTCCTCAGGAATAGTGTGCACAAATATGGCAATTTCATTTTTTAGAGTTTGGTGCTGTGGGTTAGGTTTGGGTTGCAAATCTCACATGATTCACTAGCTAATCTCTCCACCGATTTTACATTCTTAAATTGGTAGTGCTCTTTCAAGTGGTAGCTTGGGCTGCCCTACTTTGTTTAGGTATATCAAAACATTGGTTGCCCACACCTGTTTAGCAGGGTCATGGTGTCCCATGGAAATGTATTTCATTTGACTATGTGGGTGAATGGTAAAACTGTAGACGAAAAATGGATAAGGTGTGCGTACACAAATGCTGTAATTTATACAAAAATTTGGTTATGTGATTTTCGTTGAAAATAAATGCCAAGTCAACATGACTGCATTGGGCAACTAGTTGAGAACTATCGCATCTGATGGCTCCCAAACGTTTTATTTGCAAAAGGTGAGATGGGGCGAAAAAGATTTCGAGCACAAATGTAAGAGAGGCGGGACCAAACCTGTAGTTCTCCTGGAGGCCTCAGGTTTTCACTACCTCCAAACAAAGTTCTGTAAAATGGGGAAGGTAAATACCTGCCTTCATATTCAATGAAAGATCCATTCATTTTAAGTATTTTAAACCTTTCTCTTCAGTCAGAAAAGGCTCTTAGAGTGGCTTACAGCAGTCAATAAGTACCTGACCTCAGGTTCAGACCCTCCAAGTGCTCCTATTTTCCTGGGATAGTCCCGGATTTACAGAAGCCATCCTGGAATGTTCTGGTCTCGGAATGTTCTGCTTTTCCTTAGGACACCCCTAGTTTCACTGGATAAATGTTAGAGCGTATAGTTATGTGACCCCCGAGCCAAGGAGATAAGTAACTATACAACCTTTAGAAGACACCTGAAGGCAGCCCTGGAAAGTTTAAAAAAATGTTTAGCAGTCTTCAAACTTCTCAGATCTGGGACACACCTTCAGTCCAAGCATGGAGATGCATGTCTTAAGTTGTTACTATACTGCATTGATTTAAAAAAAACAATATTGGAGGTAGTTTTGCTGCTGCAACCCACCAAAGCTCAGAGGGCCCTACCCACCAGCTGAAGACTCGTCGTATGGGTAGATTACATGTTCTGGGACACAAAAAAACAGGGGAGGCAGACATAAATACTCCTCTTCACACTATCTGCTATGTCTTGTAGAGAATACACACACACACGCACACACAGTGTATTACATTTTTATTCAGATGGCAAAAACAGAACAGTCCACAAGCAGGGTGTCCTCATAGATCATTGCTCACTCAGTATGTAAAAACTCATTTCAAGAAGGAAGGAGCAAGCAGTCAATGTAGTGCAGAACAACTGAGCAAAGGGGTTGTTTCATCTCATAGGCAACTGGGCCCAAATATTGTCTCTTGTCAGGTTTTCTTTCTTCATCTCATCTATCAGCAGCAGAGCCAGAGATGACTCAATTCTGGGTGGAGATGGGCTTTGCTAAGCCAAGATGCAGGTGTCACCAAGTTATTCACCTATGCACAGATCACAAACCAGAGGTTGTCATTCAAACAAACATCTCTGTTTAAATAAAAAAGGGAGACTAACCTCCAGCCAAACCACAGTGGAGGGAAACACAATCAGAACATCAGCCAAAGATTCTACTCGATCTACTGTTTAAAGCCAGTGTTTGCTCATCATTGCTCATTTACTACTTCATATATTCCAAGGCGACTAGAAGCACAAACAAATTCCTATTCTCACCTCAATACCTTGCATTTGAAAGATTGTGGATCTTGACGGCAGTGGGAGAATTATAATTAGGGGTGCTTGGGGGAAGTTGATTCATTTTGCATTTCAAGGTACTTCCTGAAACAATATGTGAACTGAAACACGTCAGTCTTTCGGAGTTCATACATTTCTGAATTTTGCAATGTAGTTCTCCAATCAAGTAATGTGTGCAAATGTGGTTATACTGGGGTAAAGTAGGTATAAAAATGCAGGTACCAGTGAAAATTACTTGCAAAAATACATTGTATTTTGGGAAACGGCTTTACTAAAAAGGATTTTTTTCATCAAAACTGCATAAACAATGTGTGCTTTAGGAGAAAATTGGGACAAACAGGTATCTTCACTTGAATGGGCAAAACAGAGAAATCAAATACCTGGAAAAAGAACAATGGGTTCCCTTACAACTCCACTGTCCACACCTCCAACAATATTTCCAATTCTGGATTCCAGTTTCATATACATCTAAGGCTAGCCTTGGATATTAAATATTGTGCATATAAAAGTAAGATGATAGAAAAGGCTACAACACCAATTTTCTGTATACAGAGAATCTTTTGTACAGGGGCGGAACATTACTGTGTTTTTACTGTATATTCCTTTCGTATTCATGTGCTGTTTGCTGCTTTGGGGGCCTTTGGGCTAAAAAGAGAGATATAAATAAACCATAGCACAACATAACATTTAATTATGCAGTAGGAAACGATATAGTCTAGGAGCTGCTTGACCATAACAGCTGCTGTTTTTACGGTTTTCAGGAACAACCTTATGTGCAATGCTTGGGTGCGGGGAGTGTGTAGGGCCTTAAATGAAACCCACAAGCCCCATTCCCAAATGCCCGGGGTCAGCTTCCACACACTGGAATCTTGGGGAGCTGCCCAAGCCTCAGCAGAACCCATAACTGATATCTCCTCAGACGTTCCTTCATCCCAAGACCAGCACTCTGAGCGCCACCGGCTTCCCCACTAGAACATTACTCTGGTGCATTGTGTAGAATTAAAAGTGCATCTAGAGCCAAGCATTCTTCACTAACTGGAACTCTGGTATGGCTGTTGTTGGGCTGCTGCTGCCTCCGTCAGGTAAGCCCACCAGAGCACAGAGATGGAAGAACCCCATCCCCCTGGGAACCTTGCCCAAGGGAGGCTCAAATCTGGAACTGCCCCTGCTAATTCTGCTTAGCTTTAGCCAAATCACACCCCCCTAGGGCCTTTTAAAAGAGTAGCTAAGGGATCTGTATCAAAGTGAAGGTGACTAGATCCCCTTTGCCCTTCACCCCATAATTCAAGCACTGGTGATGTGATCATATTGATCAGAAAGGAAGATGCAATTAGCAGAGGCATGCTGAATATTTATTTTACTGCACTGATGTGTTTTCTTAGGTGTGTCAAGTGATAAGTCATTCTATTGTAACAGCCTCTGGCTAGATCAAATAATAAGTATTGTGCTGTAATAATAATTTTACTTTGAAATTACTCCTCTGCAGGAAAAATGATCTAGACACAATGCCTTGTTTTGGTGTTTTTGTACATTGGTTTGCTGCCCTTAACCACATGAGGGAGCAGGAAAGCTTTGTATTACTTTCTTCAAAAAGTAATATCCCTATCCCTATCTTCAAAAAGGGGGAAAGAGAGGACCCAAATAATTACCGCCCAGTCAGTCTGACATCAATACCAGGGAAGATTCTGGAGCAGATCATTAAGCAAACAGTCTGTGAGCACCTAGAAAGGAATACTGTGATCACCAATAGTCAGCATGGATTTCTGAAAAATAAGTCATGTCAGACTAACCTGATCTCATTTTTTGACAGAATTACAAGCCTGGTAGATGAAGGGAATGCAGTGGATGTAGCCTACCTTGATTTCAGCAAGGCATTTGACAAGGTGCCCCATGATATTCTTGTAAAGAAGCTGGTAAAATGTGGTCTTGACTATGCTACCACTCAGTGGATTTGTAACTGGCTGACTGACCGAACCCAAAGGGTGCTCATCAATGGTTCCTCTTCATCCTGGAGAAGAGTGACTAGTGGGGTGCCACAGGGTTCTGTCTTGGGCCCGGTCTTATTCAACATCTTTATCAATGACTTGGATGATGGACTGAAGGGCATCCTGATCAAATTTGCAGATGACACCAAACTGGGAGGGGTGGCTAACACCCCAGAGGACAGGATCGCACTTCAAAACGACCTTGACAGATTAGAGAACTGAGCCAAAACAAACAAGATGAATTTTAATAGGGAGAAATGTAAAGTATTGCACTTGGGCAAAAAAAAATGAGAGGCACAAATACAAGATGGGTGACACCTGGCTTGAGAGCAGTACATGTGAAAAGGATCTAGGAGTCTTGGTTGACCACAAACTTGACATGAGCCAACAGTGTGACGTGGCAGCTAAAAAAGCCAATGCAATTCTGGGCTGCATCAATAGGAGTATTGCATCTAGATCAAGGGAAGTAATAGTGCCACTGTATTCTGCTCTGGTCAGACCTCACCTGGAATACTGTGGGCACCACAGTTCAAGAAGGACACTGACAAACTGGAACGTGTCCAGAGGAGGGCAACCAAAATGGTCAAAGGCCTGGAAACGATGCCTTATGAAGAACGGCTAAGGGAGCTGGGCATGTTTAGCCTGGAGAAGAGGAGGTTAAGGGGTGATATGATAGCCATGTTCAAATATATAAAAGGATGTCACATAGAGGAGGGAGAAAGGTTGTTTTCTGCTGCTCCAGAGAAGCGGACACGGAGCGATGGTTCCAAACTACAAGAAAAAAGATTCCACCTAAACATTAGGAAGAACTTCCTGACAGTAAGAGCTGTTTGACAGTGGAATTTGCTGCCAAGGAGTGTGGTGGAGTCTCCTTCTTTGGAGGTCTTTAAGCAGAGGCTTGACAACCATATGTCAGGAGTGCTCTGATGGTGTTTCCTGCTTGGCAGGGGGTTGGACTCGATGGCCCTGGTGGTCTCTTCCAACTCTATGATTCTATGATTCTATGATTCTGTGATTCTACTTGAGAAGCCTGCAGAAGCCTTCCTTCAGGAAGTGGTTTCTACCACAGAAGTCTTAGCTTCTTTTGCTATTTGCTGTATTTTTTTTTAAAAAATCATGCTCACACCCAAAGGGTTTGAGGCAGCTTCAACTGCCTAAATTTCCATCTAGGTCACAACAAAGGGGCAGGCACCAGTTCAGAACTAATACTGGGCCTGACTCTGACCAAGGGAGATAAAGCTGGGTGTGGTTCCGCATAACAATGGTATTGTACAGCAAGACTCCATACCGCTCAACAGTCCCGTTTTGTGCCAGAGCACTGGACCAAAAGGGGCTCGGTTTTTGCTCTCATAAAGGTAAAAGGAAAAGGTACCCCTGCCCATAGGGGTCAGTCTTGCCAGACTCTAGGGTTGTGCGCTCATCTCACTCTATATGTCGGGAGCCAGCGCTGTCCGCAGACACTTCCGGGTCACGTGGCCAGTGTGACAAGCTGCATCTGGCGAGCCAGCGCAGCACACAGAACGCCGTTTACCTTCCCGCCGGTAAGCGGTCCCTATTTATCTACTTGCACCTGGGGGTGCTTTCGAACTGCTAGGTTGGCAGGCGCTGGGACCGAACGATGGGAGCACGCCCCGCTGCGGGGATTCGAACCGCCGACCATGCGATCAGCAAGTCCTAGGCGCTGAGGTTTTACCCACAGCGCCACCCGCGTCCCTTTTGCTCTCATGCTCTGACACAAATCATCTGGTTCACACCAGAGTGATGGACCAAAAGACCAAAAAAATGAGCGGCTTGATTTTGATCTGTGGGATGTTGAAGGGTATGAGACTCCAGACGACTGTGCTGTTTATCAAATAGGAAGATGGAAGAGCTTGCTTTGGGATGTCCATGAAAATATGCCTCATTTTAGCCAAAGGTAATTTTGTGTGTGTGTGTGTGTGTGTGTGTGCATTTTAGATTATAGAAATCTCTAATAAGTAGGCCCGTTTAAACCAGGGGTGGTAGACCTTCTCCAGTTGTGGTAACTCCAGCTCCCATCAGTCCAAGCTAGCGCAGCCAACAGTCAGGGATGATGGGAGTTCACGCTGACTGAGAGGGACCATGTGCATCGCTGTCCAGGTGTCTGAACAACTGAAGGGGCATAGGCAGTAAGGTCTTGCCTGATGTTCTTGGCTGAAGCTAGGCACAGTGTGCCATTTCATGCATTGTGTAGCATCCCATGAGTTGGGAATGGGCATACAGATGGGACCAGGGCACTTCGTCAGGAGAGCTTAGCTTTACCATTTCTCTTTCTTGCTGCACTAATCTGTCTAAAGGTAAAGGTAAAGGTACCCCTGCCTATACGGGCCAGTCTTGCCAGACTCTGGGGTTGTGCGCCCATCTCACTCAAGAGGCCAGGGGCCAGCGCTGTCCGGAGACACTTCCGGGTCACGTGGCCAGCGTGACATCGCTGCTCTGGCGAGCCAGAGCCGCACACGGAAACACCGTTTACCTTCCCGCTGGTAAGCGGTCCCTATTTATCTACTTGCACCCGGAGGTGCTTTCGAACTGCTAGGTTGGCAGGCGCTGGGACCGAGCAGCGGGAGCGCACCCCGCCGCAGGGATTCGAACCGCCGACCTTTCGATCGGCAAGTCCTAGGCGCTGAGGCTTTAACCCACAGCGCCACCTGCGTCCCACTAATCTGTCTGCTTCTCTGCAAATGGTAACCAGACTCAGCTAATCAGCCTTTATGTGCAATTTAGGCTTTCCAAAGCAAGCTAGTCCTGGTCTTTATGACCAGAAGCAGGCGAGCTATGGGCGTTGCATGCCATTTCTTGCTGTACATAAATTAAGTGCATAGCCTTTCTCCAAAGGTGTGCTTGTTGCCTCTGAATCAGAACGAACAGGGAGCTTCTGGAAAAACAAAACATAGCCTGCTGGAACAAAATTAAGTGTACTTGGATGTTTGCCTGCCTGATTCTTCCTCTTTATTTCATCTTGGTTTGATGTAAATGTTACTGTTATTTTTAATGGGGGTTTTTTTTTTGGGGGGGGGGGAGTCTCTTCAAACAACTCATATTATGAACCCATCTCCCTTTTCCTCTCATCCAACCACTTCACCGAGTGCTGCATTTCACTTTGTGTTTTCAAGCAATACGTCCTTTTCCCAGCAGCAGTCAAATCTTCCCAAAGGACAAATAGATTTTTATTCCTCCCCCCTTTAAACTAGCTTATTGCCTAGAATAGATATCTGAGAAACACATGCACACGGTTCTCTAATCCTTATAATCTATAATCTATAATCCTTTACCACCCACATGCTCCTGTTTTCGAAAGGCAAGCTGCTAATTAGAATGCAGATTACTATAGCTGGAATTTATGGTAGCAGAATGTCAGTGTAACAGCAACTCTTAGCAGAAATGTGAAACCAACCTCTCCTTGAGAACTTCTCTACATGAGATAATTTTCTAATCCTTCCTTAAAGCCTTCCTTCCAATAGCTGGGCCACAATCCAAGAAACGCTCAGCTAGGCATGCTTAAAGTCAATGGAATCAGTGGGCTTCATTTAAGCATGTCTAACTCGGTGTTGGATTGGGGCCCTAGCGTACTTCTCAAATATCCAGGGATTCAAGAGGCTTTCTTATTTTAATGAAAAACACCATCCTTTTGTGTTAGCATTTATTACACAGCACCTTTATGCCGAATTGGGCTTAAACATGCTTTATGAACCTTTGTGCAGCAAAATGCACAGAAAACACTGCTGCACTTGAAGTGGGGATGCAGTCATTTTAAATAGGAAGAAAAACATTTTTTCTTTCTTTCTGCATGGTGGAGGAAGAGAAAACCTTCCAACTGAGAAATAGAGACAAGGCCCAGGATACCCCAAGGCCTCTCAACTAGAAAAGGTTTAAAGGTAAAGGTAAAGGGACCCCTGACCGTTGGTCCAGTCGTGACTGGCTCTGGGGTTGCGGCACTCATCTTGCTTTATTGGACTATATCAGGTTCTGCACTGACAATGTAACACAGAGGCGCCGGATAAAGATCTACCCAAACAGGAAGCCCTGGATGACAAGGGAGGTCCAGGGGTTGCTAAAGGCAAGAAATACTGCTTTCAGAAGTGGAGATAAGTCGTTGTACAGCTTAGCTAGAGCGGATCTAAAGAGAGGTATCCGTGTAGCAAAGGAGGCGTATAGACAGCGTCTGGAGAATCATCTACAAAGCAACAACACCAGGCAGGTGTGGCAAGGCGTACAAGAATTAACAGGGTATAAATTCAAGGATTCCCTGGCAGACGAGGGAGGGGCATCCCTCGCAGAGGATCTGAATGCCTTTTTTGCCCGTTTTGAAGCAACATCTGCAGCAACACCTGCTGAGGCTTTACCACCACCACCACTCCCTGTGAAGGCTTTGCCACCATCACCACCATCGTCATCATCAGTACAAAGGAATGTGGTAGTCTCTGTGGAAAAAGAAGAGATGAGGAAGGTGCTGAAGGGAATCAACCCAAGGAAGGCCACAGGGCCAGATGGGGTAGCTGGAAGGGTACTGAGAGACTGTGCAGACCAACTAGCAGGAGTTTTCACTGGGATTTTAAATCGATCCCTAGCCCAGGCTATTGTTCCATCCTGCCTAAAGTCCAGTACTATCGTTCCAATAACAAAAAAATCTAACCCGGAAGATCTGAATGACTTTCGTCCAGTAGCACTCACACCTATAATCATGAAGTGCTTTGAAAAGCTGGTACGAAATTATGTCATTGCCTGTTTAAAAAGATCGACAGAGGACGCTGTGGCGATTGCCCTCCATGCCGTTCTTGCACATTTGGAGCAGCGGGGGGGTTATGCCAGACTGCTTTTTTTAGATTTCAGCTCGGCATTTAATACCATTCTACCACAACGTCTGGTGTCTAAACTGGAAGATCTGGGGCTCCCGTTATCACTTTGTGGGTGGATATTGGCCTTTCTGTCGGACCGCACCCAGAGGGTTCGGTTGGGCCCTTATACCTCTAATACACTTAAGACTAACACAGGAACACCACAGGGATGCGTACTTAGTCCGCTCCTTTATATTCTCTACACGTACGATTGTGTCGCTGCTCACCCTAGTAATAGGGTTGTCAAATTTGCAGATGACACAACCGTGATTGGGCTCATCTCTGAAAGGGAGGGTGAAACGGACTATAGAGATGAGGTGGAGCGGCTGACAGAGTGGTGCAGAGCTAACAACTTGCTCATAAATACAAGGAAGACAAAGGAGCTTGTGGTGGACTTCAGGAGACAGAAGAGCAATGTCCAGCCACTTCTGATTGATGGGGTCTGTGTGGAGAGGGTAACAACGTTCAGATTTTTGGGTATTGAATTACAAGAGGATCTGTCCTGGAGTGTCAACACAAGGGGGCTTGTGAAGAAGGCGCAGCAGAGACTGTACTTTTTAAGAATCCTAAGGAAAAACCATCTTCCGCAGAAACTGCTGCTTGCCTTCTATCACTGTGCCATTGAGAGCGTGCTCACTTATGGCTTATGTGTGTGGTACGGAAGCTGTACTACCCAGGACAGGATGGTGTTGTGCAAAGTTGTTAAGGCAGCAGAGAGCATTGTTGGGTGCCCACTCTCCACCTTAGAGCAGATTTATGCCACAAGGTGCCATAGGAAGGCACTGGACATAGTAAAAGATCCATCGCATCCTGGTCACTGTCTCTTCGAGCTCCTGCCGTCGGGACGGAGATACAGGACGATGATGACAAGAACGAGCTGTCTCAAGAACAGCTTCTTCTCCAGAGCGATCTCGGCCCTGAATGGGAAACCTGGACTTTGAAGTCATCTAATCTTCCTTGCTGTATTATATTAGTGTTTTTATAGTTGTTCTGATTTTAAGTGGAGTGCCCTATCTGGGTGGATGGAGCAGCCAAGTAATTTCGTTGTCCCTGAGAGGGGGCAATGACAATAAAGATATTATTATTATTATTATTATTATTATTATTTATTGGCCGAGGGAGCTGGCGTACAGCTTCCGGGTCATGTGGCCAGCATGACTAAGCCGCTTCTGGTGAACCAGAGCAGCACACAGAAACACCATTTACCTTCCCGCTGGAGCAGTACCTATTTATCTACTTGCACCGTGTGCTTTCGAACTGCTAGGTTGGCAGGAGCAGGGACCGAACAATGGGAGCTCATCCTGCCGTGGAGATTCGAACTGCTGACCTTCCGATCGGCAAGCCCTAGGCTCTGTGGTTTAACCCACAGCGCCACCCGCATGCCTAGAAAAGGTTTAAGCGTTCATAATTTTTTGTGGGCTGTGGAGTTCTGTTTTAAATTAGCAGAATTTTAGATGATGGAGTTTATCTATATTTTCGACTTCAACTGGAATCCTAAAATAAACTAACTTAAGGAAGTTCATTGTGCAGCAGTTTCCTGCCTTTTCCTTCCCTCTGTGTCCTGTTCCATCATTACTTTTCAATTAGAGGACAGGCACAAACCCAACTCCTCAACTAGGAGAGAAAGAGAGAGAAAGTGGTATGGAATATAGGTGTCGTGGAATCGTCCAGTTGCCAATTTGTGGATGCTGTTGTTGTTACTTACTTTGCAGCTTTAGTTCAATTTTTGTACAATGCATTTCTGACACTTTAAATATGCAAACTGCTCCGTGACCATCTGGCAAACTGCGGCATCGAAAAATCTAAATAACCATAAAACATTTGCACAGGGGGCAATCCTGTTGCAAGATCAGCCAGGGTGAGCAGCTTAGCATGCAACTGATCTCTAGCTCAGCCAGCTGATTCTCAGCTCAGCTGGGCTCAGCCAGCATTAAGTCACCAGCCCTGACTCAGCAGACGATAACTCTGGCATAACTTGCTCTTCCTGGCCCGATCCAAAGCCCGTTCACTCAGTCACTTAGCCTGACAACCCAGCAGAGCACTATTTTTAAGGCTTGTTTTCCCTCTGCGAGGCTTAGGCAAAACAGCAGCAGCAGCCCCACTGCTGAATGGCACTTGGATCTGGTCTAACTTTACACCTAACTTAAACCCCCTTCCTTTACGCCAGCACCCCGTGCGTAGGCTTTCTCCCACAATGAGCGAATGCAATGGAGCTTGGTTTTTGGTTGCTGTTTTGTTAATGTTGTTCCTGTTGCTTTACAGATTATGAATGCTGCAGTACTTGGTGAATCCTTTTATATGACTTTAGTTGTAACGGTGCTGCTTGGCTTATTTCTTTCGTTGTTTTGTTAATACTGTTTTATAGACTGCAATTGTTTTACCGACGATTTGCTAATTATTCCATATGATTTGTGCTATATTTGTGATGTTCTATTATCTTATTGTTATTTATTGTTTGTAAGCCGCTTTTCACTTAAATGAAAAGCAGTCTAGAAATATGCAACATATGGGGCAGAGACCAGTGGGGTCAGTTTTGTAGGCTGCCATAAGCACCCCCCACTTCTTTTAATCTTGCATAGAAAACAAGAAATCCTGAACTTTACTGCTGTTTAATGAGTGGTACTTTCTGCATGTGTTTTGGACTATGTTCATAGATAGTGTTGGGCCCTCATAATGTGACAGTTAACAATATTGTAATTTGTTGGTTTAATGTGATTTGCTTGCTGTTTCCCACTCCACTGTTTCATTTCCAAAACATGGTAATGCATTACATGAAAAAGCTTATCCATTAGTAACACTAATACTGCGTATGAATATTTAATACAAAATGCCACCGAATAAAATTGCCATTAAATATTTAAATTAGACTCGCATTTTCATATGTATGCAGATGACTCATTTCCCGTAAAAACACCTCCATACACTAATATATCACTCAGACCTTGTCAGTATAAATCAGATGTTTAGTGCAACTTGCTCTGTCAGTGAATGAATATGAAATGCCTCTTCAAATATTAACACTCTGTTTGATGCACATCCCAGCCTAGGCTGAGAACAAAGGAAGGAACATAGTAAGATAAAAAATGAACAGGCCCAAGGATGGTATCTAAGCTGGCCAGATGTCCTCTTTTTAAGCCTCTTTTGATCTACCTGTCCCGTGTCCTTACCTGCCCTCAGTTCTGGTATCTCAAATGCATAGTCAGTGGGGTAAGATATTGTTTGTTACAAATAGGTAACTTGTGATCTAGAAATACTGCAGGAACTGTTAGTTACAATCTTGATTGGGGAAGAACTGAAAGCTAAGAGGCATTGATTGTGTTCTGTCTGTGTGAGATGAAAAGGTATGGTGGCATTCATTTGACACAGGTATCCCATTTGTAACATCTTCCTGGCAATAATGCTAGACTCCTTGTTTCTTCTGTCCGTACCTTTCCAGAACCATTTCTCACTGTGGCTTCAAATTTCAGAGCCGGCTTGTTCCACAAAGGCTTGCACAAGAGTAACTGCAATGCCCTGGAGAAGGCAGCTGCCATAGCAGTTCTTGTCCTTCCCTTTACCTGGAACCAGGACTTGGCTATAACACGCTTTCTGACCACATTTACAGGACACTCAAGCATGGGAACTCCTCGTTACATCCGATTCCTACACTGTTCTAGGACGTGCTTTCTTCACCATCGAACACCCGTGGAACCAACTGACTTGCCACAATGGGACTTATATCCAAGCACAATGGGGGAAACCCACTCAGCACTACAACCCACCCAAACAAGGAAAAAAGACTTTGGGAAGGCTACACCAATTCCATGTATTACAAACACTGGACTTATGGATTTTATTGCAGTGACCCTACCACTGCCTCCACTGTCCAAGGTATTTGTGTAGGTAGATTTTGCTGTGTCTAGGATTTAGGGACTTTTTAGAATTGGGGAGGGAAAATGCACCTTGAAGGCTGACTGCTTCCTGTGGGGGAAGGTACCGCTTCGGAATGGGACCCAGAGATGTGGCGGGATAATGACCGACTTAAATCTCATTCATCACCAAGATCCCCTACACCCCATAGGCACAGCCCCTAGGAACGTCAAATTATCAGAGTTACTCATCCCCACTCATTCCCAACAGCTGTCTGCATGGCAAAGCAACTTCTCCAGAAGGTCATCCACACTACCAATATGTCTGATTGCTGGGTATGTGCCCATACTCCTTCACACCACAAACAAGGGGTACCCTTCATCGCCACACCCCTCACAATGCCCCAATACAGGACGGACTTTCTACTAAATTGTAACCTCACTTTTTTGAAACCAACCCTACCGTATGTCTATTTGAGTGGTCAGGCAATAGGCCCTGTGTGCAAGGAGTTCTTGGGATCTGGAGACCATGCAGGATCCAGTACATATGCAGAAAAAACAAAACCATTTGTCAACACCTCTAGAGATGGGAAATCAACCTAAACACCTCTTGTACAGCAATCACGAACGAATAACACCATTTAACCCTTCCTCAACACACCACTTACCTGTGCTAAATCCTTTCAACATACCTTGCAGCTGCGCCTCTTCTGGTGTCTCCTGTATAGAAATTTAAGGTATAAATGTAAGAGATTTCTTTTGTTCGGGGTTCCTCCTCCAACGTCTGTAGCATGAGTGGGAACCCTGTTGCCAACAGCTATTTTTTAATAAAGATCAGGCTTACGTAGCTGCCTTGCTTTCGCTAGAATCTGGTCTGGTCTCTGTCATTTCCTACCAGGAGGAGCTTTCAAATACGCTCCCTCCGGAGGTTCGGACTTCCTACTGGAGTTGGACCCCTTTAGCTAGGGTGCCTCTCGGCTTCCTAGTTCATTATTATTTATTGAATTTATATATCGCCCTATACCTGGGGTTGTGCTAGTAGCACCTGTGCACACCCTTGCCTGTCCTTAAACTCCCTGGGAACACAAGTCTAGCCGAATCACCCAGGGCCTTTCCTCTCATGCAACTAATCTTACTTAGCGCATCTGCTTCAATACTTAGTAGAGAGAAGGCATCCAGCCCGCCTTGTTGCTTAGCTGTTCTATTGGGATTTTTAATATTCTTCAACTGAGAAAATGAATGCTCAACTGAGCAATTTGTGACCATTACAGTCATACCTCATGTTACAGACGCTTCGGGTTACGTCTTTTCAGGTTGCGTCCCGCAGCGACCCAGAAGTATCGGGAAATGTTACTTCCGGGTTTTGCCACTTGTGCATGCACAGAAGCGCTAAATCGCGCTTTGCGCATGCACACAAGTGCCAAATAGCACAGCGTCCCTGCGCAGATAAGGCGCTTCAGGTTGCAAACGGGCCTCCAGAACGGATCTTGTTCGCAACCAGAGGTACCACTGTAACGTTTAAAATCTGGTCATGGTAAATTTATGTGGTGCCCGCCTTCCCTGATGCCCTAAGCAAATAATAATAATAATAATAATAATAATAATAATAATAATAATAATTTATTTGTACCCTGCCAAACTGGCTGGGTTTCCCCAGCCACTTTGGGCGGCTTCCATAAAGACCAAAAATAAACTAAGATGTCACACATTAAAAACTTCCCTGAACAGGGCTGCCTTAAGATGTCTTCTGAATGTCAGGTAGTTGTTTATCTCTTTGACATCTGATGGGAGGGCGTTCCACAGGGCAGGTGCCACTACTGAGAAGGCCCTCGGTAGGGCTAATTTTTCTTAATGATTAATCCAGCCTGGCCTGGCTTCTTTATTCTGGGGCATGGCATGTATTGTGGACGGTATTTACCAAACTTTGCAAGCATAGGGGTGTATCATTCTATATTTAGAATGTAATTTTTGCATGAATCAGATTCATATCTCTCTTTCTCCTCAAGTGTCAAATCACCCACAGGACTTTGAAGGCCCATTGCAATATGCTCTCATAAAAGGCCTATTCTGAACCCAGGGAATGAATCATCCCAAAGGATACTTTTAGCACAGCACGTCAGGGAAGCTCATAACGCAGTTCTGTCCAAGGCACAGTCAAGATCTGGTCCTGGAGATAGATCAATGACCAACTGCCTGCAGATACCACTGTGAAATGAAAGCATTAATAGCCTGTTTCTATGCCTTGGGCACTCTAAAATACCTGCTAGAGAAAAATGCTTTCATCAGACAAAAAGGTACATCAAATGTCAAGCCAGGGAATTTGCTTTTCTCATAACTGGGGGCATTCCTGGAGAGGACGAACAATCTGTTTTTCATCTTCTGGAAAGTCATCAGTAGAAAATGATGTGGCACGAGCACACTATCAATTACCCCACCGGTTTACTTAGCGAGCTTAGTGACCAGGCTAACCATTATGATGCAGAGCACTGTAGTGTACAGAAGACACACGCTTGTGTACCCTAGGCAGCAAATGTTCACCTCTGTTACGTGCAAACTGAGTGCCGGACCACTTTGAAATTAGCTGCTAGGCATCATGTTAGTTTGTTACTTCGATAATGTTGACGGAAGAGAACAGATTTGGAAACAAAGGGTTTTTGCTTTTCGTTCTGAGAGATTTTAAAACCAATTACCCGCCCTGAAAATAGGGGTGGGCCAAAGGTTGATTGGGATCCAGTGGTAGCTCTCTGAGCGATGTGCAGGAATACTGTAGATATTTGTGTGGCAGGGGCTGAGAGCTCAGTTCTGGTCCTGAAAACCAATTTTGCACTTGGCTCCAGCCAGGGGATATCAAGGTTCTAGTACAAAAACAAGGCAGATCCTGCAAGCCTGATTTTATTTCTTTCACATCATTACATTTCTGGTTCCGAAAAGAGGAGAGAGTAGTTAAACAAAACAAAACCAAAGTAGCCCCCAAGCTACATCTATCTGGACAGCTGGTCCAGATGTTCCCTATCAAAACTATTTGGTGTCCAACTTACTGTATCCCAACCTTAATTAAAATCCTACTAAAAATCTGTACTGGAGGCACTAAATAGCCTGAAAACATGTTGAACTGATAAAAACTACGTATGAGATTTGGTTTGGCCGGCCCTGCAGTCACTTTGTAGTAAGAGGCATCATTCTTCAGTCTCCAAGATGGCAAAATTGTGTGATTGTCATCTGTGACAAATACTTTTTATTGTGGGATTTTGTCTTCTGGCAAATGAATCTCAACATGGAGGGATGGCACCTTGATAGAGATGTACAAAACTCCTAGGAGCTGACTTACCATTTGTCCAAGATACGAAAGGCAAGCCTTAGGATTCTTAATAAATCAGTTATGGTTTCCCTCAGGCAACCACATTTCTCCGAAGGGTTTGTACATCTTAAACCTCAAAGCTCTAGGAATTAGTCCTACTAGTCCATGGGATCATTGCACATTAATTACAGCAGCTGAAGCTTTCATTCTTTAATAATTTCCCACAATATTTTATAGCTATAAGGTGCAGGTCTGGTCGATTACAAAAGTTCTGAAGCAGATTTACTGTATAGAGTATAGCTGGAATCAAGGTTGATTTACCTTGCTGGGTAATGGAGGTGGGATCTACTTTCCAGTTTTATGTAAATGTGAAATTCTACTCTTAGCTACGTTTTAGCAGCTATTGGGGTGATGTGGCATTTTACACAATATAATGTTGTTTTTAAGTGGGAAAAGGCACGTTTTTGCAGTTTTATTTTCCTACCACAATGAAAGCAGCAAGTGCTCCAGACTGGCTTTGGAATTTTAAAACAATTTTTTATACATTCAGACAAAAAATTGCTCCTTTCTGAGGGCCTTTCATATGGGAACATAGGAATAATATTTTAAATGGGATTTGTTGGTTCTATGGCTTTTTGTTTGGATACAGTCATATCTAAGGCCAAAGAAGGTATCCACTAAACCTGCTTTGAAAACCAATTTGTGGATATGTTGAACTGTGATTAATAATACTGCTGAGGAAGATTTGTATTGAAATATGTCCAGCATGGTGGGGTGGTTTGTTTTTTTTTAATTATTTGAAGTTGTATTAAATGAATTCATCAATATCATCTACAGCAGTTAATTTAATTATTGGAGGGTTAATAAATTATGGGCTATAATTAGACGTGGATCTAAGCATCGTAAATTGTTCTGAACGCTCTCCAGCACTATATAAATGATAAACAGTAGTTTACTAAGTGGCAAGTTGCCCTGGTTTGCATTAAGCATGTGGCAAGCCAGTGATCTATATTGTTCTGCAAAGTGGAGAGGAGTATTATCACACTTCTGGGCCTACCCAGGGGATCAACCAAGTGGCAAGAGCAATAGGAAGAGTCCTTCTGGATCAGACCATAGGTCTACACAGGCCAGCATTTTATCCCCAAGCAGATAACCTTGGGAACAGGAAACCCACAAGCGAGGTATGGACTCTTCCACTTGTGGCTCCCAACAACTGGTACTCAGAGGAATGCTGCCTTTCATCCCGGAGGCAGCCCCTGATAGCCTTATGAATTTATTTAATCCTCTATTCAAGCTGCCCAGGTTGGAGGCCATCACAGTTGGTTACAACATGGTGCTGATAATGCCAAAGTTGCAGGTTCGATCCTCGTATGGGACAGCTGCATATTCCTGTAATGCAGGGGGCTGGACTAGACGATTATCAGGGTCCCTTCCAACTTTCCGACTCTATCATGATGTCGTGGTAGTCAATTCCATAGGTTCACATTCTGTGCAAAGAAGTCTATCCTTCATTTGATGGGCTCAGATTCTGCAAAATGGCAGCGGGGGGATATTCACTTTCTCAACACCACATCTAAATTTATACACCTGTATCATGTTTCTCCCCCATCCTTGCTTACCTTTTCTTCCAAATGAAGAAAACCCAGATGTTGTAGCCTTTTCTCCTAGGGGAGCTGCCACCTTCCTTGTTGTGCTCTTGTCACCTGCGGGCCAGACAATGAACACGACCAGCTCACTAAGTTGCTGAATGCATGTCGTGGTAAGCCACCACTTGGGAAAATGGTCCTCTAGATTACTAAGTGACCACATACACAACCTGAGAACAAATAATGTACACAGCCTTGCAAATAAATTCATTTAAAAGGAAACCCGGCTCACCCTTTCATCTTACCTGGCTGCCCACCTGTCTTTCTTTACCTTCATAAACCCAGCTTACTCCCACAGCCTCTCTATCTCTTTTTCTGTAGACCCCACCACTATCAACCCCAATCAAATGCATATTACCTTGGAATGTTCAAAAGATTTCACCATATGTTACAACATCCCTGCAGGGTAAGTCAGCATTATTATTGACACTATTGATGCGGAATGTCAGGACACAGTCACCGCTGGCTGCAAAAGCACTGCCTTCCAAGACAGTGTTGGGATTCCATTCCACCCTTTGCTGCAGACATGGGATTGTTACATGTCACATGTCTGTTTACATTCCAGCACAGATTGCTGGCGTGAGTGGAACCTCCGCTCTGTATTGCTTTTGTTTTTAGTCTCTCTCTGAGAAAACAGCAAGGAGAGATGCCATGTTTTCTTTGTCCTGATTTATGTATAATAAATGCATAGTTTAGTATGTGTCTACAGCCTCAAGCCTCTTCTGTTGCGTAGTTTACACTCTTGAGTAAAGTGTGCTCACGTTTGCAAGCTTGAGTCACGGATGTACGCTGGAGCAGAGGTTGATGGATCTCCGCAGCGGTAAGGCTGAGGGGAGACACTCCAGCTGGGGCCAAGCCAGCTGGTTTTTCGACCCCCCAATTCCGACAGACAGATGAAGTGCTTTCCCCCTCAAATGGAGAATCAGCATTCACTTCCACTACAATGGATTGTTTGTATTGCACTCTTATGAATGTCCATGCATAAGTAAATCCTTTCAAGTTGACTGGTTTACTCCCGGGAAACTGGGGGGAGGAGTACAGCCTTCAAGGACTATTCCACAAGATCTGAAATATTCAAGGTATATTCAGTTCAATGCAGACTGTCTACCCCTAGCGTGCCCGTTAGTTCTCCCATGTCCAGGAGTCTTTCACCATATACAGCTGCTGTCCTGAACGTTTTTCTCAGTAAATTTGGAGTTACCTGGAGCTGCGAATATTGAAAAAAGAAATTTGCTAACACTAGTAAAACTGCTTTTCATGATCATGGGTTCTCCCCTGCCAGGTAAATCTTGTAGTAAGGTTAAAACTTAATGGGAAATTATATATAATGAATTGAAAAAGATGTTTAAAATAACATTTGTAACAAACTCCAGAAGCTTTCCTTTTGGGAATTATAAAGACAGAACTACCCAAACTGTATAGAAACTTATTCATGTATGCGACTGCAGCGACAAGAAAGTTACTGGCCCCAAAATGGAAAGAAGAAGAAGTCTTAGCAAAAGAAGAATGGATACAAAAACTTATGGAATATGCAGAAATGGCAAAACTTATCGGAAAAATAAGAAATCAAGATAACAAACTTTTTAAAATAAAAGAATGAAAATAGTTTATTGAATATTTACAGATATAAACAGATAAAAACACTGGCAGGATTATTGTAATAACCTGCAGTTTTATAAGAGTATATATTTGAAGAAGATGAATAAATGAGCAAATTAATTTGAATATGCAGAAAATATGAAAAATAAATTTAAGGAACCGCAGAAGGAGGGGGAAGGAAGTCAAGTTTTGAAATGTTGAAGTGATTGTAAAGTTATTGAAATGTATAAGATTGAAAGTCATAAATAAAAATAAAATAAACTGCTTTTCAAACCATTCTCAGACACCTTTCTATGGTTTTTCAGATATGGGCAGTTCCCATCATCCCCTATCCTTTCTTTCCATGCCTCCTGCTAGCTCCTACTTTTTCATTTCAGTTGCCGGTTGCAGTCCCTGCCACTTCTGATTTCCCCTTCTTGTGTGTTTGGTGCCGCAGCACAAACACAGTGTGGCAAGTGCACCAAGGAGGTGAATTTAACTTGCATCCTGGAGGATGGCTTATAAATGATTATTTTTGGTAGAACAGAATGCTTTGTATGGAACCTCAATTGAAGCCTATAGGAAACTGCATCCCTATAGAGGCATAGGAATGTGGAGTCTATGTTCCAGAGCTACTGCAATGGTGTGTGTCACAGTAAATGTATGGTTCCTAGATGTAGAAAAATCAGAATGAATCACAGAATTATCAGGTTGGAAGGGACCCTGAGGATCATCTAGTCCAACCCCCTGCAATGAAGAAATATAGAGCTCTCCCATACGGGAATTGAACCTGCAATATTGGTATTGTCAGCATCATCCTCTGACCAACTGAGCTATCCAGGTGAGGCTATATTCTCCCTAATATCCCAATTCTATATCTGTAAGATGCTTTTTCATATGGAAGAACATCCATAAATGATACCTCATTTGTAGTCTGAGATGGTCCATCCCATTTTACTACTTTAAC
This sequence comes from Podarcis gaigeae, assembly GCF_964106915.1. NCBI lineage: Eukaryota > Metazoa > Chordata > Lepidosauria > Squamata > Lacertidae > Podarcis > Podarcis gaigeae. The sequence continues at coordinate 14,222,769 of NC_139677.1, forward strand.
ATTTTGCTACCTCATTTCGGCCTCTTTTATGCTTATTTTTTTTGGTGGGGTGGAGTGAGTTAGGTTTTCACTTTTATGTACAGTATATATTATAAATGAGCTTTCTAGGTTCATCTTTTTCTGGTATTTATACTTTGTTCTAATGTTTGCTTCTTCTAAGATGCTTTGGGTCACTTTTAGTGAAAACGAATGACTAATAAATGCACTAAATAATGATATAAATGTTTTTCGCTACGTATGTAGGTGTGGCTTTGGAAATCTAAGCAAAATTTAAGAAAAAGGAAAAAAGTATGCTACTTCAAATGCAAATGTACCCAAACACAATTAACACCAGCTATCAAAATGCAGTCAAAACTAGAATGGTAACACCTCTCCTTGGAAATGCTCAAGCTCAGCCTTATGATAAATCTCTGGATTCTATCTCTCTTTTCTTTCATGCTGTACATGGCCTACTCTAAACCCATCCATCAGAAATATGGGTACGATGAAGAAACAGTTTTTTTTTTTAAGTGTCTCTATTCTGTGGCCTAGGGGATGCGGGTGGCGCTGTGGGTTAAACAAGCCTAGGACTTGTTGATCAGAAGGTTGGCGGTTCGAATCCCCGCGACGGGGTGAGCTCCCATTGCTCGGTCCCTGCTCCTGCCAACCTAGCAGTTTGAAAGTATGTCAAAGTGCAAGTAGATAAATAGGTATCACTCTGGTGGGAAGGTAAATGGTGTTTCCGTGCGCTGGCCTGGTTCGCCAGAAGCGGCTTATTCATGCTGGCCACATGACCCGGAAGCTGTGCGCCGGCTCCCTCGGCCAGTAAAGTGAGATGAGCGCTGCAACCCCAGAGTCAGTCATGACTGGACCTAATGGTCAGGGGTCCCTTTACCTTTATTCTGTGGCCTACAAAGCAGCTGTATTGTTATGAAATAAACAACTCAGAATTATTTCATGGGAGGGCGGTGGTTGTCTGGAAAAAGGTGGCGGCCTTATCAACAAAGGACACTTTAGCCCATGAAGAAACTGGCTCTATGAGTCCGAGGCAGCCATTTGTCAAAGTGCAATTTCTTGATATTCTTAAACGGTAAATCCATTGACAGCAAAATGATGCCATCCACAGGAAAGGATAGATCTGTGAAATTATTCTTGGGCAAGAAAGATACCATTAATAAATATAAGGAAATAACAATCTGATATCCCTATTCTTTCACGATGGCAGACTTCATTGTTAGATGAAAAGATTTAAGAGCATATTCTGGCTAAATCAATGCACACTTGCAGCTGCTTTCTAATATACATGATGAAACCTTGTTCACCCTTGATTGGGTTTACCTTTGCAGATCCATTAGTCATGGGAGGAAAATTATTGTTTTATAGCATGCAGCCTAAAGGAATTCAGATGATCTTTCTAAAGGTGACTGGGCAAAACACTGTTCTCTGAAACGCCTACTTCCATCACACCGAGGTTGCTTAGCACCCAAGGTTGCTTAGGTCTTACTCCAGTAGTCCACTTGACAATGTAGTTGTTCTAGTCCCATGTTCCAAGAAATATGTGTAACTATTTTTTTTGGGGGGGGAGAGATTTATAGGTGAATAGACTGCATAAAGAGCACGCAGGAATGGTGGGGGGCAGATAATAGTCCCTCTTATACTCACAAACTATGTATAGAGTGTTATAGGATCACAATGATTCAGATCATTACTGGTAAGTTGTATATTGACTTGGGGAACTCAACTTGCCTCTGTTTCTCTACCTATTAACTGCTGTACTAACTCAGGTTCCTGGAGTACACATAGCAAGAGAGTAAAAATTAATTAGTTTTCATAAGGTATTGGGAATTTTTTTACGGAGACTCAAAGGCTATTCTCAACAGACCTTCAAAATGTTATTAAACGGGCTCATACAATTGACTGTAGAAAGGCTGCAAAGACTTAAAAGATTAATAACTCTATGCCTTCTCACAGCTCTTACTGAGAGAGCCTTGTATTGTCACCGGAGAGCCCAAAGTTTCCCTCTGTTTATTGAAATTAAATTACACCTTTCCCTAATGATAAATTTAAGCTGCTCAAACCTCCAAGCCAGACTAATTTATTTGTTCAGTCAGTGTGCCATTCATCTCACTATTGAAGCTCTGGAATTAAAACTTGTCAGCTGCCATCAACACCTGACCTCCTCTCCCTGGAAAATACCGAATCTGGTCCACTGGGCCTCTGAAGCAAAACTGCCAAAAGCAACCACTCTCCTTGGAGAGCCAAAACAGAGTTTTCAGCAGGTAAATAATCACTTGGAGGGCACTGAGAAAAAAATACCATCGAGGTTGAGCAAGAAGATGGAATGTCATGTACAGAGAAAATTAAAATGGAACTGTTGGGTTAGTGACACTCCTTGAGGAAAACCAAAGATGGCAGATACCTGCCAACTTCAATAAAGAAGTCTGAAGTAATTGTAACATGGACTGTTCTTACATACCTTGCCAGTGTGCAGCTTCTTGAGTTCAAGAGACAGGTGTGGTCTCTTATAAAGCCCTTGACTTTGGGCCAATACTGGGGATGAATTTCTTTCCCCAGCCTTGGGTTAAGAAGAAGAGTTTGGATTTGATATCCCGCTTTATCACTACCCGAAGGAGTCTCAAAGCGGCTAACATTCTCCTTTCCCTTCCTCCCCCACAACAAACACTCTGTGAGGTCTCTGAGAGACTTCAGAGAAGTGTGACTGGCCCAAGGTCACCCAGCAGCTGCATGTGGAGGAGCGGAGACGCGAACCCAGTTCCCCAGATTACGAGTCTATCATTCTTAACCACTACACCACACTGGCTCTGATGTAATGGAATGCTCATAAACTTTCTGACTGCCCAAGATGAATTTATATACAGTGGTACCTCGGGTTACAGAAGCTTCAGGTTACATATGCTTCAGGTTACGGACTCCGCTAACCCAGAAATAGTACCTCGGGTTAAGAACTTTGCTTCAGGATGAGAACAGAAATCGTGCTCCAGCAGCGCGGCGGCAGCGGGAAGCCCCATTAGCTAAAGTGGTGCTTCAGGTTAAGAACAGTTTCAAGTTAAGAACGCAACTCCAGAATGAATTAAGCACTTAACTCATGGTACCGCTGTACAGTAGTACCTTGGATCTCAAACGCCTTGACTCCCAAACAAATCGGCTACCGAACGATCAAAACCCAGAAGTGAGTGTTCTAGTTTTTGAATGACTTTCGGAACCCGAACGTCCATCGTTGCTTCTGATTGGCTGCTGGAACTTCCTGCAGTCAATCAGAAGTCGCGTTTGGGTTTCCAAACGTTTTGGAAGTTGAACGGACTTCTGGAACGGATTCCGTTCGACTTCCAAGGTACGGCTGTACAGTGGTACCTCGGGTTACATATGCTTCAGGTTACATACGCTTCAGGTTACAGACTCCGCTAACCCAGAAATATTACCTCGGGTTAAGAATTTGCTTCAGGATGAGAACAGAAATCGTGCTACGGCAGCGCGGCGGCAGCAGCGGGAGACCCCATTAACTAAAGTGGTGCTTCAGGTTAAGAACAGTTTCAGGTTAAGTACGGACCTCCGGAACGAATTAAGTTCTTAACCTGAGGTACCACTGTATTGATTTTCTTACATTTATATTCCACCTTTATTCCATTATGAAACCTACAGCAGAATTCATGTGGTTCCCAGGCAGTCATCCATCCAAGTACAGATTTTCCCATATCCTCCAACATTTCTCAGATGAAAATAGGGACATCCTATTTAATAATAATAATAACAATAATGATAACAACAATAATTTTTAAACATTAAACATTTTTTCAAAAAAACCTTCCCTTTACAGGGCTGTTTTCTAAAGGTTGTATAGATACTTATCTCTTTGGCTCTGCAGTCACATAACTCCATACCATTCAAGACTTCTCTGATTAAGGTAGGGGTATCCTAAGGAAAAGTGGGACATTCTGGGATCCAATCAGAAACCGGGATGGCTTCTCTAAATCCAGGACTGTCCCTGGAAAATAGGGACACTTGGAGGTTCTGCAGATCCAGACCTGCTTAGCTTCACCAAGTGAGTGATATCCTGGGACCAGCTTATTTGAGAGAGATTGTTACATACCTTGTTTGGGGGAGATGGAAGTTCAATGTAGATATGAAAGAAATATCATAGGATCTGTGAGCTATTGACACAAAGAAAGGAATGAGGCAAGGGGCTGATCGCAGGAAGCTGAGTGAGCAAATGATCCAACAAAAAGGGAAGTTAAGGTAGGGAGCAGGCAGGCAGAAGAAATACCCAAGAAATTAGATTGTATAATGTTGGAGGGAATTAGGACAAAGAGACAGTACGACTACATAACGGTTCTGCTGTGATCATCACCTGAAATGAGAGACATGTCCTTACAAGATAATGAACTAGGGAGATAGCACTCGCAACCATAACTAAAAGAAGCTGAACCGACTGCAATGTGAACCCTATCATGTCCCATAATTATCTAAGTGCAACCCTATACATGCCAACTTGGACGTCTCACTGAGTTCAATGGGACTTACACCCAAGTACTGAGTTTTCAATCTAAGTTATCTATTGCTCTTTCCTAACTTGTGGGTATTTAATGAAGTCAACAATTGCAAAGGGATTGGGAGCTGATAAAGTTCAGAGACCAAAGAGGCAGGTGTGTGTGTGTGTGTGTGTGTGTGTGTGTGTGTGAATTCCACATATTGGCGTGAACCTGCCTGTTAGAACTCTGGCAGTGCATGCCTAGTTATTTCTAAGAAGTTATTAGGAGATGCCAGCAAGCAATTCTTTGAATTTATGTAGTTGCAAAGCAGTGGGCAAAATAGCAAGCTAGTGATCTAAAAAAATGTAAGAATTTATATGCCAGTGACATGTCGAGGAGTACCTGGTTGCCAAGGTAAGCCTGCATTTTTAAGTGGGGCTCATCAACATAAAGTGTTTATTTACAGCCTTGGCATTAAAGTGCATAGCCAGACAACTGTTGGATTATTTATAAGCTAGATAAAACGCCGGCATGTGAAAGCTGGATATAGGAATTTTAGTTCTAAATGTGGGCCATAAATAAGAAACTAGGTCTTATATTTTAAGGAAAGCTGGTACCGTTCTTGTCCTTGAAGAAAAGAACCAAAGAAATTGTACTGTATGATACTATTAAAAGTCTGGATCTAGGTCGTCTCTATCTTTTTATCACTTTCCTATATTTGGCGGCATAGGATAGCCACCAATCAGTTCAGATTTCCTAGATGATGAAGACCAGGTAAGGGTCAACTTACCTGACTAGCTCTCCCAACTCTTATTTTCTCTCTCTCTCTCAAACTGTGACCTATAACGTGCTCCAGAGTGGCTGGGGCAACCCAGTCAGATGGACGGGGTACAAATACAGTAATAAGATTATTATTATTTGGTTAGAAGAGTTGTACTGAGGAGAGGTGGGTTAGCTAAGCTTTTCCCCTTCACCCCACTTTCCCAGTCTGAACTGCTCCCTCCGAAGCTATTGTTACTCTGTTGTAGGGAGGAAAGACAGATATGTGAAACCAGCAAGGGGAGATTTGCATTGTCCAAATGGAGTATTAGTGCTTATTAGTTTGAAAGCACGTCAAAGTGCAAGTAGATAAACAGGTACCGCTCCGGCAGGAAGGTAAACGGTGTTTTTGTGCACTGCTCTGGTTCGCCAGAAGCGGCTTAGTCATGCTGGCCACATGACCCGGAAGCTGTACTCCCTCGGCCAGTAAAGTGAGATGAGCGCCGCAACCTCAGAGTCGGCCATGACTGGACCTAATGGTCAGGAGTCCCTTTACCTTACAACTGACATTGTCAAAATGATTCCCCCTCCCCCTTTAGCTTTCCTCCCTCACTGCTATTCCTTTCTTTGGTGTTATTTTTGGCATTTTTAAACCTAACAAGTGACAACAGGGTTCTCTCTCTCTCTCTCTCTCTCTCTCTCTCTCTCTCTCTCTCTCTTAAAAAAGGGAAACAATATGTGACCTCCTGGTAAAGCAAAAATTCGATCTTAGGCAAAGATCACAAGATGACCCTGATTGTCGCCAGATTCTGCGCACAGATCTGTAGGTGCAGACCACCCCCCGATTCAAACTAGTTGGTTAAGAAAATTCCAAAACTCGGATCCACTGGCTATTCTGGGTCATTTCTCTATGGTAGTCTATCTTAAGTTTTTATGTGTTTATATGCCTACTGCATTGCTAAACTTAAAATCCATTGTTGTACAGTGGTACCTCTGGATACAAATGGGATCCGTTCCGGAGCCCCGTTCGCATCCTGAAGTAAGCGCAACCCGCGCCTATGCGTCTGCACAAGCACGGGTCGCGATTTGCTACTTCCACACATGTGTGTGACGTCATTTTGACCGTCTGTGCATGCGTGAGTGGTGAAACCCGGAAGTAATGTGTTCCGTTACTTCCAGGTTGCTGCAGAGCACAAACCGAAAGCACTCAACCTGAAGCAACTTCAACCCGAGGTATGACTGTATATTGTTTTAAATGTTTGTTTTGCTTTTGGGATTGTAGTTCCACTTGTGTTTCACCAGCTGGTCTTCAAATGTAATAATAAATTATAATTATTATTATTATGTGAGAAACAATTTTTGTGCAGTTAACAGCAGATGGGTAAACCAACTTATTGTGGGAGTGGGGCAAATGCAACTTTCTGCTATCTTGCTCAGGAATTCTTCTGGAATTCAGTATATCCCAGCTGCATTGCAGGAAATAAATATATGGTCGAAGAGAAGTGGTGCTCTGATTACACTGGTGGCTCAGTGTTACAGCACATGTTCACTCCCCCCCCCACACACTTTTTTTGGGAAGAAGCACTTCTAAACTGTTTAATGTTTAAATATCTTTAAGCGTGTGAAAGTTCTCAGATTCAATCCCGGGCAACGTCAGCTGTCTGAAATCCTGAAAGGTTGCTGCCAGAGTAGACAATACTGAGCTATGTGAACGTCAGCAAGGCCAAGATGGGGGGGGGGGGCATTGCAGGACCCCTATACACATTACCCAGGCTTGTGCCCTGGAGAGATCATTTTAGTGCTGCTAATGCAGAAAAAAAACAATGTGGGAGGTAGCAGTTACAAGTTACCAGTCTCTGCAGCCACAGCAGGTGCTGTGATTCTCCAGTGGGTTGACTTCACCCCCAGAGGCGCACTCCATTGTCTCTCAAGACAGACGGATGCCAACACAACACACACAGAAGGACTAATAGTCTGATTCAATAAAAGTCAAGCTTCATATTGTTATAGGTTTGGGGGTGGGACTGCCCTAAACTCTAGAAATTAATAAAAGGTAGGATTTTGATTATCTGGGATATACTGTAAAAGGAGAAATACAAGCTGGAGAGGAATTCCTGGGCTAGCCTACTCAAAATGACCTGGCTAAGTTAGGGCCATGAATACAGCCCTGTATTGGGAAGTTTTTAATGTTTGCTGTTATATTATGTTTTTATATGTGTTGGAAGTCACCCAGTGCGGCTGGGGCAACCCACCAAATGCGTGGAATATGAACAATAAAATTATTGTTGTTAATAATGATGATGATGATGATGATGATGATGATGATGCAGGGCCATGGGCCATTATGCTGAGGTGTCAACAGACGGGGGATTTGGAAGTTTGCCAGGGTAACTGGATGTGAGGTGACAAGCAAAGAGTGCCTTTAGCAAGGTATGCTGAGAAGAAGAAGGGAGAACAAAGAGATCCATCTTGGGCAGGCTGGCTGAAAGGCAGGCTGGGACAGATGCCTTGGACTCAAGTGCTGCACTGCTGTGGGAGACAAGACCCTCTTGAAATGACCATGCATGCTGTAAGATCTGGACTCCCTTCAACTAAATTCAAGTGTAAATATGTGAATGAATAATATTTCTTAAATCTATGACAACCTCTACTGTGTCTAAGCAGCACATGCGCTGGCTGAGGGCGAAGTCCCCTGGAATCCTGTGGACAGCTCAGCAGTAATCGGGGTGGCCTGTAACAAGATGTTCCTAGAACACAGAGTATAAATGCAGCCCGGGTGATGTTTATAGTTTTCTGGTCCTTCTAGGTCCAGACGCACATCATTCACCTTATGTATGCTCTATGTGCATGCCCGTTTGGGAGACAAGGTGTCACCAGTTTTTAAGGGATGACGCACAAGCAAACTATGGCCTCTGCATTAAGCCAGAATATGCTTGATGGCCTTTAGCAGCCTTTCAGTTCTTTCAGCAGCATTATTATGGAATAACTGGAGAACTGCTCTAACCAGACTTGATTATCGTACTCAATATACCTCATTTTAATTGGCCTCTGACAATTTATCCTGGATCCCGTAACCCCCATGCAACCGCGGATTGCTAATTACCACATATAGTCACATGCTGCATTACTCATCTATTTGAACACCTGTAGCTCTGACATTCCCATTAACGTTGATCATAAATGTCACTACTGTCAGATTTACAGTCTCCAGGCCCAGCAGGCAGCCCAATTCTTCACTCGTTCCTTCAACACTCATGGCTGTTGTGTCAAGGAGCAGGATGAGTAACCCGCCTATCGGAAATACATAGGCAATTTCTTAGCACTGGAAAACAGCAACAATGCATGCTGAAACCTTTTAAGCTTTCTCGTGAGATTACGCTTGGCTTGTTTAAAATATTAATCCACCAAGAAGGGTTGCATTCTGTAAAAGGATGCAAATCCATCTCTACCATAGGACAAAAATACCCAAATGCACCTGTCTCCAATATCTTGCCCAATTCATCCTTGAAAAGCTGCCTTCGACTGCTCTACGGTGCGCCCCCTGCTCATCAACTCTGAGGGATTGTTCCTTGAATTTCTCTGCTGCGTCCATAATGAAGCTTTACTCTGCCCTCAAGAGACCAATTATTTATTTTATTTATGAAATGTCTACACTTGCTTTTCCTCAGACAGTGCCCGAGGCAGTTTACGTCAATAAAATAATTATGCAAAATATGATCAAGCGCACATTAAAAACACACATTAATAATATGTTTCCCCCCCCCCAAAATGAAAAAAAAACCAGAAACAAAACCCACAACAAACAGCAGTGTACATGCAAAATCTATTTGAACACCAAGGAGCTTCAAAAGCAAAAGGCCTAATTTAGCGCAGACTGTTTCATACTCAGATCCCACTCATGGTATTTAGCCTGCTGGGATCAGAAATTATGCTCTTCAAGTACAGGGCTGGGCACACCACCCACAAATCTGTTGGTGATTTGCAGTAGATCACTAAGGACAGGGATGACCCTATATGTGTGTTTATCTCATCCACAGGGCTCTCCCCAGGCCACCCCACCCCCTCACTGGCTCAGCTCTGCACCTTGCTCAAGAGCTTTCAGAATATGTCCTTGAACTGTGACAATGCCTTTTGCTTGCTTGGATGGATGGATGGATGGATGGATGGATGGATGGATGGATGGAGAAGTGTGTATTATGGGAATGTAGAAACTTATGGACCAGTTTCCTCTAGATAGCTGCAGTAGCAGGTGCCAGCACAAGCCCTTTTAGTGTAATGGGACTTTCCAACCCTCTCTTTCCCCTGTGTACCTCCACACCCCCCACAAATTGGCTCTAGGAGATGAGGATAACCTCCCGGAACAGGGTGTAAAATAGGAGAGGGGTTATTGTTCTGTCTGGAAAGCAGAAATGCGTGTGCTGGCAGAACTAGTATAATAGTGCAATGTTCCTCTCTGACTAGAATGTATGCCTATTTTACTAAGTCATGGACTAGGGCTGTGCAACTGTCCAAATTCTGAATATGAAGGCAAGGCATTTATGTCCAACCAAGGCTCTTGCAAGGCAACCTCCCCCGTCATAGAATCAGAGAATGGGAAGGGACCCCAAGGGTCATTTAGTTCAACCCCAGCCGATCTGAATAGAAGTAGGGCACCTAGAGATAGGGCTGGACCAAGACATTTAGACACCTGAGGTGGACCCCAAAATGACGCCCACCTCCCAGCCAGGGAAGAAGGAATGAGGGCAGAAGTACACCAGGAGCAAGGGGGGAATAAAGATAGACATAGTTCTTCATCCCCTGTGGATCCTGCTGCCTGAGGGAATTGCCTCAGCCTTGCCTCATGGGTTGGCTGGCCCAGCAGAATGGAAGGCCATTTTCAATGATGCCTCCTCTCCTCTACAACCTTGTGCCCCTTCAAAATCTGCTCTAGAGGGTTGAGGGAAGCATTGGATACCAGGATATTAAGTGTGAGAGTTATGGTGTGTTATGAATTTCAGATACAGGCAATGTTATTCGATGAGCCTACTTGTAGGGTTGAGAGGGGCAGGAGGGGGAGTAGAACTTATATACAGTGCTACCTCAGTTTTCTAACGTCTCCGTTGACGAACATTTTGGTTTTCAAACGCAGCAAACCCGAAAGTAAATGCTTCGGTTTTCAAACTTGCCTCGGAAGTCGAACATGCCACGCAGTTTCTGTAGAGTTTTCCATATTGAGTTTTCCGTATTGAGGCTTCTGTACTGAGTTTTTGGTTTTTGAACGTTTCAGAACTCGAATGGTCTTCCGGAAAAGATTACGTTAGAAAACCAAGGTACCACTGTATATATTTTGTAACCATCCCGTGGTTTGTTTTTAAGAAAATAAGTTTAGAGAATGGACCTAGTAGAAAGGCCGACATTTAGTTAAAGTCACATTTGTTTTCTCCCCACCTCCTTCTCTAGTTGAAAAAGAAAGAATGAATTTGCCAGGCCTTAAACAATTATCATCCACCTTTTGCACCTCACATGTTCACCATAGAAGAAGCAGCCTTAACAAGTTGGATTTCAGCAATGTAAAACTGTGCCAGCCTCACTTACATTCTGTTCACTAGCTGGGAGAAGTCGCTCACCAATTTTCCTATTAAAATGTCTATAGAGAACTTTAACTCTGAGGATGTGGCTGGTTGCAACTGCTTCTGCAACAACCACATTTTTATTATAGCATGTTCTTTTGCCTTTAAAGTGTCACAATGGTCTTCTATTGTTTCTGCTGTGACAGAACAACATGGCTGCCTCCCTGAAAGTTGTTGAAGAAGGAGGCAAAAGTAGTAACTGGAGACTTCTAAGGATGGATGATTGCGTGGCAATACCCGCCCCCTCCCACAGATGGAGTAAATAAAGACACCAGACCACAGAATTAAGTTTGATGGGCGAAAATGGCCACAACTTTATTGATTACAGGTAAGAGCGGTATTGGCCTTAGGCATTGGCCCTAACAGTCTATCCAGTCTAACCGGGGAGGGTTAAGCACCAACAGGGGGAGCCCCCGAGATGCACATCCGTAGGCACTCCCCCAGGGGTTACCGCTCGGGAGCGCGCTTTAGGCCCTAGCCTCCGTAGGTTTCAGATGAGGCGTCGCTCCCCGGAGTCCTTTAACGAACTACCCTCCAAGCATTGGGGGAGGTGATGGCGATCCTCCCCCCCCCCCGTCCTCATTTGCATAACAATACCCCGGCCAATGCCTAACCGCCAAAACCAGGTAGTTGTGACGTTTGCTACGAGGTAGGCGAAAAAACCAAGTGGCTTCCAAAATTAGCCAATTAGCCAAATGGAAAAACTCCTACCAGGCCCCATGCGGCGACCAGCCGAAGCCCATAGCAAAGACCAAGCACACACCTAAAGGGAGGGAGGGTGGGAAACCGCGGCTGCTGCAGAAGAGGAAAGGGGCAAGCCCGGGCTTCCCTGACCTTAAGTGCCCCTGGGAAGCCCCGCCCCTAGCGGAAGCCCATTGGTGGCCGCCGCTGGATATGAATAATAATCAGTAGGGAATCCCTACTGATGGCTGTGGCTGGGGGCGTGAGCCTGCAACCCCCCCCCCCTCCGGAGATCGGGAGTGGCTTTCTCTTCCTTTAGCCATCCAACTTAAGAGTTCTTCTCAAGTGACACCCAGCCTAATGCTAAACTGTCACTAGTCATATTGAAATTCTTTGAACTTCCTTCAGAATGTGAACGGATACTTTGACCAAACAAGGTCCTTCTATATTTGCCTTCAATTTTCATTTCAGGTGAAATTTGGTGACAATCTAAAGTATCACTAAAGCCTCAGGGGGAATTCTGCAACACATGACCAAATTGTTTTCTGTTTCTGTTGGAATCCTGACAGATGGTTTGTCAAGTGGAACCCTCCTAATTAACCCCAAGATTCAATTTAATGTAAATCCAGTGGCAATGCTCACTTAGACTCAGTCGTAGTGGGAAGTGAAGCAAAACCATTTCTTCCCTTGAAAGCATTGGGCAGAATCTCCTTTTTTATATAGCTCACTTTCTCTCACGCCACATTCCTGCTCTCCTTCCAGGTCTGTTTCCTTTGTTTGTAATATAGATGAATTGACGGGCGCACAACTCAATTTCTGAAACTGTAATCGCAGCTCTGGCATCATGGAAATTCTTCCAGTGTAAAACTTTTCTTCCTTGACCCTACGGCGACATGGCCCAAAAGTGCTGGATTGGAAATAATAAACTGGACAGACGTCTGCCAGAGCTGCAGATACCTCACTCACCCTTTGCATGTTGACCAGTGGTGTGGCATGGTTTGCTGGTGCCCGGGGCACACATGCACATACACCGGGGCACGGAGTGTGAACGGAGTCTGCTGTGCCAGTCCAGCCCTTGCTGCCTACACTTGCCACAGCAACACCACCACCAGAGCCAAGCAGGGCCGCACTGTGCCTCCTGCCCGCCTGCGTGTGGAGGGGGAGCACAGCCAGCTGACGCAGCCCTTGAAGAGTGAACCCCCCAACGCCCACAGGTCGAGTGCAGAGGATGCAACATCCATGTACCCTTTGATTCCGCTTATCCCACTGGGATCGAAAGGTGCATGGCTGTTGAATTCTTCTCAAGCCCAGCAAATTATTCAGATCAGATCCCAGCCCCCCAAAGCGGCACAGGACTGGCAGGGTGGCATAAGGAGCCAAAGGCACAGTGACCCCTAAAAAAAAAAAAAGTGTTTTGACAATATACTATTTCCAGTTTTTGAAGCTGTTCTTGGTCATTTTCTTTAAGCCAGTCTTTTTGGGTCTGGAGATTTGGCTTATGAACAGATTGGAACAGATACAGTTATCCCCCCCCCCTTCTTTATTTTTCTGTTTATTCCTTTGTGAGGCTCAGACTTCACTATTTTAATTTCCCTTCAATTTTCACCAGAACTTTCTTCCAGTCACCATTCTGGATCCTATCCAAAGTATCCTGTATTCATATCTCAGCTCTTTTCTTGAACCTGCAGAAACTGGTTCATTTGAATACTTCCTTGAAAAGGTAGTTATATATTTTACTTTTTAAATTTTCATAATATGTAGAATAAGAGACTGTACAGCTGTAGCACAGCAAAGCTTTTAACTAGTTTGGACTGGTGGAAATTTTGGGAGAATGCAATTTGGGGCTTAGTAATATATATTATTATGAGTTTGGGGGATGGAGTAGCTTGTCTGCTGAGACCCTTCTAATGCCAACCCCGCCCCTTTCTGATTCTTGAAATAGCCCGGCTAGCTTCCTGGTAAGATAATGGGTTGTTAAGGTAACAAAGGATGGGGCTCTGCACAAAGAAGGCAAGTCGGGGGCCCTCTCTCAACTCGAGGTACTTAGGACAAAGGCAGAGTTTGGAACAGAGAGTTGGTAGATTGATGAGAGCAAAAAGAAAAGCAGCAAGCTGGAGAGACAGACAAAACAAGGTTTGATTTCTGTTTGGGGGAAGCGAGGACCTCTTGGGGTGTTAATGCTGTAAACCCCTCCATTGTAGGCTCAGGTTGTATATATGTGTAAATAAACCATAAAGACACCACAGTCCCTGCTGTATCTCATTCCAAAGCAAACATGAACCCTGGGTAAGCGCTTGGAACCCCTGGAATCTTGCACTGCTCGGAGATTGGGGTGGCATGCAACAATATGATTTACTGGTAACTGTCCAATTAATTATTTTTATTTGCCAATCAAATATTGCTTTCCATTTATATTGCTCTTGCTCTCTTATATTGCATTCATGCATTCTTTTCATTCAGGTATTTCATTCAGGTATTATTGCTGAGTTTGCATATTTGCCTCATTTCTGTGCTTTGATTTAAGTAAGCATTTCCAATTGATTTCATTTTTCGTCTGACTCTGATTACTACCACTAGCTTACTGCAGCAAATTTTAAGAACCTATTTTCATCCCCTCTCCTTGATGTATGGCACTGATAAGACAAAGGGAAGATCCATTTGCAGGCAAATCTCATTCTTTTTACAGGTGCCAGCAATCTGGTTGGAGAAATATAGTAATTTCTTCAGAAAGCTGAAAAAGGTATGATATAGAAGCATAATTGCCCAGGCTGTGCATGCTCATTCCACATCTCTCTTTAGAAATTTTACTGATTTTTAGAGTGCCAAGCTTGTTTGACTTCAGATTGCAGTAAAATGAGGAACATGCACATCAGAATTGACAACTCTGCTATTCTTGAACCTTAAACAATCTTAAAACCTATTGTCTATCTCCAGTCAGCATGTGTTTTTAATGTGAAAATTGTTGGCAAGTGATCTATTACTTGTATTCTCTGAGCATCTTAAAGCAAGGAAGCATCCACATTCATTGACTGGAGGGGAGACAGAGATACATATTCTGCCCTGTAGCAAGGACAACACAAGGGAGCAATAATCTACACAAGAAGCTGGCATTAAAACAATCTGGTGAAAATTAAGCCGGCATCAGAAGTGGATTTAGGGGTATGTGACCTGTTCAGTTGCATTGGGCATGGAGCCTCAGGGGGTGCTGCAACTATTATGTAGAATAGAAGGTGACAGACAGGGTAGGGGTGTCCAATTTTGGCATCAAACAGGGCACTGCTGAAATTTCAGACCCCAAGGTATGCCAATACTGGCATAAAATTACACATCCAATCTTCATTCAGGAGTGGAGCTGCTGCTGAAATGGTCTAAGCCTGGCAAAGCGAAGGCAAGCCTTTAAAATAGTGTTTTGAGTTATGCCTCTCTTTTGGCCAGCTTAGTTCATATCATGTTGCCAGGTCACATGACACTGAATTGGCTTCTCTAAATCTCCCTTCTTTGATCCTACCCTCATCATGTTTCCAGCATGCCCCCTTTTCAAGCCTTAAGGTAAAGGTAAAGGGACCCCTGACCATTAGGTCCAGTCGTGACCGACTCTGGGGTTGCGGCGCTCATCTTGCTTTATTGGCTGAGGGAGCCGGCGTACAGCTTCCGGGTCATTTGGCCAGCATGACTAAGCCACTTCTGGCGAACCAGAGCAGCACACGGAAACACCGTTTACCTTCCCGCCGGAGCGGTACCTATTTATCTACTTGCACTTTGATGTGCTTTCGAACTGCTAGGTTGGCAGGAGCAGGGACCGAGCAACAGGAGCTGACCCCGTTGCAGGGATTCGAACCGCCAACCTTCTGATCGACAAGTCCTAGGCTCTGTGATTTAACCCACAGCGCCACCCACTTACACCATCTTAAAATCCACCAGGCTTAACTTAGCCAGCTGGGTCCCGACAGCTGGAATGGGGGTGATATGCCAGCATATCTGCAGCTAAGTGAAGGGTGTGGGAGCTAAACTGCTATAGCCTGGTTGTACCAGGAACCTGCCAGCTTAGCTAGAGATCTGCTGGATCCTAACCCGCTCATACTGGTGGATCATGCTATAGGATTGCTGTCAAACATAGGAAAATAAACTATTCACACACATTCACTTGGTCCCTCAGAAATTTGCGTTATGAAACAAAAGTTTCCTGCTTTACAAATGCAGTCAATATTTATTTGCTGTTTATATTTAAGTCACACTTCAGTTATATTCAATAAAATGTGTTTCTCCATCCATAATCATTTTTACAGCTTCTTTAGAAGTTTTACTAAACATCGTCTCATTTTTTACTGAAAATCATTGACAATGATGGGAAAAACAATTTATTTTAGACATCACTATAATTTAACATGGAAAATATTCATCATATTGTGCTTTACATCCATGAAAAGTCAGTCCTGCAAACTATCTTCTACATTATTAAAAACAATAGGACATCCACAATACAATCATGTAGTAGTAGAATCCATACATACTATTGCACATAAACAAGGGAAGAGTCCCAAAGGAAGAAGGACCAGTAATTTATTCATTAGCTTAGCCTTTTGCCAACATCATGGCAAGCAACAGAGAATCCCAATTTTTCTTCCCAGTACTTGTATGAAAGAAAAGGATTGGAAATGGAGGGAGAGTTAAGAAACCAGGCTGTGAAGAGAAGAAAAAAGTGCAAGCTTATGAGAAACATTTTCTTAACAAATAGACTGTTGCAGTCTGCTTATTTCTTGGGAGTATTAAATTTATTAGAAATCCCGACCATGGTCTAACGTATCTGGACCTACTGGTGACCATACTCCTTTCTCCCTGCTGATACTGATGGGCTCTTTTCCTCCCTCAAGCAACCTCTTTACCATGCCCTATGTCTCATTCCTTTAAATCAGTGATGGCCAAACTTGACCCTCCAGCTGTTTTTGGACTACTCCCATCATCCCTAGCTAACAGGACCAGTGGTCAGGGATGATGGGAACTATAGTCCAAAAACAGCTGGAGGGCCAAGTTTGGCCATCACTGCTTTAAATACACACACCCCCCCACTGCATCCAGAAACCCATTTTCTTGTCTAGCCATTGAATTCTATGATCTTCCAAATGGGGTCAGCAAACCACCAGTGATTTTCAGATTCCACATATTGGAGAATGTTGCTGGTGTCACTAACAAACCTACAGGGAAAGACCAATACATACAGTATATATGCCTGTCTCCTGCCGCATAGCTTTCACCCATGGAAAACAGTACTTGTGTAACATTGATGTCAGAGAGAGTTATGGCAGTCCCCACAGCCATCTTGTGATTTGTTGACAGCTAGGGAGTTTCCCTGGCAGGGGCTGCAATTGGACAGGGCCAGTGTGCGGCTTTAGCTGTGACAGCCCAAGTCATGTCCCACTGTTACGACTAGAATGAACAATACGATCAGCCTATATGCTCACGTAGTCCATAGTCTTCTGAAGGGTTTAAATTTTAATTGACTCTCTAGAAACACAAAAGGAATTCTGGGAACTTGCTTGGGGGATAGCCATATTTTCTCCTCCCCTACGTGCAAAGGTTCTGCCTGTAGGGCCTGGAAGTTGCAGCACCGTTACATCTTGTGTTTCATGGGAATGAAGAGAAGTTCCAAGAGGGTCCCTTCTCATAAATCAACAGAGATCAGAGGTAAATTTAGGAATTACTTCACGACACTGGAAAGCCAATGAAGTGGTAAAATAACAAACAGAAGCATCACTTAGTGACAGAGTAATTTGCATTCACAGCTGCGTTCCAACACTAATCAAAATCAAGCCCTGTCTGAGTCAAGGAGTCACTGTTGAGCGAGGGCCAGAACAGGTGCATATAGCAAAACCAATTACCTGAAAGTGCCACTGAAACACAATCAATTTAAATGCATTTTAGCTGATTACATTGTCACTTTCAACTCTGGACCCCAATCCTTAACCCTAAATCCAACAGATATTTGGCCTGGCAGATGGCATGGCTGTCTATCAAAATAAGTTAGTTTCCCTGGTCAAATTTAGTGACTGAGCCAAGCTATACCTTATGGTTAATGAACAGGGTGCAACTACATCTTCATTTTTTCTTTAATTAATTACAAATGCAGCCCCCCCCAATAGTTATTGGAATTCAGTATGTGAGGAGGTGTATGCCTCCCTTTCTAAGTCATGATGCAGACAAAAATCCACCTTGCGTGGTGACAAGTCAGCTCCAGCTGCCGCCAAGAATGTGAAATAATGGTATGAAAACTCTTAATGTAATGGAATTGATTTACTTGCCAAGCAACACTCTAATTGTGTGGAGATGAAGGACCTCCAGTGTCTTCTACACAACAGCTGAAATATAGGATTTGGTCCTCTGATATATGTTCAATTATCACAGTATTTTTGAAAAGTTTAGTGAGAGAAGAATAGAAAGCATCACCCCATGTGTCCAGATCTGCTTTTAGTAGAGCCTAGGGCTTGCCGATCAGAAGGTTGGCAGTTCGAATCCCCGCAACGGGGTGAGCTCCCGTTGCTCGGTCCCTGCTCCTGCCAACCTAGCAGTTCAAAAGCACACCAGTGCAAGTAGATAAATAGGTACTGCTCCGGTGGGAAGGTAAACGGTGGTTCCGTGTGCTGCTCTGGTTCGCCAGAAGCGGCTTAGTCATGCTGGCCACATGACCCGGAAGCTGTATTCCGGCTCCTTCGGCCAATAAAGCGAGATGAGCGCCGCAACCTCGAGTCATCAGTCAGCGGTCCCTTTACCTTTAGTGACCCAACCAAAATTTAATCATGGGGTGATGCAAAAATTTCCTTAACAACTTACACGGTGGGCAAATAAGTAATGATATTCTGTACATTTAACATAAGGTATACAGTACTTGCATATTTCAGGAAGAACATTAGTTCCTCAGCCTTTCCTGTACTGATTTATGAATTCATGCCACCTGAGCCCATATGTAGTTGGAATGTCAACTTTATTGTTCGACCTGACCTTTCATGATGGGGTTGAAAAGATGTAGTTGCTATAGAAATGCCATGGAGAACAGGACAACAAAGAGTATTGTGTGACACAACTCTTTGTTGACTTTGCTGCAAGACTAACATGGGTCTTCCTCTAGGACGGGAAAACAGAGTAACGTCCCAAACACAGAAGTTGGCCAGCCAATAGAATTGTGTTTGTTTTTTTGTGTTTCCTTGTGTTGCTGCTCCTGTTTTAAATGTTTTAAATTGTGAACCTCCAGAACAGAAACATACCATTTATATTTCTCTGCTCCAAGTCATCCCAAGTCAGTTTAGCCAATGGCCAGAATGATGGGAGTTGCAGCCCAACACCTCAAGACTCAAGGCTGAAGAATACTGCCTACGGTAACCCAGTGGGTTGACATGAGTATAAATGAAACAATGGCATTGTATTTAGCTCCATAATTTTTGCAGCTGAATAATTTTGCTTCTACCAGTCTCTTCTTTGAAGCATCAGATTGGGTTATCTCAAACAGCCACAAAAAACAAGACTGTCTTTTTAAAGCAGTGGTCTTGTTTCCATAAGATAAATTGTACAATAATATTTCAGACCATTTTTTTACATTCTTATTGCTGCTCAAAGTCCCATGAGGAATGGTAGGCTGCACAACTCTTGGGGCAGAAAAATGTGGGTTTGCGTGCAAACACATACATTAGAGTAAACTGACAAGTTTAGAGAAAGCCCGGTCTATGAAAGATATTGATTAATTTGTTGCCCAAAATAACTTGGTAAAAATGCTAGGGTAGAGAGCTTTTTGCTCAGTGGAGACCTCCAGCCAATTACTACTGAAAACATTCAGGTGTATTGGGCACACTTAGTAAAAGAACAAGCAGCACGCTGTCTCTACAGAGAAGAGAAAGTTCTTTTGCAACATCCAAGTAGAAGTATTATGGTCTTGTTTTGGCATGAAATAATTTCCTAAGAACCAGAACGTTAGTATTATAAAAGTGGGAGCTGCAACAGAATGTTGCAGTATGTGGTGCTCCTATTCCAACTCAAGCCTTCAGCCAGCCAGCCATACTCTTTGGAAGGAACTGCATTCCATTTCTGTCCCTACTCAACAGCCTGCCAGCATTCCATGACCACAGTGCATGCACAGTTCTTTTGGGGTCCCCACTTGGGTTTCCCCCTTTTCTGTGTGGGGAGAATTCTTGTGAATGGGTGCTGCTGTTTTGTTTAGAAAAGGATCTGCGCTTGGAGAATGAACTTGCCACATCCGTGTATAGGATGAAAAGGTGCAGTATGAATTGACAACAATTAGCTATTTCCTGACCTCATTTGAAGCTGCATGATAATATCAGCACTGAAACTAGAATGGAAATCTAGAGAAAGCAAGCTGTGAATGTGGCCTTCTGTTTATAGTTAAGCATCTTTTTTGCTGATGCGACAGAGTCTATCAACAAATTATCACAGAGAACATGAAAGGGCTTAGAAACTCTTTTGTAGCTTTTAAAAAGGGGGCTGGTGGATAACAATTAGATTACAAATGGGCTTTTAAAGAGTTCTTGCCAAAGGCTTGTTACGCTAAATTGGTGGAACTGTTTTGTTAATGCAATAAGCAAAATGTTGTTTTATGTTACAAATTAGGCACTGCCTTTTGATAATTTTCAAATTAAACAAATCTTCTGCCTAATTCATGAAAATGGAAACATTACTACTTCAGTCACATAACCTCTGCCTAATTCCTAAGATTAGTGACACCTTTGCCTAATTTGAGATCTAAACAAAGCTTCCGTCACTTTTGTAACATTAAATGGAGCAAAACTTCTGCTTGACTTATAAACCTGCCACTTCACTGCATAATGAATTAAACAAACAAAGTTTTAAAGGAAATGGCGGTTTCATCAAACCATAAAGGTGAAGCGATGTGGAAGATCCATGACTATAATTTTCCATTGTTGTTGTTTTTTAAAAAAGGCACCCACACAGGAAAATGAATTGGTCTGGGACTAAAGCATGGGGAGAGATGCTGTTACCTCTTCCCCACTACAGTGTTTTCCCAGTTAAAATGCCCTTCCTTGAGCAGCTTCGTTTCCTATGGGGAAAATGTGAAGATATAATAGCAATTTCAGAGGCGGGTTGTTTTAACTGGGAAAACACCACAGGGTTGGATTAGAATGTCCCTCCCCAGATCAACTGATTCACAATTTTAATTTAAACAACAGAGGATCCTAATTATGGATCTTCAGAATTATGTCTAGTTTCAGTCAAAACTAGACATTAGTTTGGCACCAGACTGCAAATTTTATCCGACAGTAACGTATCAATTTTTGAGCATTTCATAGGCAATCTCACAAGTCAGACCGAGGCATTGTTTAATTTATGAATTAGATAAAGAT
Source organism: Podarcis gaigeae (assembly GCF_964106915.1). Lineage (NCBI taxonomy): Eukaryota > Metazoa > Chordata > Lepidosauria > Squamata > Lacertidae > Podarcis > Podarcis gaigeae. The sequence continues at coordinate 14,243,646 of NC_139677.1, forward strand.
GGCACCTAATTTACAAATTAGGCGAAGCCTTTTTGCATCGAAGCATTCTGATTTGATTCTGATTCTGCAAGTCCTCTACAAGTCTTGGTAGTTAAAGCCCCTGAACCAGAGGGTTCATGGCAAAACAACCATCAGTAACAGATGAGTGCATAGGAAAGCCTCAGGGAGCAGCCAGAAAAGCAGTCTGATAAAAAAATAACAAGCTCCAGGATGAACCAGGGCAAAGATCAGGAGTGGCAAAGCAAAACCAGGAAGCAGATACTAAAGAATGGACTATATAGCTCAAGATGGAAAGTACAGGCCAACTCTTGAGAGCCAAAGTCCTCTGCTTCAGGTCACGCTGGGTCTGTCTACTTAGTGGCAGGCTGCAGAAGAAAAGGAAGCAGACAGAGGCATTTTTCACAAACCAAGCTTTTCTCATTCATGAAACAACCACATACCTCTAAGCTGCCCCAAGAGCCAGATCATCAGGGCTGTTACCAGCTATCATGCTAAAAATCAGGTTAGGGTCTCTCACAGAAGGTACTTAGAGGAGAAAGGAACCTAAGAATCTCCACGAGTAGAATCTCTTGTCCTGGTGTCTCCTTATTCCTGAGTGTCTGCGCTTGCTCTTCGGTGACTTCCTTATAATGATTTCGCTGCCAACTACATGCTCAATACCCTTCCAGTTTCCTGGCCCTCTGATGCTCTCTTAATGCATCCGTTTCCTTATCTAAATGGCACCAAGCCCTAATGAGGCGAACAGGAGCAGAGTGGGATCTGGTTTCCCAAATATGTCAGATAAACAGCAATAACACTGTTAGCTGGGAAAGAAGCATGCTCTACATACAACTAGCAAAGAGTAGGTAGGATTTCATGCAAAGGTCTCTAATATTAGCTTGAAAGTGCGCCAACACTTCAAAAACAGTTCATCTCAAACCAACTTCTTTGTGCCATAAAGAGGATCTGCTTATCCTGGTTGCTGTGTTTTCCATCTGAATTTCAGACATATGGAAAACCACTTAGACACGGCCGCTTGAATCCTGAAATACAATGCATGGAGCATTTTTTAAATGCCTTGAAAAGAAGATAGTGTTAAGAACTGTAGTATTAAGCCAGAAGACATTCTTAAAGTAAATGAAAACAAGGGTGTGATATCCAAGGGCACAATCTAAATTACTCACCACCACCGGTATGGCTTTGGGGAGCAGCAGAATAATCGTATCTGCAGACCTGATTTTCATGGTGGCTGCAGCAGAAAAGTGGGGAAGCGCAATTGGGCCTGGATCATGCCCAGTGCTGTCATATGATGGCAGCAAGGCTGTCCTGGGATTCAGCCTCCTTCCCCTTAAATGCCTTGTTCTGGGGCTTTCTGTTGTACGATGGTGCCTTGTATATACCTTGTATACTTCCTTCCAGCAACTCCTGCAGTCAAGCTGGTGCCAAACATATTTCTCTGCTTTCCTTTGGACCACATCAGCAAAGTTGAGAGGAGGGTGTTGTCTGGGCAACCCAGGATCTCCATACACACTGGCCACACTTGCATCCTGGAGAGGTCACTTCAGTGCTGCTAATGTAATGGTTTGACTTCACCCGCGGAGGTGCACTCCATTGTCTCTTGAGACAGATGGATGCCAACAGTATGCTGGCCCCTGCTGGCAGCCATACTACCTACAAGCCTCCTGTGTGCCTATATACCGTATTTTTCGCCCTATAGGATGCACCGTCCCATAAGGCGTACCTAGTTTTTTGGGGGGGAAATAAAGGGGAAAAAATATTTTTCCCCCCAGGCGCGGGGCTGGGGCGGGGGAGGCCCGAGCTTCCCCCGACCCCAAACAGGCAGCTCTCTGCAAGCCGAGGGAGCCCAGCGCTGGCTCCCGCTGCTTGCTGAGAGGTCCACGAAGCTTGGACGCGCTGAGCTCAGCGCGCGCAGGCTTCGGCATGCAGGCAACTCTCCGCAAGCAGCGGAAGCGCTCCCGCTGCTTGCGGAGAGGTCCGCGAAGCCTGGAGAGCAAGAGGGGTCGGTGCGCACCGACCCCTCTCACTCTCCAGGCTTCAGCGAAAGCCTGCATTCGCCCCATAGGACGCACACACATTTCCCTTTCATTTTTGGAGGGGAAAAAGTGCGTCCTATAGGGCGAAAAATACGGTAACTGATGGAAGGAGGAGATCAACTCTGATGGAAATGCTGATGGCATCAATCTGGTGGCAGCAGCTGGCAGGAGGCTGACTAAGCCAGGAAAGCAGGGAAGAGGGACAACTCTGTCTAGCCAAGTTGCCTCAGCCAGGCATAAGGGTAGTGGTGGATTGCTTTGTCTATCATACTTAAGAGTAAACTCACTGAAATCAGTAAGTTTTTGCAATGAGCAGGAATCTTAAACTAAAGTGATGCAGGCAAGTTTTATCAAATATCTGAAATCAGTAGATTCAAAAGTGAAACATTCTAAATCCTCTCATATCTAAGCATTAAAGCTGGAGAAACTTTACCGAACTTTTGGTGAAATAATTTGAAATAAATGTCTGTGAATTTTATCACCCATATTTCTAGTTTTGCCATATGAATGAGTAGAACCAAAACTAAATAGCTTGACTCCTTTGGCAAACAACGTGAAATGCATCTGTAAGCCAACCACGTGTTTTACAACATAAAAAACCGACAAACGGTTGTAATAAAACGATAAAGAGCAAGTATGCTCCTAACTTTGGATAAGATATTTTAACAGAATATTCACAATTAATTTCAACAGGTCTAAATTTTTTGCTGTCTCTGGAACCGGGAGATTTGGTAGTGTCTGGCTCTTCAAGCTTTCGATTTCTGATGAAATTCCTGCAGCATTTAACACAGTCTCATATTTTAAAGCAAAATCCAATAATTTCACCTCACATTATTTAAATAAATAAGTGCTATTTTTGTAAAATAATACGTATAACATAAATAAGTATTCGGGGCCCCTCAATTACGGCACCTGGAGCAGCCCCTAACCCACTCACCATTCCTTATTCCAGCCCAGCATATGAAAGTCTTGTTAGAATGCAATAAAAATCTTTAGATGTGTAGTTTTTTGTTTCAAATTTTGCTCTGTGCGCTAAAGACGTCCCTAAAGATTATGGAAGTTCCAGAATTGGGGATACTGGGGACACATGAATCTGTGCACAAGCATGATAATCTCTTGTGATTCTCCCACACATGAGACTTGCATGCTTTCAATAAGTGGCATGGGAGGAAGCCAGGGATCACACTATATAAAGTTATATCTGTGAAAAACCCTAATACACAAATCTGAGGAATATATTCAGGTCAGTACTTTACTATATTATAATCTGACTGGATCCTTTATAACCCCTCCCCCCCAGCCCTGTTCAGGAAAAATACTATCAAGACAACCAAGTCTGTTGCCCTGAATTTTGTGCTCTCAAAATCCTGAAGTAGCCAATACTGCTTCTTTAAAAGAATGCTAGTTACTGTATCAGCCTGTGTGCTTTGGCTACTTAAAAAGCATAAATTGGATTTAGGCTGCCTTCAAGCTCCTCTCAACGTCATTTGTTTGATAACACAATCCAAGGTTTAGAACAAATCATGAAATTAGACATCTGACTTCTTCCCTGAAATAAAAGATTGCCTGTAAATAGTTGAAGGGCAGCAGGTTTTTCTCTGTTACAGTCACCACGAACATACACAATACAATTTACAAGGGACTAGAAGACCAGCCATGGCAAATCATTGTATATAAGTGAAACTGATACTGCGGCATGAGCTTTCATTTCCACCCTCCTTCCAAGCTTCTGTTGTAAATAATGTCATAAGGAAAAACCTTAAGATCAAGGTAGGGGCAATGCACTGGAAGACACTGGTTGCTATGTGGAAAGGATTCTTCCAGGAGAGGGAGGCAGCTAGGTAAAGATAACACTGGGAGCCTGTTCCTGTTCCAGCTGGAGTGTTTCTTCTCCTTCCATAGGGCCATCTGCCACCAACCACCCCGTGACAAGGAGCCTGATAGCTTGTTAGATTTTTGATATTGTTTATTCTGATGTTATTAATGTATTTTGATGTTCACTGTAAGCCTCCTTGGAAAGATATGTGTCAGGATAGACAGGAAATATAATAAATAAACAATAAATAGTAAGCTATTCAACAGCCAATCAAATAACACTGATTAAGGCGGACTGAAAAGCACAACATACTGTTTTCTTAAATGACAAAATCTAAAAAGCCAAAACATAAAATGCGGAAGGATGGCTGAGAGACTCTTTCTCATTTATCAGAACAATAGGAGTTCCACATATCTAGTCACAGTTGAATAATTAAGTTCAATGAAATATTAGTGTCTCTTAGTGTGAGTGTGTGTGTGTATACACACAAGGGAAATTCACCACCGTTCCACCTGACTGTTGTAATCCTCAGTAACAGCTAGTGTTTCTGCTTCCTCCTCTTTTTGCCATTCATGGACCTTCTGTTCACGCAACATTTTTCGCTCCTCCCGTCGTTTTTGGCGATTTAGTTCATGCTCTTCTTGCTTGGCATACTGAAAGCGCTGCAGAAATAGGTCTTTAGCGTATTCATACAGCTGCATATCGAGGAAGTTCAGCTCTTCGATGCGCTTCCGCACTGACTCACTGATATCCACATTAGAGGCTCGAGTGATATTGTACTGAGTGAACGGAGAGATGAACTCCAGGTTAAATGTCCTCTCAAAGAGATATTGAGTTTTCCTCTGAAATTCTGTGAGCCCAAAGAAGGCCATGTTTTTCAAGTTGTTCTTGGCGCTTTGGAGAAGGATCGTGTTCCTTTCACTTTCATTCATAAAGGTCAAATTGTAACATCCAACCAGGCTGAGGTCTGCCAGCATGCGCACCTGCCGACTGTTAGCCAAATTATGGCCACAATTCATGAATTCCTGCAAGCTGACCCCAGACCAGTCATCCCCTAGGTAACACATCGGCAGTTCCTCTGGGGTCGGGCTCCTCCCGTCACACATGTGGAGGGAAGTCTTCCATGTTGCACCCCTTTGAACATGTTTCCATTCACTCAAGTAGCGTGACACAGGGTCTCTCAGCATTGTGATGTAATAGAAGTTCCTGAAAGAATTAAGAAAAGAAATTAAGGTTTCAATGGTGTGTTGCTTCCTTTAATTAGTCAATTATTAATTGAAGAACGTCAAAGAAATGTCTGGAATTGGGTATGTTTGACACTGGATTATGATATCCCTCAGATAATCACATCTGTATTACTATTTTCTTTATTTATAAGATTTCTTATCTAGCCTATACCTTAAGATCCCAGAGCAGGTAACAACATACAATTAAAAAGAAGTGAAACAGTTTATACAGTCTGTAGAAAAGTAATAGGGCTTTCTGGTGAGAGCTGGATTTCCTCCAGCTTTCTGACACATGTTCCTCTGTAAGAGCCAAATTAAATCCAACAGTGTGAGATCCAGGATTAGATTTCTTACTTTTTTATTTAAAAAACCCCGTAACAGTCTCCCCCACACCTCTGGGTTTAATTAGGACTGCAGTGTTGGAGAAGGGGGCATTAGCCCTTTCTCCCTGTACCGTTTTCCCAATGAAAATTGGTCCCCAAGCAGTAGGGCAAAACACAGAAGTGTTAAACTGGTACTGAAATCTTTTTCTCCATTGGGCAAATAGCAATGAGGGATTTTCATCAAGAAAAGGGTACAGGGGGCAAAGTAAATCCTTCCTCCCCCAGTCACACAATCCTAATCAGATTCCCAACCCCAGTGGTGGTTGTTAAACATTTGAAAAAACAGTGAAATATGCAATCATTGATTTTCTGCAGTCATGTAAAGTTCAACTCTGAGAAGCAATACAGAAATGATTTTTTATGTGACAAACATTGTAGGGTTCTCTCATCTAGCATTTAATCTCCAAGCTACAGCAATGTAATAGTTAATAGTCCTATTTTTTTTATTTATATTTTCACAAGTGCCTGATTTAAGCTTTGGTCTTAAATAAAGCTTAGCTTAGAAAATTCTTCTTTTTGGCCTGGTTTAATCAATATCTCTTGCATCAGGACCGGCGCTGTATACCAGAAGAAGCATTTCCACCCCCATTGTCCAGCTCCAAAGCCCTTCTGGCAGTTCTCTCATGGTGAGAAGTGAAGTTACAGGGAACCAGGCAAAGGGACTTCTTGGTAATGGCACCTGCCCTGTGGAATGTCCTCCCACCATATATCAAACAAAGAAATAACTAAATGACTTTTAGAGGACTTCTGAAGGGAAGTTTTTAAAGGTTGATGTTTTATTGTGTTTTTAGTATTTTGTCGGGAACCGTCCAGAGTAGCTGGGACAACCCAGTATGAAGGGCAGAAGAACAACAACAACAGGGGAGGAGACCAGCAGTGCCTCCTAGTCACCAAGAAGCCACTGTAGAGATGGCATGGGGGAAGGGGAGGCAGCCTCCAAGAAGTGTGCCATTTCTGTTGTTGCCACTGTGGCAGCAGCAGCAGCAGGCAATGCATTTCTTGGAGGCTAGATCTGCTGCCGCTGTGGATCCTGCTGCCTGAAGCAATTGCCTCACTTTGCCTCATAGGTGAGCCGGCCCTGTCTCGCATCATATCATACAAGAGCTTCTGAATAACCTCAGACAACAAACCGCATCCACTAAAACACATAAGCACACACATTCTCCAGTCATGTGAAAATTTAATTATGTTTGATATAATGCAAAAGAGAAGGAATGGGTACCATTTGGAAAGTTGCCAGGGCTAAATAAGAAAGGCATATTATGCAGTGGATCTCTAAGGAGATTCAGTCATCTGTGGCCTCTGGCCATGCAATAAAGGCAGACGTCACTTTGTCCTTTAGCTTTTCTCCAGCTTTCTGAATAATTATGAAATTATGGGAAATATAGCATTGTCGGATGCCCAGAGGCTACAGGTAATCACTTCTCCATGCAGCAACATGTGAAGTTGTAAGCAGCTGCTGCTAACTTCCCAGTCACCTTTTTTGTTCTCCTCATAGATTTGATTAGAGAGATGTACTGCTCTGAAAGAAAAGGACAAGATTAAATTGCCTCAAATCCAAATGTTTGGTATAATAGGGCTTTTCAGTTGCATCATCTGTGCCTGAATGCTGCCTAGGAACAGAAACAGCAGCTTGTGAATCATTTCTATCCTTTCTCATCAATCCCAGCTCCCATCGTTCTCCCCCTTCATCATCTTCACTTGATGTAATATTTTCTCAATACACATGCATCCTTCCCACCAGCCTCCTCCAACACATTTAAAATTCCAAATACAAGACAAGCAGGTTGGTAGCATTAAGGTATTGATTCAATTAAGTAAATATGCATACGTCACGGAATCAGGGACAGCCCAAGATACGTCTGTGGTGAACAATGATATGGCACCCCCTCCATTCCTTGTAGAGAAGCCAATTGGATTGAAAATGGAGTCTTAGTTCAACCCTGACAATAGGAGAGCAGCCTCTACTGGACCAGGCTAGCTTAGGGGGCTCTGTGCTGCCTACATGCCATGTATAATTGCATCCACCAACCCCCTGCCTCCTCCCCACTGTCATCTGCTGCATTATTTTTTTGCGGAGAAAGTCCTGTTGCTCCGCCGTGACCTTCCTGCCAATTTAGATACAGTGACTGAACTGGAGGCCCCTCAACTGACTTCAGGTCCAGTGTTGGACCATTTCGATCGGATACTCCCTACTGATGTGGATACATTCCTCCAAGTTGGTAGGCCCACCACCTGCCTCCTTGATCCGTGCCCGAACACTGAGGTCCAGCTCCAAAGGCCTTCTGGCAGTTATCTCATGGTGAGAAGTGAAGTTACAGGGAACCAGGCAGAAGGACTTCTTGGTAATGGCACCTTTGCAGGGCCTTTTCAACTCTGCCTCCGGCCTGGTGGAACGCTCTGCCTCATGAGACCAGGGCCCTGCAGGATCTGATTTCTTTCCGCAGGGCCTGTAAGACAGAGTTGTTCCGCCTGGCCTTTGGCTTGGAGCCAATTTGATTCCCTCCCTCTCTTTTTTCCCCCCTTTCTTTTCCTTCTCCTCCTGCGATGAGGCTACATTTTAATATTTTAATGTTCCATTATTTTAATGTTGTATTTTATTTTTGCTTTTAAGTTGTAATCATTCATCTTGTTTTTATTATTGCTTGTAAGCCGCTCTGAGCCCGGCCTTGGCTGGGGAGGGCGGGGTATAAATAAATTATTATTATTATGCTTTATGGTAGGGCTAGTTCTGCTGGATACTGGTATCGTCAACAACATTTCTCCCCAAGCATAGTTCTGCAATGACCTTGGCCATCCAGGATATGACTAGACTCACCATCTTCATTAAGAACCTCCTCAGTGCCACTCTGCCTTTTGTATGTTAACAACAGAAATGCAATCACTTCTTGACTTCCCTTTCAAAATCTTATCTAAGCCTACGTTTTATGGTACTATTGTTAATGATTTTACCTCTACAAGCTGCTTTGAACCAAATTGTGAGATACAAATCTAATTAACAAGGCTTGCAAATTCTAACTATGAAATAAGTTATATGACAAAGTAATTTCTAAGGGCCATTTTGCACATCTCTCTTATGGGGGCGAAGAAGTCAGCATACACAGCTTGTTAGCAAGTAATAAATACATTTACCTTTTTAAGCCAACATGGTGAATCATAAATCTGTTATAAAGTAATCATCTCCTATAAAAGTAATGTACAAAAAGGCCTTAGCAACAGTAAACATAGCAACAACACTTTGGAAGCCTTGAAGCATTTTAAAATATTGGGAGGACAATATAAGACAGAATGACTACTCAGGGGGAAAAGATAGTAGAAAGCAGACAGCAAAGGGAAGAAGACACTTTTTAATTAAGAATAAAATTTCTTGTACACAACTAACTATACAATGCTCCAGGGAATCTGTTAAATCCTCTCCAAGCAGCACTCATTTAGGAATAATTACTTAAAATTAAAATAAAAAGAGACTACTTGATGTAACCATTAACATGCTTGCACTACTATGGGCAAAGTAGAAAGGAAGGGGGGAAAGCAAATTCTGTCACCATTTTGTAACATGTGCTTTTGACAATTCTACTAATTGCCAAAAACTCAGGCAGAAATGAAATTTATTTGGGAGAATATTTGGGAACACTTTAGCCAAAGGCCTCATCCATGCATAATGCTAAGCCGTGGTTAACATTAATCAGAGTTGATAAAGCACAGTTAAAATCTAGGTATCTTCCAGTCGATCACTTATACCTTGGCTTTTTATACCACAGCATAGTTTCTCTCCTCTCCCTGCTGCCCTCCTCACAGCTTCAGACTGCTATCCAATGCCTTTATGGTGCCCTTAGACTGGAAATACCTCTCTTTGTCATTAGTGTCACCAGCCTGCTTGCTATTAGGCAACAGGATGGATGGATGGATGAGGCATGGGAAACCTTACAGCTACTGCTGCCAACTGCCACACCAGTTCTGATCCTTACCCCCACTCCAAGGAGACATAATTAATGAAGAGCATTCACCCTTTCCATACTCCATGCTAGGTTGGAAGTTTAACAGCAGACGCTGTGAAGAGAGGCATTTGACCCCTTCCCTCCATCTACTTTTCAGTCTTACCCACTTTTCTCAAGCTGTGATCCTTCTATTCCTCACAGGGTTCAAGTCTGCATTTCCTACAAAGTTGCTCAAGATCCTTTAAAATGGACAAAAGGGAGTCTTGGTGGCCTGGGAACCTGCAGTCATGTCCTGTCCCCCACCCCACGCCAAAAAAAATGTGCTTGAAGAAAAGGTGGCAACAACTCTAAAGTTGCTCATTTGAATGCACACCCTTTCCCACGCATCCCAATGCATTCTTGTGGTGACTTTAATTTTTTCTCGCCTCACAGCGCAGCAGCAGTGAAAGCTAGAAAGTGCTTTCAGAACATGACGTGGGGAGTGGGACAAGCAGTTGTTGACAGGCACAGTTAAACGCATGAGTGAGAGCAACTGAACCTTGAGAATGGTCTGAATTTCTGCAGCTCTTCACTCATGGCTTTGGAACCTTTGGGTGGTGACAACTTCTTAATCATAGTTAAGGAGGAGCCAGTTTGGGCTCCATACTAGGGTATGGTTAATGTTAACTCAAGTTTATAAACCAACAACAACCCTTAATGAACAAGGAAGTTTTAACCATGGCAATAGTTAATTGCAATAGTCAGTTATAGCACCAGGGGGGAAAATCAGAGGAAGGGGGCAAGAAAGAGTTCAGGGAGGAAAGGGGTGAGCTCCTTGTTTGGGGGGGGGGGGGAACTTCCCCCTTGGCACTGCCTAAAGCCATAGTTAACCCTCAGGGCTGGGTTTAGACTATCAGCTTTAAATATGGTTAATTGAACCATGATATATAAACCATGGCTTAGTAGTATCACAAAAATGGTATCATCCAAAACTGCATGATCCATATCAAAAGGTCATGGCCAAAAAGGAATATTTTTGTGATAGGAAAGTGCTATTATAACAAGGTTTTTGAAACTCTAAATATTCAATGTGACCTACATCACCTCTATCTGTGTGCTTGCTGACACATTTAAAGAACTCTGAAAGGATAGTGATTCAAGACTTACACTTCCAGAAACTATGCTGGTTCTGCTTCAGCAGGATTTGTATGTCTTTATGTTTGGTAATTCTATCATCCATAATGCTTCCCACCAGTTTTACTGGAACAGATGTTAAAGCTCACCAGTCTGTAATTTACAGGATACTCTATAGAACCCTTTTTGAAAAATTGTTGTGGATGATGATCTTAGGGATAAGTTATGTATTTTTGTTAGAGGTTCAATAACTCCACATTTAAACAACTACTGGGTGAATGCCATCCAGGACCAGTGTTTTTATAGTTTGTAATTTGTTATTACAGCCAATAACTTTGTCTCTTGCCACCACCCTTCCTGAAACAATTAGCACAGACGTAGGGAGCTGCCCCATATCTTCCAAGTGAAAAAGATGCAAGGAATCCATTCAGCTTCTATGCAACCTCCTTCTCCCTCCTTTAGTACACCTCTGACACCCTTCCTGTCCAATGTCTAAGTGCCTCTCTAGCCTTCCTGCTTCGGGATGTTGAAGGAATCCATTGAAAATGGACCATTGACCCATTCACCTGCCACTGCAGCTTGGATTCTTGATCCAGAGGGCAGATCTAGATCTAACAGGTGGAAATTGCTAGGTAGCAGAGTTTTGAACTTTTGAACAGTCTAAGCTGTTCAACAATGGAACAAACTCCTTCAGGAGGTGGTGAGCTCTCCTTTGCTAGAGATATTTAAGCAGAGGCTGTGCTGCCATGTGTCAGGAATGCTGTAGTTACTTCCTGCATTGCAGATCCTGCCTTGAGTAGACTGTTAGATTGGATGACCTCCAAGGCTCTTCCATCGCCAGCCCCTGCAGCTACTTTACACTTCAGATAATTCTCAAGAGGTTTTTTTTATAACCATTGTTGTTAATTGGGCATGAAGCAAAACCGAATGTCCTCAAAACATTCTCTCCTGAGTGTCTCATTACCAAAGAGATTATTCAGCAGGAACTTGCCCTAAATTATAGGGCTAAAACAAAAAACCAAAAATCCCACACACCAAGTTAAGAAAGAACAGCAAAGGAAAAGTTCACGGTTGAAGTTAACACAGAGGAGCAGTGCAAAAATAGATCTCCACCTGAGTCATCTCTCAGCAAACAATACATTAATAAAGTATGAGACCCTTACATCTGATCCATTGATAATATTCCTTGGATTTCTTCAGACAGCCTTAGCATCTTTCAGCAAGGTTTGCCTGGCAGTGGGGAAGCAAAGGCAGGGCTAGGGGGAGGGGAGGAGGAGGAGGAACGCTGTGGTGAGAACGGCTGGAAGGACATCATGAGACACTGTCAAGTGGTGGAACTGTTCTGGGCTAAATTTAGAGCTAATTAGTGTGCCTACACAATCTGATGCCTACTGAGCTGAATGTTGCTCACCAGCCATGTACTATGGCCTGCCATGTGCTTGACAACCCCCATGGTTTTGCAGTCCTGGGCAGTCAGAAAAACCAGGAGCTTCACCAAGCTTCCAGCAGGCATCTACACACAATTGGTGGGCTGCGTTCAGCAGGTCTGTAATTAAAATTGTGCCAGTAACCACCACACACCTGTGAATAAGTAGCCATCTCTCTGATCTTATTCTTCCTTAGCCATGATTCATTTGAAACTATTACTTCAAATATCTAGTAGGTTTCCCCCCACTGTAAATACATCTCGAGAATAGTTCAGCACATATCTTTCCCAGCACTAAGACACATTTTAATTGGCATGTCTCTTCCTCTCACTGAACATGTATCAGCACTGACATGTTCACCTAACTGTTCTCAAGCAGTTACACATTTCAGAATGAGCCACACAGCACACAAATCACTAATCGCTCTGTATAATTGTTGCCATCTTTAGTTTGTAATGCATCATTTCTTATTGGTGTTGCTTCAGCCCATTAAGACCAACATAAGGAAAGCAGGGCTGGATCAGACCAAAGGCCCATCTAGTCCTGCATTCTGTTCTCACAATGGCCAACCAAATGCCAATGGGAAGGCAAGCAAGTAATGACAGTAATAGTGCTCACTTCATGCACTAATAATATGTGTGCGTAATAGCTTACCACATATTAATGATGAGTGGTGCAATTACCCCTTCCCAGACAGACATACTGGAACCACAGCCTGCTCTGATTAATTTGATATTAGATCATAAGTCTCCCACAACAGTGCCCCACAATGGGGCTTCCAGGAAAGTACCAGCCATGGAAATGTCTTTCAGCAATTTACAAATTTATAGATGAAGTAAGGCCAAAGACACTGAGAAAACACAGGCCTCTCAAGTCACAGACATCATTCTCAATATATTGTGTGGAAATCTTTTAATCAAGTGCAAAATCATTTATTAGAGATTTATGACCCTTTATCCTCACAATCCTTTGAAGTACATTAGGCTGAGAAAAATAGCAATGGCTGGTGTCACCTAGTGAGTATTGTGGCTGAGCAGAATATCTGAGGAACAAAAATTTAAAATATAGGAATCAGCAACAGAAGAACAATATGATTTCCAAACATAATAACAAAACTGGTTGCTCAGACTGTATGCTGAACATTACTTTCTAAAACAATTGAGCATTATCTGCATTATTTCACCTTTCTTTTAACTTCAAAACCTTTAAAGAAACAAGTGGAAAATCTGTTAATAACAACAGTCATATCTCAGGTTACGAATGCTGCGACTTGCGTGTTTTCGGGTTGTGGACCGTGCCGAACCTGGAAGTACCGGAATGGGTTACTTCTGGGTTTCGGTGCTCGCGCATGTGCAGAAGCACAAAATGATGTCACACGAATGTGCAGAAGCGCCAAATCACGTCACACACATGCAGAAGCGGCGCTTCAGGCTACAAACACTGCGGGTTGCGAACGTGCCTCCCGCACAGAACACGTTCACAACCGGAGGTATGACTGTAACCTTAAAAACTAGTTTTTTAAGGGACTAGTTTATATGACCTAACAGAGCCTATCCGAGCACTGTACCCTCCAGGTGTTTTGGTCTACAACTCCAATCATCCCTAACCCATTGGCCATATTGGTGGCTCATGGGATCTATCCAAAACATCTTGAGGGTACCGTGTTGAGGAAATTTGGTTTAATGGTTCAGGAAAAAATATGAAAGTAAAACTACTGGTGTATTCACACTTACACTCCCAATAGGGAGTAAATAATTACTGTAGTGGGCACAATGTCTGGTTGCTTTCACACTAGTTTTTTACTCAAAAATTGCCATAATTTGATTTGGGGATGAGTGAACAGGTGCCCTTTATTTGTCAACATTTGTAAATGAAGACAGCTTTAATTTATTCCATTTTAGTAGTGAAATGCTGCTATTCTACTATAAAAAGAAAAATAATGCAAGGTAACTGGTAATTACCCCCACCCACCCACCCACCCACACCATGGATAACAGAAGTTGACTGATAAGAGGTAATGCCTCACTAATCCACCAACCTCATTGAAAATAAAGCAGCAAACAGGAAGCCTGGAATTAACATTGGCATTAAAACTGAAAAATGTGTTTGATGGATGAGATTTGCTTATGAGTAAATATTAAAGGAGATTCTTGGTCACAGGCATTGTCGAGTACTGTAATGCAGCGCTATTAAGTTCTGTGTGGAACCTCTTGTTTTAATTCTATTTTTCATTTATTATGGAAAAGCAATGCTTCGTTAGTGCTAAAGAACTCTAGCATGGTAGTGACCAAGCTGGCAATGTGGAGAGTTCAGAAATTACGTTACTGTTTAAGTTACTGCTGGGTGTCTATGCACGGTGCCTCCAATAACTGCTGCCTAGGAGCTACTTCCTTTCTTGATGTTAAAAAGGGCATTAAAGTTGTTTCCATACAATGGCAATGGTTTCCATACAATGGCAGCATTTCAACACATTATAGTTTTCCATCAATATCTTTTTTATCTGTACATCTGTGGCATGAACAACGCTTGTACCCCAGTGGTGTGGAACCTTACAATTGCTATTATCTTATTGGTTCCATACACGACAGTCACTAAGAACAGGCTTAGATGATTTCTTGTACTTCACCAAATTATTAAAAAAACCAGAAATCTGTGAGTTGATCTTCTGCAAGGTAAGATGGGCTAGTCACAAGAGATTTAAAAGAAAAGAGGGAAATCAGTGAACTTTTAGTTCAATCGTACTTCATATGATACAGACATATGTAAAAAAAAAAAATCACACACCCCCAGAATACTCTGAAGGGGGCCCTTTAGGCTGAGAATTAACTTAATAAATAGGGGAAGATATGGCGTTTCCAGCAATAGGTTATGTGACCCTTTGAAAATTTGCTTTTTTATTTTTATCCAACCAAGAAAACATATTAATTCAACTTTATAATGTATTTCAAAATACTTTATAATGTATAGTATACATTTGTTTTTAGCTTGCTTTTTAACCTTTTTGATTTTATCTTTTGGCGGTTTTTTATACTGTGGTGAACTGCTGTGGTGAAATATTTTTATGATACAGTGGTATATAAATATTTTTTATAAATAAAATAAAATAAAAATGAGACATAAAATTCTGGCCTAACGCTCTAACCATGGCCTGCCATTCATTAACAGATAGCGCTATACATGTCAACTCAGAAGTAAGTCCCACTGAGTTCAACAGGGCATACACTTGGGTAAAATTGATAAAGGACTGCAAGCCAAGTGCTCTTTTCTGCCCTTCTTAGACTGGTGAGCAAAAAGAATCAAGTCAGTGGAATTGCTACCAGAACAGACTCTAGACCATTGAATTTCTTTGCTCTGATGAAGTATCAATAGAAATGGTCCCACCACACAATTTATATGGAGTCACAAGCAGAGCATCAGAAGAGAATGGTACAGCCTAGAGGGAATCTCCAAGACGGATTACGGTTAATGAGTCGCACATTCACCTGGAGATATCAAGCATTGCAGTATGAATCTATAATGACACATTGTCCCTTCGTACTGAACTGATTCTTGCCTCAGGTGAATTATAAATGAAAACTGAAATTCTTGTGCCACACTACACCCATCCAAAATGCTAGTTGTGATACTTGAGTTACTGACCAAAATAAATGAAAAATCAAAAGGTCTTGTGCCCAAGTAGATTTTCATTGTTTTTATTAGCATTTGGAATGGGAAAGTTTTAATTAGCAGAAGTTCACCATCTGGCTTCAACAGAAACTAATCCTTTTATTCCATATATATTCAGCTTTACTGCTCTTTGGATAATTCCACGACACTCACTCTCTATTTCAGAGACATCCAAACTCCTCTTTCCCCACCTATGTAAAAGCACGGTAGAATTTCTGTTTTATTACTTTTTATTTCTGTTTTACTGGGAGAAACAGTATAGGGAAGAACTCAGTCATGGTTTCAGAGGGCTAGAACACCATAAAATGTTTGCAGTCCAGAGGTCAGTTGGGAGCTTATTTGCCAAGATGGATGGTCCTTTTGAAGTAAAAGGACAGCAAGACCACAGCAGATGAAACAATGATAAAGACATATGAGGGAGAAGGAAAGGACATCCAGGAATGTTTGCAAGAAGTTGCCAACAGGGCAAAGGACTAACTATTGAAATATCTCATGGTTAGTCCCTCCAGCTGGAATAGGAACTGCATAAGAGATAATGAGCTCTATTTCACATGCTGCCACTTAATTTTGGGAGCCAAATTGAAAAAGCACTTTTGCCAATGGAAAAAAGCACTTGAAAATTAAACCACTGAAGCTTTAATTCATCATGACAGTTATGCAGTGAAATAAACAAATAAACTTAGGGAAATAAACAAAAAATATTACAATTTATGACCCATTTTTCTATACATAAGTATGTTCATAGCTGAGCACAATGATGCAACTAAACAATAAGGCAATTTAAAATTTGACACAATATATATAAATGATCAACCAATTTAAAATATAGAGCATTGGTGTCAGAAAATAAGAACCTAAATAAAAGCCCAAAAGTAGCATAGTTATAAATGCCTTTCTGGATAGGTCAGTCTTCAATACCTGCCTAAATACAAGAGAAATATCACTAGATTGGGTATATTTCTCTCCTTCAGAAACAACAGGGGGAAAGGTGCTGTCCCTTGTACCCATCTTTTGTGACTCTAGTGATTACAGGACAGACAGCAGAAGCAATATTACTAAGCCCTAATATAGTCCCTGCCTCTGTCCTATTCACTTGGAAGATGGCTCTCAAAGGTATCCTGATTCAAGTCATTTGGGTTTTTAAAAATTAAGATTACAACTTTCCATGCCAAAGGAACTATTTGAGGGCTTCCCCACTCACAGTCCCCACTCTTTCTAAACAGTACAGATCACCAAACCATGCCCTACTAAATGTGTTGGCAAAATAAAATGTGAGATGGGCACATAACTGCCATAGAGGCCATGAAATCCTGAGCTGCACCAGACAAGGAGGTCTCAGTGTGCGTGCTTAAGTTCTCCAAGACAATAGGTCTGGTGGTTCTCAGAACCAATTCTGAGACCACTTCCATCAGTCCATGCAGGTAGGTTGTTAGGTAGTGAGATGGGTGTTACACTAACAAATCCTTATATATCCTGGAACCCAGGTCAAGGTGCAGGCTCTTGAAATTAAGTGTCTGCTCCCAATAAGGAATCTGGAAAGGCAAATGGAGTCATGGTGGACCACACGGCAACTCCATCTCCCCACCCACTGAGTTGAAGATGATACTGTATTGAGAAACCAGATGGTCATAAATTTGGCCTCAAATGGTAGACATTATTTGACCTTAAAACCTGACTCTATAATCCAGCATATGTGGGGGATGGATGTCATTACTCAGTGTGAATGAAAGGTTCTTTCAATATCCACACAGTATCATTATTCTCCTGAAAAAGGGCATAAGCTTTGCAAAGTTCAGAGTCAAGACATGGTTCTAATTAAGTCTGCAGCTTGAGGCCTGTAACCAAACTGCTACTTAGGCTCACACAAAGAGCTTGTGTTAGTTATTAGGCCATATTGTTACTCTGGCTGATTTTAGAATGGCTTTCTGCTGATGTTTAGAGAATTTCACAATATAGATGCTTATGGGTACAAATGTTGCTCATTGTTGAATGTACCTAAGTATATTAGAAAGAAGTAAGATTATGAGCCCAAAGATCTGCACGAAAGGGCAGGACTAATGGAAAAATATCCTAAAGTATTGTGAATACAGCACAAGATATTATGGGCTGTCCCGTGAATCCACTGGATGAAATAGCAGAAGAATGTTGCCTCAGGAGAGTAAGGAAAATTCTCAGGGATGATTCATACCCTGGCCGGCACTTTCTTGATCTCTTGCCCTCAGGCAGAAGATATAGAAGCATGATTAGTCGCACCAACAGGGTAAAGAACAGCTTCTATCCATCGGCTGCTGAATGAAAAGATAACAACAGGGCAACTGACTTTTGGGTTTGGTGTGTGTGTGTGTCAGTAAATGAGGGGAATTAAGACTAAGAGAGCTGAGTGGGGGGTGCTCGTGTAATCTCACTGTATGCAAGTTGTGCAAGTGACAATAAAGTATTTCAATTTCAATTCAATAAAGACTATGAAAGCATTAACAGCTGAGAGTGCAAGAATGTGCTTGTATACTTACATGTGCCAAGAAAAATAGGAAGAGACCACAGATGCTCAAGCAAGAACTGAGGAAGTGAAATTGCTATGCCAAGAGGAAGATTGGAATATGTGGGATGTGAGTAAAAGTTTGTGGTCAGCTACACACCTATTTTAATGGAAAATCAAGGTAAGTCAGAAAATGAGTCAATATGTCAGGTGGATAAGAAATGAGGAACAGCCTGTTTTGACCATCTCAGTTAAAATCAAAGTATTACACCACCACCACCTGCAGTGGAGGGCTGATACATCCATTTAGAGGTCCTAATCAATCAGATACCGATAGTTAATATCCTGATTTGCATAGGCCAAGGAGGAGGAGTTGACAATAATCTTGGGAATAAGGTAATTAGAAGTGGAACCCTTACCTTGTCTTCAAACCCTTCAAGGCCCTGCTGTGAGTTTTAATTCCCACCTGTCGCTAGAGGTATCTTGCTGACTAATCGCTTATTGCCTTAATGGTCATAAGTATGTATTGATCTATTGCTGCTTTAACCTTTAGCATCCCTTCTGTATTAGATATTAATCTTTCTCACAGATAAAAATCTATTCTATTAATCTATTCCTGGCATCTTCCTGTCTTTTCTGAATGTTGGCCTGCCCCTATAAACTTAGATTGAGGTAGAGGAGGACCACTGGGAGTGAGATCATTAGAATAGGACCATACCTTAAGAGAACGTGGACATCTCTATACTGTATTTATTTTCTTTCAAGTCTAGTGACCCTTTGGACTCATGAAAATAGTTTCATTTTTCTTCAGATCCTGTCTGTAGTATAAAAACATTTGACCAATTGTAAATGCCAAATAGGAGTTGTGGATTGTGAGAACAGAAGTTGCACATTAAAAAAAAAAAAAACTTAAACCAAGTTTTGTGATGGAAACAGAAGATGAGAAAACAGTTTTTCCCTTAGCACCCAGATGGGGAGCCTGTAGCCTTCCAGATATTGCTGGTCTACAACTTTCATCATACTTTACCATTGGCCATGCTGGCTTAGACTCTTGAAAGTTGTAGACTAACACATCAGAGGGCTGAAAGAGTTGTTTGGAACGATCTATTAAGGCATAGGGAACATAAGAGGATCAAATTTGGTCACAAATTCTTTCTTTGTCACAGCTTGCAACTTGTGTAATTTCATTTGAGATTTCTAGACAAGCTATATTTTCAAATAACGGAAAAGCTAATGTTATTAACTGCCCTTTCTGTGAAGTCTTCCCAGTCTCCTATGGCAATGAAGTGCCTATCTTGTCTGATTATTAAGGAAAGGGACTGCCTTTATTGTAACTGACCTTTCCATCTTCTCAATTGGATCTGCTCTGCTACTTTTCTTAACTAGACAGGACTTCATGACCTTACTAGGTAAGGTTTTTTAAATGGCCTTTCCAACTAGACCACTCTGCTCTAAGCCTTTTGCTACTTAATTACTAGCTATAATTCGCAACCTTCAATCATGACTCTGATTTCTGAAGTTTTACACCACTTGTGGCAACCCCAGTTCTGCTAGACAAGCTGCGGAACAAGTAATATAGAATTATGATGCCTCTTCTTGTTCAAGTAATACATAATGTATATAACCACCAATGAAATTAACAGTTTAAAACAGAGGGATTATAGATTAATTTAAAAAATAAAAAAGCAGGGTTATAATAACCTATACAAGTTGTACCAGTACAACTGAGTTTGAAAATATGTCATTACTGCAAACAAATAGAGTCTTCTTAAAAATCTGGGTATGAGAAAAGCAGTACTTGGAGTTTCTTTTGTATTTGTTTAAAATTTCACTTAGAACATTTATTTTTTCCCTCTCTTTCCATTTTCTTTTCTTCTTTTTGGCAGCTATCTTTGGCGTAGTCAGGTAAGTAGGATAGATGTCTTATCTATGAAACAAATGCCAGAACTGCTCAGTAAATAGGCCTTCGAAACCAAGTAGCAAGTACACAACATCCTTCCCTGAGCAAATTTTCTTTAATCTCTGATAATTCAGTCACAGGAACTTTCTCTTGCTTCTCCAATAATAGTTCAATGGGATTTTGTACTTGTTGCTGCATTGCAAAGCATTCCAGAAAAACACAATAGTGGTTGATTTTCCCACTTCCTCCTATGGCTTTTGCCATGCCTCACCTTGCCTTGAGATGCCCAATGTGTCTTCTCCTGCCTTTTCTGATGAAAACTACCACTTCCAGGGCACTCACTGATCATTACCAGCCCCTGGATATCACTAGAAGCAGAACATCACGTCTGATGATAACTCAGCAGGTTCAATGGGGGGGGGGCACTTTGAAACACTGATTCTGGAAAAGAAAGCACTCCCCTGTTGCTGCTGCTCAGCTGTTTCACAATCAGATAGTGATGACAATGGAGTTGTACTTCTCATCCTACACAAACAATTATTTCCCCCCAAACCAGTACAAAAAACCAAGCCATTATTGTCGTGCCTTATGTGTTGGGCTAGATATAATTTGAAACAGTCCCAAGGTTGCCATGACAGCCCAGATGTCCTGAACCACGCTGCACAAAGCCGGCTTGAGATAAATGCTGAAGTCTCTCAAAGCCTAGATGTTCGCAATGCCACACTCCAAGACTGCCTCCACCAGCTTAAGCAAGGAAATTGGTACAGCAACAAAATCCCAATCCTCCCAAACCAAGTACACACACCAAAAAGGGGAAGGGTATCTGACTGGAGAGCGGGATTCCTATGGACAACAGCTGCTATTAGTAATACTCCCCACCCCTCAACCTGGAATTTGTGGACAGAATAGAGAAAGGCTCATGCCTCCCTTTTCATCCAGACAGATCTTGCTTATGCATAGTAAGTCAGCTTGCTCTTCCCACACCAGGTCATAAATAACAACCTGAGATTTAATAGCAGCATCTGAAGGCATAGGGAATGCACTAAGCCTATGAAGGCTATCCAGGCTGGGAGAAGGATTTTGAGAATGTGTCAAGATGTTAAGATTGCTTTGCTGAGCTCACCTCATCAGCCATAACACTCCCTGCCCATTACTACATCTATGATTCCCTCCCATGGCCCACTCTAAACACTACCACTTTTGCAACCCAAATACTGATTTCTAAGAGGATCTCAATCCTATTAAACACTCATTCAGTCACAAATGAAAGTCTACTATGCACCACTCAAGTCAAGATTCTATCTCCACCAGGGACCAATCAATTAATACCTCCTGCTTCTCTGCAAATCAATTCATAATGGACCACATTCCATTAATCCTCTCTTAATTAATATACCATAGTTAACTAAAGGTTTCCTCTTTGTTGACCTGCACAAAAATAAGCTAAACAGCCAATAGCCCATCTCTTTGTGTTCCTATCAGCACATCATACTGTATAAATTTAGAAAAATGTTACTTCAATGTCTCAAAAAGTATATATATATTCCGTTGACAAAGCTATCAATAAAAATGCAGCAGGTTGACTTGCATATATCTCAGAATTCTATTTCATAAATCAAAAACATGGCACATAATACAAATTAGGGTCAACCTCTGGAAACTTGGGCAAATGCACAATACTCTATATGTGAATAATTTTCAATACAGAAAACATTTTACAATAAAGTTACTTGTCACACACTTCAGTGCTTTTCTGAAGAACAAAGGAAATCTGAAGAGGGTCTCAGGGAGTTGTTTGTTCATGCATTTAATGTGCATGGAAATTAGGATCAAACTGAGAGCAAGTGTTCAAGCCACCAAGGTAAAGACAAAACACAAACTGCAATATGGTCTAGCTTAGAGTGGCATTCTAAACCACAATTGTATAGGACACAAATCTAATCGACCTCATCATTTGCAAACCTGGAGTTTTCAGTGCTGTATGATAATGAGCTTCCAATATCATTTGTTCTGTATATAGAAGTACAAAATGTGTGTCATGAACACACTGATAAAGTGCACTAAACTGAGTGTGACATTCCCAGAATCCCTTACAAGGACCCTGGAGATCACAGGGTCACTCAGCTACTCTACTGAGTCATTATGTCCCTTAATTCAAACTGTTCTTAAGTGTTATATGTTACAGTGGACGCTCAGGTTGTGAATGTGATCTGCGCGGGAAGCATGTTCGCAACCTGCAGCACCGCATCTGCGCACATGTGGGTCGCGATTTAGCGCTTCTGTGCATGCGCGAAACCCGGAGGTAACCCGTTCCAGTACTTCCGGGTTTGGCGCGGTGCGCAACCCGAAATCGCACAACCCAAAGCGTCTGCAACCTGAGGTATTTGTATTTTGTATTTGGTTTTACAAGACAGATTAATATTATACGCCTTTTAAATGTGTTTGTGGGAGGGGGGCATTGTTTTGTTGTTTTTGCTTTAGTTATTTACTTTTGTTTTTACCTTGTATTTTTGTGAACTGCCCAGAGATCTTATGATGAAGAGCGGTATATAATTCTAATAAATCCATAAAAATACCAATGCTCCTCACAATAGCTGTTAGCACCATTTACTGGGTTAGAGAAAGGAGTATGACTCACTCTCTCTCTCTCTCTCTCTCTCTCTCTCTCTCTCTCTCTCTCCCCCTCTGTATGCCTAAATGAATATATCCACACATGAAACATGGTTTGTGTGAGTGAGTAATCCACCTAGAACAGAACACAGATTGGCAAAACAGTAAGCATATTTATTTATAAACAATAATAATACCTTGAACAAGTTGTCATTTTATACGGAATATTGGGAGCAGAGGAAGGGTTGTATTGGGTGGAGATGTCCCTCTTTCCAGTTTCAAGATGGCGAACGGCACTTAGTCAGCGTGAGTGTGAGCTCCCTGATTTATCTTTTAAGACTGTTTTAATGAGTATAGAAACCTATTAACTTTTAACTTTAGTTTTTAGTTTTTAGTTTTAGTTTTAGTTTTAAATTAGTAAGTAGGAGGACGCCTCTTTCTATCGGGGAGACAACCATTGACCTTGAAACTGGGGCGGCTGCATGAAGAGAGAAATGACTAAGCAATTATACAGCCCTGCTTGTGGGAGAGGAACTGGGAAACGTACCAGAGATTCTAGAGATTTAGACGACACAGAGGAACTGAGATGCCTGCCTCTTGCTAAACAAACAAAAATTAGTGAATCTGAAGGTACAAAGGATATTTTTAATGTTCCAGTTTTGAACTCTTTCACACTGCTAGCAGAGATGAATGGCGAGGAGACCATTGTGAGAGAGCCTTTTGATAACCTGCCTACTAAACCTTCAAGCAAGGGTAATGCTGGTATCCACTCAAATGACTGCACTAGAGCCTGTGAAAGCTGCATTGATAAGATACTATTTGAACACTCGACTACTCTAGACCTAGTTGCTAAAACGGTGGACTATATCTTTAGATACATAAAAGACATCCGAGGATCCTTGGAGAAGATTATTTCGCTTGTATCCCTAGCAGGTAAAGACACTTCCCCTGATGTACCACCTGAGATGAAGCCCATACAAATGCCCAGAGCACCCGTTTTACCTCATACCTCCTGTATAATTCCTCAAGCTGCTGGCAATCAGAAAAGTGAGCAAAGTGAGCAAAATAAGAAGGAACAACACTTTGCACCTCCTCACAAACTGCTGCTGCAAGCTACCAAAATCTGCCTAACAGTTTGCCCCTTTAGAGGCAAGGTGATAAACTGGCAGTATAAGAGTGATACAAGGAGACACCTAGCGGAGCTTCTGAGGGTAATCCCTAGCTCTATTTTTTTTTTTAATGTGTTCATTACTTGCAACTTTAATCCACGTTTGTGAGAACCATGCTTCTGTGACTGAAAATCCACACTGATACAGTTTTCTAGCCACTATGCCCTCATCCATATACACTTCTTCATTTGGCAGGACTAATAAATTTTCATGCTCTTACAGTGTTCCTCATGTTTCTTTCTCACAGTTATTTATTTATTTATATTTTATTTTTAATTTTAGACAGCTGAGATTGGAATGACAGAGAATGTTGGAGATAGTGGCCTCAGATTTGAAATCTGGTTTCAAAGGAGAAGAAAATCTCAGGACACTTACATCCTACAAGCAAATTCAGTAGAAACTAAGATTGGATGGACAAATCTCATAGGAAAGATTATTTGGAGACAAGCCTTGAGAAACCGAGGTGTGCCTGCCAAAATAGTCTGCCCTTTGCCTATTGCTGCCTTTTTTTAAATATTTTATTTAGGATTTTCTTGTTTTACAGAAGTGCTATTGACCTGAAGCATACTGAGCATATTAGCAGCAGATCTCAGAGGCAGAGAGTGCTGCTCTCCTTTAAAACCAAAAAGCTCCCTGCACTTATTATGTCTTCAAGAAGCCTTCTAATTAACTATGGAATCTTTGCTACAAGAGTCTTTACCAATACCAAGATCTGCCCCCTCTTACCAAACTGTTTGTTCAAAAAGAAAGCAGACAAGTCTGAGGGTCCGCCAATTGCCACGACCCCAACTCCCCTGGCTGCAGATCTAATCAGCTGGATTGACGCCCCCCTGCCTCCACTGACAAAGGCTATACATCTGGAGAATTCTACGGAGCGTGAGTTACTTCTATCCTTCTCCCAATTGCCAAAACTGGAGCGAACAGAGATAACGGACAGATTGGACGAGTTGCTACTCTGTCTCCGTAACTCAGAAGATCATGCTCATGTAAATAAGATGAATTCCTCACCAATTGTAGATCAGTCTACACAAGCCCAAGTAGTACCTGTTCTAACGACCTTTGATCTGCAACCTGGCTGTACACGGCCTCGGGATGTCAAGCCCGGGTAGGATACAGTGGAAGATTCGACAACCCTCTGGTCAAACTCGGAAGCTGTGGCAAGACTGAATGCTCTTTTGGAGGCAAACCGAAAAGGATGCCTTCCACCTGGCTTACACCGCATGTTCCCTACAGCAACCGCAGATCCAAAAGGCCCACCCCCCTCAATCTTAGAGCATACTTTAAATGCAGAGTCTATGGACCTGTCGTTAAGTGATACTCCCGTACACCAGAATCCATCCCTGCAGCTACCAATAATTAAGCCTCAATCCATGGCTGCTGCTGCGGTAAGTGGTGCTTGGAAATTGCCTGGTAAGCAAGCTACAATTACTTCCTTCTTCCAGCCTATTGCCCCCCCCTCGCCGCATGCATTCCCAGGTGGATTCTGCCGTGCTGGTTCCGCAAGGCCCAGCATGACTCGAAGGGGAGACCAAGAGATTACCTACTTTCTTATCCTGGAATGTAGCTGGCATTAAACCTAAGCTGATGGATCCATCCTTTCTCGCCTACATAAAAGGCAGTCATATTCTTTTGCTGCAAGAGACCTGGGCTTGTGAGGGCTTCTCCTTATCAGGGTATAAGGGCTTCTACCTGAATGCACAACAGAATCCACTATCACCTGGTAGACCACAAGGTGGGTTGGCTACCTTAGTTTCTTTGGCCTTAAATCTGCAGGTGGAACAAATCGACATCCAGTCGTCATCCATGCTGGGTGTAAAGCTACAAACAGCGGAGGAAGTGTTCGTGGTGATTAATGTTTATTTGTATCCAACCTATAAGAAAAACCTGGTGGACCAAAGATGGAGGGGAATTCAACTGACCCTTGAAACTCTCCTAGAGAAATATCCTGAAGCCACCTTCCTAGTTGCAGGAGATTTCAACGGTCGATTGTCTCACTCTGATAAATCATTATTTGCTAAATATAATAAATATCCCTCACTACCCATTTTAACCTCAGACTTTTACCCAGGAACTTTAAAGACAGTGTTGCTACATACACAGGTTTTAAATGTAGACAAACTTTGATGGCTCTTAATTTTCACCTCCTAAACGGAGCTCTCAGTTCTGATTACCCTGCCGAATTTACTTTCTGGTCAGGCTCCCGAGCCTCTACCATAGACTTTATTTGGACATCAATAGACCTAATTCCCAAAATTTCCAACTTTAGGGTGGTAACGAGGCTGGAAAGTGATCATTTTCCATTAGAACTCTCTCTGACCCTGGATGGAGAATTGGCTACCTATTCCTGCGTGCCTAATACAAATAACCAGCTTCAGATGAGGCCCACTGCCTTAAAATGGACCGACAATATGGCTCAACGGATAAATGAACTCCTTTGGTCGGACCAACTGCAAGAGACAAGGGACTCCCTTGTCCAGGCAGTTGAGCCACTGCCAATATATGACAATTTAGTAGAACTGCTAAAACCTTCGTTGGCTAAGGCCCCGGTAATGAATAGTAACCATTTCTCTCATAAACAGTGGTTTGAAGAGGAATGTAGACACTTCAAGAACAACCTATATAATGAATTCTTGGCATATAGGGCATCAAATGACCCCGCACCTAGCAGTCACCTTATGAACCTCAAGAGAAGGTATAAAGCACTATTAAAGGAAAAGAAGCTTGCGGCAGAAAGAAATGATTGGAAGAACCTTCTAAAAGCTGCAGAAAATAGAAATCCCTCCTCCTTTTGGCACCAAATTTCTCATTACCTGGGTAGACCGTTGTCAAGGATAGAACCTCAAATTTCAGCTGACACCTGGGAAAGCTTCTTCTCTGATTTATATGCAGCTCACGCTGCCAGCGGAGGAAGGTTAGACTTGTCCCCCTTGCCTGAGTGGGATCCTGTTACCTGCTCTGAAGTGGAAACACTTATAGGCCAATTTGAGGCGGGCAAGGCACCCAGAGACGATCTTATCTCCATAGATGTTATTAAAGCCAATAAGGATTGGTGGTGTCCACCCCTAGCAGCTCTTTTTACTTATATAAACAAAACAGCACAATTTCCTCCAAGCTGGAACTCGGCACTGATTGTGTTAATTCACAAGAAAGGGCCGCGCACAGACCCGGCCAATTTTAGACCAATTAGCCTGCTAAATGTTATCGGGAAGATCTATTCAAGATTTCTACTTAACAAATTAACGACCTGGATGGAAAGCAACAATATCATCGCAGAGGAACAGGCGGGTTTCCGCCCCGGAAGATCAACAACAGACCAAATCTTAATCCTAAATCACTTGGCCACCAAGTACGCTGGCAATAGCCTAAAAGCCCTCCACGTCGCCTTTATAGACTTTAAGCAGGTCTTCGATCTAATTCCCAGGAACCAGCTATGGACAAAATTGGCAGCGACATCTATTGACCGCCGCCTTCTCCTGCTGATTATTAATTTGCATACAAATACCCTTCTGAGGATTAGGCTAGATAGTAAGGGGCTAGTCTCCAATCCGGTTGCCACCACTAGGGGGGTAAGACAGGGCTGTTTGCTTGCCCCTGCTCTGTTTAATTTCTATATTAATTCGCTAGTGGTGCATATGGCAAATGCTGATTTCCATCCACCAAAACTGGCAGGACGAGCCTTGAATGTCCTACTGTATGCGGACGATGCCGCCCTATTAGCTACCTCCCCCATCGGATTAAGGAGGATGCTTCGAGCTCTTCATGAATATGTGACCCAACACGAGCTCCAACTAAATTATGCCAAGACCAAAATAATGGTCTTTACTGCTCGACTGAAACCTAATTTATGGTCAATTAATGGTATTCCTTTAGAGCAGGTCAGTTGCTTCAAATACCTGGGTCAGGTTGTAAGATCAAATAGGTCCTTCTTGGCGCACAGAGAATACATAGCCTCGAATGCATCCAAAGCAGCCTTGGTGATTAGAACCCTGTACTCCAAGAAACAGGCACAAACTGTCAAAGTTGCCTTACGACTCTTTAAAATGAAAGTCCTCTCTCTTCTGCTGGTGGGCATTGCCTTGGGCTCACGTAGGGACTTTGAAAAATTGGAATCTATCCAAACCCCATTCCTCAGGGCCGTACTCAGGATCCCCCCCTCCGTGGCAGGTGCGATCATGAGATTGGAAACCGGTTGTCAAGCCTTTAGGTATGTGGCCCTGAAAGCGAAGTTATGGCTATGGCTCAAGCTCTGTTTCAGACCGGTGGGTTTGGCCCCCTTGATTCTGAGGGATAACTTTAAATCTCCATGGGAAGGGGAGATAGTGGAGGAAGTGCAGAAGTGTGGGTTGTCCTCCCTTTATATAGAGTCCATGACATATAGCCACGCAAAGGCGGTGATCGCTCAAAGATTAAGGGATATTGCCAGACAGGAGGACATAGCCCGTGTGAAACCTGGGTTGTTTCTGGGGGAGCAGTTGTATCGGGCTGCTCCAGCTCGCTACCTGGCGGATATCCACTACGTGGAATACCGCAGACTATTTACTGCGGCTAGGCTGAATGTTCTTGACTAGGCGGTTCTGAAGGGAAGATATGGAGGAGAATATGCCACTGTGCGTTGGGTGAGGTAGAATCCACAGAGCACATTTTACTGAGCTGTCCCTTCTACAACGATTTAAGACAGTATCTTATAACTCCATACTTACCCCAGCTCAGTTCCCAGCAAAGAGGAAAGCAGACAGCATATCTGCTAAATAAGTCTTCTGGGAAAACAACTTTGTCAGTGGCTAAATTCCTTTTCCTGGCACTCAAGTGTCGGAAACGTATAACTGAATGCTTTGATGTGGGTTATCTGTGAGAGGTCTAGTACTGTGGCCCTACCTTATTTATGTACCCCTATGATGTTTTAGTTTATAATTCTGTATTGTGTAATGTTTTATTTCTGACTATCGGTCGAATAAAGGAAATTGATTGATTGATTGATTGATTGATTGGGTGGAGATGTCCCTCTTTCCAGCCCTACCAACCACCTACAGAGTGACAGCAACATCACTCTGCTAGCACAGAGCTGCCCTATCAACCTGTCAAATATGCAGGGGGAAGTAACTCTTGCAGGCTCTCCAGAAATAGGTCTTGCAAAGGTGGTGACAGGGACGGACGGACTGAGCTTGCCCAGCTTCTCCGGCATCTTGAGCTGGCCTTGCTGTCACCATGCGATGGCACTGGGCCCAATCCAGGCTCAACTGATGTACCAGCTGCAGGTTGGAGTGGCAATCTGGTTCTCCCCCCTGGCCTTTCTGCCCTAGCTCCCACATGTGACAGGGATACAGATGCTACAATGGCCCCGTTTCTCCATAGAGCCCCCATAGAGTGGGGAGTTCAGATTGCTCTTTAAGAGGACTAGTATCTTAACATAACTGATTCTCCTCCTTAACAATGATCCATAGCTATGCTATTTCCCCTCCCCATTTATTTTCTTATTCTTTGGGCACATAAACACCATTTATTTAAAGCACTTTTATACCACTTTAGCAGTCATGGAGAATGAAGTAACTGTAGCTTGTTGGGGGCTGTAGCTCTCTGATCTACCACCAGCTGTTCTGTAGGAAGGATCCCTATAGCATTTTCTATGATGATACTGCTGTGGTTTTTAGAAAATGTAGTCTAATGTTTCTTGTAAGCTGCATTGGATAGATTTCTATCCTGAAAGGCAGGATATAAATATTTGTAATTAATAATATATAAATATTTTGAACTTCAAGTTCACTAATGACAGTTGTAGAAAATGATAACAGCTCCCACACACTTAATTTTAGAAATCGGAAACAGGAAGGCAATGTCCTTTTCAAATTGATGAACTGCAAAGAAAACACAGTAAACATTGTAGCCCCCATTGCACTAACTTTGCATCTCAAACAGTGGTGTGTGTGCAGTGGGGAGCGCTATATGTTTCATAAATGACCACTATTTATCTTCTGCATTCCCTTTATCAATGCAGTTCACAATCATTTTCAGCATTTTAATATCTCAGCTAATTTAACCCTGGACTAATGTTTGCTTGTGTCTACTGTTTGGTCCCTGTAGTAAAACAGCAAATTCCTGAGAACTAAAAAAGCCGCAACAACCCACAACCCGTTATTAATGAAACGACAGAATAGTAACTAACAAAAATCTTCCAGAAAATTACCACTCTCCCCATTGCCTGCATTAGTTTTAGCTGTTAGTAAGTAGTGATTAACACCCTGCTGTTTGCAGCTGCATTTCTCAATATAGCCTTGAGTAGGAGGGTGCACAAAAGTCACCACATATCTTTAACGCTGTAACTCAAGGAGTAACACAGAACTTTAAACAAAAATGTACAGCGGCACAAACATTTACATCTTTCGCCTTTTTTCTGGCCAGAAATACTGCTTATTTACACAGGACTACTGGAGGACTCTGGCTCGCCAGAGCAGCGATGTCACGCTGGCCACGTGACCCGGAAGTGTCTCCGGACAGCGCTGGCCCCTGGCCTCTTAAGTGAGATGGGCGCACAACCCCAGAGTCTGTCAAGACTGGCCCGTACGGGCAGGGGTACCTTTACCTTTACCTTTACTGGAGGACTACTGGTAAATGTGAAACCTGGATTGTTTGTGAGATGAGGAGCTGCAGAGGATAAAGTGTGAGATACAGACGGTGAAGCCCAAGGAGTTATTTTTACAAAGGGTAGCACTCTGAATGATCCTCAGCTATAGCTAGTTCACTTACTTGGCAGCCCTGCATGGGATTACCTGCATGGGGATGGTGCTGCAAATTGGTTTCCAACATGGCAGAGATCATAGGGAAGCTGTGACATAGAACCAGGCTTCCATGCTGATTCAGGGGTCAGCAAACTTTTTCAGCAGGGGGCAGGTCCACTGTCCCTCAGACCTTGGGGGGGGGGGTTTGAAAAATAAAATATGAACGAATTCCTATGCCTCACAAATAACCCAGAGGTGCATTTTAAATAAAAGGACACATTCTACTCATGTAAAAACACGCTGATTCCCGGATTGTCCGCGGGCCAGATTTAGAAGGTGATTGGGCCGGATTCGGCCCCGGGCCTTAGTTTGCCTACGCATGAACTATGTAATATGGCTAGAACAAATGTAGCAACTTGAAAAAGGGCTGTTGCACTAATGTTTCTCAGCTGCAAAAGATAGCATCATTTGTGGAATGGCAAGAAACAGAAAGGTTACATGTGTTCAAACAACATTGCTACAAATACTGCCTTAATCAGATAATCCAGCCAACACAGTGGTACAGTGGTACCTCGGGTTACATACGCTTCAGGTTACAGACTCGGCTAACACAGAAATAATACCTCGGGTTAAGAACTTTGCTTCAGGGTGAGAACAGAAATCGCGCGGTGGCGGCGCGGAGGCAGCAGGAGGCTTCATTAGCTAAAGTGGTACCTCACGTTAAGAACAGTTTCAGGTTAAGAACAGACCTCCAGAATGAATTAAGTTCTTAACCCGACGTACCACTGTATATTCTAAACTTTAGAGATTCCCATATTAGAACTACCAGTACTTGTATTAAGCAGCATGTGAAAGTCCAAAAGGTGCTTTTGCTAAAACTCTTCCACCCGATGAGCTTCTTCTACCATTCTTATATCCACTTGACCAAATTTAAAGGACCCATCCTCTTATCTTTTTCTTATATAATTATAACCTAATTTGCCATATAGAATCTATTATTATTATTATTATCTCATCATACCAATACTTTATTTGTACAGCACCTTTTATTCATAGACTGATCAGTTTCATCAGATTCTGTTTTGTAGAATTCAATCTATAATTAGGCTCAGTTACTACTGTGCAAGCATTACCTAATGTAGGTAAGAGAGAAAGTGATTTAAAAGAATGGGAATTACAGACGCTTCAGGTTACAGACTGAATTCCTATTCCTTATTCCTTCCAGAATTGCCTCTTAATTTTAAGTTGTGAAAAGTATATTATTTGTTAAAGTTTCCAAGGTTTCCTATATGTGATGATGATGATGATGATTTTGTGAAGACAGGCTCTGGCAGATTGAGTGGACAAGACCAATAGTGGGCCCAACAGTCCAGGAGGTAGTTACTGCGCATGCTGTACAGAGAAGTGAGTGCGAGATGGGGGTCTGTCAACTGGGAAGGTAGCCCATCTAGAAAGAAAAATCTTATCCTAAACCTCCATTGCCTTGCAGTTTTACTCATCTGGGAGAAAGGCTTCTGAAGTAAACTCAGAGGAAAAACCCTTACCCGCTGCCTTGTGGGACAACTTTGGGAGAAGAAGTAGCTAAGGAGTAAACCCTACACAAATCTGGAGTAGAGTCCCTAAGATAGTTGGATGTGTTTTGTATGCCTCCTTCCGGCAGCTCCTGCAGCCAAACCGGTGCCAAATGTATTGCTCTGCTTTCAGATGGATGCCAACAAAAATTACTTATATCCTCCCTACACCCCAGACCAGGATTCAAGGTGGCTTACAGATAAAAAAATCACAATTTCCCCTTAATATATCTTGCTCTTCTTGTAATCACTTTGAATCTTACCAGCCTATAGTTCTACTTTATTTTATATTGATCTCAATTGTTCAAACACTGGGTTGGATTCAGGCTCAGTTTCACTTAGGTCTCACTGAAATCAATGGATACCGTAACTTTCTGCATTGATTTCAATGGGACGTAAGTGCAACTAATTAGTCTGGATTCAACCCCTATATTTGTCTTATCCTCAAGCCTTTTATCTCTCCCCTCCAACTTCACAGCTTTCAGCATTTACTGAAGTTTCTTGTGATTCAATTTATTAAATGATTGATTCCTTCCTTCAAATAGGGCAAGTTCTCTAGTAACAACATAAAGAGAAGTGCTTGCTTCCTCTTCTTTCTGATCTGGACACACACACACACCTCTTTCCCCCTAGTAACCCCCCTTTTCACAAAAAGTTAGCTATTCTGGTTGTATTATTATTATTACTTTCTTAAAACAAATCCTTAGGAACAGATGAGGATATTATATTTATTTGAAGAGGAAGTTTTCAAGGCCCCTATTATATTACAGGGAACAGGGAACAAATTAATTAAACAATTGGATACATACTTGGTTCTTATTTAGAGTTATAAAAGGTTTAGGTGACTATTGTAAACAAATAAAAATGTTAGCTTTAAAAATAACTTGTATAGAAATGAAAGACATGGATTTAAAGAGATGAAAACTGTGGAGAACGTAATGATATGTAGTCTTAGAAAAAGTATTTTAAGGACCCATGCAGGAGAAGGGGGGAAGTCACGAGATTCAGACTCTCATATATGGGTGTTTAAAGTTTTTTCTTTTCATTATTTTAAATTTGTTCTTGTAAAAAACAATAAAAATATTTTTTAAAAAATAGAGTTATAAAAGGGAAATACAAACAGTTCAACTATCACAATAAATCAGGTTAGATGTTGTTTTCTTTTGATTAACATGTCAAAAGGGTTTCAAATGATTTCCCAGTAAGTGTTATGGGGCAGCATCTCATGAAGTCTGCCAGTTTGCACAACTGAAATCTGCCTGCATAACAGGATTCAGTTTTTTTCTTTTTTCTTCTCCAGCTCAATATGTGTTCCAAAATCTGCTTTGGAGGATTCCCTGATGATTCAGAGCAGATTTGGGGGTCATTGTCAGGGAACTGCCATCGGCTCAGGGGCGACAGGGGAAAAGGTGGATGGATTACAGAGAGCCTCCAAGGATTGTGGGAAGCAGCACTACCTCAGAAGAGGAAGGAAGCCACACCTCTAGTGGGGAGGAGATGCAGGGCTCGGAGGATGCAAGGCGGTGCCAGGACACCTTGCCTGAGCAAAGCAGGGAGGAGGGAGGCCCCCCCTTTACCCAAGCCTTCCTTGTGCAGTAGGCTTTTGCACAGAGAGGGGAGGCGTAGGGTGGGGGTCAAGAAACTACTCTGCTGGAGAAGGTTTAAGGACCGCCCGCTCTCAGATTCTGCCAGCGAGTGAGCAAGACATGGAATAGAGGCGCTCTTCCTTTGTAAAGGTTTTAGCAGCAATAATAAAGCTTTTGAAAAGACCAGTGAGGCATCTTCCCTGATCGCTCTCGAGCAACCACCCAATAGCCATAACAGTCATGTATGGAGGGGAAGAGAAAAGAGAAACCCCTTAGTTCAAGCAGACACCCAATCACCACATGCTGGATCTCACACAGAACTGCTACAGTAGACAAAACAATATTCATAAACCCCCATAAAAATAAACAACCAAATGCATTCTTAATATCATAATAAAAAACAGAGGATAAATCAGGCACTTTATTAATAAACTGTACATCTCATTTTAACATTGGTAAAAATTAAATCACATATTAATTTAGTTCACTAATGATAGGGAGTATCCTTTATGATTTTTTTAAAAAAACAAGCAAATCAAATCAAGTACGGTAATTGCTTTCATAAAAGAGTGCCTTTTAATACAATCCCTTGTTTGTAGACAACAACCCAAATGTTATTTCTAATGATTAGCACTGAATTGAATTAAGGTAATTAGATACATTTTTATTCCACCACTAGTATAAACTGCTGAGTGTAAGTTCCTCTTAATAAAAACAGTTAATTTCAGTGCAACAGAAAAAACACAACTTGTTAGTAATTCAAATCTCAGTTCATTCCACAACAGAGTCTATTATTATTTCCTCTTTTTACTAGCTAGTGAATCAAACTCAGATTATATTATGATCATTAGCAGAACCCAAAACAGATGGAAAGTTTATTCCACAAAGTAGAAAAAAAATCCTCATTATCTAATCTTGTGAAACATTAAGGATTCGCCAAATCCAGAGAGTAACTTATAAGTTCTTCTTCTGATAATGAATAAGGAGAGCCACTTTCAATCTTGCTTATCCAGCAGTGAGCTTGACAAATCCATTTAAGCAGAGTATTTTATATATTTGCTTACTTAGAGTGTAAATAACCTCCCCACCTTACTCACATGTTGTGGGTAGGGTGGGGTGGGGCAGATAATTTTGCATAGAAATATGAGAGTGTATTTGTGGTTTGGATCTGTGGATCAGCATATACTGAAGTCTGAAGCAAATGTGACATTCCTACACTGATTTTATTTTTTGTATTGTAGTTAAAGGGAAGGGTGGAAGGATTTTGGAAAACTGCTTCATAAAATAGATTCGCTGGGTAATTTAAGAGGTCCAAATCCAGACCTGCAATTACTCATCCTGCAACTCCTCACCACACTAGTCCCAAATGGTCTACTAGGAAAACTGATAAAGCTTTGCAACTGTGAAAATGAGATTCTATGGTGATGAGTGCCATATGATCGTTAAGGTTCAGCTACATACATAATCACAAAGTATAGCTTTAATCAGACTGTACCATCTCAGACTGAATGTGGGGTTCAGAAATTGTATGGACATACTGAACTGTTGTCTAAAAAAAAAAAAAGTTGCAACTCCCTTTTATATAAACCACTAACACACTGGGGATAAAACTACGCTACAACATCTCTCCCTTACAAGCTAGTTTCTTTTAGACATGTGGCCACCTACTTGCAGCTTTAAATGGCATAGTCCAGCAAAAGCAGTATCATGCCATTTTGCTGACTGTGTAGTTTAATTAATTTCCAATGACTGGCATATAATTCTATTCCAGCGGAAGTGCTCTGAAAATCTTTTGCTGACGTGGCCTTGGCTTGATGCCTGCCAAAAGCAGTTATCGCAGTTAACAACCCACTGAAATAAATGAAGCAGCTCAGAGCTATTGTTTCAGGCTGACTTCCGACAAAGCTAGGCTTCACTGTTTACACACAATTTCCACTATCAATATTTACTTGGAAAGAATGAGCACTATAACATTTATTTTATTGAACAACTGGGTGAAAAAGCAAACAGGTGTGGCATCCACGCTGAAGAAACTCCAGACTTCCAGGTGGCTTGGAAAGGAGACACGATTATTTGGATCATTCCAGTTTTGATTTTGATACTGGCCTGGTTTTGCACTAGAATGAGCTTTGGTCACTCTGGTGAGTAACTTGTCCAGAGAATGGCTAAGAAGCACAATCTTACTGGTTGTACTGGAGTGCTGAGCAGCTTTCGATACCAATGACTATTTTTGAGTGCCTGGCTGGGTTAGGACCATAGCAATATGGTGATTTTGGTCCTTTACAAAATACAATAGAGAAAATGGGCAGGTATTTGTTCACTTGGTGACCAAATACATCAACGGCATCCATGTCTTTGGGTTTGGGTAATTTTTTCTTTCCCAAAAATTACTGCCCCAGAAAAGAGGCCATAGGATAATCTGGTCACTGGTGTTTCGTTCAATAAGCTTCCATTTCCTCCTCTGTTGGTTCCCAGCTTTCATACATGTTGTTATGTGGCCTCTTTTCTCACCAAGCTGTATTATTTCTATCATGTGAAGGAGATGCGCTTTTTCATTCTTTAGCACCCTTTTCAATTTTTCTGTTTCTTTCTATCTTCTCTCTCACTATCAGAAGTTGTACTCTTCTTTTTCTTGATGCATCTCCACTAGTGTTTTTGTTTGGTTACATAATCTTCCACAGGAACTTCACTGAGCAATTTCTCATCAGTGTTAGCAATTTCACTTCCAGCTTCCCCTGTGCAACTTGATAGGTGAATAGCAGCATTTATATCCCCATTTGCCTTTTTCCAACTGGAACTCCAAATGCATGTGATTATTGATAAGAACATCTTCCTCATATTTAGAATGAGCAACAGCTTTATCTGGACCTTTAAGAACTGTTCCATTTCTAGAATATTCCACGTAACCTTCTGTCTGATGAAGCAGCAACTCAGGTGGTGGGGCATCTAGACGTTCTTGTCCTCCATACTTCTCCAGAATACTTTTGTTGTGCTGCTCCTTAAAGTCTTCTTTCTCACTTTGAAGGACTTATACAAGAGTTCAGGTCTTATAGGATCTGCCTGAAGATGAACTTCCAAACCGTTTTCATAGGCCTCTCAGACAAACAGCTGAGTTTGTGCCATAGAAATAGTAGGTAATGAAAAAAGTTGTGTAACTGACCTCATCTGGATTCTTTCCTGCACTGGCATATGGATTCTCTCTCATTGATCTGATATGGTGATTTTGGTCCTTTCTGGGGGGCTCTGTCTTTGAAGGTGGGACAGTGAAATCTGTTCAATTCCATGGCCCTTGGCTTATAGGGTGGCTCAGTTCAGGGTTTCCAGCACCGGGCATATGTGCGGTCACATGTGACTTGAACATGCGTAGAGGGTTGCCTGTATGATTCCACTATGCCACTCTGATTCTCATTACTCATTAGATCTATGAAAGTCAAGTCAATTCTGAAGCAGTTGGAAATATATCTGGATTCATTTAAATATGACATACGGCTATGTTACTCAGTAGTACTGATGTATGAAGACTAACCAAGCTGGGGAAAATATGTACTAGATTGGGATATAGTTTATTAGTCACTTGCGATGAGGACAATTTTTGGGACGGCTAATGTAAAATCAAGAGTGAAATATAGCCTATCTTGTTCCTTCTCCCTCTTTGGCTAGGATCTGTAGGTTATATTTCCATCAACCCAACCCACTTTCACAGCAGAACTAGGGCCACATGTTACTACAATGTGAGCGCAAAAATCACATCTATAGCCCATTCGTAGAACACTTGGCACTTAGGTGCTAGCATAGCATGCCTTAGAATCAGACCATTAGCATGAAATTGTCAATGAGTCTAAGTCAATAAACATAATATTAAGGTCCAGGAGGTAAGCACTGTTTAATTATAAAAATGGTGAACTTCAGTATGGTTGACTGCTCAAAACTAATATGCTTATATAGCACAACAGGACTTTTAATTTATAATTACAGTATTTACTTCCCCCAAGCAGGCTTCAAAGTCATGAAGTCATCGTAAAGATCACTTTATGAGCTTATGCACATGAGCAGTTTAATGCCAATGCTAAATAAACAGTGTTGAAAGATGTTATGTTAAATCTTAGCGAGAAGGCAATAATTAAATTACATCTTTTTAGCCAGATGGTCAGCAAATTAGTGAAAGATTTCCTTAACACTGGACAGAATAATCTAATGTAATAATCCATGACTTTATTAAGTGGGCATAGATAAAGCAACTAAGATAACTCTCCCAAATTTGGGGCAACTGTGGGAGGGAAATAATCTTATTGATTTTGGGCCAGTTTCAAATAACTCAACACAATCTTAAGGCAAATGGGAGCATTCATCTGCCCAACCAACACCCTGTCAAATTTATGACAGCAGAGCAGAAGGGCAGAGCAGCACTCTTTCCCTCCTCTGACCTTTTCCATGTCTTTTTCTTTAAATTCCCATTTGGATCCATTCCTTCCCTTGATATACCCTGCAAACTGCCCTTTTTGTCCCTACCAGGTTTGGAGCTTTAGTTTCAACAGAGCAACGGGTCATAGATGTAAAGGCAATCCAACCTCAGATTTCCCCCTCCAAGGCAGGGAACTCTCTCTACCCTCAGATCTGATGCTTCCTAAGGCCCTGGGATACTCTCTCAGAAGCCAGAGAATAGCTAGGTATATTTTATGGCTTCTTTTGAAAATATGTGAGTATTTCAGATGTTGGGGGCTCCGCTAACTCCTCCATTAATTTTATATAGGCTGTTTCTTTCAGGACATTTTGATGCTATAGTCTAACTCCCTGGAATGCATAAAGTTGCCCTGGAAATCACAAAGCCCATCACAACAGAGTCACTAGGATGAGACTAGTAGTAGTGATGCTTAAACACATTTAAAACCAGGCCCAAGCCTATGACTATGGTGGCTGTGGATGGGAGCTGTAGTTCAAAACACGGCTCAGATGCACAGCTTGTAACTACTAGAGACTGTGCATTTGGTGTAGTAGGCCCAAGCCTAAGGAATTTCAAGTGGGACACCTTTTTTTACATATCTGAGCTACTCTTCCTCCTTTTCCTCAAAACTTTGCAGGCAGAGGGTGAGTCCGGTGGGAGGACGAAAGCAAGAGACCGAGCGGGAGTTTGTGCGGGCAGATGGTGGGTCCATGAGGACGAGAGCGGAGAGTGAGTTATCGTGGGAGAGAGTTTTTGCATTGGCAATGGGTGGGTTGTGGAGAGCAAGGGGAGTCTGAAGTACATGGACCTGCCACAGTGGAGTTTTGGGGTTTGCGCAGGCAGTGGGGTGGGTCGGAGAGTGAGAGAGTGGGTTTGCAGGGGCCTGATCCATCCATCTCATGGTGAGTGGGGGACCGATAAAGAGAGTTTATGTGTGGGTAGAGGTGGGTGGGTCTGAAAGTGAGAGAGGGTTTAATTGAATAAACCACTGTAAACCCATTGCAATGGGCTGCTTTGAAGTCATTTTTGCACCAGGTGAATTGATTTTTAGCCCCCCTATTCCCCCCTGTCCTGTCCTGTCCTGTATTTTGCCCGACCAAAGGTGTCAACCCTACTCCCAACTAAAATTAGGCAGGCACTGCAGCAACAATATTATTGGCGCAAAAATAGAAGCAAGAAGAACTACCGACAAAAGAAGGATGGAGGATGAAGTTGATGGACTATGCAGAATTGGATAAATTAACAGGAAGGATTTGAAACCTGTGGGATCAGAGATTCTTAGAAGACTGGAGTAAATATATGAACTATTTGAAAAGTAATTGTGATGAACAGATTACGCCAGTAAGAAGAAGTTGGAAGAAGTTTAGTAAAGTGGATTATTTGAAATACTACAAGAAAGACTATGAAGAGAATTATTAATTAAGGATAATTAAATGTAATATAGAAATTAAGAAATGAAGAATAAGTGATAAAGAATGGAAAATCATCAGAGGTGTTGACAGTAGTCTAAAATATTGTATAAGTTGAGAAGATATGTTGTATGACTGTTGAAACCCATATGTTAGTTTTATATATATATATATATATATATATATATATATATATATATATATATTAGCCAGGCACTAATTATCCTGCTGCACTTCAACCACATGACGAAGGGCAGATACACATCATTTAAAACACATTCAACACAAATTTAAAGCACGTTACTTCCCCAAAAGAATCCTAGGAACCATGATTTTCCCCTCACAGAGCTACAAATTCTCAGCATTACAGTTCCCATGATTCTTTGGGGGCAAGTCATGTGCTTTAAATGTGCATTGGGTGTGCTTTAAATGTATGGTGTGGACATGCCTGAAGACTCCCTCGTTCCAGCAGGGAGTAGTGTTTGGTTTTATGATTTGTTTTGTTTTATCGTTCCTTTTTTTGTATAGTGTGTTCTTGTGTACACCACTTAGAAATGGCAATGATTAAACAAGCATCGCTTTGGCAAAGTGTGCTATGCAGTCTTCACGGCTCCTTCAACTACCTGTGTGTCCCTCCAATCTGGCTCCCGTGGTTTTGCCTAAAACAATTTAAAACCATGTCATAAAATACAATGAAAATACACTTGAAATATAGAAATAAATTAAAATGTAGTACTTTAAAACATGTTTAAATATATAAAAGGCAGAAAAACCAAACAGTCAAATTATCTGAACCTCATTCAGCAAATGCTAGCAACCATTATACACACAGAATGAAACCTAGCAGAACAGGAAGATATATATTTAAGAAGAAAATGTGTTACAGACATTTTTTGTTCTACTGCAAAATATGACTAGAACACAAATGGAAAAACTCTGTGCTGCAAAGTTCCATGTCCGGAGGAATATAAATTAAACACACTTGAAAGAGATAGAGAATGAGGCATGTAGATCATGAATATATTCAGAGTTTTAATATTTTCCTTCAGGTTTCTACTTTTGTCTTGAAATTAGACCAAGGCGTGGAAGGGATGAGGATGAGTAGAAGTGTGGAGAAAGTATATAAAAAGGATTTAAGGAACATTTGAAATTAGGAAACATACCACTATTATGTAGGTAACTGAAAGGGAACCAAATTTCATAGCCAATAGCCTGAAAACATCAGCAGTCTTCTAAGCAATCTGTAATTCTGAACAGTAAGTAGGTAGTCCATTATTCATAGGTTGAGACTTAATGAGATATTTTTTAAAAAAAACTAATACTCAAAAGGAAGATAAGGGCTGGTATAATGTGTTTCCCTTTGTACTCCTGTGATTTTCAAGGGCAACAAAGAAGGCTCCCTGACAGCAAAAAGCAACAAGAAATATTGCCCTGACCTACAGAGTTCCTACTTTCCCATCAAAGTAATCCATGTGTAGAGACATTAAGGAACAATTCATCCCAAGTGACAGTTTCCAAATAACTAGATGCTTTTTAATTGCTAATATCATTAACCTTAATGGTGTAATTGTGTAGCTCCCAAAAATAATAATAATTTCCTCTCTATCCCAATTCACTCGGCAGAACAGGAAAAATGATGTATAGTCAACAGACGGAGGAGTGAAAACAAATTAAAATGGGCGGAAAACAGATAAGAATTGTAACTTTATCAGCTTTATCTGCTTGTGGTGTCAAACATTTGGGAGTAAATATTCAAGACGACTTTCTGGAGAAGTAATACATATTAATGGCATACTACCTGGCAGTTTAAAATGACCTTTGAAAACAACAAACAAACCAGCTATTTTCACCATAGGACAATTATTTTAAATTCAGGAATGGTTTGAGTGATTCATGTTTGTATTTTCCAAACCCATAGAAATGAATCTCTGCAGATCAATCATGAATATATTTTAACATCATAGTTATTTATTTATAGAAGCAGACTTCTAGCCACACAAGACAAAACTAGATTTTGGGGCCACAGGTAAATGAGAACACATTGTTAAGTGTTACCACTTTTAGGGTTTCATTAGCAAAATGAGATATAATCAAAGAGTGTGCCATAGATTGTAAAAAGATTAGAAATCAAGATTTAGTTCAAGACTGAAACATTTATAAGCAAACATTTGCACCATCTTCTAATCTTCCTAAGCTATTTTTGATACACATGGTTACACATTCTCTACCACCAGCTGGCCAAATGAATCAATGCTTTTGTTTACTTTCTCTGATCTAAGGATTAATTTGAGCATCCTAAGAAGTTAACCTTGACTAGTCCATTTCAGCTTCCATACTTATTCCCCTGCAATTATATTTCTATACTCTTTTTTATGTGCCAAAAGAATATTCAAAAGAGGTTACAGATGCTCTTCTCTATATTCAGAAATCTGTTTACACATTTTCTTA
The DNA here is from genome assembly GCF_964106915.1 of Podarcis gaigeae. Lineage (NCBI taxonomy): Eukaryota > Metazoa > Chordata > Lepidosauria > Squamata > Lacertidae > Podarcis > Podarcis gaigeae. The sequence goes on from NC_139677.1 coordinate 14,285,571, forward strand.
AAAGCAGTCAGGTGCTTGGTTACATTGGTGAATGAAGACTGAACGCCAGTCAAATCCATAAATGCTGTTGGCAACATAACAATTCGGGAAAAAGGACCACATAAGTCTGTTCACACAAAAAAACCATGTGTCCATTGACTGTGTGAGCAGAATCTCACCAGTTAGCTACAAACCCCAGTAGACATGCATTGGGTGATAGTGTGTTCGGGGCATATGAACGTACAGAAGTAATGCACTTGGGGCTCCTCCATGGAAGCAGGAATTCTGACATTTGCAGTGCTTTTTTTCTGGGGGTATACTCCTAAACATTTTGTGAATCTAAGTTTGGCCTCATTGAGGGGCAGTATTTCAATATGAATAGGATAATGAGAGTACTCCTAAACATCTTTTTAGAAAAAAAGCACTGGACATTGGTATTCAAAAGCAGTTATAATGCCGCAACAGCAAATGTGAATGTGGTTTTATTGAATTTTGTGACTTAAGGTCTTTATGCTTACGGAAAGCCACTCTGTGCTCTACATCATAGAGAAAGTGATATGGGGAGGACATGAACTAACCATCCAACCCTCTCCTGCAGATAGGGATGTAAGAAGGCAGCGATTTCTATACTGAACTGACTTATCTTCATCATAGTCAGTGCTGTTTCTGTTCCAATGCAGTTCAGCTTCAACCAAATATATCATGATTTGTTTTGCTGACTGCAATTTAACACAATTTATGCTATTATTTATGCAATTTATAAAAGTAATGAATTTAATGTGACAATTAGTTCCATACCACTCACTTCAATGTAAAGCAAATATAAAGCAATGTAAAAGAATATCCTCACATAATTACGGTAATACTTATGAATTGGTTGTGGGCTTAAAAAAACCCAAGAACATTGTGAGCAAATATCAGTCATAATTGGTGAATTGACAACAATCGTATTCACTGGTTTGCTTTCTGTTCTGGATCTGGGATAAAAACCTGAACAGCAGTAGTTTCTGTTTAGTCTCTAACATCCCTAGCTGCAGATAGATGATCCTTGTGGTTAAGCCTCCTCTTAAAGTCTTTCCAGGAGATTCTATAACATCCCTAAGTAGCTTGCCAATGGCTGTGCAGCTATAATATATTGTTATAAGACAGCCTGGCTCTCTAGAGCTGCCCATTACATTGAAATAAAACTGTATTGCAAGGAGATATATTTCCAGAAATATTAGAAAACTTGAAAAATCCCAGAGACAATTAGTAGTAATCTGGTAATTGATCATGTCCAAATTTTTCCCAAACCAACCTCTGAAATCTGTTGTTTAATACAGCTTCGCCAGTCTGTTGTTCCATGGGGAAATGCTGCTTGTGGACCGAAGACGTTTGCTACTTATATTTCATGTTACGAAAACAATTGGACTAACAAACAAAACATAGTTATTAAGAATGCTCAGTGCATTGGGAAACTGCCAAGTTGGGGATTTTCTTCTTGTTAGCCTATTTTCCCTTGGCTTAGAAAAGTTCTAAATGATCCTTTCTTATAATAGCATTGGTTTTGCTTCTGAGTCAGAATGATCAAATTTTCTTCTGCTGGGATGTTAATGTTGTTATTTTGTGAGACGATTTGGAAGAAGGTGCAGATTGTTTTGTTATGATATTAAAAGACACACATTTGTCTTGATCGTCTCTATATAGCCTGAGGCTGATCAGCGAATGATCGCAAACAAAATCCATAGGTTGCCTGTTATAATATGCTGACACTGGCACTTCACAGTGATTTTTCTTGTTTTGGTGTGATTCAGGTTTTTTAAGACATGTAAATGCTACTTTCACACTGAGCAACCAAATATTAATTGTGCTTTATTACAAAAGTTGTAGATTTGTTTGTAGGCATCAAATTAGCTGTCTTGTTTTTGAAGACAGCAGCTGGGATGCTATCTAACCAAAATCATGAAGAAAAATATTTAACATATTTCTGGCACAAATATACAAACTCTTAAGGAGTCTGTGATACTGGTGACATATTTCAGAGTGGATTTGTACATGCTTTTACTGTGATATTGTTGGTTCTAAAGGGCACTGGTTAACAATAAAACAAAAAAGAAAATCCAAGGAGAAAAATATTCCAAGGAAGAGAACAGGCACCTCTCTCCTAAAGAAATGCTTGGAACACTGGCTCACAAATACTCAGGGTTAGCTAACAGGTTCCCATACAACATAATGAAGAAGAAATACACAATGCAGGGGAGCCTTCTGGGGAACACAGGGCCAGGTAGTGTGACATGGGATTGCTTGCCATCTGCCCAGAGTTAGCTTGCCAGCTCTACTGCAAAAGCTTGGCAGAATAAAAGCTATTGATTAGACAACATTACAGCTGCACATAATGTAATGTGACATTCAGGTGCTGCTCTTCTCTTTTTTAGCCGAGGAGGACTGTGTGACAGGACCAGCGTCACGGGGTGTCACAAATTCCAGGAGCCCAAATAACAGCGAAAAGCTCTTCACTTTTGAGGGGAATCTTTTCTTTTCTTTTTTAAAAAAATAATGTTTTATTGGTTCGATATTACAGATATAATAAGAAGCTAGAAATACAATAGCACTGTGAGAGCAAGGTGCCATTTTGTTCAAACACAGAACATCATGTCTAAGTGGCCACCAACAGCAAGTTCATCACCAAAAGGTATCCTGAACTATTTTCTCTACTTTATGAAAATGGAGAGGGTCTGAATATAATACTCATGTTATTAGTGAAACACCCCCCCCCCCCATCTCAGATGTGTATATATGTGGCAGAGGAAGAAAAGGCTTGGTCAAGTTTGGTTTGGTGGTTGTTTAAAAACCCTTTTCCTAGTGGGCCACCTGTAAGACTTTCTTAGTCCCCCATCCTTTGCTCACATGTTTCTGAGGGAGAGAAGAGGGACTTTGAAAAGTCTGCATTGGCTTTGTGTGTTTTTGTTTTTAGCTATTTTTCTTTCATTCATTTCATTCAAAGCCAGTAGGAAGAGGGGGCACACGTCAGCCCCACAAAGAGGTTTTTTTAAAAAAGAAAAATTCTAGCCCTTAAAGACTTAGGGATATTAAACAGGAAAAATATTTTATTTTACAACAAAATTGGTAAAAGAAAATTTGTAAAAAAACCGTTTCTTGAAACAGTAAACTTTACATATATAAATCTTAAATTCAGTGGATGTCAAAGGAGTCTAAACAAGATAGTAAATGTACAGCTCAGATATTATTCATGTCCTTAAACTTCACACAGAGATGTTACAGCTTAGGTCTTAATACTTGAGGTTTCTTAAAGAAAGTGGTACTTTCTGTCAGTTTCCTAACCTATAAATCTCACTCCTGAGACTTCTCTTATAGCAAACCAGGGGATCACCACACCCCTCTAACTGATTTGGGATTCTTCTTCTCTCTCCAGAAGATCTTCCCTTTTCTTACTGAATTGAGCCCCTGCTTGTTCTGGCCAAAGGTCCATGTAGTCCAGCACTGCCAACCATATGCCCATGGGAAGCCCATAAAGGGGAGCTGAAATGCAACAACACTTTTCTCACCCGCAATTCGCAGCAATTGACATCCAAAGGTATACTGCCACTGCAGGTAGAACATAGCCACCATTGCTAGTAGCCTTGATAGCCTTATCCTTTATGAATTTGTCTAATCCTTTTTTACAGCTACCCACATTGGTGGCCCTCACTACAGCATGTGGGAGCAAAATTCATTGTTTAACCTTGCAGTATGGTGAAGAAGTACTTTATTTTATCTGTCCCAAATCTTCCAACATTCATCTTCACTGGATGTTCCTGGGTATTTAGTGAGGTACTTTTTCAAAAGCTTGTTGAAAGTCTAATGCATAAAAAGGTTGGCAACTAAAAGGCCAGGCACCACCCCTTCTGGGAACTGGATTCGGCCCAGGGAAGTGCCATTAGCCAAACCACAATTGGACATATCCAGTTTTACACTAGAATATCTCTAATCTTTTGTTGGTTATTAGCATCTTCTGTTCTTCACATTTGTTGCTATTATTGTATCTAATGCTCTTTCCATAATGGGTCAACACACCACAGAAAATCAATGTAATCTTTCAACTAATGATGAACTGTCACAAGTTCAAGGGTGATGTCTTTTAAACATGCTCAAAATGCATCCCACTGAGGATCAACTTATAATTAAACTGCCAAAAAGCAGACATTACCAAACCATTAGCTTCTGAATTTTTATAGACTATTAGCATTATTTGTGAAATCATAAGGGCTGAATTTAGAGAAAATTATGGCACAGGTCCACTACTCTCAGCTTCCCATTTCTCATCTCATTTTTACTTGTGGACATCTCTAACAACATCTCTAATGACCCCAAAAAGGGCACCTCCTTCCTAGCCAGCCTGTAGCACGGCTGCATATTTAAGGCATAAGCAGGCAAGGCATTCAAATGGATATACTGTTGTAAATCTCCTAATATGACCTAAACTAAATTATAATATGCAGCCTAATACAGCATTTACCCAGTTTTTATTATGATAATGATTGAACTGGGGTAAGTACTTTAATATGTACAGTACTCATGCTTAAAGGAGCTGGTAAGAATAAGTATAGTTACAATCCAAATGTCATTGCTGCCCATGCTTTACAATTTCTGGTTTTGTTCATCCTCACAGCAAAATGATAGGCCAGTATTATAACCATTTTACTGGTATATCACAAAAATGTAAGTATTGCAGGTTTTGGTGACTTGTTTCACACATAACACTAAGTCATATTTTGTTTAACAAACCACAGTCCGTCCCACAGATGATCAAGCAAACCACAGCTTGCTTCTCCAAAGTTTGATTTATTTTCCGGCTGCTTTTGCTTCATGCCTTTGTGGCATAGTGAGCATCTGGGGAGGGGTGGTCAAACAAACCATGTAACAAGCCATAGTTCATAAACCAGCAACAAACCATGGCTTCAGTTAGATAGCTAATCTGCTGGGCAGGGTTCACACATAATGCTAAGTCATGGTTTAATTCAAACCAGGCCATTAGCTCTTATGTTGGAGTCAGATAATATTTTTTAAAACAGCTGAAAGTAGAATAAGAGAAGTATTAGTTATTACAATACATTATTAGCTCCCACTCTTGCCTCTGGCAAAACAGGTTTTTGAAACAATAAAAAAAAATCTGTCAAAGTTCTATAGCAGAGACAAAAGTAAGAGTTACAAAGAGCAGTCCTCTTTCAACTCTGTAGAGAGAGAGAAATCTGTGTCCACACTTAAGAAAAAATAAAAAAGCTAAATTAGATCACACACCCCCCCCCCCAGAGTGCTGACAGTCAAATTAAGCATGATTATTTGTGGTACTTTGCACGAAGGAGTGCTAAAATGATAAAATGTATCAGGCAGCCATCTTCTGCACACTTAAACAGAAACTAAAAGGCTGTGATGATACATTCATGCACCCTTAGGTCTTAGAAAGCAATACATTGACAAACAAAGAGCTTGTAAGAAAGAAATCCCCAGAAGGAATATATGCACTGTTTGGGAAACGAAGTAAAAATAAGAAAACCTTTGAAACCTCAGAGCAACTTTGCTGAATCAGAACAAATACATGTTTTTCACAGTGACCAGCCAGACGCCTATGGGAAGCCCACAAGCAGGACGTGAATGTAATCCACCTCTCTTGCACTTCTTCCCCAGTGACTGGTATTCAGAGGCAAGCTACCTCTGAACGTGGAGGGACATTGCAGCCATTAGGACTAATAGTCACTCATAGCCTTATGTTCCATGAATTTGTCATGGGCAGTTTTCATGTCCTAGGATTGGGAAAGAGGGCAACTGGCAGTTAATCTTGACATTTAACTGTCACAGTCCACACAAGCCAATAATGTACAGTGGTACCTCGGGTTAAGAACTTAATTCGTTCTGGAGGTCCATTCTTAACCTGAAACTGTTCTTAACCTGAAGCACCACTTTAGCTAATGGGGCCTCCCGCTGCTGCCGCGCCACCATGGTGCGATTTCTGTTCTCATCCTGAAGCAAAGTTCTTAACCACAGGTACTATTTCTGGGTTAGCAGAGTCTGTAATCTGAAGTGTCTGTAACCCAAGGTACCATTGTACTCTTGTAAAGTCTACTGCTGGATATGGCAATGATGGGAGACATGCAAGTATTCACACAGCACTTTCATACATGTTAAAGTCAATATGAGCTTTTTTGTGGCAGTCCACATTGAGCTGGCATTGTAAGTGTTGGAGTCCTTTCAACATGCTGGCTCAATGCCCCTTTCATATATTTTCAAGATGCGCTGGACATGCTGCTGAAACATCCAAAAGGATCATTCAACATCAAAATCCATATTAAGGTTAAGCCTTCATTTAGTAGTGTCCTAATTTGAATTTTAGATTTTTTTTTTAATGGATCAACACAGTTACTTTTACTGTTTCAACAAAAACATCCATTTGTGATTATTTCAGCATGCATCAATACACAAAATGATTGCTTGTCTTGGATCCAAGATTGATCCAAGTGTAAAAGAAAGCCAGGGAATAAACTCTCAATAAGGCCAAAAAAGTATGGACGCAGCAGCATTCATGATACTAGATACTAGATACTAGAAAGAACCATCAGCAGAAGGAGTCTGAAAAAGCATGTAAGCTAGACAATAATGAAATAATCTGAGAACAGAGGCCGCCTCAACAGACATGAAAACTAAAGAAACAGCATTAATTTAGATTTCCTTCCATGACAACCAGTAATATATTATCTACTATTTATAACAAAACTGTGAAGTGGGTTAAGTGGCTCAAGGACTGGCAAAGAGCTTCATGCTGGGCTGGAGACTGAACCAGAGCCTTCTACAACAAAACCCAATACAGTGGTGCCTCGCAAGACGAAATTAATCCGTTCCGTGAGGCTCTTCGTATAGTGGTTTTTTTGTCTTGCGAAGCAAGCCCATTGACAGCTTAGCAGATTAGCGCTACAGCTGTCAAGCGGCTTCCAGCGATCAGCTGTTAAGCGGCTTATCAGCAGAACAGCTGATAAGCGGCTTAGCGGCTTAAGAAAAGGGCGAAAAAAGCGGGGAAAAACCGCGGGGGGATGCAAGATTTTTTTCGTCTTGCGAAGCAACTCCATAGGGGATTTCGTTTTGCGAAGCGCCTCCAAAACGGAAAACCCTTTCGTCTAGTGGGTTTTTTGTCTTGCGAGGCACCACTGTACTCTTTCTGTTGTACATTACTGGCCCTCAGAAAGCAATGTTTAAGATAAAGATTGATCCCACATGCTCAGTATTGTTTCACCAATGTTGTTACTGCTTTAGAAATTGACTTAATTTGCAATCCCTACCAAATGTTCATCCCAAATAAATTTGGTCATTTGTGGAGGGGGGCGGATACTTAAAAAAAATATCCAGAACAAAGGAACCTCCTTACTTGGGTAGATTTATATTATTTCAAGAGAAACATTTGTAACCTTACAATGTTATTATCGTGTTTGCTCAAAGGGCTCCTAAGGGTTTCGATGTACCCTTTTATAGTAGCCCTTTGGCAGTTGTCTAGCAGTTGTTTGATCAAATACCATTTATGCTGTGGCCTTTCTGCCATCTAACCTACTTAGTGCACAGCTATCCATCTGCTGGCCTCAATCTGCCCTTCCATCCTATCCTCAAAGGATCGGATGAAACCTTGTTATACCTCACTAAGTCACAAACCCTTCATTTATTTCAAGAGCCCTTTGAGACCTGGAGTTACTTCCTATTGTACACTCTTGAAGTGTGAAAAGCTTCAATTGGGAAACAACAGACACCTGAAAATAAAAAGGTATTCTTCTTCTCAACATCACCCAAGGCAAGGTTTCATGCTCCAATGCAACACAATGATGAAATGGCTCTTTGTATTCTCTTTCTCAAACGTTTAAGAACTTCTGACAAACACTAGTGCCCTATTGTTATAGCTGCCTGTATTTCAGCATGAGGGTATGCTGGGTGACAATCTAGTTTGGGCAGCTGGGAATACTTCAATGCAGTTTCTACGTAGAGCAGTAACAGGATTAAGTAGGAAAGCCACAAAAGCAAACTTCAGTGTAAACCACACATGTAAACTAAATCCAAGTATCAACATTTTAAAATGCCAGATGCTTTAATAATAACAAAGAAGAGCAGAAGGAGATGCTCATGCATGAAGATCAAGACGGAATGGCTGTTATTAACCTAAAGCTTTGTGAGACAGATTACTTGGATGAAACAAAGACTGAGAGCTACTAGTTATTTTGGGGGATAATACAAGGGATAGTGATAATTTAATTCAGGACCCCTGTAAATGGCAATGAAGATTACAACAAGAGTAAGTATTCAAGCACTCCAAACAACACTACCCATAATTTCTCCCCCCCCCCCAACAAACAAACCCTTTCTTGTTTTCTTTCTAGATTATTATTGACAGTGTTGTCCATTTCCAGATGGTGCCTATTTGTATGGTGTGACCTTGCACACAAACTCTTGACATCAGGACTGCTAAAAGGCTCTGGGAGCCCTTTGGAATACTGCTGCTGCTGTGAGTGGAGGGAAGACCGCTCCCTGCTTCAAGCCCCTTTCCCATCTGGCCTAGGGGGCGGAGCCTGCTAAAAGGCTCTGGGAGGCCATTGGGACACTGCTGCTGCTGCTGCTGCTTTGTGAGTGTGGAGAAGGCCGCTCCCGGCTGAAAGGCCCTTCTCCTGAAAGGCAGCAGCAAGAAGGATGTTTTTAATGTTTTAAAATAGTTTTTAGTATTTGGCATTTCAAATGCTGGTGTGTGTTTTTTTTTAATATTGAGGGTGGGATAAATGTTTAGTTGGGTGGGAATTAGTTTAATTTTAGGGTGTGTTTTTTTCTTGTTTAGTTTCTATTTGATTGGTGTATTGTTTAGTTTGTATTTTGGTTTTAAGGGGAGAGGGTCAGGGCTGCCTGGGAGTGGACCCTAGCCAACAGAATGGCTGGGGCAAGTTCCACAGGGGGGATGCACTGGGATGCCCAATCTCAGTGATTACGGGTAGGAGGAGGAGTTACGTTAAGGCCAGACCATGTCATTACTGGGGACGCAAGTATAGTAGTTGTTTGAAGACTATCCCTGCCTCCAGGTCTGGTCTTGACTGGAAGGATATTGGAATCAGCAAGGGAGACCCACATGACCTGAAGGTGCTGCTGTGCAATGCCAGGTCAACGAATAATAAGACCACTGCCATCCATGACTTGATCATGGATGGGGGACTTGCCCTGGCATGTGAGACAGAGACTTGGTTGGATGAAGCAGATGGGCCTGTGCTTGCCACTGCTTATCCACTAGGTTTATCTTACGCACAGTAACCCAGGTCATATGGGGGGGAAGGGGGGTTGCAGTGATTTTTAGGAAGTCATTAGCTTCCACCAGGCGTGGTGGAATGTTCTGGAAGCATGTTCTGGAAGTTGGGCAATAGGGGCAGTACAGGATTCCTTTTGGTGTACTGACCTCCCTGCTGCACCAAGGATTCCCTGGCCGAGCTGCTTCAGGTCATGGCGGATATGCTCCTGGGGACACCTTGTTTGGTTGTCCTAGAGGATTTTAATATCCATCTCGACAAAACCTTACAACGGGCCACTCGGGGCTTTGTGGAAAGCATGGCCTCCACAAGGGCTTTCCCCGAATATGTTTGGCCCAACTCTTAGTCGTGGACATGCCTTAGACCTGGTGTTTACCTCTATGGATGTGGGTGATCTGACACTACGTAAAAGTGAAACAAAAGAAGTGCCATGGTCAGATCACTTCCTGGTGCAACTGGACTTCTCATGACCCTTCCCCTCTGCAGGGAGGTGGGACCGATTCGGATGGTCCAACCCCACCACTTAATGGATCCAAATGGTTTTCAGAGAAAGAAACAATTCTGTGTCCAGGGCAGCTGTCTACCAGCTCCATCGGGTATGCAGACTGAGACCCTACCTGCCCGCAGACTATCTCGCTGGAGTGATGCATGCCCTGGTTATCTCCCGCTTGGACTACTGCAATGCGCTCTATGTGGGGCTACCTTTGAAGGTGACCCGGAAACTGCAACTAATCTAGAATGCAGCAGCTAGACTGGTGTCTAGGAGTGGCCACCAAGACCATATAACACCAGTCCTGAAAGATCTACATTGGCTCCTTGTACGTTTCTGAGCACAATTCAAAGTGTTGGTGCTGACCTTCAAAGCCCTAAACGGCCTCGGCCCAATATACCTGATGGAGCATCTCCACCCCCATCTTTCAACCCGGACACTGAGGTCCAGTGCCAAGGGCCTTTTGGCGGTTCTCTCACTGCGAGAAGTGAGGTTACAGGGAACCAGGAAGAGGGCCTTCTTGGTAGTGGTGCCTGTCCTGTGGAATGCCCTCCCATCATATGTCAAGGAAATAAACAACTATCCGACTTTTAGAAGACATCTGAAGGCAGCCCTGTTTAGGGAAGTTTTTTATGTTTGAAGTTTTATTCCATTTTTTTATGTTCTGTTCAAAGCCACCCAGAGTGGCTGGGGAAACCCAGTCAGATGGCTGGGGTAGAAATAATAAATTATTATTATAAAATTATTATTATTATTGAGTTAGGTGCCATTATCATCCCATTTGCTATATAGCAATTAAAGCTCAAAGAAGTCGCATTAGGATCTGTCATATAATGGGGGTTTTCTCTGTGGGAAACCCCACCCCCCACCCCACTCACAAAATGCTTGCTGTAGAACCAAACATCAATTTTCTGGAAAAAATAGCTACTGATTAGATGATTTTTTTTACTCCTATGAAAGAACAGTTCTCTAAATCTGATTTCACCCTAGCAAATACCTGTTTGTGTGGACAAAAACACGGCTTTTAGAAGCAGAGAAGGAGGCAAGATCAATAAGTGTCTAAAACCAGACCCAAACTCCATCTGTTTTATTTCACAAGTCAGCCACACTTCTCTACCTTAGCCTTCAATTCTGCAAGCATATAGAACAGAACAGCACAGCGCATAATGCATTAAGTCCACAGGAGGTTTTCACCCTGAGGAGAAGAGGAAGCAGTGAAAAAGCTGCACATAGCAGATGTGGGCTTAATGTATACCTGGAAGGCATTCTGATGGCTTTATGACAATAAGTACATGCAGCCTTTCAAACTTAGGAAAGTTAAAAGGAGGAAATTCTTTGTGTATGTACATTCCCTTTGCCCTCATCCCGACAATTATGCAAATATTTTATTTAACCAAGGATAGATCAGTTTTATTAACTCCTCAAATTTCTGTCATAATTTTTTCATTCTTCTTTTGCTTTCCATTACCTCCTTTTTCATACCAGTTTGCAGATTCCCCCTTCCCTCCAGTAATTTCTTTCTTTTTTCTTCTTTCACCTCTGTGGATGCTTTTGCTATTTGCCCCAAAAGATTTCTCATTCCACAACTTTGTCACTCAGTTGCTTGCCACTAGACCTTGGGCTTCAGTCTGTTGTGAATGGAAAAAATAGATTTTTGTCTTAGGACAGGCCCCCACCATCTGGGAAAATGCCTACGTGCTCCATTTTGTAACTACATAAAGAAAAATCTTTCCATGTAATGTATTTGGATTTGGTGCCATATCTGCTTCCAAAACCCCTGGAAGGACTGGAGTTAAGTAATGCTCTTGGAAACTTATCTCTGCCAAATTTTATCTGTGTTACATATTCACCAGACTGAGTCATTAAGCACCACCTATCCATTATCTTAAAACGTTGCCATCTTATGTTATTGCAAATAGGTGTTGCATAAAGAGATGCCCATGTTCTGATCCAACTCTTCTTTTGTTTCCTTTTCCAGGTCTGACTCTCAAGTGGCCACAGCCTCTTCTTCCAACATAGTGTGTCCAGTAGCAGAGTGATTGGTAATAGAACTTTAACTGTAATTCCCTAGCAAAAGCTGCATTGCTCAAAACCTCTTGGATAACTTATTGTCTTGGGTGGATATTTATACTTTTCATAAATGCTGTAAATGAAAATATTGCTTCCATTCCAGCTTACATCCTAAAATACAATAGCATTGCTTTGCACTAACTTTATATTCGTCTTTTTTTGAGAACTGCTTTGTAGCTGCACTATAGGTATACAGAGATGACCCAAGACATCTTGCTGTCTGAGATGGAGCAGCAAATTTATTTTTTATTTATTTCAACAATTTATGTATCACTTAACACTGTAGGTCATATTCACACCTTGCATTTAAAGCATTCCTATACTATTTTAATAAGGGATGCGGGTGGTGCTGTAGGTTAACCCACAGAGCCTAGGACTTGCTGATCAGAAGGTCGGCGGTTCGAATCCCCACGACGGGGTGAGCTCCCGTTGCTCGGTCCCTGCTCCTGCCAACCTAGCAGTTCAAAAGCACATCAAAGTGCAAGTAGATAAATAGGTACCGCTCCGGCGGGAAGGTAAACGGCGTTTCCGTGTGCTGCTCTGGTTTGCCAGAAGCGGCTTAGTCATGCTGGCCACATGACCCAGAAGCTGTACGCCGGCTCCCTCAGCCAATAAAGCGAGATGAGTGCAGCAACCCCAGAGTCGGCCACGACTGGACCTAATGGTCAGGGGTCCCTTTACCTTTACCTATACTATTTTAATAGTTGTGGCTTCTCTCAATGAATCAGTGGGCCAGTGCATCTGGCTGTTAACCAGAAAGCTGGTTCAAGTCTACTCAGGGATGACTGTGGGAGGGTTTCTGCATTGCAGGGGGGTGGACTAGAGTACCCTGAGGGTCCCTTCCAACTCTACAATTTTGTGATTCTAATCCTGGCAAGTGCAATTTGTTGCAACACGTGAGGGGTTTCCTAATAACTCTTGGCACCCTTCACAAACAACAATTCACAGGATTTTGGCGGTGGCGGGGGGGGGGGGGGAATGTCATGACTTAAAGTGGTGCAAGAGTGTTTTAAATGGATGGTGTGGGTGTGGCAGTAGTCTCTTGTTTTATTATTTTTTGTTCCATATTTATATTTTGCGCTTTGCACCATAAATGATCTCAAAGCAATTTACAAAACAATCTACATTCCCCACCCAGGAGTCAATACATCCCTGAATCAAGGTGCATAGTCAAGTCCCCAAGGACAATCATATTATTTGGCATCTGAAGCAGAAAATACCAACACCACTCCTACTTCTTCCAAGCAGTAAAATACGCCAACAATAAAATAAATATCAAACCATTTCCTGCACTTTCATGACACTCAAAATAGGTTACCTGAGGCAGCTGTCTCCCAATGGGACTAAATAAACTTAACAAGGCAGGGGAAGGGTGTGTTGGCATTAAAAGCTTGCAACCAGAAACACTACATGACCCTTAGCTGAAGTTCTCTGCAGTTATATCCATTCCATGTCAACAATCAATGTCTTTTTAATAGAAAACAGAGCTTCAGGTGTGTATGCAGAGGTCAGGGTGGGACCAGTGGAAGCAACCCACTTCTTCCACCCACATATCATTAAGTTCAAATATGATATCTAAACAGGGTTGTTTTTCTTCTTCAAATAATAATAATAAACTTCTGTTCTATTAATGCCCCACATACAAAATCTCACCCTCCAGTGATTAAGGACTAACCCCCCCCCCCCAAAAAAAAAGAATCTGGCATTTTAAATTATTTGTACCAACTGAGTATTCTATGCAGCTGTGACTAGCAAATGCAAAATTCTCATTTCTTGAACACTTGAAGATTGAGTTTGTGATTGGAAATCTGACCTCCTCGAGACAAAATACCTGGGAGAACTAATCTTGCTCTTATAGGCAAAATGTGCTTTATTTTCATTTGCTAAATAATGCACACATGAAATAATCTCATGCTGTGTGACCAAAATGGATTTTCCAGATGTAAACATCAGGTACAGTACAGAGAATATATTTCACCTTGTCAGTTCTATTCTTGTTTGCAAGTAATGCTATGTTGTTCCTGCAGTGTAAATAAAATGATCGTACATTCTTATTCCCCTTGTATCCCTTGCAAAAGTTAGAAACTGTAAGGAAACATTGAGAGGAAATTTTCTTTTTCTCTAAGAAATGTTAGAGAAATTCTCTCTAAGAAATGTTATTTTTCTCTAAGAGCAGGTATATATTTGTGGAATAAATAATATGACTTTACAGTGGGGGAGGGTGGGAGTTTCTAAACTTCAATTACAAAATTAGCATTGCATGACTGCACTGGGTGCAATGCAATATAGTCGAACTTCAGTAAAACAGTTGGCAGCCTACCTCCCTTGATCTTCAAAAATTACTTCACCTCAGGATTCGCTGGGATGCCAGTGATTTGGATTGCAATATGCCTGGCGAGAGGCGCTGGCTAAGAAATCTGGCAGCTGATAATGATGGAAGAGGAGAGGAGAAATATCTGCTTTGGACTGTTGCACTTTTTACTGATAGAAAGAAACAAACTGATAGAAGATACATTTTGAGAAGCAAACGTAAGTTGTATGCTGCATACTCCAGTGGGTTGAAGAAGCTGGAAAATGGAATGATGGGAATGGAAAACCTGGCTATCTATAAATGTATCTCATCATGTATCTCATAGTGGAGAACAAGACTAGCAAAACCTGATCCTGCACATTTGTGCTGTGAGGCCTATGTACTGGCTGTTATGGTGCCTTCCAAAACCTCAGTGACAGGAGATTGAAGAGAGTCAAGTCCCACCAGATTACTGTGCTTCAAAATATGTGTGCACCTTAACAGGTGTGCACCTTTCAAAGGCTTAAAGGTAAAGGGACCCCTAACCATTAGGTCCAGTCGTGGCTGAATCTGGGTTTGCGGCGCTCATCTCGCTTTATTGGCTGAGGGAGCCGGCGTTTGTCCACAGACAGCTTCCGAGTCATGTGGCCAACATGACTAAGCTGCTTCTGGTGAACCAGAGCAGCACACGGAAACGCCGTTTACCTTCCCACTGGAGCAGTACCTATTTATCTACTTGCACTTTGACGTGCTTTCGAACTGCTAGGTTGGCAGGAGCAGGGACTGAGAAACGGGAGCTCACCCTGTCACAGGGATTCAAACCACTGACCTTCTGATCGGCAAGTCCTAGGCTCTGTGGTTTAACCCACAGTGCCACCCGCCTCCTTCAAAGGCTTAGAAGGGTCCAAAAAGCCCATCCAATCCAGGCTCCTGCTGTAACACAGAGCCATCCAGCCCATACAACTCATAATACAGTATGCTGTTAGTGCACCTGTGAAATGTGTCTTCTGCAGGGAAAGTAAGTTACACAATATGCTAAAGGAGAAGAAAATAAAGCAAACACCAGGAGGAGTGGGGATACAGTCAAAGATAGCTAGTGCTTCTCTACCCCAAGCTGCCTTGCCTTGTTTAAAAGCTAACAATTGTAGCAGGAGAAGGGGGCTTATACTAGGTGCATCCTATTCAGCTACATGTTCATCAACTGTACCGTGGCAAAAGTAAAAGATGCTTATAATAGACCGACATGATGCATGGATGCTTATATATGTGTGTGTGTGTGTGTGTGTGTGTGTACACACACACACAAACACACACATATCACATATATGGAGGAAGGAAGGAAAGAAAGGCTAACTATGTGAATAGTGTAATCTAGCACCTTTTAAAATGTTTTTTTTTTGGGGGGAGGGTTATTGGGTTGTTATTATTTTGATTATTTTGTGGTTTTATATTTTGATTTTATTCTGTGAACTGCTGAGACCTCTGGGTATAAAACAGTATATAAATTCAATTCATCATCATCATCATCATCATCATCATCATCGGAACCAGACCCCTGAATTCACAAAGATCACATAACTTCCCCATACAGTAACACATAGAAATACACAGTTATGTTATTTGAATATGAGAACACTAGAAGGAGCCCAGGATATTGCTGTGTCCAGGAAGAGATAGTTTTTTGTGTTTTTAAAGTGGCCGGCAGACTGGACAGTAATCATCACTGAGGTCCTTAGACTACCAAATTATAACAGCAGCAGCTATAATAAGCTTAGTTTACTTTGCTAACATTCATTTTTAGATTCTTATTATTGGTATCTTTTCCTTCTGCCATTTCTATTTACCTCCAGCAAATTAAATCCAATACTGTTTATAAAATGGAGCAAAATCCCATTAGCAGCGGTGGCTGTACATATGTTTTATATTAATAGAATCAATTGCCCCCAAGGAATTATGCATTTATATTCATGAACTCAGTGAAGAAGTATCCAAAAGAGCTGCCAATGGCAGCAAAGCTGAAGGAACAAGGTGAGTTAATGTGCTGGCAAAGAGACTATATCACTGTGGCTGGAAGATATCCTCTGAAACAGATAGGAAAAGTACAAGGGGAAGGGTGCTAATATTTCAGCCCCCTTTTCTCTGCAACAGATACTTTAACTACTAGCAGAAGGCCGGGAATGGGTTTCACTGATTTACAGGAAAGACTGAAGGGGATTTAACTTGAAATTTCATCTGACACCAAGTGGAAAAAATCAAAGTTACTTTGGCACTGATTCTTTGTACCTGAAACTGACCTGAAGCCGCAAGTTGGTCATTCTCCAAAGGAGAATCAATGTTTCTCTAAGAGAGAGCCTGATCTGTAATTCTAACTTCCCTTCCTGGGGGGGTGGGGGGGTTCCCTTTAGAACTCAGTGGGAACTAGCTGGAACCTTAAGTCTTGCCTGTGTAGCAAGCCCTAGCTGCTATGCTGAGCTGTTGACATGTTGTTTACACATAAATGAAACTGTTGAAGTTATCTTGACTCCTGCTGTTTTTTGGTCTTAGCGCTGGTTGACCCATTACAAGGTTTCCTCACACAGTGAGAATCTTCCAAAAACCCATGGGATACTGCGAGTGCTAACCAAGAGAGCGAAAACAGACTGTTGAGTCTGGCTGTAGGTGCAACAGTCAATATGAATGTAAAGCGAAAAGCAATCACCATAAATATAAAAAGGATTGCCCAATTTACTTAAAAGGCCCAACCTCTATTTCCCAGGGGCTGCAAAATCTGTCCATCCTCCTATCCAGTATATCAGTAGCTATTCTGAACATTAGTCTAAGCTGAAATCCCATATTAACAAATAACTTCAGAGGCAATGCCTCATTTTAAAACCTAAGCAAGCGATATTCAGTCAACCATTTATCACAAAGAACACTTTTTGTGTGTGTGGTTACAATAAAATAGCACTTTAAGGCTTGCAATCAATCACTGTACAGGTCTGAAATTAGAACTTTGATGACATTATTTCCACATGGTAAAATCCTTAGAAAAACACAATTCTCTTTAGACGCACTCATAAAGTTAAAAAAAGCAGTGTTTGGTTTCCATTGCCATGATCATCCACCATAGAACCATTTTGCACCAACAATTCCTGCATAGTTCACTGCCATCAATCTTGTTAGGACTGTTCTGAATATAAAATGGAAAGTGTGTTTATTCAGGGTTTTCTTAAGAAGAAAATAATACTTGACAGTAGCAGCCAACGCAATCTCTTCAATTATTTTGTTCTTTTGCAAGTATAGCTTCTCTATTTCAAGTAGTTTCCATCTTTTTATACTGAAAACTGATAAGAACAAAAGCTGCTATAATCTATAGATTGCTATAGATTACTATTGTGTGATCCTATGAGCTACTGAGCTTAAGTAGCAGCATATGTGATCTTAGCCAAGGCACCTAGCAGTGGTTTAAGGGGACAATATTAAAACACAATCCCAGACCCACCATTGCAATAGCCTTGGACATTAAGGTAATATCTGTTCTTTTAGGAAAAAAACTTCCATACCTATAGTATTTAGATACATTGGGTGGTATTCAATTAAGTTTTATTAGGAAAAGACACATTGAAATTAGTGATGTTCATTAATTTCAGTGGCTCTACTCTGAGTAAAACTATGTATGTAGGCGGGGGGTCATAACAATCATTTTCTTAAGGGAGGTTGGTTTGCTATGAGGAAAAGGGTAGGAATGCTTATTTTAAGATGGTTCTTGCCATCTGCAGTTTTTAAAATCATTTGTGTTACAGTACTTTGAAAAAAATCAGCGCAGTTAACTGGGGTATCATTTTAATCTATTACATGTTTTAAACTGATTACCTCATTAAGAAAGTAGATAATTTGTCTAGGGCTGTTAAAATCCTTATTTAGTACCAATACTAAAAAAAGGAAAATGTTATATTGGCTTGTTTCTTCCCTTCAAATTAACATTCCCATCTCTGATTTCCCACTCAGCCTTTGTAAATTGGAAAGAACTTTCATGGATAAATTGCATGTACACTCTCTAAACTTAGTTCCGCCCATGCATAGCTTAAAGTTCCCAAAAGCTAGTTATCGAATTGCTATTTCTGTGTTTGCAACTCCTACTCGCCCTATCCCATGAAAAAGTAAGAAGCCACCACTTACCTTATAAACTTACAAATTATTCATGTAAATGTTATCCTGACATAAAAGTCAATCCCACTCTACATCATAAAACTGCAAAATTGGGAGATAAGCTTCCTACATGCTGGTAGCCAATCTCTCACCTACTAAGATGCAGTATGGCAGATGATGTTCTAAGCTAAACCAGTAACAAAGTCTTCTGTCCTGAACTGGAAGATCTATTTCTATTTTGATTTCACCACTTCTTTCAGGAGCAAGCAGCAGCCTCCATACATCACACCCCTCTAATATTGTTCATCATAAGGAAGGGTTGTTTGGGAAGTCTAGCTGGCTGTGACTCACTGAACACTGACTTGTACTCCACAAAGTCATTGCATGAACAGTTGAGCTTCCACTCATGTAATGGAACTCCCTCCTCTCTCTCCTCTCTCCATGGCTCCCTCTTCCACAACTGCTCTGGGAGGGTCTCCCCAACCACTGGGAGAAGATTTGACAGGGTGTGGGGGACACATGGCAGGGAAGAAAGGGGAAGTTCCACTGCATTTGCAGAAGTCATTCTACTTGCACAATGACTTCATTAGATTGAACCTATTATTGGTGTCTCTTCACTATTTTTATGAACTATGAAAAATATCAAGTCTTGTATTATACCCACAAGTATTATATCTACACATCCCTCTGTCTTTCTCAATCACACATACCTCAGAAAGTTACTCTTGCGCATTTCATTTGAAATGGCCTGAAAATGGGAGGGGATATATTGTTAAAATGCCAAGTTAGCAAAAATAGGAATTATCCAGTATTGTAGGTAATGTTACTGCCCATGCTATGCATAAACTGATGACACCAGTCACTGTTGATGAACACACAGGTATGCAGTTCACAGACTCACTCAATTTTAGTAGTGATTTGCCATGTGTTAACTGATCTACATAAAATAATGTTTGTACAGCATTGTAAAAATTATAAACTTGTAGAACCAAAGTACTATACACCATAATGAAAGCAATCCTCGGTGCTCCTACAGTACAGATTTTAGGACTATGGAATTATTTTAGAATTATTAAAATAACCCTGAAATGTGATAACTCTCTTTCTGGGTGCTTTCTTTACATATTCAATGCAAAGACACCAGAAAATTATTAACCAAGCTACCCTTAAGGAACAGTCTCCTTAGACACATTTATGATTAAGCAATATATAAATGCCTTAAATAAATAAAATACATCTGTCTGTTCTTCACAGTGGTATTCTTCAGCAGCCTAGAGCAAGGGGAAGAACAGAGTAGAAGAGGACAAAAGAGAGAGTATTCAGCTGTAAAATCTGTACAGGGTAGGAACCTGGAACTTTGCATGCTTTGTAAAGTTGCAGTGAAGAGTAAATTACAAATCTCAATCAAATTGATTTACCTTACATTGTGCGTGTGTGTTTGGATTTAACATACAACACACACCTACATTCTGGCAGGTAGTCCCACCTATTCAAATAAGAAGAAAGCTGTTGCTGGAGAAAAGCCTGAATCAAGAAATATTCCATCCAATATATAGCAGTTTCCCCAAATAGTAGAAGGGTGGAGTCTGCTCAAATGCCTCACCAATTTCTAACAAATGGCTGTAAATGGGAATAATGGTTGTTGTTGTTTTGAAGTGAGTATCCTACACTATTGGCTACAGAAATGGTTTATGAAGGGAGCCCAACAGTGTTGCTTCATCCCCCCATCTCTTCTATTGAACAGGCTGTGAGAAAAACTACCATCGTGAGGGATGTAAGAAGGCATTCTTTTCTGTTCCAAGCTCTATTTGTTACATGCAGCACTGTTTATCTTCTGCTGCAGTTTGTATTCTGCCAAAAACTAAGTCATCTCACTTTGTGTACATTATGTTGTCATTACGTTATTCCACCACATTCATTTTTCTACAAACTTCTACAATTGTTTGAAAATTTTAAAAACAATTACCAAACATAAAGTGTTGTCTTCCAAGACATATAAATGTACAGATATTAAGTCTTGTACGCAGTCATCCACATTAATTTCATTGCAAATGAACACAATGCTTTTGTGTGTGTGCAAAATCAGTTATGGGTCGTTCGTGGACTGAAAGCAACAATCATATACCGATCATATTCACTGGACTGATTTACATTCTGGACAGGGGAACAATAGGCGAAAGCCAGCAATTTATCTTCCTGTTTTATCCGTCAATTAAATTCTCCAACATCCCTACCTGTAGCCCCTCGTGCTATATTGCTGCTGGTGCTTCCTACTGGTAGATGGTCAACCCATGCACAGGACTTCACTCATCCTAACCCCCACACTGGGAATCATGATCACAGGTACCACAGCTTTGAAAGAGGTATATATTTATTCCTTTGGCTATTTTGTGCCTAGTTATTTTTTGGGGGGGCGGGGGGAGTAATGTATTCTTCGTATTGTCAAAACGGCCATGCCTTATCTTGTACTTAATGGGAAACAGCCATATATAGCCTAACAGGGTCATTCACATTTGCAGCATGTCCCTGCATCTAATGTTGCACCGTCATGGAGTGAGAGCCTTTGACTTTTCAGCTCAGAATACTGACGCACAGATAGGCAAACAACAGTTTCTCAATTGCCGCTTCCTTTAGATCTACCACCTGGAAAATGATTTCTTGCTCCACAGAGTTGCTGAGGAGGATGCACAAAATTATTTTTTGTTGTTGCTTTTTACACAAATCAGCAGAGAACAAGAACAGTGCGGTGATTAAATAGATTGTTTAATGATCACTTTCACTGCTGTGTTTGTATCTGTTCCAATGACAGCACTGTTTAGTTCCTTCAAAACACAAAAGATCAACACTTCCATTTAATGATGCTAGATTTTTCAAAGAAACCATTTTTAAGGGAGTTGCTATGCTGAAGAAAATGAAGCCACTTAAAATAAATAAATCCCAATATTATGAACTATATTTGTCATCTCTCGTAAGTGTGTAACCCAGCTTCTCAAAAGGGCACTCACAGTATGGCTATCCTTTAGGCTTTATCTGGCCTTTTCAGCTCACTGTTGGTCTATTTAAAAAAAAAGAAAGAAAGAAACAGCAGACAAGCTGTATCATTTGCTTTAAATCAGAAAATAACTTGGTTTATGTGATAACAATTTTATCTTCCACAATGTACAGAAAGATGTTGTTTGTAAATTTGAACACATTAGCTACATTATTTTATGTTTCAATGGGGGAAAGGGCACAGGAAAAAAATGCTGGCAATTTGCTAACTTTGTATTTTAAGTTTTGAGACAATGCAAGAAAATAACATTGCCGCAGAATGCATGCAATAAGAAATTAAACAACAACAAAAATGAACATCTGTTCCAGGATGAGAAATGCATATTCACAGAGGTATTTAAATAGTTCCATATGGAACCTTAATAATATTGTTTAATTGCATTTTTGGATAATGTGGGTAGCATATTAACAATTACTGCTACCAACAGAAAATTATAAATAAGCCTCTAGCTACAAGGAATAGGAGTAATGGAAAATGAGCCTCTCCTTGTCTTTGTTGTACAAAAACAAACAAACCTAAGAACACTCCACTTACACTAATGGCTTTCATCCTAACCAAACTTATTATTACAGGGTTGTGAAAATGGGAGGAAAACGTTTCTTAGACTTCTGAATTAAGACTGATTATCAACAGCCCCCTATTTTAAGATCAGGGAACATGAACATGTCTTACAGCCTTGAAATCTGGCTGTGTAGGAACCATCACTCATGTCGGTTAGAGCTCAGAATTGAGGGCCTCCACACAACTGCATTGTTTAGAGATGTTCACTTTAAAATTGACCATAGAACTAAGAATTGTTGATTCTCCCATTTACTGCACACCCTAGAAGATATATTTTTAATTTATATTTATATGCAGATTTCTATCCTGCACACCTAGAGCCTCATGTTGTTATTCATATCACATGCAGATCATGGAAACATCTGTACTTTTGCCACACGTGGAGAGTGAAAAGCTTAAAAGCTTCTTACTGTGTATATAGCCTGACATGTTTGAGACTTACAGCAACTAATGTCAGGAACATGCAGTACCCACAGGGGGTGGAATGCACCTAGGAGCTCTTAAATGTTAACCTCCTACCGTGCAGTGTCAACATGAGTAATATATGCTGGCAGCTTGCACATGAAGTAACATTTAAACTGGTCCTTGGAAATAAGATTATTGTAGTGAGTTGGATTTGGATTTACCAAATCAAACATTCAAAAAGTTCCAATTTCAATGCCTGGCATCTGCAGGTAGGGCTGGGAATGTCCTCTGCCTGAAACCCTGGAGGGCAGCCACTGTCAGTCAACATGGAGAATACCGAGTGAGTTGGACCAATGGTCTAACCTAGAATAAGGCAACTGTCTAGGATCCTGAGACTTCACATTATAATCTGTGGCCTTTATGGTTCCTAGGCCCTGAAAATGGTCAGTGAAAGTACAATGACTTCTTTTTAAAAGTATGTAATGAAAACATTTTATTGTGGAGAATGGTGGTGAACAAGATTTGATGGAGGACTGAGTTTGACAGTGTGGCGGAGTTTTACTCCTCACCTGGTTAGCTGCATTGCTGGTACTTACCATGAGGTACAGGGGCAGAGGTGTTGCGGAGATTGGCATGGTGCAAACACATTGGCAGGAACACAGGACACATGCAATGTGCCAACATCACCGTTTCCTCCTCTACCTCCCAGTAAGCAGCAACAATGTTACTGACAAGCCACACCACCTCCTATTGCTTGATTGTATAGGATTGCTGCCTATAAATGCTGATAGGCATTTGTTTTTAACTTTGTGAGCCGAAGCTTGATTTTATTTACTGTTATTTTGGTACACAGTTATGTATGATATTGGAGGAGTGTTTTGCCCCTTTTATGACTATGACCTAATGTTTTGTGCTTCACACATTGCATTTTTATCAAATAGCAAGAAATTGCTATCATGAATCCATATAGAGAAATAATATTGCCCCAAAGTCTGAAGTAATGGATGATAAGCTATGCGATAGAAAAATAATGCCCAATAAAATGGTTATAAAAACAACAAGGAAAACATCCAATAGGCTAGAAGTGAAATATGCCATTGACCTCTAATCTTAAATGCTGCCAGATGACTTTAGCTGTGCTAGGGCAAGATTCTGCCTGAACTCTCCTCACTCAAATAGTTTTCTTTAACTTGGCTGTTTGTCAACACTCACATATGAATCTTGACATTTCAACGAGTTTATGTCTTACACACACACACACACACACACACACACACACACACTGAAAGCCATTCCTTTTGGTGCTTGCAGGAAAATGCGAGCAGGATTGGGTGCTTTTGCCTGATAAGCACCCAGTGCACCACTTGGGAAAGGTATGTAGAGGTGACCTTAGGAGCCAACACAGGGCCAGACAGGATTGGGGCCATTGTTATATTCGGGGTTTTTTTTTCCAATCAGAACTCACCAGAAGTTCCAGCACCTCTCAGCTGGGTTCTAGCACCCCTCAAGCCGGCACCATTGCTATTCTAAGAGAACAAGGGAGGTGTTCATGCTGAGTTCTGGCACCTCTTTTTCTAGAAAAATATATTTAACAGCTGATCTTCTATGTCATTAAAACCACTGCTAAGTTCAAGTCACAGATAAAAATTACATGTATACCATTTACGTCTGTAAGCTGAACAAGTAATACCAAACAATGTATTTCTTAAAAAAATAGAAATTATGGCTGCAGTCCACGAGTAAACATCATAGGAATAGACTCAAATGGTTACCCATTCATTATGAAAATAGTTAATTTCTACATACAACACTAAATATTTTCAAAGATTGCATGGTAAAACATAGTTGTATAGTTAGAAGCAACAACTGATTTATGTGCATCCAACTAACATGTAACTGTGCATGTGTGCATCATGGCAATCCGGACATGGCCAGCAAATGGGATGGAACAGGGGGTGGAACAGGATGGGCTTATGCAGGTTCTGCTGTCTCGCACAATTACACAGAAATTGTACACCCCCACACAAATTGGGGGTTGCTTGTACTTCACTGGAGATGTTTATGTCATAGTTACTTCACTGGAGATGTTTGGGAACTGGAAGAGCTAGTGCTGTACTGTTTTTATTCTAATTATTTTAAAACTTCAAACAGATTTTATATATGTATATAGTTTAATTCTATCAATGTTTAATTGTTCTTAAATGATTGTATCTTCTATGTTTTTAGGGATTCTTGTTTTTATATGAAAGCTGCCTTGAGTCAGCACCAACACTTTAAAGCCCTAAACGGCCTCGACCCAGTATACCTGAAGGAGCATCTCCACCCCCATCATACAGCCCAGACACTGTGGACCAGCTCCAAGGGCCTTCTGGTGGTTCCCTCCCTGCGAAAAGTGAGGTTACAGAGAAACAGGCAGAGGGCCTTCTTGGTGGTGGCACCTGCCCTGTGGAATGCCCTCCCATCAGATGTCAAGGAAATAAATAATTATCTGACTTTCAGAAGACATCTGAAGGCAGGCCAGTTATGGGAAGCTTTTTAATATTTAGCTGGAAGCCGCCCAGAGTGGCTGGGGAAACCCAGCCAGATGGGCAGGGTATAAATAATAAATTATTTTATTAGTATTAGTATTAGTTTTAGTATGTAATTCAATTGTGATCAATCTGTGGCCCTCCATATGTTGCTGGATTACAACTTCCATCATCCTGACCATCGGTTGGAATTCAACAACATATGGAGAGCCACAGGTGCTCCATACTTGATTTAGTTAGTCAAAATTGGGGCAGTAAATGTAATGTTTCACTTTCCATTGCATAGATTGGGGGGGGCAACACATTCAGATACATTCAATTTTTTATAATAACAGTAATGCACTGTATAGAACTAGCGAGTATCAACTGCTCCCCTTAAACATAAGTGAGAGTGACCAAAGAGAAGTGCTTTTCCTTTTCCAGGGTCACTAGCAGAGTCATTGGCCACCACTTCTGCACAGTTATGGGCCCAGGGTTTTCCTAACTAGTGTACTGTACCATATCCCAAGATAACAACAATTAGAGATGTTAACGTGTTGAGATGTAAACTTATTATATCTTAGTATTTACACCTTTTGTCTCACTATTTTTCCTGCTCTAAGGTAAAAAAGTATCTAAAAGCTATTTTCATCCTGAAACTTCACACCTTATATGTTAGCAAGTTTCCATGCCAAGGCTTTACTTTCATTTATGTATAATTTAGCTTTATTTCAGGACCTTTTCTGTGAAATGTAACTGATTTACCAATTACCCACATGGCTCTCAGTGATTTCTACTGCTGGAAATGTAAAATTAATCATTTCTACGTTTCTGGAACTTCCGCTGGGATAAATATGTTGTTAAATTGCATTAAAAACAACTAATTTCCTCCATCAAATGGAAGCAAACATAGTAATAAGAAAAGGGGGGGGGGGACAGCATTTCTACTCATATATTTTCCCTCAGGAAGAAGTGCCACAAAAACAAACATTTCATAGGATTTGTGAGGGCATGCAGACGCAGAAACAGAGACATAATTTGTGTAATTCTTTTTGCACTCACAGCAAGACAAATTGCCTTGTTTTGAACACCAAGGCTGATGAAAATTGCACAATAGGGTACAAAATTGTCATTGCAACAGGCTGAGTTTGTATATAGTAAATACGATCTTGATGATCTAAGAGTGATTTTACTGCATTTTGAACAATTACAGGATGTATTTCTGTTCTGTCTTCAAAATTACACACATTCATGAACTTTTCATGTACTTTGACTATTTACACTGATCATCTTTACATTTCTTCTATTTGAGATGGATGAGTACATGCAAACTTTCTATCTGGAGCATTAGCAAGAATGCAGATTTATAACGCTTTGCCATTTTGGCATGAGAAACTGGTATTTAGCATGAATGGCACTGGGAAGATGTGGCCTTTGCAAAGAATGAACTAATATTTAAATAACTAAGGAAGAAAGTTCTAAAAATCAAATCTAGAAATGATCAAAGGTTGACTTATATACATGGTATTGGGGAGGAGGCAAGGTCTGAGCATAAACCACTTCTCAAGTAAGGCTGCAATTATGGCAGAGGCAGAAGATTCTGAGCCAGTTCAAGAAAGAAAGCATGAGGGTTTGAATGATAAGAGATGGAGGGGGGGATAGTTTATGACAACACATAACATTTCTAGAGAGATAAGTATCTCAATGTGATGGTCTTTGTGTGGGGACACTGATATAACTATTTAGGGAAAGGGAAAGGGACCCCTGACCATTAGGTCCAGTCGTGACCGACTCTGGGGTTGCGACGCTCATCTCACTTTATTTATTTATTTTTTTATAATAATATTTACGCTCATCTCACTTTATTGGCTGAGGGAGCCGGCGTACAGCTTCCAGGTCATGTGGCCAGCATGACTAAGCTGCTTCTGGCGAACCAGAGCAGCGCATGAAAAAGCTCACCCAGTCGCAGGGATTCGAACCACTGACCTTCTGATGGGCAAGTCCTAGGCTCTGTGGTTTAACCCACAGCGCCACCTGTGTCCCTTTAGGAAACCATTTAGGAGTGGCTAAATAAGCTCTAAAGAAGAAGCCTCTTACAAAAGCTTTCCAATAGTCTATTTCCAAACTTTTTTAAAAGTAGTTTGAATTTTCAAGTGTAACTGCGACAAAACAATGATCCAGTTTGCATGTTACATTAAAAACTAACTATGCTTTAATGTGAATGTACACCATGCTCATGCAAAATGCAGAAAAGTGCCTGTTCCAACCTCACACAACCCCTGTTGTGCTGCCAGGAATTGAGCCAGAGGCTGGCTTCTTGTAAATAAGCTGGTGGCTTATATATCTTCAAACAAACCGTGAGCAGAAACCAGGGCTTGTTCTCAGCTGCTACAAACAGTGAAGCAGGTTTTTGCCTGCACTGACTTAGCTAGATGAGAAACAGCATGCACAAAGATGAGCTGTGCAGTCTGTACAAATGTACACTCCAGTATCTGGGGCTGCATACAAAGATCACATATGATAATCTCTTCAACTGGAAGGATAAAGGGATCAAATTTTCACAAAGAGATTATTAATGCTATCAGAAAAGATTGGGCAGGGGTACAACGGACTGGTGCTTCCAAACTGGGACTACTTGTGTTTAATACAGTTTAATATACAATCATAATTGATACTTGTTCTCATCTTTAAATGTTAAAAGTATACAAATTCATCTTGGGAAGATGTGGTGCTGAAAAGCCAGGTCTTTTATATTATAGCCACATATCAATGTACAAATCCCCCAATATCCATTAAGTGACAGCCAGCTAAGTCATAGAGTAAACCCACTGAAATCAGTGAAATTAATTTACTAATTTATGATATGCTTTTTTCATAAACACTGACCCAAAGCAACTTAAAAGGCATAAAACATTAAAACTGAGGTTTTCACTTATTTCAATGGGTCTATTCTGAATATTACTTAGTTGGCTATCACCCATTGTCCTTATCAACAATTTAAAAAATAAAAATAAAACTACACCTTTTACTGGCGTAGCAATTAAAAGGAAGAAAAACCTAACAGGTAAGGCACAGTGCTGATGATGTATGGCATAGACTCCTATTAAAAGTTCTAAACTGCATATCATTTTTATTTTTAATGTTTTGCTAAATGAGACTCTTTTTCTGAAAAGTAAATTAAGCTGGGACTCCAGCCTGGTGGGAGCTGAATAGGACTGTAAATTGATTTCTAAGCCTACTGTAAGAAAAGCCACATTGGCAGGAAGAACTAATCACTGAATGTTTAAAATTAAATACAGAATGCTAGCGTTCAACAATCAAATTACCAGCTATAATTATAACCCTCCATACACAATAGTGAATATATCACTGAGTATTCCCTGGTTATCAGCAATTCCAACTCCTCAATTTATGCTGAGCTCATAAGTTGGTTCTAAACAATAGTGCACTCACTCCATCCCCTAAACCAAAGTCCAAACTAGGACCATCACAAAAAGTTAACTTTTGATATAAACTTTTATTTGTTACAATCTTGCAGAGAAGCAAAATATCATGGTATGTACACTAGCATAACAGTATATTGTGCTCAATACTCATAGGGGAAAGGTTCAGGAGCAATTAAACACAGAGACATTCTTATGAGAATAAGGCCACAATTTTATTTCCTGTTACTGATTTCCTGGTTACTGCTATAAATTAGGTTGGCATGGCATAAGGCAAGGATTACATGATCAGACAGCCTCCCACTTGACCGATACACCCCAATTTGGGGAACCATTAGGGAGCTGAATGCCATCAGGGGCCAATCCCAGTGCAGGGCATTCAAGTGAGGTCCACACTTGCCAACCTGAGAGGAAGCAAATGCCTTAAAGGCAATCTCCACCCAAAACCTCTTATAGAGGTCTTCCTTGACAACCAGTAATCCCACTCAATCCCACTTCACCCACCAACCAAAGTTGTAACAAAGCATAACATAATGTGATACTGGATAAAAGCCGGGGAGGTGGGAGGGAGACTTACTGCTATTAGAAAGGTGAAAAACCTCACCACAAAGAAGTCAATTAAGCAGAGAAATAAATTCTTAATCCTCTTAACCGGTGTCCACAGCAACAGTGTGTGAAATTAGGCTGGGTGGGTGATGAAGATGCTGCAACTACTGCTGCACGTGGGGCAGGGTGGTTTGGATTTAAGGCACCATCTTGGCCCAAAAAAGTAAACTTTCCTCTCTTGTCCACACGGAGGCCCTGCCCCTTGAGAGTGAGCCAATAGGGAGAGCTTCTCCTCTTGGACTGGTAGTCCAGGTCTGCTCCTACCAGTACAAGGGGCACAAGTATGCTTGCTGCTGAGAGGCAGCAAGCATGGGTCTATAGAACAGAGATGGATAACCTGTGGCCTTCAGATGTTGTTGGACTAAAACTCCCACCATCCCTAACCACTGGCCATGCTGGATGGGAATTATGAGACTTGGGATTCAACAACCTGTGCCTCTGGAGGGCAGAAGCAAGAAGTGACCTACAGCTGAGCTGATGCGGAGGTGCATTTGCACCTGAAGGCATTCTCCATTTGAAGAGCTCTCCATTTCAAATCCAATGTAAAACTAAAGAACCAGAAGAAAGCAGAAGAGGAACCTTGAAGTGGCCCATCAACAGTCAGCATCTGAACAAAGGACTGAGCAGGCACACAGGTCACCAGGTCACTGCCTTCCCCATCAGGGTGGGTTGTACTGTATTTCTTAGCAAAAATATAGTATTTCCTTCTAATTTATCAATCTATGGCTATACATTATATAAAATTTGCACATGCTAAACTCTACAAGAGCGATACTGTACTGAGGGGTTGTTGCCTAACACAAAAATTCCCATCCTCCTATGGTTGCCCTCTGAAATTATTGAAGCATCCAAGGAAGGAACCACAGTCCAGTGTCCTCAGGCTGCCAATGTTATATGCAGGCAAGAATTAATGTGCCTGTACAGTCAAAACCTATAAGGTTTGCCACAGTTTGGGTCTGAACATTTTCTAGGGACACCATGCCGTCTTTTTAATGTTAAGATGTTCATGACCAGAGATACCTAACAGTGATTTTGGTGAGATATTT
Source organism: Podarcis gaigeae (assembly GCF_964106915.1). NCBI lineage: Eukaryota > Metazoa > Chordata > Lepidosauria > Squamata > Lacertidae > Podarcis > Podarcis gaigeae. The sequence continues at coordinate 14,315,441 of NC_139677.1, forward strand.
TTAATGCTGCCTGTGTTAACATTTTTAAAAGGTGTGTTTCTATAAGATTGTCTTAGCCTTTGTTCACAGTGCATGTATTTATAAAAAGAATTCTAAGCTCCTTTTTAGAGCAACACCCTCGCAAATCAACCTACAAAAGCAGTGAGAGAGAAAGCACAATGGAAAAATAGTCACAGCAGAGCAGTAGAAAGAAAGAGCTGACAGGCAGTTATAGAGCAACTTGCTTCTGACTGCAGTGTTGCTCCCAAAAGAGGCACATCTTGCAATTACCGAGAATGGCATTATTTTTTTAATATTCAGCAATATTCAACTAATGATTAAATAAAGCCAAATCTAATGCCCAATAATACTATATACGAGTGCAATTTTCAATTGCTGCTCAAAATGATGTGGATTTGAGCTTTGATGCTTTAGGAAAAGGAGTAATAAAAGACATTTCATCATTAAGAATGAAGTCCTATTCCATCCCACTGAGGGGGAGGGTTAGGAAGGTGTGGAGTTGCCACTCCACCAGCCTCCATCAACAGAAAGGATTGCTGCCAGATGGGGGAGCAGAAACCTCAGCTTTGCCCAGTCAGTAGGCAAAAATTAGCATGTACTGGTATGGGGCACCACAGGAGCTGCAGTTGTGAATCCCTTAAGGGTCCCAATTTCAATAGTTCTTTTAGTAGCTGTGGGGCTTTACAATTCTTCTAACAATGCTATGAGCAGTTAATAATAATCAATATAATTAATAAATGATAAATATTAATACATACAAAAAAAGGGGTTCCAATCTTTGGGCTCCTAGGTCAAACCAATGTAATGGTGGCTCTGTTGATCTCTTCTGCTGCTTTCCATCCAGGATTACGATTACTCTGCCTAATGCAGATCTGAACCTAAAAGCAGCACAGCAATTCACCAGACAAGTTGGCTGCTAGCACTGCTTTGAGAGGTTTTTCAACATCATCCTGTCAAGCTTGGCTTCTTGAAGCATTCAGATTTCTTTTGCACTATTCATTATACTTACAAATATACAAACTTCAATTTACCAAATTCAAACTAAACTTTAATTGACGGCAATTAATTGTTATTCAGGGCCAACATCTGTATGTTCGCCAAGCTATTTGGAAATACTTGATAAAGAATGCCAGCACTGCCATAAGCATTTGTATCAATCTGAGCAAATCCTGTTTGGAGAAATGAAAGACTGATGTGCAGAACCATTATGTAAAATGATAAATTGTTTTCTGAGAGCAAAATCATCAGTTAGATTGGAAATGAGAGACTATAGAACTTACCCAAATATGGATTATTATTCACCATGTTGCTTATGAAGGATAATGCAGGCTGCAATTCTAAACACATGAACCTGGAAGTAACAATCACTGAATCCATTGTTCTAAATAGACTGATAAAGGTGGTCCTGGTTGAAGATTACTGAGGCCTTGTAAGGACCAACTTGCTAGTGGTAGATGACAGGACTGTATCACACTCTGACCAGGTAAAAAACCTAGAGCTAACTTGCATCCATGTTGCTGTTTGTAAAGCAGATAACAGCAGTGGCCAAGGATACGTTTCATCAATTACACCTATCATGTAGTGTCCACTTCTTCCTTGGTAAAATAATGCTATACTGATGTACACTTTATGAAAACAAGTAGGACATGAACATAACACTCCAGTTAAGGTTCCCCTTGCTCTACCCAGTTAGATGGACTAGGTACAAATAATAAAATTATTATTATTATTATTATTATTATTATTATTATTATTATTACCCACATTTTCATCATACTCGTGCTCTAGATAGATGACAAGTCTCTGCATAAACAAGCTATACTGTTATAAAATGGATGTTTAAAATTCCAGCAGGAAGACTAATAAATATTTGGTATCCCAACTAAACACTGCTTGGTTACACCAGCCCTATTCTCTGAGTTTCATATCTGAGACAAAGATTAAAATATGTTCAAAGATTAATTAAAATAGGTAATGCATTTTCAAGCTGAGGAGGGCAAGAATCCTATGGGTGTGGGAGGTACTGAACCGGGGTTTGAGCCAGTCGTGCCCATCCATTTACAGAAGAGTTTTGGTTCCAGTGGGTGTCTACACCAACAGAAATGTAGGGAAAGTGTTCTTCACCATTCCACTTTCCCTATGCACATACTCACACCCCAATAAACTCCCCAAAACGGCATGAAAAGCAGTTTGCAGGCAATCTGGTCTTACCTCTTTTTCAATAATGGAAATCTGGAGCTAGATCATCCCACTACATGGCAATTTATCCCAATTGTCAGATTACCTTTACAATCAATAAATTTCTCCTAGTGTTAAATTGAAATCTAGTCTCATATAACTTAAGCCTATTTAGATTTTGTCTTGCCCTCAGAGAACAAATCTTTTTCCTCTTCTGTGTAATAGCTTTTCAGGCACTGGGAAAGGACTGTCTTCTCTCTCTGTCCCAACCCCTGCCCAGTCTTCTCTTCTTTGATCTAAACATATCCAGTTCCTACAAATGTTTGTTACAGGACTTGTTCTCCATACCTTTGACCATTTCTGTTGCCCTCCTCTGAATCCTTTCCAATTTGCCCTACCTAAAGTGAAGTGTTCCAGGTGAGGGTGGACCAGTGCCAAATAAAGTAGAACTATTATTTATTGTGACTTGAAAACAACAGTTCTATGAATGCAGTCTAAAATCACATCCTGTTCAGTTTGTGACAGTATGAAACCTTGAGAATGTTTTCACATGTAGACACTGTGCCTGGTCAAATATTCCTCATCTAGGTAACCTCTACATCATATCTATTATTTATGAGTGGCAGCCTATATGCAGAACTTTGCATCTGTCTCTGAATTTCATTTTTAGTTTCACCCCTGGTTTCTATTCTGCCAAGGTCATACTGATTTTTTTTCCTGAAGTGTGATCTTTTCCTCCCAGTTTTGTGACATCTGCATTTGCTAAGAAGTCCCTCCACCTCTTCATCTAAATCTTGGCAATGACAAACATGTCAAAGAGACCAAGCCCTGGACACAGCCCTGCTGCACAGAGGAGCCAGTGGAAAAAGTAGTTCAAAGACAGTTACCATCTATACTCATTGATAACTAACTATAGCAACAACATTCTAAGCTGAACAACATCTAAATGTAAAATATTGTTTTCTGACAGTTACGCTATCTTTAAATACAAAATGCCAGCTTTCAAAAGCAGCCTCTCTCAACTCATCTTCCAACTTCATATTTGTGATGGCCTGGGAATCTGATTCAGAGGCTGAACTGGAGGAATCTCAGCCTGCACAGGAGTCCCCGCCTTCAGGGCCAGCTGAGCCGGGGCAGGGCCTTGAATCTGAAGCGCCTGCACCTGTGCCGGATCCTCAGGAGCAGACACCAGATGAATCCACTCTGGCTCCCGAGGTGATTGAGGACCCATTGCCTGCAGGTGCTCCTCTCCCAGCCCTGTCAGGGGAAGGTGAGTCTCCCCCTGGGTCCAGTAACCCTCCAGCCTCTCCTGAGCTGCAGAGGCTCAGGGCAGAGGGGCGGAGGGAACGAGGTTCTCTCAGGAGGAGTGCTCGCCTTAAGGCCAGGAGAGGCGAGTCACCTGTGGGCCGGGACCGCCCTAGGCCCCAGAGGAGATAAAGGCCAGTCAGCCCAGTCCCAGGTTGTGGGAGCAACGATGTTGGAAACCTGTTTCTGCCAGCACCCAGACCTGTTTTTCCAGAGTTCCCAACCACGCCTGGCTTCTTGCTTTGGACCCCGCTTCAACTTGGTGGACAGTCTCCAGACCCTCGGCCCAGGACCGGACTCTGACCATGCCTCACGGTAACCTCCCCCAGGGACCAGCACAATATTAGGGGAAAGGGGTTTCTGGGTACATTTATTTAGTATAAAAGCTATATTCTGGTTACACTCCTGTTTGAGCCTGCAGGCCATCTTTGCTATAAAAGGCCTGATCATGAAGCCACAAATATCACATGTTGCTTTCCAAATAATCAAATGATCCTGAAAGAATGACTGGACCTGCCATGAATGACATTTTGGAAAACACTGCAGGATTCATTAGACACTGCAGTTGTATCATTAGATTTTAAAATTACTCAAAATACACACCTCATGGGGCAGGGATTGTCTGTTTCTGGTACTAGAAAATATATCTGAGAATACTTTGTTATATTTGTACCACAACATCCCTTTTATCTTTCATGATCTCCAGAAGAAGTGTGGGTTGGGAAGCTGGGGAGATCTGGAAGAGATTTGTTAATACAATTCAGCTACAGTGGTACCTCGGGTTACATACGCTTCAGGTTACAGACTCTGCTAACCCAGAAATTGTGCTTCCGGTTAAGAACTTTGCTTCAGGATGAGAACAGAAATTGTGCTCTGGCGGCGTGGTAGCAGCAGGAGGCCCCATAAAGCGGTGCTTCAGGTTAAGAACACGTTCAGGTTAAGTACGGACCTCCGGAACAAATTAAGTACTTAACCCGAGGTACCACTGTATTCTGATTCCTGTAACAACTCAAATAATTCAAACAAAAAACAGGCATTTCAATATAAGTTGATCTCTGCTATCTTTCTTTTTCAGTGAGGTTTTCATTTGCCAGTCATTATCATTTTCATGGAAGATTAAATTATTTGCTATTTGTCACCGGAGGAGTTGGTTGTAGACAAAATTTTTAAAACTGACAAGTTATATGATAGAAATGAATGGAATTTATGTTCTTATGATCCTAATGGCAAGTAATTATCTCTGCAGTACAAATGTGCTTTTTCATCATGAACACCAGAAAGACATGTTGGAGAAGTTTCTAGAATACATTATTTATGCAGCAAAGAAAAAGAGAGGGAAACAATAAAATATATGGCCGCTTTGTTCAGTGCTTAATACAATTAAGCACTAACTTTCTGTAAGGTTTTGCCACAAAGTTGCAAGCTATACACTAAAGTTCATGAAACATTTATCCCAACTTAATTTCCTAAATGTTTCATTATAAAATATATTTACTCACAGGCATGGATTTTGTTACATTGTTGTTATTATGTTAATGTGTTTTGTTATACATACATACACACACATTCCAAATTCAGAGCACAGACTCCAACTTTAGTGGAATGTAAATTACTATGTAATATGTGTAGTCTATAAGTATTGTGCAGAAAATCTGTCCACATTTCCAATTTATGCTGATTACAAGTTAAGATCTGGATAATTGTTTCATGACAAAAAATCCATCTGTTTTGAACAGTTAAATCTGAAGACATTAAACAATGTTTAGAAGTTGAGTCAACTAGGATTTTCTGTCTTTTTCTGTCTCATCCGTTGAATTGTTCAACAAAGGAAGTTAAGGTAGTGGCCTTCTTAAGCAATGGCTAGATCTCATGAAGAGTCATTTAGTATATCTCCACATTGGACCTTATTCTGTATATGCCAAGACAACTTTACATACTAAGTCAAATGCTTGTAATCATTTGCAGGTCGCCTTTGACTGGACTTAAGCATCCAGGGGTCATTTACCATTTACCTTTTTTTACTTAATCGTTTGCAGTATATGGCAAAGTATGGCTCTTTTTACACCACGAAGCGATTATTTTTTAAAGCAGTCAGGAAAAAAACATGGTTCAGTCTTCATGAGACTGTGCCCCATCACAATGCAGAAGGAGCATCACATATTTGAAAGCTCGTCTATGTTAAAAATATCTCTGCATATGCACATTGGAGCACATTATAGAGAATGTTAACCTAAAACATTTCTTTCTGACATGCTAGATCTCTATGTGCTGAAAATTTTTGATGTTGGGAAACCAGTTTCAAGTACTACAGATAGTCACATGAAAACTGCCATGTGCTTTTTAAAAATACATTGTAGAATCCGTTCTACAATAACATTCCAAAGGGAATGGGTTGGATCCTGGCTAAATAAGTTCAATTTAGTTCTCACTGCAATCAGTGAGACTTAAATTAATTTCTTTCTGCCAATAGGAACTCAGTTCAACTAATTTAATTATGATCTAATCCAATTATGACACAGATACATGTTTTACTCATGCAGATCTTCATATTGTTTTGCTTTGAAAAGCATGGTTCATTCTTACAAGTGCAAGACTCTGTATGGGCCTTGGGTTCACATGCTCTCCCTCTATTCTTTTCCTTTACACATTGATTAAGCTGAAGTTTCCCATTGCATCTGAACTCAGGAAAGTGTAATTCTACGTACTTAGCTAACAAATCAAGGCACTGAAATATTATTTTGTTTTGTTTTAGCTAACCACAGTTAGACTATACCGCAGTTTCTCAAGTCTGGACATTACAGGAAACTGATTTATTCCAAAATGAAAGTAACAGGTTTTAATCTCCCTTTGCCCATGGAGAGGGATGTACCGTGTGTGCTTGTGGGTCAAAGTAGCCAAGACATCATTGATGTAATTAGCAGTTAAGTGAACAGTTTTAAAGAAGTACGGTACTACTACTAGCAGTAATAGTATTAGCAGCAGCAGCAGCAGCAGCAGCAGCAGCAGCAGCAGCAGCAGTAATAGCAATAGCCAAGTGTGGGGGCTTGAGCGAGTTCAGAACCCTTGCAGGGAGGTGAGAAACTTTAAAACTTTGTTCCCTGCGGTGATCCTAACCCAGTTCAGTCCCTTTGCACTCAATACAAGCAGCAGAAATGCATAGGATGGATCTGGGTTTATCAGGGTGATCTAAATTGAGACCACAGTGAGGAGAAAGCTTCCCTGCCAGCCCCCGGCCTGTGTCCTATTCTGGATTTGCCCACCCCCACCTTGTGCCTGCTATTCACTTTGAAAAGCTATTCACAAATATCTTAGTTGTGTGAATGGGTGTTTTGTATAATCTGACCAGTGGTCCAGAATCTGGTTTTTTAGAGGCACATTTTTCCTGTGAGCACAAACTGTCCTCTTCCCCTCACCTTGGCAACTCCTGTCTGCCCAGGCCCAAGCATTCCTCTTTGATGTGGGTCATCAACACCCTTTGTCATATTAGCTTGACAAAATTTCTATCCTCTACGTCTACCTTGACTCGGGGAAGAAAGCTTAGCCTATATTTTTCCACTGGTCTGGAATCTTTCCTTCAGTACTCCAAATATTAGCTAGATCCTGACATTAATTAATTTCTTGGGTTTTAAGGGGGCCTTTCCCCACCCCCAATCTTATACCAGTACCTTAGTTAATAAATTAAGGAAAATTTTGCCATAATTTTATTTCACTAAGCCACAGCTCCACAATATGCTCATATGCAATATTTGTTATTCGTTTTCTTTCATAATTTATTTGTAGCTGTCTACGAGTGAGCTAAGCCCTTTGACTTTTTCCTCAATTTTGTTTCATTAAATCACAAACACTCATTTCCCAAAGAGTCAATGACCTTATTTAGACTACGCTTTCCCCTCAGCTGACCTTGAGGCAAAAATTACAGCAGCAGCAATCGGCAACTTCACCCACATTCAGCACAGTATGAAAAGGGTAAATGCTCTTCATTTCCCAACTCTAACATTCATCAAAGAGAGGGACATAGAAAAAGGGCAGATTTCAATGACATGCATCCAATAAATTGGAGACTCTTTATCACATCAAACGTCAATTCAGCAATTCTTAATCACAGTGCGTATCATTCTATAAGTTGTTCATTTTAATAACACTTGGAAAACCGAACAACAGACACCAATAATTTCCAATGTAATAAAATAAATGCCCTTGGAAATCCATTGTAAGTCATCAAATATAACCTAATTAAAGCCAGTTTTTTTAGCCAGTAGGTACTCTTGGCATGGGGCAAACAATCCTACTCAAGGGTGAGCAAATGCTTATAGAGGACACAGAGCCATCTTTCCCATAGGGCTTAGTGGTGTGTTGCGCCAGAGTGCCAGCCTCTCAGGGGTGCCCCAGCAAAGTGGAGGAGCTGCACGGCTTTGCGGGCGGCCTCCCCTTTCCCTGCACGCCCGCCAGCTGAGCCTCATCAACCATATGGCAGACGGGCATGCAGCTTGCCTCCCAAGCCTCCGCAGGAGGAGAGCGATCCCTGCAGAGGCTTACGATGGAAGCTGCACCCCGCCAACTTTAAGGCTGGCAGTGTGGAGCTTTGCACACACACCCCCACTATCCGTGATAATTTGGGGGTGATGGGCGGGTATTTGCACCCCAGCGCCGCATCTGCTAAAGATGGCCCTGAGAGGACATTTACATGCAACGTACAGAATGTTGACATGCAGTCTCCCTGGTTATTTTAAATATATTTTATTAAGGGTTTTCTTGTTTTACAGTGTAAGTATAATGCCTCGTATTTTTTTTTTCCCCCGTGTAACATTTTTACAAATCCATTTCATTTGTTGAGGCATTAGGGGGAGAAGAAAAAAGAAAAGAAAAAAAAAAGAAAGGAGGGTGGAGGGAGGGGAGATGGATGGGGGTAGGGTAGCGGTGTTTCTATTATGCTTAATGTATGTAGTTTGGTGTCAGCGTGCTTGTGTTATTCACTTGTGTTCCTTTGGTGGTGAGAGAGGTTGGGGTTGGCCTAGGATGTGATTGTTTGTTTGTGATTGGCTGTGGTGATCTTTGTTTTCGTGTGTGAGTGAGGTGGGTGGGTGTTTTGGATCAGTCTCCCTGGTTATTTTGGAACCCTGCCCTTCCAGATTTCCCTGTTGTGTGGGAAAAGCTACATACACAAAAGATGCCATGCTGGCATTCAAATAAAATCTTTACTGTTACAATCACTGACCAGTATTCCACGCAGACATTCAGCACAGAACCTGCCACGCAAAACAAATCATGCTCCTCCCTTCTATACGATGGTGGTCCCCACTGTGCTATGTACATTCACTCAACCTAGATATGCCATAGGAACAAGGCTTAAGCAATCTTTTTGGAAGATAATTTTTCTGACATTATATTTTATGTACAGATTAGGTTAATCTTCTGCATTGAATGTTTCTTTATTTCATAAATTTCCATATTTTGTTCTTGCTAACTCCCTTCCTGAGTGTTTCAGATATTTTTCTTCTCAAAGACGATCAGATATATAGTTCCATTATATCCAAGAGATTATATACTATATACCATTATATACTAGAGAACAGGTAGACAGATATAGGTATATTCTCCCTAGGATGCAATGGATAATATCTTAATAATAATATATAGTCAGATTCCCACCACCACTGGATGGAATGAGCTTTACAAGTGCTCTCATTTGCTTTACAAAACAGAGTTCTCTTCTGCCCAATTCATGTCAACTATCCCCACAGGCTGCTGGACACTTGCCATGTGATTATTTTGTTTCAGTGGTTTGCTCTTCTTGCTTATTAGCCTTTCCAGTTTTTAAATCTTTAGAAACAATGGAGGATTACTTAGGGTCTTAATTTCAATTAGCCACTATAGAACTGCATTTCTAAATACAAATAATTCCACAATGCCATCACAGTGGATAATGGATACCACAAGTTTAGCACTAAGGAAGATGTAAGTGCACTGGGGCAGAGAGAAATGAAGTTCAGCCCGGAAGCATAATGGAAGTGGTCCTGAAATGGCCATAGAGTCCATTCAGAAAAACTAATGATCTTCAAAATTGGTTAATAAAAGATCAGAGATCTGATGGGCTTATATTTCTGCTAACATGGTTTTCATTAATTAATTCAATCTACTGAGATCACAACCAGTAATATTAATACTGTAGTGGACAGCTTTCTAATCAGTTCCATTTGCAGTGAAGCATTTTATTCTGCCTGCTTTCTGTTATTATTCATGTCATGCTTTCCTATTAAGCCACTGGATCTGACATCTGTCACTAAGATAAGTTAGAAGATTCATCCCCAAAGACAGGCTAGCCTGTAAGGAATTAATTTACACCACACGTCTACAACTTGGACACTTTTCCTAAACAAATTCTAGTCATGGCTCAATCTATTACAAATATTAAGATGCATGTGCAACTTGAATGCATTCCAACTTTGTAACAAATGAAGCAAAATTGTTGGGAGTTTAGGTAATGAAGCACTTGCTTCCAAACTTGTGTAAAGAGTTTATCTAGGTACTTCTAGGATTAACAACAACAGCAACAAGACAGACAGATAAAAAAATAAAACAAAAGGTCACAATACTATTTTGAAACTGAAATAAGTTCAGCTAAATACTCTGGCAAATGGGCAAGTGTGGAGATTCCTGGAGAGGAGATTGTAGCTGCAGTACTTCTCTGTCAATCCTCTGCTGCTGCACTGCTGTAAAATAAGCCATACTTTGGCTTAATGTGTCATCCAAACCTGGGTTCCTGGTTTGTTTGAAGCGAAACATATGACATGCAAGCCAAAGCATGGCCTTGTTCATGGCAGCACAGCAGCAGCAGAACTATAGCAGGAGTAAAGCAGTCATCATTTCCTCTCTGGGAGTTGGGACATCAAGCTGGGTGAATAGTAAAGAAACCCCAGAAGAGGATCCTGAAACCCAATGCAATATAAGATGTCTAGAAAAGGAAATCAAATTAGAAATTCAGGAAAAAATTGGTGTATAGAACCAGCCCACACTAAAATATGACAGACTTGCCTAACTAAGACCATATACCTTGCTCACCAGTCTCAGTGCCCCCAGCTGGAGAAAGATTGATCCTGCAGGTCACTGTTAAGTTGTAGGTGAACATATCAGACGACACAGCGACTCTTCAAACAGCTCTTGTTTATTCACAGGCCTGAACTGAACTGAACTGAAGGGTTCAGCCAACCTGCTTATATAGAGTTCAACTACTAAGCAACAGTAACAACTTTCTATAACTATCAAATCACTGAACGTCACTTTCAATTCCTTATTTGCATATGCTGACCTGAGTGAAAACTATCTACAGTATCCCCCTGCTTGCCCAGGGTGAGAATTTCAGTGCATAACAGTCACCATCAAAATAGCAGGCAACAGTAAACAGCAGTGTAGTAAGAGAAGATGCAGGGCAAGGAAACAATGAGCTAGAAGCTGTTTTATACCCCCTTCCCCCCAGAGGCTCCCCAGAGATAGCATCTGATCAATCCCATGGTGCAGGAGGCTGGAATCATCTAGAACATGATAATGTGATGTTCTTGTGACAAGCCCCAGCTGCAGATTGTTACACTAAAGAGGTTCAAATGTAGGAGGGGTATCCTTGGGCATCAGGCTCAACAGATAAGAGTTGTAAATTTGCAAGCAGCTAGCAATTTACAGTGGTGCCTCGCAAGACGAAATTAATTCGTTCCGCAAGTTTTTTCTTCTTGCGAGTTTTTCGTCTTGCGAAGCACGGTTTCCCATAGGAATGCATTGAAAATCAATCAATGCGTTCCTATGGAAACCGCCTTCAGACCAGGTCCGGGGACAGTCTGTCCCCCGACCTCTTCTGAAGGCTGGGGGGGGACAAGGGCTTTTCTTCCCACCCCCAGCATTTTAAAAAACCCCGGGACAGCGGAGGACTTCTCCGCTGTCCCGGGGTTTTTTTAAAATGCTGGCGGGCGGCAGCGAAGGCGGGCGGGGGGCGAAAGTCTTTGCTCCCCCCCGCCTGCCTTCAAAAGCCGTCCGGGATAGCGGGAAGCGCTTCCCTGCTATCCCGGACTGCTTTTAAAATGCTGGCGGTGGGGAGCAAAGCCTTTTAGCCCCCGCCAGCCTTCCTGGACCTCTTCTGAAGGCCGGAGGGGGGGAAAGGCTTTGCTCCCCACCGCCAGCATTTAAAAGAGGTCCCCGGAGATTTCCGTATGGGCTTTCTTCTTGCGAAACAAGCCCATGGGGAAATTCGTCTTGCGAAGCAACTCGCAAACGGAAAACCCTTTCGTCTTGCGGGTTTTCCGTCTTGCGAGGCATTCGTCTTGCGGGGCACCACTGTAGTTATACGAGGACACCACATTGGCTCACTACCTTCTCTCAATAATCCAAATACCCAAACCCCAAATGCACACAACCATCAATTTGCATAGTACGGGGATTCGCAAATTCATTGCAATACACATAATCACTTTCTGGGTTGATTAGCATGACATAGGATTTTGCCAAATCCTGACAACACAGCCTAGAATCTATGCCTTAAATTTAAAACTGTTACAGTATCTGCAGTTACAATTATATCCACCAAACAGGAAAGCTTAAAACTGATTACATACATTCACTATAATAGTTAATAGTTATATGCATCAGAGATTGGAAGATGCTAAGACTGCAATGTTAACTTCTAAAGGCACATTATTTAACACTTTTCTGCAGTTTTCTATTGTAATAAGATCAGCTCACATAGTCATCATGTGTGAACATCCTTCCTCTGCACAGTTGAGGGGGGGGGGCAATTAAAAGCCTAATTTATTTCATGCTTACAGCCTCAAATCTAATTATCATATGTAATATGACTGAGTGTTCTGGCTTGCAGAAAACTGAAATGACAAAAATGGTAAAACCCAGAAAAGCAAAAAGAGGTAAACATTAGCCATTATCTACCTGAATGCAGACTCAATGCTACTTTCCCCCCATCCCATCTTGTATACGACACAATTTGTTCACAGATTGCTTGCTTTTTTTACTTATTGACAAGTAAAAAGGACCATTATGCCTACATATAGTATATTTGGGATGCAAATATGGTATATCTGAAAGAAATCAGTTTTTTACCATATAAACAAGGGAAATTGTTTATATGTGTTTGTGTGTCAATATGGATGTGTGAAAGCAGAACCTGGAAATGGGAGGAGTTTTACAGAATCTGTCTCAACATTTCTCCTTGTATACCATGCATTGGTTCTATGATTCTTCAGGTCTATCTGTGGACTAGCAGAAGTAAGGATGTCTGCAATATATCAGGTTTGGTTTCTCTCAGGTCACATCCACACCGTACATTTTAAGCACTATACATTTCTTCCCCCATCTCTGAGCAGGAGTAAAGTGTGTATTAGCATGGCTGTAGTGGGTGTGCATAAGCAAACACCCCTGCTTAAATCCTTTGTACTGCCTTGATCTTGAACACTACTGTCACTTTTCCCTTTCCCCAAGTCCTAGAAAATTATACTGAGCAAATTGCTTAGCCCCCAGCAGAGTAGCACATCCCACTTTAGAATGGGGCTATAAAGGTCTTAGAATCCATGGCAGGAAGCTTACACTGTGTGTCATATCCACAGACAAGAAGTTTATCTAGGATTCTCAGTGGCTTTAGTGAGAGTGACTCATCTACCCATGTACTATCTGAAACCAAAGGAGCACACTGGTTGCCAGATGTGAAATAAATTGGCATTATTTTCAGCTCTCCTACCCGACTATGAGGGAAGTTGAAGGAAGGTCTCCGATGATGATCTTCACAAGTGAACCGATTTAATCACAAAATATTTTGATTGAGCATGATTGAGCAAACAGGGAATGAGTGTTAGGCCCACATGTTCCTGCCTTCTATCTTCATCTCCTCCCACTTCCCTTTTTGTCATGCTAATCTTGGTTAGTTTACACTGCAGTTCTCCATCACTTCTAAAATGGAGAACTGTGGTTTAAATGTCAGTTTACTAACTGGGATGAAAACCATGGCTTGAATGTCATTTCAGATGCTGGTTAGAAAACTGACATAGGCTGCTGTTCCCCTTTTGGACATCACCATGTTTAGGAATCTACATCCACATCAGGCCACTGAAAATCCCCATCACAAGGTATTCAGCATATGCATATTCCTACACTTAAGGGTCAAAGGCACTTGAGAGAGAACCATGTGGAAATATATAATTTCATTTCCCAGGTGACCCAGGTTTCATTTCCTAGGTAAAAGGCAGTTTCAAAATGTTAAATGGTCTTACATTTCACTATTTACAATTCCTTTTCTATGAACACGTTCTTCTAATGTCTAATCTCACACCCTTACTCATTCTATCCCCCCAAAAGGAGATGTAAGGATTCATGTGCCATTTCTGCAGCAGATGAGACATTAAAATAAAACATATTCCAGCTCTTTGATTTCAACTGATTTTGTGGGTAATACAATAAACAGAATAAGATAGCTGAAACCAATAAAATCTGATTTATGGCATTAAAGGCAATCTTTATAGCACTTATTTATGGTACATTACATCCAAAATCCAATTTCACAGGCTGCCGTTTGAAACTTTCTGCTCAATCATAAATACAGTACATACTGCATACCTCAATGGCATAAAGTTAGATTGCATAAATGGCTGCATTCCCAGAAGGTATGGCAATTCGGATACCATGGTGGTGAATGTGTTTAACAGTAATTTCCCTAACCAGCTTTCCAACCAAGAGGTTCCAGTCAGTACTCTATAAGCACAGAAAATATACTCACTACTTTCGCAATGAGATAACGCATTTATTAATATGCATAAGATATCCCGTGCCTAAATAAGAAATTGGTATCCCACTGAATACTTGCAAAACATCAAGCTCCAGAAATGTATGAGATGCCTAATTCCTTAAAGCAAATAGAGACTTTTTGGTAATAAAAACAAGCTATCTCCCAAGCCTCATGCTAAATACATCAAACAACCCAAGCCCTCTTCAGGCAATCATAACAGGGTTTCAAATAATACATGAGAAGGGGAGAATAAGGCCAAGTATGCTAGCTCTACACCCTGCCCCAGTTGCCCTCTGCAAATTCAAGGGCAGCAGTCTGCAGCAGGGAAACCTCCCCTGCGCTTGGGAGATATTTCTGAGCTTTGATTTGCCAAGATTCTGAAACCTGTGGAAGCAGCAGTTGCCCTTGATCATGTGGAAGGTGAAGTGGAGAGGATCTAGCATACTCATCCACACTCCCCCGCCTCATGTACTTCATTATGAATGCCTCAATAGGGCTCTAATGGGATGTACAAGTAAATCTGGCCCAACTTCAAAAGTTATTTCATCATTTCGCATTGAGAATTTATCCCAGCCTTCTAAGAGATAGGGAAAATATATGCAGATAGAGATCCCATCCACTGTAAAGGATGCTATGATGCTTACAAAGACTCTGCTCATTCTGGTTTGCTTCTGGTCCTGCAGCGCATGCTGCCACTGTGATGGAAAGTGTATTACTTACTACGTAGTAAACAAGGCATCTGTCATCCATGTGTGTTTAGAAATTAAAGTTCAAAAACCAGAAAGAATAATATTCAATAGCCTGTATGTCATGTGGATATTTTAAAAATATCCTCCATCTGTTTCAATTGAATCTACAAAGCTGCCTTGGTTTTATATTCTAATATACAGCAATTTAGAATTTTTCTTCCAATTTACAGCAAAAAGAAAAAAATCATTTCTTGAATCTTGCCCTTTAAGATAAATTTCCCAGAATGTCTTTACTCATTTACTTCAAAGGCACAGGAAACGTTCAGCTTTAGTTTCTACAATCATTGTCATGAAAAGGGCAAGGAATAGTATCTGACTTTTAGAGGAGCATTGTCATTTGAATCAGGGACAAGTTTATCTTCATTTGAAAAGGCTTCTTTTAAAAGTGGGGGGGCAGGCTTTGCAAACTACATTTGTCAGGCTTTGCACACATTTTAAGTTCAACAAGGTCTTCTGGCAGTAGTGGAAAGGCGGCTTCTATGTTCAATAGGCCGCTGATCAGTAATGACAAATGAATTCTTGCCTCGTATTGACCTTCTTATCCATTGCAGGGTTATGACTACTTAGAGAATTCCTGGATGTATTGCTTTCTATCACATCAGTTTCAATCATGACTTTTAACCCATTTTTCAAAATAAAATAAACATAAAATAAAAATTTACCCCTGAGGATATGTTCTTACATAAAACTGTTTTATCATTAAAATACTCTCTTTTTCTGCTGTAAATATAATATCCTTTAGTGCCACATTTCAAGGTGCTTTAAAAAAGAAAATTCCCACAGCTGATAGTTTAAATTGACCAGTTGTCTTTCTTGTCATAAGGTACTCACATCAGTAGCTCACAACCAGAAACCAATGAAAGATCAATAGCACAATGAATGTTATAAACGCATATCATACAGACTATGGAAAACCAAAAGACAACCACCCCACCCCCCACATACACAGCAGGGGGTGGGAGAATCCTCAGTACCCAAACACTGTTTTTAACAACAACAACAACAACAACAACAACAACAACAACAACCTGTCATGTGAAACTGCTAAAAGTTGGACACAGACATTGGGCCTCTAGAGCTGGGATACCATAACCAAAGTGACCTTACTCCAAACCACAGATAGGAGCTGGATCTGCCATTAGGCAAACTGAGGCAGATGCCTCACGTGTCATAAGCCTCCAAGATGGCAGTCCTGCGGGTGTGCCACCAGCATTGGCTGAAATCACACCCGACATTGTGGATGTGGCAGAGCGGGTGGAAAAGTGGCAGTAGCAATACCTATGGTGGCGGCAGGAGCAGCAGGTCAGGGAAAGGCGGCACTTCCTGTTTTGCCTTAAGCAGTGAAACAGGACATGCCACCCCTGACCACAGATGAGCTATCTCTTAAAGCTATGGCTCTCCAGTATTGCTGTGTTACATCTGTTACTGCTTATCATTGGTCATGCTAGCTGGGGCTGATGGGAGCTGGAGTCCAGTGATATTTGGAGGGCTGCAGGTTCATCACCCTTGTCTTAAAGCGAGGGTCCCTGAGCAAGGTTTTCCCTGGAGAACTTGGACAGCAGCAGAATGCTTCACACTCTGAGCTTCTTTGCATTGTGAGGAAACGCTGCTGTTTATAGAAGAAAAAGACTTGGTGTGCAAGGGCAAGCATGCTTCAATATCAGAGGAGTTTCAGTTACATAGTGGGCATCTTTGAGAAGTTGCTCTCTTTCATTCATTGAGATGAAAGGAAAAGCATGATTTGTAAAAAGGAAATTACATTATAAAATACATGTACCCCATATTGGGCAAACAATTTCTGCATTGCAGGAAGTTGGACTAAATGACCCTCGTGCTCCCTTCCAACTCTACAATTCTATGATGCTACATTTGCGTGTGTGTGGAGCCTTTGCTTTACCCTTTTCTCCCTATTGAGAATAGGAATTGTGTTTCCCTTCATTTAGATTATAATGCATTCCAAACCTGTAGGATCACTTTGGCTAGCACCTGTGAGGAACAGAAAAAGGAATGTCTGCACAGTGATAGGGCTATCAAACTGCCCCACCATTTCTCAGTGAGGAGGGAGGAAAAATTTGGTTCAGCTCACACTTTAATGCAAATTTACCTAATTTGTAATTCCGCAAACAATATGTGAATCAAAATGCAGCTATCTTTTGAAATTTGCACTTCCCTGAATTTTGTGATGCGGTTCTCCAACCAAACCAAGCGTACGAAAAGACATATATTAGGGGCAAGTGTGCATAAAAATGAATATATTCATGAATGTAACATACAAGAATGAATTATATTAGGCAAAAATATGTACAAAAAGCTGTATATAAAGAGAAATGTGAACTAAAATGCTGGTTTCTGTGAGGTCTTTTTAAAAAAAGAATAATCATAAACTCATGAAGAAATGTGGTGAAATGAACTTAAAATTGGAAAAATTACAGATGGAGAGAAATCCAAATGCACAGATTTGTCCACCCCTAGTCTTAAGATGTCCTAATTACTATTTGTCCAAAGTCTTAGGCTGAAGACTCTTGAAGCAGATGGCACAGTCTTTTGCCTCAGTTAGTTCATCTTTGTTTCAGTCTGGAACTGAAGTGCAGAAAACAGGTTAGGCATTGTCAGAAAGCAAGCATCACACACTTGTACTATTTTGAAGACTGATGCATGCAAGGTAAAATCTTCACACATCCACTGCAATTCACAACCTATATGCTGTGTGCAGTCCCATTAAAGCCTATGAAAGCATGTAAATGGTTGGGGGAATTATACAATAAAACTAAACATAGCTTTGAACTATGTTTATTTTTCAATTATTATTTTTGAAAATAATCTATTTTTAGCAAACTCCTTTTTGTGTCACAAAATGCCACACACACACATATGCACGCCTTACTTAAGAGTTCTCCTAAGCAGAATATTGCACATGACCATAAGTCAATATCTAAACCAACTATTATAAAATTAGGGTTGCTTTTTAGGGTTGTCCCACTGTATAGTGTGGCACATATGAAGGCAAAATGATTAACTATACCATTCTAATGCACCATATGGGATTTTACACTTTCCTGTGTATGCCTTGGATTGGCTTTGCCTTTAGTCTGTTGTGCAAGGGGCCAGGCAGTAGCACAAGGAAGAGGAAGGCAGCAGTGTAGACCTAACTTTATGCCATGGCCAGGTCTTCCTGCTCCTACTGAATGTGCCAGGTATCTACTCTGCATGTGCTACCTCTAAACAGAGAAAATAAAAGAAAGGACTGAGAACATTATTGTCCTGTTACAAGTAAGGATAGATAAATATATTTGTTCCAGTAAGTGTCCATTTCACACATATTCACAGTCTATGCGGTCCTATTTTTGCATTTAACCATAATTTTAAAAGATCTGCATTAAATTTATATTTCAATATGCATTTAAAAATGTATTTCCCCTCAAAATATGGGGTTAAAATAGCACTTGCCTGCTCACTTGTTTAAAGCCAAACTTTTCATTTCATGTATTATGTACACTTTCTCATTGTTCTTTCATTTTTCATTTCACTAGTACAAACAAGAGGATCATTCGCAAGCTTCAGGCCCGTCATGCTGCTTGCAAGCAGTAGTGATAGTCAGCAGGAAAGCTAGCAGGATTTGTGTGGCACTGCTCCTTTCCCTAACCTTGTCTTTGGGGGTGTTGGTTTCGCCAAGTGCCAAAGTTGCAAGCAAAATTATAAATAGCATTCAGATGAAGATGGCAGATTTGTTACTGACTTGTGACCTTGTTCTTGCCTCTTACTCTTCAGCAGGAGAACACTGTAATCTTTCTTGGAAAGTGCTTTTGACATCCCAGAGATGAAGCTCTGTTTCCTTCACTGATAAGCTGTTACTTCCATTTAAGTTCTTATTAGAGTCCCTTTTTACATGACACTTGCAGATCCACACTCACATAACCCCCTCATAATATTGTTTCTGGTACATTTGAATGTCAGCCAAAACAACTGTGATTTAATCTTGCCAATAGAAAGTTCACTATTTGCAATGGTCAAGAGTAGCTGCATTTTCCAACTTTCACCAGGACTCAGGGTGAATGATCTGGATTTACCCATTACTTCAGCATCTGAAGCTAAGAAGATGTAGATCTGATCAGGCCCTTGGATGGGAGACCACTGGAAGCTCCATATTAGCAATGAGACATCAATATAATAAACATATTTTTTAGAATGTTGGAGTCACCAACAGGCTTCACTAAAAGGGTATTGCATTTGCATAATGGGAAATTAATCTGTTTCTTTTAACACAGTTATTTCTGAAACCATAATGAAAGTCAAGGATTCCTAATTTTATTATGTAGCCCATATTGAACTAGTACGTTCCCTAGATCTAGCAATGCATATTTTTCATTTGCAGCATCATGTATCTGCAACTCCCATGCAGGTATATGTAATGCCCCCTTCATCTTCCCACTAGTCCCACCTCCAACCCACCTTTTCTGTGAAGCCTCATTTCGTACTTAGGCATACAAGATCTGAACTGAATGCATTTTTAAATGTGTTTTCACTTTTACCTTATGTCAAATTTTAGATCAGGTGGTGCCTTATTGGTAATGCTGGATAACAACTTCCATCGTTCCATCAGCTGAGGCTGATGTAAATTATAGTTCACAACATATGCCTAACCCTGTTGGCTACCTCCTTGTTGCCCGTCTCCAGGTATATACTTGGAACACTACCACCAAAAAATGAGGAACTTCTTGTTCCAACAGGCCTTTGGGAACTGACTGCTTTTAATGAGGGGGCTGGTGCCATGCTGCCTTAAGGGCTGCCATATTTTGAAGAGCAAAAAGAGG
Organism: Podarcis gaigeae; assembly: GCF_964106915.1. Taxonomy (NCBI): domain Eukaryota; kingdom Metazoa; phylum Chordata; class Lepidosauria; order Squamata; family Lacertidae; genus Podarcis; species Podarcis gaigeae. Next base: position 14,335,255 of record NC_139677.1, read on the forward strand.
ACACATTTGCCGACTTCTACTTTTAACTATGGATCACTATGACAACTCTACCCATGAAAAAAAGGATGTGTCCTGAAAAAAGAGGACATATGGCAACCTTAATAGGTCATAGATAGATAGATAGATAGATAGATAGATAGATAGATAGATAGATAGAGATAGAGATAGTTTTAAATCTATTAATTCTTAATTGTTTTTTAATTTTTGTTTTTCTATGCTTATAGCCATTCTTATTTTATCTGTAAGCTGCCTCAAGTCCCTGCCAGGAAAGGTGGAATGTAAATAAATAACAACAACAACAACAATTTATAAAATCAGGATAGGTATATCCTTGTCCCTGTTCCCATTGGAAAGGACATAGCTCTGTAGCATTGAATTGCTTTCCCTGCCAAAGATCCTGGGTTCATTCACTGATATACCCAGTTAAAAGGACTCTCACGTAACACCTCTATAAAAGACCTCTGCCTGGGCCTTTGAGAACCTTTGCCAGTCTTCAGATTCACAGTCTCCCTCAACAACCTTCAGAAAGCCGAGTTTCACACACACGTCAATGGAACACCACAGAGGGATGGGCACACACCTACATTCATGGAGCTTTCTGCAGGCATTATTGGGTACCTCCTCCAACACAAGCAGTAGTCTACAAGTGGGCCTTCCTCTTTGCTGGTGGAGTGGCATTTATGCCACTTCCTCCAGTCCCTGAGTCAGCCAAATGCAAACTGTGGGATTACTGCCTTTGTTATCTACAAAGAAGTAGTTTTTCATCATTGCGAATGAATTCCATCTTTATAGCAAACCATCATAAAGTTTAGGCACCACTGTAACATCTCAGAGCCAGCAGCATTAAAGACGGCTGCAGGAATGCAATGATGCTTAAAAATAATGATATTTGTGCTTAATCAGGTGGAACATTTGCAAAACGCTAGAAAGATAATGGCACATATATATATACAATAAGGAGCACTGCAATGGGCCTGAATTTCCAAACTAATAGGCCACGATCCAGCAAATACTTAAGTGTTCTTAAGTCCACTTAGGCATTCTTAAGTACACTGGAGTGTATGGGTTGTATGGGAAGGGAAAGTATATATGGTGGGGGACACATCATACTCCTTCTTGGGTAATTCGTCCACCACTGGTCCCCCCATGCACTCAGCTCTCATCCATGGCTCCTAGAAGCTGTCAGCATGTGACAGTGGCCACACCCCAGATACAAAGCTTCAACTGGTCAGCAAAACCAGGTGGGGGTAGCCAATGGGCTTTAAACCTGTTGAGAGGAGTGCAGAAAGATGATACGCCATGGTGCATCTGCAGCAGCACAACTGGACACCTTCATCTGCCCCAGCTGCAAAAAAACATGAGGTCATATTTGAACATATATGTGGGGCACCATCTAGATTTGGACTTGAAGGGCCAAGGAAAACTGTAGATACACGGAGGCTAAGTTGTAAGCATGCACAGTTTGTGGCATTGCAATTGTAGTATGATTAAGCACATATTTATTCTTGTGTGCATGTCTATGGACCTATTATTTATAAAATGTTAAAAAAAACCCACCTCATTTAAAAAATAATAATGATATGGAACAATTTAAAACAGCCTCCACATGGTGGGAATTAATGGATGCATTAGACTAGGAGTCATTGGGTATGTGTGACATTCAATAAACTTGTTTATGAACAATGATGAGACCTGTGCGAATAGGGCAGTATAATAAACAAACAAACAAACAAACAAACAAATGTCAAATACTCATAGAACCATAGAATTGTAGAGCTGGAAGGGACCCAAGGGTCATCTAGTCCAGCCCCCGCAATACAGGAATCCTGCCCACAGCTGTCCCTGAGTGGTCTTGAACCATCAACCTTCTGGTTAACAGCCAAGACACACTGGCCCATTGTGCCACTGGGGCTCCTTAATCAGGGTGATTTGCACTGATGCTACAATGAACAAATGTTAGTTTTATGATTAGAGTTTTGGATTCTGACTGGGCTTATACAAACTTGGAAGATCTTAGACAATAGTTATCATAGAAAGCAATATAAGTGGTTTTTTATATCCACATGTCATGATGTGTTAAAATTCAGTGTTTCTTTCTGTGGTCATTTGTAAAGTGCACTAAATCAGGTGCCAAACAGAAGAAGCCTGAACATAACTGATGGAAACTATTGAAATAGAAACTATTCTCTTCTTAGCTGCTCTGGGGATTCTCAGACAAACCAAGTTCACATCAACAAGACCACCCAATGCAGTCCAAGTCTTTTAAACGATGGGTTTTCACATTTTGATTGTTTGTATTCCTTGAGTTCATTCAGATGTCAAGATTAGATAACAAAAATAATATCCATTGACAGACCTGTCCTCTGTAAATTTGTCTAATGTCATTTTCAAACATCTAGGCATGAATACTTAATCACATCTTGTGATAGGTGGAATTCATAAACCACATCTTATGAAGAACTACTTTCTATTTCTGAAACTACCGCCTGTCAACTGAATTGTGCAATGTCTTGTATTAGAAGAAAAAACCCGTCATTGCCATCCAATCTCTCTGTATCATGCATAGTTTTATAGCTCAGTTGTTTAGAGCATGAAGCTGATAACACCAAGGTTACAGGTTCAATCCCCGTATGGGACAGCTGCATATTCCTGCATTGCAGGGGGTTGGACTAGATGATCCTCAGGGTCCCTTCCAATTCTATGATTCTATTAACTCTGTTATTCCCCTACTTAGTCATATTTCATTCTAAACTAAAAGGCCCCAAATGCATCAGCCTTGAAGGTATGCTGCTCCACCACCCTGATAATTTTTATTGTATTCAATTTTTTCCACCTTGTCTAGTTCCACAAAATTGTTTTGAGGTGGACAAGGATGAATTCCAATCTCTTTAGGTTTTTTTAAAATCCATATCTGAATAGTCTGGTAGCCTACCTCAATGGATATAATTTCCCCCCAGGCTGGATACAGTCAATATTCCATTCTACTAAATGTAGATCACAATGCACACATATATGTCTATGCAGGTTATTAATGTTATTTAGTCAATATTGTCAAAACGAGTGTTGTGTACAAATTGTGATAAACCAGCAGAGCAAAGTAATTCCACACATGGTTCCTGACAGAACAAGTCCTGAATTATAATTACGTGGGTACAACCTATGACAGAAAAGGGTTTCAGGGCAACAGCAAATATTAAGAATGGTTCAAACTGCAGAGAGGGTTCTACGAATGGCTTATTATGATTTCATTGTGCAAAAGTGGTTAACCTATAAAAACGATATACAAAGGCAGGATTGTCCTCCAATTATTGTATGGTGCACTGGCACAACCTTGTGGGTTATGAATAAGCTAGAACATATACAAAATATATTTTAGTGTAGGTAGTTATTGATACGTAGACCAACAAAGTTGGCTATTGTTAGAACAAAATTAGATATATCATTAATTAAAAGCCAGATATATAGGTCCACATTGTTGCTAAGTTTTCTTGCTAAGTTTTATCTTTTTAAAAATCACAGAACTGGGAGTAGGAGCCATTGAGGAGATGGGGACTAGTTCTTGGCAGCATAAGGTCTATACATCAATTCTGAATAGAGACCCTGCCCCCAATTCCTTGGGCTATGTCAAAACCAACCAAAAATGTATTGCTGTAACAGTTGATTGGTTTGCAGCGGAAAAAATTATTAGCACAATTATTTTTAAGTAAAATATCAAACTTTTAAAAAAACCTTAGTATTGCCATTATTCCTGCTCAGGTCCTTTAATCCTCTGATTATTTGACACAGAGAAAATTGATAGTTGCCTTTAAACAAGCTAGGCTAAATCTACTTTCTATGATGCATGTTGCTGTTGTTACGTTTATGAGTTGCCTATGCATAAAATGCCTCTAGGTGACGTTGTTTAAAACAAACATGTAACATAAGAGATAAAATCCATAGGTAAAGGTAAAGGTAAAGGTACCCCTGCCCGTACGGGCCAGTCTTGACAGACTCTGGGGTTGTGCGCCCATCTCACTCAAGAGGCCAGGGGCCAGCGCTGTCCGGAGACACTTCCGGGTCACGTGGCCAGCGTGACATCGCTGCTCTGGCGAGCCAGAGCCGCACACGGAAACGCCGTTTACCTTCCCGCTGGTAAGCGGTCCCTATTTATCTACTTGCACCCAGAGGTGCTTTCGAACTGCTAGGTTGGCAGGCGCTGGGACCGAGCAGCGGGAGCGCACCCCGCCGCAGGGATTCGAACCACCGACCTTTCGATCGGCAAGTCCTAGGTGCTGAGGCTTTAACCCACAGCGCCACCTGCGTCCCCTTAAAATCCATAAAGCACCATAATTAAGATACAAGAACCAACAACAAGAGAATCCGTTCTCCACATACCACACATCTAAGCACAGAGCCCCCAGTCATATCAGGCAGCCAACAAAACTAGTATCAAAACACTGGCTGAAAAAAGACGTTAAGAGTTCAAAAGCTGCTCAGAATTTAAAAGGAATGGGAGAAAAGGAAGTACTTTGCCAGTCACCATACAGGCCATATAAGCAACAGCTGACTTAATGAGTTTATTGTTGTATTGGGCTCCGTCTCCCCCTTCATTTTTATAGCATTTTTGTATGTAGGGTTTTATGCCAGCCTAAGATGAGCGCTGCAACCCCAGAGTCGTTCACAACTTGACTTAGCAGTCAGGGGTCCTTAACTTTTTAAGGTATGGAATATTTTGAATGGTCAGTATGTATTGAAATTATATGATGTCTTATTGCTAAAAATGCAGTAAAATGAGTCCTGTATATCTGAAGGAGCGTCTCCACCCCCATCATCCAGCCTGGACACTGAGGTCCAGCACTGAGGGCCTTCTGGTGGTTCCCTCACTGTAAGATTACAGGGAACCAGGCAGAGGGCCTTCTCGGTAGTGGTGCCTGCCCTGTGGAACGCCCTCCCAGTAGATGTCAAGGCAATAAACAACTATTTTACTTTTAAAAGACAACTGAATGTCTGATGTTGTATTGTTTTTAATATTTGGTTGGAAGCCGCCCAGAGTGGCTAGGGATACCCAGCCAGACGGGCGGGGTATAAATAAATTATTATTATTATTATTATTATTATTATTATTATTATTATTATTAAGCTGGAAGGGACAGTAAGGGTCATCCAGTCTAACCCCCTGCAATGAAGGAATCTCAAGTAAATCATACATATCAGATTGCTATCCAATCTCTGCTTAAAAATCTCCAAGGAAGGAGAGTCCGCCACCTCTTGTAAGAGTCTGTTCCACCACTGTCAGATAGAGTGGCCAAAATGGAACACAGTGTTCAAATATTGCTACACTAGAAGCTTTGCCTCTTATATGAGTCTTATTCAATATGTGCTGATCAGTAGAGGAAGTTGAGCAGGACTTCTGCAAAATAGTTCAGTACCAAGTTTTCCAAGTCTACTTGGAAAACTGGTGTGGTGAGGACATTTTCCTAGGGACTGTGAGGTTCACTTGCTTTTCTAATGCTCTCTGAAGTATTGTCTGTTTCTGCACTGTACAAAACCTTGAACCAAAATGCAAGTCCTCAGTCTTGACTTTACCATTTGGGAGAAGTGCAGCAGAATGAAGTCACACATTTCAACAGACAGCAATGGAACTCCTCAATTGTGTTTTTCTAGTTACTAAAAGAACACTTTGCTGCTAAATTGCCTTATCATTTTCTTTAAAGTGTCTTCATTGAACAACATGAATTCTTACCATACAATTTGGGATCAAGCTGATTACTCTATCAATTTTCTTTATTGGTCTCAAAAGAGTTGTCATTTATACATAAGTTTAGCATAAATAAAGGCACAGATGTCTGATATGATCAGTGTCTAGTGTTCTATTCCCATGAACTCTGAATCAGCAAACATCTGTTTTCCAAACACCTATTTTGTAGCCTTGCAAGATGATGTCATAATTCATGTTGAGATGGGTTGTAGCTGGGATATAAAGTCAATTGTTATCCTTTCCATAATAGGTTCAGAACTGAAGTTCCAAGCAAAATATAGAAACTAGGAGTAAATATTAGGAAACATTACTAAATAATGCTATGTGTGTGTTTCCTTCTACTGCCTTTTAAACCACCCAATTAGGTGCATTATACAGAAATTAACATGCAGTCCAGGCCTACAGGGTTTTGTTTCTCATGAAGGTTGTCAATTGTATCTCGGTTGTATTACTGAAGGTGCTTCCTCAGGAAGTGTCTCAGCAAAGAAAACTCAAATCTTCCCCACTAATACCTAGTCTTCTGTGTGAAAGTAATTGTTTTAGCATGGAGGAGCTTTGAGGCACATAAGCTCTTATCTTGGTCTGAAGTGAACAGCCCAGACACAGGTTTATTATTTGAATGAGAACTAATCCCAAGTCTTCACCTATCAATATGTTGAATCATCCTGGACATATGAGATTGGATTCCAAATGCAGAAGATGGCTTCTACTTAAGGAAGTGCAGTTTTACATCCCACACTAGACAGTTGCATGAAAAAGGTGCAACTAAATGGCAAAACCATTTAAAAACTTATGGTCCTGCAGTAGAAATCTGAAAGCAGCCAGACACAATATACTACCCCTGGGTACGCCCATCTCCTTTGGTGGTTTGCCAGTGCCCAGATTTTGCTTTGCTTTGCTTTGCTTATTTATTTATTTATTTATTTATATGTTAGTCTAGAAAGCTAATAATAATAATAATAATAATAATAATAATAATAATAATAATAATATAATAATAATAATAATAATAATAATAATAATAATAATAATAATAATATACTACCCTATACCCAGGGTCTCAGGGTGGTTTCATACTGTCCTTGCTTTTAATGTATGAAGAGTTTTGTTGTTACACACACATACACACAAATATATTTTTGTAAACTACCTCAAGTTTATTTTAAAATGAAAATCAGGGGATAAAATACTAGTAACTGACCCTTGTTTACATCATTTGAAATATCTTTGCTTTTGAAATATACCGTATTCCTTCATCTTTTAATCTTATTGTAAGGCAGTTCTTCCCCATATCTTTTCACAGTCCTCTTTCAGACTTGCATGTTTCAATGTGGTTACAGTCGCAACTAATTTTACAGGTATTTCCGTTCATACAGCCAAGTGAATTGCTTAGAATGGTTTGCTGATGCAGCCAACGGAAATGATATTATTCTTTCTCTCTCCCATTCTAATACCATCCTGTTTTCGTCAAGGCAGTGTCTGCCCTCTAAAGGTGCCCCTTGGCACATTTGCTTTGCTAAGCAGAGATGAGATGACCAACAAAAGGACAGGAAAAAACATAATATTTTTGCACAATATCAGGTATCTCATACCTTTCCGATAACATCTGCAAAATCTTTGTCATTAACTACTTTTTTTAAAAAAAAGAAGCCTGCAACCCTGTTAGCAATTCAGGCAAGCAGCTCTTGGTAAATTTTAATGCTCTCTATTCTTCCCTACCCTGATTTCCCAAATTGTAAATACATTTAAATAGAACAAGACTGATCTTTATAATTAACATCAGAAGACCTAGAACAGGAAGTATTTTTATTTTCTACAAATGCCATCAGGATTAGAGTATAAATTATTCAAAAGATAGACGCTAGTGTAATAATAAAATATGGTTTCTCCTTAGGAAAGTTAATGATTAATTTTTGGCAATAGGTCCTACAGATAATGGCATAAAATGGACCAAGCTGAAGTACAGTGATTAATTCTTAGCCTTTCCTTATTTTAAATATATTATCATTGCATTTTTATTCAGCAGCTGCTAGGGCAGGCAAAATTAGTTTTGTTATTCTCATTACATCTTCTATTCAGTTCATGTCTTTATGCAATCTCCTTGAGAAACAGTTAGACCAGGCCAGATTATTTCAACATTTTTTTGATCCAAGAAGATTGTATATTACCAGGAAACCAACTGCAGATTTAGGTTCCCTTGGTAAATTAGGTAGCCCACTAGAAATTTCATTCCCGCCCCCTCCAGCATGGGGACATGGTCAGAGAAAATATAGAAATCACTGTAAAGGGGGTTAATTATGCTATTTTCTTTTGAGAGTTCAAGTGATCCAACTCAAATGGAACAAAACCATATATTTCCAAAATATAAGTCTATGACAAGTGCCCTGCTGATCAGGCCAAAGGCTTGTCCAGTTCAACATTCTGTTCTCATAGTGACCAACCAGAAACCCACAAACAAGACTTAAATACAACAGTGCTTTCCCCACTTGTGATTCCCAGTACAGTGGTACCTCGGGTTACATACGCTTCAGGTTACATACGCTTCAGGTTACAGACTCCGCTAACCCAGAAATCGTGCTTCAGGTTAAGAACTTTGCTTCAGGATGAGAAAAGAAATCGTGCTCTGGCGGCTAAGCGGCAGCTGGAGACCCCATTAGCTAAAGTGGTGCTTCAGGTTAAGAACAGTTTCAGGTTAAGAACAGACCTCTGGAATGAATTAAGTACTTAACCCGAGGTACCACTGTACCTCCTGTGCTATATAGAGGCATACTTCCTCCAACACTGAAGGATAGTGCATAGACATTGTGGCCAGTAGTGACTGATAGACAAATTAATGGAGTATAAGGCTAAGCCATACAGGTTGGTAGCCAACACTTACTTTTGTGGGAATGAATTCCATAGTTAACTATGTGTGAAAAAGTACTTACTTTTGTTTGCCATTTAGCTTCACTGCATGCTACATTATTATGAAAAGGCGAGGAAAAATGTATGTATCTGCTTTCTTCATACCACAGAGAACACAATGTATTGCCAGTAGGTAAGTGCATACAGTGGTACCTCGGGTTAAGAACTTAATTCGTTCTGGAGGTCCGTTCTTAACCTGAAACAGTTCTTAACCTGAGGTACCACTTTAGCTAATGGGGCATCCCGCTGCCGCTGCGCAATTTCTGTTCTCATCTCGAAGCAAAGTTCTTAACCCAAGGTACTATTTCTGGGTTAGCGGAGTCTGTAACCTGAAGCGTCTGTAACCCGAGGTACCACTGTAATTGGATCTGCACAGCCTGCATAGGGTCTGGTGTTTGTTTCAGTGTACCCAGTGGCAGGGCTTATGCAGACTAGCCACGATCACTAGCTAACCTAAGCTATGGTTGTTGTTGGCTTGCTAGGAAGCAACAATCCTCAATTTGAATAAAATGCAAAGCCAAGACTTCCAGGTTTGTTTATCCAACTTGTACTAAGGGAGGAAAAAAGAAGAAACCATCTGGCAGTGGGCACAATGCTGATTCCTGATAAAGGCAGAAAATCTGTCTTATTGTTACATGTGAATATGGCCTTTGTAATTCAACCTGAAGTGAGTCAACAAGAAGCAGATCTTTCCAAACAAATACTCCCAATTGATCTATGTCACAGGTAGAAAAGAAAATGTGCAAGAGTCATCGGTGAAAATGCAGAAAGGGATCAGCAAATGATTAAGTTCAGCACTGCCTCTAAGCACAATCAGAAACAACAGCAACATTGCATACAGTATGTTAAAAACATGTTAACTGTAATTGCTTTTATAACATTCTAATTGTTATATATCTATATATCTATATATCTATATATCTATATCTATAAAGGTAAAGGGACCCCTGACCATTAGGTCCAGTCATGGTCGACTCTGGGGTTGCGGCGCTCATCTCGCTTTATTGGCCGAGGGAGCCGGCGTACAGCTTCCGGGTCATGTGGCCAGCATGACTAAGCCGCTTCTGGCGAACCAGAGCAGCGCACGGAAATGCCGTTTACCTTCCCACTGAAGCGGAACCTATTTATCTACTTGCACTTTGACATGCTTTCAAACTGCTAGGTTGGCAGGAGCTGGGACCAAGCAACAGGAGCTCACCCTGTCGCAGGGATTCGAACCGCTGACCTTCTGATCGGCAAGTCCTAGGCTCTGTGGTTTAACCCACAGCGCCACCTGCGTCCCTATATCTATATCTATATATCTATATTTAAACTGTGTATCTGTTTGCCACCATAAGCTCCTTCAGAAGGAAGAGTGGGATATAAATTGATTGCAGACAAAAATCATGCATGTTAATCTTCCATGTACACACTGAATGGGCACATATGAAGTCCCCTTGGTCAAGGTACCTACAAAGGTACCTACATAGCCCCCAATTACTCAAGCAAACTCACAACACAGTAAGCAGCTATAGCAATGAGTCAATGCCAACTGATAAAATTAACCAACTGGCCTCAAATAAAACATGGTTGAGATAGCAGCATCGTGGTGTTACCCTACAAAGGAGGATGGAATAAAAATGCTGACTCTTCAGCCAAAAGAAGGCAAACTCGGTGCATGGATTCAGGTGGATAGCCGTGTTAATCTGTCATAGTCATAATAAAAAACAAGATGAAAGATGAAAAAAATCTTTTTTAATAATTCCAGTGGCACCTTTAAGATCAACTAAATACAGTGGTACCTCGGGTTACATACGCTTCAGTTTACATACGCTTCAGGTTACAGACTCCGCTAACCCAGAAATATTGCTTCAGGTTAAGAACTTTGCTTCAGGATGAGAACAGAAATTGTGCTCTGGTGGCGCGGCAGCAGCAGGAGTCTCCATTAGCTAAAGTGGTGCTTCAGGTTAAGAACAGTTTCAGGTTAAGTACGGACCTCCAGAACAAATTAAGTACTTAACCCGAGGTACCACTGTGTAAGCTTTCAAGGTATGAGCTTTCATGTGTAATACACACTTCGTCAGATACTCTGAAATCAGATACACTGATACTCAGGTGCATGGAAAGAGTTCCTATTCATTGCAGATTGCAGTAAGAATAAATGATCCAGAGGAATTCTCCAAATTCTGTGCCCCAAATACAAAATTAAAGACACTTTTATAACATTCTCTTTACATGATTAGCTTGTGAACTATCCATTTCAGCAATGTGATTGGATAACAAAACGCGTGGACAGCTTGTGGATTCCTTATGTTCACTTCTAGTTGGTTTACAAAAAGAGAATGTGAAATGGTTGCTTGAAATCAGCTTTAGAACATGTAGTGTTACCTTTTTAAAAATAAATAAGGTATTTATGATAGACCAGATAAAAATCCCAACAGCACATACAAAAGAGACACCCCGGGGAGGTTCTTTCAAATTCCCCTTGTAGCAGCTGTCTCTATAGAGACAGCCATCCATGCGCAGTGGTTCGCTCTGCAGCTTGAAGGATTTTCTGCATACTACCTCAAATCTGATAGAAATTGGTTTGCAGTAATATGAAAATCAAAAAGATGGTTACAAAAAAATGGTTAGCAGTGGTGTGAAGAAAACCCCCTAATCTATGTTGTGAGCTTCTTACATTGAAACAGATTTCATGGGAAGGAAATTAAAGTGACTCCACATGGCGGACTCCATTTTAGAAGCAGGACAGAGGATGTCACCTTGCATCCAATTCTAAAGTCCCAGAGGATCACCATAACAGAGAATTAGTCATCATTTTAGATCAGCTACATCACATCATTTATCAAAAATCTATAGTTAAATTTAATTTTTGCGTGAGTGGGAAACAGGAGTGGCAGCAGCACTCCATGCTGCTGATTTGTACCTGTGGGTGCCTTGAAGTGGAAATGATGGATGCCACATGCTCTGGCTGTGATTAAATTTGCTTTGACAAAGCAGCATGAGAATCTGATTTCTAATAAACCCTTGCATTTCCCCTAGTGCTGAATAAACAAATACATAGCATAATGGTACATGGCTGTCATTAGTTAATTAATTATGCAGCTCTCATCATCCTAACCATTCAACTATTACATGCCAATAATAAGACATTAGAATCAACTTTGGAAGTCACAATAAAATGCAGGAAAGTCAATCAAAGGAGACTATGTTAGCAGCTTGTTCTGAAGTTGGCCAAAAAGTCAATTTAAAAAAGCCCAATAAATTGTTCTAGTTTGCCTGATCATCTGGTTACAGGCAGCGAGCTTTCCTGGTTCTGATTCTTCCCCTACTACTTGCAGGATGGCTTGAGATAGTGGGAAGGAAGGGAACAGCCCTGGCAACTCCTTGCAGTTTCTAACATACACACTTTGGCACAAAGTTCCTGAATACTTCTGATTTCAACATCCATCATGTTTCCAAACTAGCAAATAATCAGCAAGCATTATTCACTGAATGCACTTGGGGGGGGCGTGTCTCAGGATACAGGAATCAGCCTAATGACACAGCATAACAAGCCATTGAAAAGTGTGATAGTACCAACATTAAGTGGCATAACACCCTCTGGCCTTTTGACAGACTCCCACAGAGCAGCAATCAGTTATTTTAAGCATAATTAAATGATGAACAGAAAACTCATTAATAGCCATTAGCAAGGCTGTGATGTATGTACATATTGCACATCCCTTCCTCAGCCACCCCCACAACCTTCTAGGTACAGTTCTGCTTGCAGCATCTCAACAAGGGCATTGTAGAGCCACAAAGCATTCAGAAAAGGATACCAAAATGGCCAAGGGACTGGAGCAACTCTCCAATGAGGTAAAGGTACAGCATTTGAGGCTTTTCAGTTTAGAGAAAGGTTGAGTCAGAGGGGACATGATAGAGATGTATGACATTAACCATAGTGTGGAGAAAGCAGACAGAGGTGTTATTCTGTCAACGTCATGATACTAGAACCAGGACTACCAAATGAAACAGAATGCTGGAAGATTCAGGACAGACAAACAAACATTTCCCCCACAACACATAAAGTTCAACTGTGGAATTCATTCCCACAAGAGGCAGTGATGGCCACCACCTTGGATGGCTTTAGAAGAAGATGAGACTAATTCATGGAGGATAAGGATAAGACTATCCGTGGCTACTTACCCTAATGGCCATGTACTCTCTCCATTGCTGTAGACAGTATGCCACTAATACCAGCTGCTGAGATTTACAAGTGGGGAAAAGTACAGTCTTATGCACCTGGGGCCTTTCCATAGTGGAATAGTTGTTGGGGTTGAGGGCATGTTGCCATATGACATCACCATCATTCAGCTAGTAGTCTGGAATAACATAATCAAAACCCTGCTGTTGTTTAGTCATTTAGTCGTGTCCGACTCTTCGTGACCCCATGGACTAGAGCACGCCAGGCACTCCTGTCTTCCACTGCCTCCCACAGTTTGGTCAAACTCATGCTGGTAGCTTCGAGAACGCTATCCAACCATCTTGTCCTCTGTTGTTCTCTTCTCCTTGTGCCCTCAATCTTTCCCAACATCAGAGTCTTTTCCAGGGAGTCTTCTCTTCTCATGAGGTGGCCAAGTATTGGAGCCTCAGCTTCACGATCTGTCCTTCCAGTGAGCACTCAGGGCTGAGCTCCTTCAGAATGGATAGGTTTGATCTTCTTGCAGTCCATGGGACTCTCAAGAGTCTCCTCCAGCATCAATTCTTCGGCGATCAGCCTTCTCTATGGTCCAGCTCTCACTTCCATACATCACTACTGGGAAGACCATAGCTTTTACTATACGGACCTTAATCAAAACCCTACTTTTTCTTATACCACCCAAAAAAAAAAAAAAGATATGGAATTGATCCTCAATATTTCAATATTTTCATTTGTATGGCATCTGTTTTTTATGTGGAAGAGGTGGGGATTGGTGGGGGTAGTTTGGGAGATGTTTGTTTTGTGCTGCTTTCCTCTGAATTGTTCGAGCTGTTGGTTTGCAAGATCAGTTCAATAGGGAGGCATAACTCCTTAACTCCAACATTTAGCGGCTGGAAGGACACAGAGTTTCAGCGCTTTGTTTACGCTGGAGCTTTTTGCAATTTGGGCACAATTTGGGACAACACAATGGATTGGAAACTTGTGACCCTCCAGACTGATGTTATTGGACCCACCTAGCCTGACTACTGGTCACGGTAGATAGGGCTGATGTGAGTCGGAATCCAGTAACGTCTAGAGAACCACTGACATGACATCGTCCAAATATACCCACATTAACCCTGCTTATAGTCTTTGGAGTTGCCACTGATTCACTTAGTAGAGTAATCATAATAATTATGACACAGAACTTATTTCAAGCCCCCTGTTGAGCAAAAGATCCCTTCATGGCAGGGAGTTGGACTAGATGACGCTTGTTGTCCAGCTCTACAGTTCTATAATTCTATGATTCTAAAAGATAAACTCCTCCCCCACCCCACAGCTATTTTTTTTGTTGTTGTTTAGTTGTTTGGTCGTGTCCGACTCTTCATGACCCCATGGACCAGAGCACGCCAGGCTCTCCTATGATACAAAAAGTTTAGCTGAACACACAGATATTGTCGGGGTACTTCTCTGGATAGAGAAAATTATATCTCTGATATTCCGGGGGGAAACAGTTATATGGCTTAGATCTTTAAATTCTCTTTTACAATTCTGAGTGTTGTTACATAGCAAAATAATAAAAGAATATTGAAAGAAAGAAAAAGGCTTTCTAATTAAATTTTCCAGGAAAATCAAGTGCATTTACCTTTTAAACTTTGCAAAAGAAGAAACTGAAGAGATGATCACTACTTATAACCCAAAGAGCTCACTAACAGAATATTTTTAATGAAAAGGTAAAATTGCTGAGAATCAGAACATAACTCTATCAGTTCTCCAAATCACATAAGTAGAAAATCAGATCAAAGAACAACAGCATCTTCTTCCGAAACTCCCCTTCAGTTACCTTTAAATCTGAATTGTTCCATTCTCATATGTAGAACATTTAAAAGGAATTCTAGTTCATAAAACTGGAACCAATGTGGAAACCTATCTAGATAATAATTTTCTACACCGTTGCTTCAGCATCCTGCTTAAACTAGTGTTGACTAGCATAACATTTTAATTTGTTTTTATATAATTTTTATAATGCTTTTTGAATAAAATTTCACAGCAGTGAACATAATACAGACCTAGAATATACATTTGCTTAGTTTCTATTCAATTTTTAGTCTAGAAACCTTTTGCAAAAAACAATCAAATATAAAGATTGTAATGTCTATTCAAAATAGCTTACATAAAATAATTAAATACAATTAAATGAATTCATTTAAAATAACCTCATTAAGACACAATTAAAATCACCAACAAACCACAAAGTTGTTTTAGAAGCACATAGCTATCTGATATCAGCAATTAAATGGGGGGCACCTCCAACTCACAGTCAGATGGGTGGGGTAGTATAAGCAAAAAATTATTCTAATTATTAAACTGACTCAATGAAAGCCCTTTTAGGGCATTCACCCATGGGATCAGAATCACATGAGAGTAGGACTGAGCTCAGTGGCCTCACTCACAAACATATATCCTCACTGGCCCCATGCACGTATTGGGAGTGGTCTGATGCACTAAGTCTGCTTTAGATATGCAAGATCCTCCCATGACTTAAAGCCCTGCACAATCCCTGCCACATTCCTCTCTTCTAGAACACCAGCATCAATGGCTAGGAAAATATAGTCACAAATCCTCTTAGATCCCATCTGGGAAGAAACATCTCTACTATTTAGTACTATATATTTTTGGAAAGTGTTTTGTCTGATCTCCATTGGTTTAGAAAGTTCTTGAGATATCATTACCCAATTTGGCATGGGGGTTTCCAAGGTGGAGGAATTGTATTCATCTATGTTTGGGCACTGAAGACCATTTTGAATCAAGATGGCAGACTGAAAGATGACTTTGGTGTGATAGGATCAAACTTCACTGATGTGGACACTTTTGAAGATCTCATCACCCAAGGCGGTGTTACAGTTCCTGAGATTGTACCTCCCATGAGGTCACTGATATGCATTAAATTATGTTTCTTTAAAGTTACATACCAAACAACAAACAGTTGTAGCTTTCAGATATACTGATTTGTCTACCCTGGAAATCTTTTTCTCACATGTCTATAGACACAGTGGGAGTTGAAACTGTAACCCCAAACTGACCCTGGATAAAGTAAGTGCCATAAAACGAAAATTGTAATCAAAACATCCTTAAGATCTTGGAAGAGTTCAAGATTCAATTCATAGTCCACTAAACCTTTAATGTAAGACCATCCCTCCCCCTTTCAGCCGTAAAATGTAAAATATATCTGTGAACAATGTTAATTTTAAATACTGCTGTAGTATTATAATATGCTGCCCTATTTTCTTTCCCAGCAACAAATTTCAAAATGTCTAAGAAATAGATCCAAGGGGGATATTGAGGGAAACGGCTGAGCAAGCAAACCATCATGGCAACACTTAAAACTGAATTGGTTTCCATAGCAACAATGTAAAGCGCTTCTGGCCTTTTGCAAAGTCATCACCTCATGTGTCAGGTGTTAACCGTGTCTTTCCATCATGAGCCAAACATTCAGTGTGTCTTGTAGCTGGGACTTCACTGCCCATGGGTGCATACTTACATGGAGTTAAGTTTCAATCAAACATAGTATGTTTTGTAGGGCAAAGGGAAAAAATGCATTTCCTAATATTAAACCATAAGGCACATCAGAGTATACATTTGGCAAGGCCCTCTGATGGTCTGCACCCATGAAGCACTGACTAGGACAGAGCAGGGATGAGTCTGCTAACCAAAGTCCTCTGTTGCTACCCCTGTCACCCTCCAGAATTAGATTCCTGGAGAGTGACAGGGACTGAGATTAGTATGCTCACCCTACCTCATGTGTTGCCTTTACCCATGAGTAGAAAGGGCCTACTTCATTTATAAAGGTAAAGGTAAAGGTACCCCTGCCCGTACGGGCCAGTCTTGCCAGACTCTGGGGTTGTGCGCCCATCTCACTTAAGAGGCCAGGGGCCAGCGCTGTCCGGAGACACTTCCGGGTTACGTGGCCAGCGTGACATCGCTGCTCTGGCGAGCCAGAGCCGCACACGGAAACGCCGTTTACCTTCCCGCTGGTAAGCGGTCCCTATTTATCTACTTGCACCCGGAGGTGCTTTCGAACTGCTAGGTTGGCAGGCGCTGGGACCGAGCAGCGGGAGCGCACCCCGCCGCAGGGATTCGAACCGCCGACCTTTCGATCGACAAGTCCTAGGCGCTGAGGCTTTAACCCACAGCGCCACCTGCGTCCCTACTTCATTTATACTATACTATAAATGTACTACTTCATTTATACAGTTCAATTTAGAGTAGAAATAAGCAATGTGGGATAAGCAAAGCAAGTCCACCAACTGCAGCTTATCATGCACCATCTTATTCATAAAAATAATAAACAAGACTAGCTCCGTAAACTGCATGCAACTTCATTTTGCATTTTATCATATCTTCATAGCAGAACCTAAAGAGGATACAGTATAAACTATAAATCATGGAAACATCCAGACAAACCATATTTTTTCACAATTTTAGTCACCAGCATAAACAACACAAAGACACAATAATTTATCATGCCTGTTTATTTGAGGTGATTCCAAGAGACAAACAGGATTTTCAGAATGATTAACAGAAGAAGCAGGTTTAGGCAGCACCAGTAAAAAAAGAAATATAAATTACTACAACTGTCCTCATGACACAAAACACCCATGCCCACACACAAAGTTTGTTGTTGTTCTGAATATATTTACTGTGTTGTTAAAGATTAAAGTTAGAAGTTTCAACAGCCAAAAATGTATCACCCCCATTTTAAATATATCTGCAGAATCTTTTCATTTGACTTTCATCTCATATATGTCTTTTCAGAAGTAAGTCTTATCAAGTTCAGCAGGGCTTACTCCAAGGAATTGAGGTGTAGGTTTGTAGTTTTACATTTGATCTGGTACTACTTTTCACTATTCGCCTTACCAGCTCTCAATATTACTTCAAAGCGCGCTCTCTCTCTCTCTCTCTCTCTCTCTCTCTCTCACACACACACACACACACACACACAAACACACACACACACACACACAATTACAATGTATATTCCCTGCTTTCTTTGTATTTCCTCTTCCTCTGCTCTTCACTGAACTTCTGTAAATTAAATGGGAGCTCTATGACTGGAACTCCTCACATCACTTCCTTCTTCTAAAAGCAGCAGGTGGGGATACTCTGTAACCAGAGATGGAAGACGCCCATCAGCAATTGGTCTGTGACGGATGATGGAAGAATTTTATACTTTCTCCTACCAGCTATATATGAAAACAAAAAAATTTCCTTCCAGTAGCACCTTAAAGACCAACTAAGTTAGTTCTTGGTATGAGCTTTTGTGTGCATGCACACTTCTTCAGATACCAAGAACTAACTTAGTTGGTCTTTAAGGTGCTACTGGAAGGAATTTTTTTTTTGTTTTGACTATGGCAGACCAACACGGCTACCTATCTGTAACTGCAGCTATATATGGTTATATAGTAAGCTGATGCTTTTCATCACCAATGCATTTATTTTCTAGTCCCTATTTTACGTTCCCCGATAACATAGGAGCAGTAATCACTTCTAGAGGGGCTACACAATCATGCCATGTTTTTTGCATCTTTTGTAAGAAGTGAACTCTCCTAAGTCATCGTCCTGAGCCATCTGGTGTCTGGAGCTAACCATGACCGCCTCTTCAAACTATAACATGAATAGGCATGCTAAGTGTTACTAAAGAGGTTATTTAAAATGAGGCAGTAATTTTTTTTCTTTGTATTTTCTGGAGACTTATTAAGGGAATTTTGAACATGATCTGCTATAAATATTAATTCATGATTATATGCACTCCAGAATGACCTTGCAAATGTACCTGTGTGACTAATTTGCACAAATGCATGTTCAGTAAGAGATACTGTTAGGTTATCATGTAAGACATAGTCTCTTTTACTAACTGAACATGTCAATGCTCATAAGGAGTTCAGGTTTGCAACAGGGAAATGTACAGCAGTTAGTAATGCCTTTCAAGAATTAATTAGCTGTAGTCTAGGAACAAGGTCTCAGTTTGTCACTTTTACTGCTTTTAGTGACCAGCGTTGTTAGCATCATTTATTGTTCTAATTTCTAACTATACCTTTCTGTGTTAATTTCTACATATGAGTGAAGGCAATCCCAAAACATTTTCTCTGTAGTTAAAATGCAAGGCAAAACCTCTAAGGCATTCAATATCCAAATAAAAAAATGAATAGGTACAACAAAATAAATTAAGGAGTTGTCATCTTGAGACTAAATTATGGTCTTCCATCTTAAAGCTGAGGCCCCAGTTATGGAAAATCTTGAAGAACGTATACTGTTCTGCTTTAAGCAGTGGCCTCAGCACTATTCAGGAAAAACTAAAATGGTACCATGGACAGCTCCATGATTGGTTTGATCTTAAGAACAGAGTCCAGACACTGCATCAGCAGCAGTAAACCTCAGACTGAGTCTTAAATTGGAGTGGAATCTCTACTTCAGTTGCTAGCTCCACTTTCATAGAGAGGAGCCTCTTCATTCAAAGAGGCCCAGCCTACTGTAGCAACTATTGACTCCAATAGTACAGGTGGGACTGGGGTTCCACTAGGGCTTGGGAGAGGGGTGAGAATTCTTAGAGGTTAGAATTCTAGAGCTGGAAGGGATCTTGAGGATCATCAAGTCTAACCCCTTGCAATGCAGGAATATGCAGCTATCCCATATGGGGATCAAACCTGCAACCTTGGTGTTATCACAACAACAGAAATAATAAAAATAAAAATATCAAAATACCAGTAATCAATCTGAAGAAACATATGACTGCTGTTTCATAAGACAAAATAAAAGAGATGGACTGTACCTCTACAGAGCATATAGCCTATAACCCATTCTCATTTCTTATTCTCAGAACCTGGGAAAATCATAATAAAGAAGAGAATGTCTATGTAGACTACTGTATCTCCCTCAACTACTGTATTTTTCACCCTATAGGACGCAATTTTCCCCCTCCAAAAATAAAGGGGAAATGTGTGTGCGTCCTGTGGGGCGAATGCAGGCTTTCGCTGAAGCCTGGAGAGCGAGAGGGGTCGGTGCGCACTGACCCCTCTCGCTCTCCAGGGTTTAGGAAGCTATCCGCAAGCCATGGGAAAGCTGCCTGCACCCGAAGCCTGGGGCGCGCTGAGTTCAACACGCCCCAGGCTTCGGGCTTAGCACAGCTCTCTGCAAGCCGTGGGAGGGCTGTGCGAAGTCGCTCAGCTCTCCCACGGCTAGCGAAGAGCTTGCCTGCACCCAGAAGCTTGGGGAGCGCTGAGCTCGGCACGCCCCAAGCTTTGGGCAGCTTCCGCAGCCTAGGGAGCCCTGCGGGAGTTCCCGCAGGGCACCCTAGGCTGCGGATAGCAGCCTGCTGCCCGGAGCGCGGGGCGCGCTGAAGCCACCACGGGGGGGGGGGATAAAATTGTTTTTATTTATCCCCCCCCAAAAAAAAACTAGGTGCGTCCTATGGGCCAGTGCGACCTATAGGGCGAAAAATACAGTAGTTCCCTCAAATTTTGAGTTAAGGGTACAGGGTTCCAGAACAGCACCTCACATTTTGAAAATACACACTGCCTAAATTATTGCCAAACTATCAGGAACAAATCAAGAATAAAGCATTATTTGAGCTACAGTTTTCTACGCTAATGTTGAAAATGCTCATTAATTCTGACAACTTTGGTTTAATTAAAAAAAAACTTTTTATAAAAGCCTCCTCAATATATTATGTCAAATTGTCCCTAAGTGTACATGTTTTAGGATGTTTCTGAGCAGTTTATGTTTGCTCAAATAGTTTATGCTACATTTACACTAACAGATTTTAGAGTATACTCATTATATGAGTGTTAATGCATATTAAAAGCTTATCACAACATTTGAGATGCACACAGACTACCCACTAGATAACGATTACTCTGTAGGACCATATGTTTTTGAAATCAAGTGGATAAATCAAACAGTTGGCTGGCCTCTTCAGCACATCCACTTAATGACTACTGTGCCAGACAGCAACTACCCAGGGAAATTATTCTGGGCTATTCACACTTTTTATGAGTTGAAAACCTCAAAGGACAGCAGGAGACTGGGGTTTTTCCCATTTCCAGGTCAAATGTGCTTCCAGCACACATCAGAAACCAGAGACAATCTCAAACACAGAATGAGCTGGAAATGTAGCTCCAAAGAGAAACATACTATAAGGCCTAGTTGAATCTTTGTCCTAAACATTTAAAATAGCAGTTTCCAACAGAATTTGAATTGACATCTTCAGAACATATATTTTCCTTTATTCTGTTTATGCTCTGTTGCAGAAGGAATTTTTTTTTTACTATTCTAGTTGTTCTCACCATTTCTCAGCTGAAGAGGTTGGATGAAAAACATGCAGACTGTGATTCTTACAGCCATTGTTGGGACAACTTTAGCTTATAAAATGAGGAACGCTCTCAAGTGTTTCTATCCCCACCCTAATATTCCTTTTTAATATAACTTTTATTCATTATTAATTATTTTATTCATTATTATTCTTATTAATTCATCCCATACAAAATCTGAAAAAATAGCATTCAAAACATAAACAAATGAAACATTTTATTTAACCCACAAAATATAAAACACCATATCAAAGTTCAATTATCACTAATGTATCTGTCATATCCAATTTAGCATGGTCTTTCAGCTGCTCCATAAGATACTCAGGCTTTGATGCAGGTGTAATTAGCTCACTGATGAACAGTTACCAGACACACAGAATAAGTCAAACCCACAACTTCCATTTCACCTATTTTTCTAAGAAAGAACACAAAGACCTCCTTTGAGCTACCAGAAAAGGAGAGAGAATCTTTAGCTAACAGGAGCTCGAATACAGTACACTTAAGAGAGAGAAAATCCCTAGACTGATTAGTGTTTCTATTTGAACAAATGAAAAATGTACCACATAACATATTTGGAGACAAAACCACTTCTGAACATCAATGAATAAAATAATCCTTTTGTGGTCAAATGACATCTACCTTCCTAACAAGGTCTGAACCTTTCTGCTATGGTGTATAAGAAGAACCCTGGTGTATAAGAAGAAAAAACAGGGAATTAATGAGAAGTGAATGACAGGTGAAAAAGGTTTGCTTGGTGGGTGAGCACTAGCTGCCTGAAGGAGAAAGAAAAGATCAGACAAATCATCCTATTAACAAGAGGGGCCTTTGGGGCTGAAAGCTGATATACAAAGACAGACCTAAAAGTTCCGTATTTCCTCACTGAAGTCAATGAGCAGTGTAGCTATCTTGCTAGCAGGATGCCCTCAACCCAGAAAAGATTGAAATATTGACCTCAAACAGTATAGGGACCTGATCTTCAGTAGGGCTTGTAGCACAGGTATAGGCTGGCCAGCATGAGCATTCTAAAAATGTCAATGAGCTTTCTTTAAACTGCACATTCATGCATCACAGTTCATTTTTATGTGCTGGAAGAAGCCCAAGCTAAAATGCTTTCAGCAGGCTCCAGCAAAATGGAAATAATCTGTTTTGCAGATTATATTAAAATGCCTGGTCACACCATATGTACATTTGGACATGTTTTGGAGGGATTCTTTCAACCGGAGGGAAATGCAGGTGCTTAACCTTAGAGCCTTACAATATTACATTGTAAATATTGTCAAAGTTACTAACAAATTTAATTATCCATAACTGCTAGGCATTCAAACACTTTGGATGGGCAACATGCAACTCATGGGCTCTCATGGTTGAAGAATTAGTTTGGAAGACTTGATGGCAAAACAGTAAAAAGATCAAAAGTCAATTATGCTTGTCAACTTCATAGTTGTGAACATAAAGACCTGAGAAATATTTTTTTATACTGGGCAATAACAGTATCAGGGCCAAACTATATTATATGTTAGCTCTGTATCAGTGTCCATAAGTGCAGGATGTTTGTTTTTAAGTCCAGTTACAGTGCAGGAATACCAATCAGCATTGGGACCGTAGCATGGGGAGAAGAAGAGCCTTAATGCTCTGACCCCTTCTATGTTCTAATTCATACTCCCCCAAACCACCAGCATAAATGTGGGGAGACTCCCAGTGAACTGAATGGGAGGGCTGGGGGTATCCAAATTAGGTCACGGCAGGAGTAAAGGATTAAAGCTCCCATACCCTCACACCAGGGTCTTGATCTGGATCAAACCCCTTGCACTGGTAATTTGTATCCAAAGTTTTGAACTTAAGGACAGTTAAGAAAGCTAACATTTATTCTAGTTTGGC
This sequence comes from Podarcis gaigeae, assembly GCF_964106915.1. Lineage (NCBI taxonomy): Eukaryota > Metazoa > Chordata > Lepidosauria > Squamata > Lacertidae > Podarcis > Podarcis gaigeae. The sequence goes on from NC_139677.1 coordinate 14,358,281, forward strand.
TCTCAGGATAAAAATACTGCAAACTAAACAAACCGTTTTCCAGTTGTAGTTGGGCATTTACCACGATTGTGAAAATAACATAAATGACAAGCTATATTATTTAGCTTTATTTCAAATAGAGAGATAAAACCTAATTTGATCCAAATCAGCATTCTCTTTTGCCCTCTTCCTTGGCAAGGCATAGGTAGCCTTCTTACCTTCTCATTTCAAGGATGTATATAAAACACATATTTTTCTCTGCATTATTCCTGATTAATCTACTTTTATTGAGCTGTTAAGATTGTATCTAGCTAAGTCATTCTGCAGATCCAGTGAAATCAAAAGGCTTCAGTTAGTTTACTCTGAGTGCAACATTGGCAGATAATTCCTCATCTGTTCTCTTCTTTTTTCCTTGAAGGTTCTGCCTTTGTGACAGCAAGACTTTTAGCAAGACTTTTGAGAACAAGACTTTTGTTTTTCCAACAATCATTTTTCTAAAGTTATTTTAATTATAACATCACTTGCCATTTTTATCCACCATTATTTCTGAGTGCCCTTTCATGGAGAAAAGAAAAGAAAAAGAAATACTTATTCTAAAGGCCAGGAGCTTTGAAATGTGTTATTCCTGATCTGGATCACAGAGTGTTTGTGTATATATCTATATGCTTCTTTTTAACATAGGCATTTAAAAGTTTGCCTCCCACTTTCTAACACATACGGCATAAAGAAAGAAAAAAAAATGCAAGACACTGAGGAAGCTCTGAGGGCTAGACTTCAAATCTGACTTAGCAATTACAAGAAGGGCAGTCATGTCATATCGGGAGCCTTGTATTGCTTTGCACTTTTTGAGATTGAAAATTCCCTTTCTATCTTTCTTCTAGTTAATAAATATGTAAATATGTTCTGGTTGCAGAACTGAAGAATTAAGACCTACGCTGAGAAGTGGACAGCCTCGCTACACAGTGGCTGGGCTACACTAATAACCTCCCACTCTCTATGGGTAAGGTCTGCTGCAGAGGTATTTTGACAGAAACCTACAAAAATAGTTGGTGCTACCACAGCTTTATTTTTTTTTTAATTTCCCAGCATAGATCAAGAAGAAGAATTCAGTTAAGCCAGTGACTGAGAAAACTAATTTCATGGTAAAATAATTCTATAATATATTTAAAGTGTACAGGCAAGACTACTCTTAAAAGGAATCTGCATTACAAAACATATGTAAGACTGGGAATTATATAGAGTTGCTCTCCAAATGCTTAATAAACGATTATTCTTCATCACCACACTATTTCATATAAATCATTTTCTAAGGGCAAGACTATTCTTCTCTTATTCAGTAGGAATTGTACTGCTTTTTAAAATGACATATTAAAGGATGTATTGCTTCCTTGACTAGTACTATTTTATTTTGTACAGGACAAAAATAAAAGCAGAAAATCTGAAACTTGGGTTTACAACAAAAGCCACATTATTCAAAAGCTTCAGGAAACTTTAACTGTTTTTACATGGCTTCCATCTGCATGAAAACTTGCTTACAGATCCACTGTAGCTGATGGAACGTGAAGAGGGCACAGACTAAGCATGTAAAAAAAGCTCATTTCATAAACATTCAATCCACTTTATATTTTCCTGGCACTTGTTTTTAGAAGTGATTCAGAAGTATACTCTCTGCTGTTTCACACAATTAATTTGCAATTAAGAAGCAAATTTTCACTTTTTACACAACTATCTGCTGCTTCAAACACCTTTATCATGACCCACAGTGCAGTCCTGATGGAAGATGAAAATTAGGTGTATCAAATAGGCACATGGGACATTAACTGCTTAACTGTTAATCATTAAGAAGCAAAATGTGTATTACTTTAAGCATATAGTAAGGCTCTACCTGCTTTTTTTTTTTAATGTAACTAGCAGATTTACAATATCCAGCCTTGATGAGAAGGGAGAAAGTTTTGATATTTTACCCACATGCCTGACGCCTGCCTAGGTGGGGAATTTTCCTTGGGGCTGTGGAACAGGAGGAAAATAAGTATCAGAGCCTTTATCCTTCCCCCATTTATTTGAAGGCAACTCTTAGTATAGGGCAGAGGTCAGCAGACTTTTTCAGCAGGGGGCCGGCCCCTCAGACCTAGTGGGGGGCCGGACTATTGGGGGGGGGAATGAACGAATTCTTATGCCCCACAAATAACCCAGAGGTGCATTTTAAATAAAAGCACACATTCTACTCATGTAAAAACACACTGATTCCCGAACTGTCCGCGGGCCAGATTTAGAAGGCGATTGGGCTGCATCTGGCCCCCGGGCCTTAGTTTGCCTACCCATGGTATAGGGAGTGGAATATGCTGTTCACACCCCCAAATTCTTGTTCAGGGCTGCTGTAATGCCACTACCACTGGGCAACCCAACAGTGGCACTGAGTGGAACTCCCAGCTCATAGTCTTGTATTCACCAGGTGGGCCCAACATAATTAGGAAGGCAGTTTGAGGCAACTATAAGCTTGTCAGCCACAGAACTCCACTCAACACCTGCATGTTTCAGCAAGTAATAAACTGTAAGAGCTGGTGCTGGCTGCCCAGTGTCCCCAAAACCATGGAGCTGCACCTGTCCACACAAAGCCACAAAACTATCAATATCCTTTTAGTCTAAAATCTATGGATTTAAAAATCTCAACTGACACCCAATCAATAAAGGCATATTTTTGTCCCTCGTCCTGTTCATTGTTCATTCTCCATGAATTCCTGATGAGAAAAGGTAACAAAGTCTGAGTTTACATTTCATGCAAAGAGGCTCCAAGAATGAATTGTTCCTCTCAATACTGCCAGATATTATGAATTCCCAGCCAAATTAACTTTCAATGAGTTTCTGACAGTGATCAGGGTACCAGATACATTAGCATTTAAAATTCATATGGCAGAAATCAAAGTTTATGGGGAAAGAAATTCAATAACCTCTGGTCTCATTATTCCTCATCTAGCAAATAGGAAATACTTTTGAAGCATTTCTGTAGATATAGGAAAAATTAATATGAGCAGGCATTATTAGCTCCCTGCTGCTCCCATTTTTCATGGATTTCCCTCATGGTAATGCACCTCTACATTCAATTCTACTTTAAGCTGAGTGTGTGCTCTCATTTCCTATTATCTTCGTCTAAGAAACCTGTTCATTTCATCAGGGCATCCTGCAGTCCCTGATCAAATTAATAATGCACTTACTCCCACAAGGATACATGAGGGAACAGTAACACAATTGGGAAATTTCAGGTCTTTAATATGTTACTCAACATTTCATCCCTTTTCTAACGGTAACAAATGAAAACTTACCAGCTGCGCAAATACTTAACTATATGGTAGACGGAAAATAAAAGACAAAGCTCATCAAAGTGACCACTGGCTACAAATATATATCAATGTGTATTTTCTCTTGTCCTTGCAGAACACTCCAAAGGAAAGAAATATAGCACGTACAGTATACTTGTAGATTGCAATAGTTTTGTATGCCGGAGACAAGATGGTGAGACCCTGAAAGATCTAGAGATAACAAAGGAAGTTTTGTCCTGGCTAAGCAGGTCTCATTAGGCATATCACAAGCATTCAAACTGAGCTGCTTGCAAAAGCCCAGAAAGACACAGAAACTAATTTTGAAGCTCAAGGAAGTAGAGGCTGTGGTGCTTCCTAAAGCAGTAATGGAAAGGGTTGGTGGGGTGGGGTGGCTCACTTGACCTCCTGACAACTGAGCTACTGATACTGGGAAGAGACAGGGAGAAGTGTGAACTGAACTTGACACCACCATCTTGCACCCCCCCCCCCTTCCTGGTAAGCAGCAGTTGTTAGGAAGTTGTCAGGTACCACTGCATCACCACACCATCTGCTACTACTTCAAGCACATGAACAACATATTTTCCCACCAGGGACTGTTACGACTGTTACTAATGCTGCATGCTATCTCTGCTAAGAATCCTAGGACTGGTAATCCTAGGTTAAACTTCTGAAAAGATCCTTCACTATGGCCTGAGGAGTGAGCACCATTTGTCAAATCATATGTATAAACATATGCAACATATTAAAGAATTAAGCATTTAAAAGACATTCTATAAAAGATGTACTCATTCTAAAAAATGCAGAGAGTCCCTAATCCCAAGGACAATCAATGACTCTACAGCACTCAATACAGATGGGATGATGAACCAGTTTCTCCAGACCAATTGCCAGCCAGCAAGTTTTCACTGGCTAAAAAGTATGCGTGCATATGATGGCTACATGTCTGAGGGTGCTCATGCTGAGGACCCTAAACTTAGATTGTGCTAGGCCAATCACATGCATAGTCCATACACTGCTGGGCATGCATATAGGCCTCCAGGAAGAAACTGATGTGTTGCCACTGCTGTGCCACAGTAAACATTGCTGCAGGGTCTTAATGTAGACTGCAGTCATTACTATACCATGCAACAATTCTGCACATACTCTAGAATCTATTCCAATGTGCATTGGAAGTAATAAAATCCATTTACTAGATTATTATTTTTTACACACACTTATTCTTAAATATACAAACATTTTGCTTTTCTATTATATATGTGTGCTTTGCTCATGCTTCAGTGATAAGGATAGTTTTGGTTCAGATCTCAGTTATGAATTCTAGGAAGTACAAGTACTGTATAAATTTTGTCCTTGAAAAAGTGTATTAAAAATGGGAGTTTATAAAAATGTCCCTCCCTACACCCAATAAGATAATTTGCTATTTGAAAAGGTTAACTAGGGGTGATTCAAAATGTGCCAACATCTTTTGCGTTTATTTAACCAAAAACACACTTAGCATCCTACATCCATAGCATCTCATCATGATATTTCCAGGGCTAAATTAACACAGCCAATATTCTCTTATGCAAATAGATTCCCATCGATCAAACCAAGCACAGAGGGAGCTAAAGTTATTTTATCTGCCTATCAGTGAATGTTTTGTTATCTCAGGATGTCCCCAAAGAGGAATAGAAGTGCTTGGAATCAATACTGTCCAATCTAATTTTTCTCATAGCTCTCAAGGACAGTTCTGCAATTAATAAGAAATTCTATTAAACTGCCCAAAGTACTGCACAGCAGTCAACTGGGGTTCAGCTAGGTTTCTTGCACAAAAAGAATGTTTGAGCTTCATTGTTATCCTACCACTTACTTCTGCAACAATGACTCTACAAGGATACTTGTATGTAACAAATAAGGCTTTTTGTGATGAGAGCTAAACACAAAGGAGTAGGGATGCTTAAGGTATTTGATCCTTGTTCAAACATACATTTAAATACATATTTAAAAAGCGAATGTTTGTGCCGGTTTTTAAAATAAATCACAGATAAACATAAAAGAGGATGGAAAAATACTTAAAATATGTGAAAATGACACAGACCAGAAGTAGACTGATCTTCCTCTCTCTAATTCAGTAGCAGAGAGGGGCAAATCGCGCGTGTCACAAATCCTATAATGAAATGTTGTTAAAAACTGAATCCCCAGTTTGGCAAGGGAGATCTGTGGGTACACATTACAGTGCTTATCTAGTTCTCAATGAACTGGAACTGAATATATGCTATTGATGGGAATCTGCAGCTCTAACTGGAGGCACTTGTAGCATACAACAAAGCCTGACTGGAACTGGATCAGCTTCGTTAAACGGAATGAATATAAGAAACTCAGATCAGCCTGTCTTGTTGATGCCTCTATTTCCAGAGATGGCTTACATAATAGTGTTTGTGAATATTTATTTCCAGAAACCATGTTGAAAACTGAAGTATAATAGGAGTATATTTAGTAATAATAACTGTGCATCATGATCTCATCAAAGTTTTGTCATTATGCCAACATCAGATTAAATTCACGTTTTGAAATATGTCAGTTACTTTTCATGAGAGAAAGCCCCAGTAATGAGAGAGAGAAAGAACTCTTTCCATGAACTAAAAGAATTGAGTGGATTGTAAAGCAAAGGCATCCCAGAATTAATGATTAAGTGTAATAGACTAGGAGGCAGAGCACAGCAATTTGCTCCTGTCGCTAATTAACACCTTTTCACCCTGGAGACCTGCCTTATTCACAAGTGTGAACTCTGAATAATTTGCTGTTCTAGGAGTAATTTGACTGTGAAGGGGCAAGACAGCAATTTCAAATCAAAGTGGCAGAGCAAACTAGCAAATTCTATTTTAAAGGAAGATTGCTGATGCAATTCAAAATCTAATGGGCAACTGTGTTAGAGATACACAAAGCAACACATATTCAGGATGCTATGGACCTCTATCAATAGATGCAAAAATGATAAAAACAGCACAAACTCTAGAACAGTAGTTTAATGTAGCATTAAAAAACCTTGAATCAATTATTTAAATGATCAGGGAGATAATTTGGTCTTCACCCTGCACCTAAAAGCACTGCACCGCCACTAGATCCAAGCCTCTTTCATTCAAAGAACAGGCCTTTCCAAATCTGGAAAGACTGCTTCCTTTCCATTCACAGAAGGGCACATTTGGATTCAGTTCTCTTTGTCTCAGATTTACTGAATAAGTTTTTTAAAAAAAACAAAAACAAATTATTTTCAGGTTCTTTGCTGAGACACAGCAGTTTCATGGTCCAGAAATTGTTAATGAACAAATTTGAATAGCCAACCTGTTAGTATGCAGTGCCAAAATGCAACCTTTCTTTTATTATTCTGCAAACTTGTAAGGGTTCCGCCCCCCCCCAGCATCACTGAACCGAAGCTGAATTTTGTCAGCATCATCTGCACTGATCTAACTGCACTGTCATTTAATACATAGGCTCCTCAAAAATGCTCACAGTAATCAAGGACACTTTGTGAAACATCTGATTAAGTGGACTAAGTCACGGGTGTTTGCTTCTTCTTGCTTTGGTGAGTATGAATTATTGAGACTTAAAAGTAGCATGATCTTTTGTTTGATGATGACCTTTAAGTGAGATGTTTCACAACTTATAAAACGTATTCTGTAGAGGAGACTTGCTACTTAGTACAATGGTATTTTGTATGGTGGTTTTATTTCTGAACAAGAATGGCTTACACAGATCTGTTGCTTAAGTAAAGTCAATAGTAAAATCATTAGCTAGAACAAACTCAGAAGTAATCTATTTGGCTGAGTATGATGCAGTGCAATAGACTCTGGGAGTTGTAGTTTGAGTCCTTAAATCAGGGGTCAGCAACCTTTTTCAGCCGTGGGCTTGTCCACTGTCCCTCAGACCATGTGGTGGGCCTGACTATTTTTTTTGGGGGGGAGAACGAATTCCTATGCCCCACAAATCACCCACAGATGCATTTTAAATAAAAGGACACATTCTACTCATGTAAAAACATGCTGATTCCCATACTGTCCGTGGGCCAGATTTAGAAGGTGATGGGGCCGCATCCGGCCCCTGGGCCTTAGGTTGCCTACCCCTGCCTTAAATGAACTACCTAACCAGAATCTCGTGTGCCCAACATTTTTTACACTCCTTTTTGCCTGTCATTATAGCCGCCCACCACCATGCTGCTACTCTTATGCAGGAGGTATGGAAGAAAAAGGAAGGTGGTAGGGGGGTAGCAGAGATCGCTTGGGGTGGTGGGCTTCCTGTTCTTAGAGGGTTGGAAGGCTCATGCCCCATTTGGACTCAGGTTCTCCACTTGCCCTGGATCCAATCCGAAGCCTGGTTCACCATCCTTAGCTCTGTGTAGAAATTTAGATACGTGAAGCATCCCTCTACTAAATTAAGGAGGCCATGAAAAGTGGAGGTGGAAATTTGTTAAACCAAGCTAAAGGCACCCCACAGCTTTGATAGAGGCCACAGGAAGGAAGGATATCAGTAGTGGTCAGAGACCCAGTCCTGCTGCTGGGACACTGTGTCACTGGCACAGCTTTTAAAACATAAAATTTGGAGAGGGTTAAAAGAAAGAAGACATCTCACCACTGGCATCAAAAGTTATTTCGCCTGAAATTCTGCACCCCAAATGGCCCCTAAACGGCACTCCCCAATACGCCACTTGCAAATGAATGAAAAATGCTTTAAATTGGGGTTAGTCGTTTTGATGTACCCCTCCACCCTCAAGATCCCAAAGGTCCTAGAAGCCACAGAACACAGGCCCTTGTCTTTACAGAATAATACACCTTTTATTTCTGGGAAGCTTGATTTTAGCCCAAACTGATTATAAAATATTAAGATACTAGTCTCTCAAGCAAGATGGATTAACAAATAGATTAAAAAGTCACATTGCCCAATGTATTTCTTATACAGAATAAGTTGACATTCAGAGCATTAGTTATTCTCTGAAGTCCTCCTAACTGCAAATGTACTGTCATTATTCCAAGGTGCATCACTTTATCTCAGGTGATACGAGATAAGGTTTGAACGTGAAATGACCAGAATGTTTTTCTAGCTGTGGTTTCATTACATTTAGTCCGTCTTTTTTCTCAACTTTTCAGGTTGGCGGTAAATGTGGCATGCTTTTTCTCCTTCTAAACATGAGATTGCAATCTTGTCACCATAGTACTTTATATAGCGTGGAAAGGTTAATCTTTCAAACTGACTTCTTCGAAGCCTTGTAGACCTCTAGTAATAAACTTTTGGCTATCTGCTTCCACAGAGGTGGTGAAGCTGAACTGCATGCCCACGTTTTAAGCCAAGGTCATTATTTGAAGCTAAAGGCTGTTTTACCCAGTTTAAATCACAATCCTGAACAGTTACTTGGAAGAAATAGCAGTTTTGTTAGTCTATTTTGGCACATTTTTGTGCAGTGTCTGCTTAAGAGGGAAATTCTATAGCAAGATCTGAAAAGTTGAGCAAATTAGGATGTAGCAGATCTGACTGACTGACCTGGGAGGATTCCTGGCTCAGCTGGGTTACATGGACTTAGCTCCTTCATCCTCAGCTCAGTCAGAGATACACCACACCAGAGTATCTCCCCCATGCAACCTCAGCCGGGATGCAGCTGGATCCTAAGCCTCTTCAGCTTGATTATATGACCCAGTTTAAGTTAAGATGACAGAAAGGATGGTGTAATGCAAACACTATTTTAAAGGTGTGTTTTCCCTCTGGCACTGGTCTGCCAGGCTTAGCCCAGCTCAGTCAGCAGTAGCCTTGCAACTGAACAGGTGCAACATTATGCTGGTTTAATTTACACCAACTTTATGCCAGCTTCTTTTTATAGAATTGCTCCCTTCATTTTATTAATTTCAGCCAGTGTACTGTGTGACATATAGGACTGTTTTAAATGTGACATATAGGACTCGTCCAAAATTCCTGAGAAATGAATTTTCTTAAAACTATTGATATTCCCTGTTTCTAGCTCCTCAACTACTCCAAGTAATCCCTTCCCTCACATTGCTTTACAGCTAAGCAGACCGCTAGGTTTTTATCATAGTTATGAATAATGTTTAGGACAGTGGTTAGGAGCCTTTGGTCTGTGAGCATAAATAGACCCAATAGGGGTCTTAATTTCACAGCTGAGGCTGTATTCCCCAAGCCACATCCACACCCACCTACCCCATACAACATCAAGTATCAGAGTGCAAAGGAACAAGCAGGACCCTTAAATGTGTTATCAATTGTTCTTTGGTAACAGAATTTTATATTTTGCACCTTTTAAATTTAGCACCAAATGCAAGCCCCACTGAAACTGGTTCTACTTTGCATATTCTGACTGGAGCTCCTCACTAGAGTTTGCAGGTGCTGATCAGCTGATCATTGGTGGCTGCAAGCTCTGCTTCCTTTACCTGTGCAGTTTAAAATAAATCTACACATGTAAAGGAAGTATAAAGGGAAACCATGATTTCAAATCACATGGGCAAATGAACATTTTTTCCTTTGCAGATCAGATTGAATTCAAGCCAGTATACAAAAGAAAACACTTCACCTGCTGTCATAGTAATGACAGATGACTAACTGTTGGGTGGCCCTGCCAACCTGTCAAAATGGCCCACTGGGGTTGGAGGACTTCAGGATATGGCCCACTGGCCAGATCCAGTTCCCCACCCTTGGTTTAGTTAGACCCTTAGAACTCAAATAAGTGATCTGGCTTTTATTGAAGCATATATGATTTGCTCTGTATACAAACAGCATACCTTTTTAAAATGCATTTATTCCATGGCGGCATCAGCAAAACTTTTGGACGATTACCAGAAAATTGTCTCCATTTATTTTAAACAAATGCAATAGTCGCTTACCACACTCAAACATAAATGCAGTTTAATCTACTTCATGGCTCAAGTGTCAGCTGCATTATTACTAATTCCATCATAAATTCCATGAAAGAAGCACTGAGGAAGTACCTTGTCAATCTGTGTGCTTCATGATGTGGCTGAATTGCTCCCTATGTATTTTATATTGCCTGAGATAAAGGCAGACATAGTAAGACATATTGACATGTGAATGACACATGACCTTAAAACTTTTGCACAGGTCTCTGCCTGCGGCACTACAAAATACAGTTCACATTCCAAAGGTACTGATGCATATCTGGCTGCCACTGCAAGCTGAGGATTAAAGCATATACAGGGGAAGCCTAATGCATATTCATTGCAGTGCATACAGAAATGATTGCTCTTTCTGAATGAGGTTACTTTAGCCTTTTGTTCAAGAAAGGAGGCCCTATTGACTGTTCCCACAATGTCTGCAGTAAGGGGCGTGGAACCCAGAACAGGGCCTTTTCAGCTGCAAGTCCAACTTGTGAAATGCCCCCTGAAAAAAAGTCTGTATGTCTACTTCAAGACTCACCTATCCAGCGGCTGGCTGGCTAGCTGGCATTTGTGGCTCAACTGCCATATCTGCAGCCAAAATCATGCCAGATCCCATTGCCTGGTGGCTGCAAGACTGGTTTGAGATCCAGCAGATCTTGGGCAAGCTCAGCCCTGCCCGCTCCTTGCCCTTAAAATGCTCAGCTGACAGGTCTCTGCTCAGTCCAAACCCTCAAAGCATGGCTTCAAGCGGGGGGGGGGGGGGTTGATTGCTCTGTAAAAGTTCATTTTCCACTGCAAATACATACACTTACACGTAATGTGTGGCTGGTATGGAATTCAGCTCAGTTGGTTAGAGTGTGGTGCTGATAATGCCAAGGTTGCAGGTTCAATCCCCATATGGAACAGCTGCATATTCCTGCATTGCAGGGGGCTGGACTAGATGATCCTTAGGATCCCTTTACAATTCTATGAACAACTGATGGTCCACAGGAAATGGTTGAATGGCTTTTATTTCCAACAGATGTTTGAAAGCTGTAAAGAATTAGATTGTATTTACTGGGGATGGGCACTTAATTCTTGGAGAGTTCACAAATCTGTTCTTGTAAATCCACTACAATTCCAGAGAGTTCTCTTCAGAAACCATCTTCAGCATCCCGCTGATTACCCAGACCTCTGCAAAGTGGCAAAATACTGTCTCCTCTCCTTGCTTTGAGCTGTGAGCTGTTGTGCTCTCATGCATGGCATGTTTTCTTTGAAATAACAAATACTATCAAGGGAAACTTGCTTTGTTTCAATTAAAATTAATTAGCAGACATTTCATGCAAATGCAAAGGCGTTACCACTTTATATATCAAATAAATGATTAGGATAGGGATTGGAGAAGCCTGTGTCCATCTGGATGCATCTGGACTCCAACTCCCATGAGCCCGAGCCAATATGGCTAATGGTCAGGGGTGGTGGGCACTGTAGTCCAATAACAAAGTCCTATGACACATAACAAATTTCTTATCGTATCACTAAACTTTTTATTTCAACAGGCCTATTGGACTTAATTTTAGCCCTGCTGATTGTTTTGATCTGGTTCTGGAGACCTTGCTGGTTTTTTAGTTGGTTTTAATTGTATTTTCATTGTTTTTGCATTTTTCTTTTATGTAAACCACCCTGGTGACTTCTAATGAGATATGGTATAGACATTTCTAATAAATAAGTAATAACCCATAGGTAATTGCTGTTTCTGGTGAAAACAAATCAACTAGCTTCCCCATTGTTCTGCTTCCCCTGTCCAATTTAAAACAGCACAGTCAAGTATTTGCTGCAAGGTGTGCCAACTAATGGATTGCCCAACATTTCTATGCTATCTATGTTGCAGACCACAAAATATTTAGAATTTGTAAAATATTTATAGAACTGCTTCTAATTTTAATAAAAATGCTGTGCTACTGGACTGCTTCTTCATACTCCACTGAATATCTATCCAATGGGAGCTGAAAGATTAAAAACAAAACTACAAATACAAAAGACTTGCCACTCCTCAGGCGCTACTGGAAAGCACTCACTTTCCGGGTACTGGTTTTTAAAGCTAATACAATATTTTATTGTCTTTGAACGGAAGCATGGTTGGCTTCCTCTACCCACAATGCATTCTTATTTAAGTGTAATGAGGCACTATGAAATCAAACTGTGAAGACTCTAGAAGAACTGGGTGGTTTTCTTACTCTTCAATGGTCACATTGTGCAGCCACTGTAGAAATGATGGGTACAGCAAGATGATAAGAAATGGAGAAAATATAGTGTGTTTATGTGTTTTAAGAAGCACAGACTTTTTCTTTTGTCATCTTCTTACAAATACTTTCATGCCAATAATTTTCAAAAGTCTATCAAGCAGCAGCTAGCAATATCCAAGGTGGCCAAAATATTTGAGAGAGTCAGCTTTCTGTTCATCCCTGCAGGAAATAGGTAGGAAGGAAGGGAAGCTAACATTTTGATTAAGTTGCCACCTTTGTAACCTACTCAGCAAATATAAAATGAGAAAATATGTGCACCCCCATGATGGAGAGTGTACTTGAAGAGCTATCATTCTTGCATCCCATTTTGTGGAACTGCTCTGGTTTTCACATAAGAGGCATGTTTGATTGCACACCATAAGCACAGCGGGAAATGCTAATACTCTGCAATTATCTTTTTTTTTAATTGTTTAATTCACATAGGAAATTTGCTGAAAGGAAGTTTCTGTTTGAACTGCACCTGAGATCAAAAAGTATCATCTAGTTACAGTGGAGATGTATGAATACATAACTGTTTCAAATTCGCATTTGGGCCTTGGTGAGGAATCTGGAATTTTATTATTTTTTTAAAAAAAGATGTACCTATGGTCCAGACTTGTTAGTAAGAACATAAATATTAAGCAGCTCACCTGTACACATATTCTCCTTAAGTAGCTTTAACTGTAAATGTGGCAAGTTCAAAGGTGTACCTAGGGGTTGGCAAAACCAGCCCCTTAGGGGACACAGGTCTGCACATGTGTGCATGCACACACAAACAAACATATAGATGGCATTGGAGTCCTCCCGCGACAGCTGGAGTGCCCCCACCCCCACTGGCTAAGCACTCCATCATCTGCTTTGCCCGCAAAAGGAATCCTTGGCGTGGCTTCCAGGCAGAGAGCAGCGCAAGCACATCATCCAACCCCCAAGAGATGCACTCCTCCTGCCAAGGCAACCTCATTTGTGTCTCAGATTTTTGAGGTGGTGGGACACCAACACAGCTCCTTGTCAAGGGTACAAGAGACCCTAGGTAGACCTCTGAGCAAATTACAAGGCTCAGCCTGGTCATATAGGTAAGAGGCTGCTACAACTTGAAAACTTCAGACCACATTCACACCATACATTTAAAGCACTATGATACCCTTTCAAACACTAATGGCCTCCCCCAAAGAACTGTGGGAGATAAGGTGCTGAAACCTGTTAAGAAACCTCTATTCCCCTCACAGAGCTACAAACCCCAGTTCCCTGGGAAGAGGCATTGATTGTGAGGGGAATATGGTTTCCCTAATAAGCACCCTTAACACATTACAGCTCCCAGGATTTTTTATGGGAAGCTATGTCTGTTTAAAGTTGTATCACAGTTCTTTAAATGTATAGTGTGTGGCTAGAGAAAGATGAGCCATTGGCCAGTTTTTTGTTGTTTTCACAAAAGCTGAAACTCTGAAGATTTTTTTAAAGACTAAAGCTACTTAACAGGGTTATGCACACGCCACAAGATTCAGTTTGTAACTGTCAATTACCCAGCCCTATCTGCCCTGGGTTACTCAGTGGTCTGTCCACTTTGGCTCATCTTTTGGGTGTGAAGGGGTTTCATTAAAAATGAAGTTCTGTTTCCCACCATTCACTACCATGGGGATTCAAAAAACAGCTATAGCCTTTGTTCTTTTTGACAGAAACTTACAGGCATAATAGACATCGTCCTCCCTAGATCAGATTAAGGCTGCCAAATCACAGGGAAATAGATCCAAAGTTTTGGGGGTCTGGGCACCTTGAATATTTTTTAGAAAAAGGGCAAAACCTCTTTTTGTTTTATTTGGAGTAAATTGAAATTTGCAGCAATCCAGGCTTATGCACAACACTAACTAAAACTTGGTTTAAACAAATGCAACCCTCTCAAACAGAAAAAAGAAAAACAGCAATACCAGAATGAAAATAACATAATAAGTAGGTGTCTCATTTGTTGGTAAATGAAAAGTGATTAGAAAGAGGAGGAATGCCACTAACTAGTCCACCACTTTTTGAAACATTCTTCTCTAGAGTGACGGAACTCACAAAAGTGCAGCAAACGAGCACATAATGCAAACCACTTCCCTCAACATTTGTCCCCCAAAGCACTATTATTGGAGAAGCCTAATAAATAGTTCTCCTGCCAACCTAGCAGTTTGAAAGCATGTCAAAGTGCAAGTAGAGAAATAGGTACCGCTCCGGCAGGAAGGTAAACGGTGTTTCCGTGCGCTGCTCTGGTTCACCAGAAGTGGCTTAGTCATGCTGGCCACATGACCCAGAAGCTGTACGCCGGCTCCCTTGGCTAGTAAAGCGAGATGAGCGCCGCAACCCGAGTCGGTCACAACTGGACTTAATGGTCAGGGGTTCGTTTACCTTTACCTAAGAAATAGTTCCCTAATTAAAAACTAGACCAGTCCATCAAAATGAGCTATTCCCCAGCAAGTCAAAACAGTACTTTTTTCTTACAGTCAGTTTTAACTTTTAACAACTATCTGCAAAAAAAAATTAATGACCAAGTTGACAGAGCAACACAAGGCTTTTTTGGGCTGAGGGGTTCACTACTCCAACTCTAGGGGCCTTGTTAAAATCACCATTTTACTCAGGCAAGTAATAAAAACATCCTGAGGCACCCTGATTTGATCTGTGCCAGGGATTACATACAGAACCAATACGCACCTGTAATTTCTAACTCTTATTGAAAAGTATTCACAAAGTATGTTGCACTTGCCTAGAGGCAGAAAAATATGAATTCACACTAACTTGGTTCAGATGTTTGTTTTGAGAAAATACAGGAACAGCATGCTCTATCTGTAAGTATAACATTTTATAGATTGCATTGGATTTATTGATAAACTATTATTTCCTGCTACAAGAATGAGCCATGCTCATGTACTCCCCCCACTACTTTTTCATGCCTGCTAAGGAACTACTTTGGACACCTGAATTTAGAGAACTGCAGTTTGTTTAAACCAGGAGTGGCTAACCATTCATTTCATAGGTGCTGAGGTTGAATGTCAATGGTGGGTGGGACCAAAAATGAATGTGGCCACCTCATAGTCATACATGCACGCACAGGCACACAGACCCTCTTCTCTGCTGATCCATGCAGATCAGCTGAGGAAGGGGTGCTATCACCCCATTCCAGCAAGTCAAATTGTTATCTGATAAACCAGGAGACTGCAATTTACTACTGCATCAGGGCACTGTCCTAGGTTTAAGCCTCTCAGCCTAGCATAGTGTGTAATCTTACCTTTTTGCTTTCTTTCTGCTACTGACAAAATCTGTGGGGTCTTATGGGGCAGGGAAAAAATGCTGGGAGGCCGTTTTAGAGCCACAGGTGAGGAGTTAGATAGTCTAAACTATGGTTTCAGAGCAAACCAGGATTTGAAACTACAGTGCAGTTTAGTTCTGGCTTAATTCACTATGGTTTTAAAAAATCAGTTTCCACTAGAATCATGAGGAATGTGGTTAGTTTGAAATTAAAAGTTGAAGCTTAATTTTAAAAAGAAAAATGCAAAATAATGAAAAGGGGAAAGGGCTAGATAAAATGCTTATTTTAGCCATCAAGAGTTCATTTCAGGCTCCACTGGTTAAAGAAGTAGAAATTTATAAAAGGTTTTCCCAATTATAATGTATAAACACTGGTTTTAGTCCCCTTGAAAAGAAGATTCATTGCAAGAACCAAGCCAAAACGTGTAAATGGGGGAAAATACTGGTATATCATACTATATCTACAGCTAGAAACAATCTTTATATAAGAACATTAAGACAAGTCTCACTGGATCAGACTATCTAGCTCAGCATTCTGTTCTCACACTGGCCTTCAGGCAGAACATCAGTACAATAGCCCTTTGCTGCACATGAACCCCAGCTATTAATTTGTTAAGCAAATGGAAAGTATTGGGGAGATGGGACAGTTTTGAGGATATCTGATTTGGGTAGCCACATTTAAAAGGGCTTAGAGTTTATACTTGGTCTTATATATTTATACACAAAATGGTACAGCTTTACATGATATACCTTACAATGCAAATAAGAAAGGTTTGGGGAGCTCCCTACAGTTTAAAATATACATTAGTAAGGCTCATATTTGCCAAACATATTATGTTGCTCTTTGACTCTAAATGATAAGTCTGTTGCTACAGAGCAGACAATTATGGCCATAATCTAAATGCTTATGTTAGTGAAAAAAAGTATCCCTTTCGGTGACATGTTAGCTGCCTTCTAAGGTAAGGGCACATTTCAAGACACCTTAACACGAGTTCCTCAAGAAATGCACTATGAATCAGGTCTCATGTGCTGCTCTTTTTTTAGCCACCTGATCCATTGGAATTGCTTCTTCACACCAATTATATATCTGATTTTATTCATTCCTTTTTAACATTATATTCCACCTTTCTTCAAATGTGTTCAAGGTAATACACGTGGAGGGGGGAATAATACTTTTAAAATCTAAGTGAGATGGCTATAATTAGAGTTGAGAGCAGGGGATTGAAATGTCTGGAAACAAATACTGTATCAAACTTCAAGATTCTCAGGCAACCATGGTACACAGGAATTTTCCAAACCAATAGTAATTATAAGCATTCAGCAATGTTTTAAAGTACAGCTCCTTTCTCACTTTTACTCCTTAGAATGGAATTTCTCCTCATTTCCATTCCATTCAGAACTGCAGGTGTTTCATCTTATTACACATTAGATAGAATATCAAGCTGCAAGTTATAGCATTAATGAAGTATTCTAGTCTGTTGTGCAGATACTGGGAGTTTTAAGCCATGAGAAAGTCTGCTCTTCTTCAGAATGGATACCCATGCCTTAAATGGGAGGCAAGACTTCATAATGTCTCAGCAAGCTCAAGAATATTTTCATGATAGTGTAAAACTGACAAAATTAAAATAAATCTTTTGTGGATTTCAAAATCCAAAGAAAAATTGGCTAGCCATACAATGTAACACATATAGCAGATTCAAATATAGAAGGGTTTCTTTATGTTTGCCTGACTTCAGAGCTCATACTTATTTCGTATTAATAGTATAATTCAATTTCCATTTAATACTAGTATTTGAAGTTATGTTATCCAATGTAACCCTGCGAAGAAATCTTTGGTGAGATGTTTTCTATGACATTTTTATTTGTTGTGACTACTCATGAGTTTAGCATGCTCATCTGCTCCATCTCTTTCTTCAGTTCATACCCTGTTATACAAATGAGTGGGATTCAACAATTTACTATCAACTCTTTACTAACAACAACTTATTATGGATCTGGCAGAAGAATATAAACCAAGAGCCTTCAACATATAATTTCACAGAAGCTAATCCAGTTGATTGCTTATACACAGTTGAGCATGTATCACTCTACAATTGTGAGTGTTCTGCTAATGAGTGGGAGAAGGCAACAGGAAACTTTGAATTTAAGTAAGGGTTACTTCACCCCTTGGGATGCGGGTGGCGCTGTGGGTTAAACCACAGAGCCTAGGACTTGCTGATCAGAAGGTCAGCAGTTCGAATCCCCACGACGAGGTGAGCTCCCATTGCTCGGTCCCAGCTCCTGCCAACCTAGCAGTTCAAAAGCACGTCAAAGTGCAAGTAGATAAATAGGTACCGCTCCGGCGGGAAGGTAAACAGAGTTTCCGTGTGCTGCTCTGATTCACCAGAAGCGGCTTGATCATGCTGGCCACATGACCCAGAAGCTGTACGCCAGCTCCCTCGGCCAATAAAGTGAGATGAGCGTCGCAACCCCAGAGTCGGCCATGACTGGACCTAATGGTCAGGGGTCCCTTTACCTTTACTTCACCCCCTATTATGTGGCAGCATTCCCAAAGCTCTCTATGATGTTGACAGGGGTTTTTAATACATAATTATTATTTTTTTCATTTGCAGGCAATGAAAAATATTGGGCCTTTTATTAATTTTTTTTAGAGGAGTGCAAAACCAGACAGGAGGTTTGGTGGCAACTTACTTTTGGTTGCACAACAGTAGTGGCTCCTGTTTAAATTTTAGTTTGATGCTTTGCCTACAGCCTTTTTTGCAACATCACTCCTTCTGATCGTTGCTGTTTCTTTCTTCCAGAAATGTTGGACACTGCTTGACATAGCACCATCTGGAAGCATGTGGTGTTTGTGTGTGGAAAATTACTGTTTCTGTCTAAAATAGAGAACTACTGCTATTTCACTATAATGGAAAGAAAAGGGGGGAATTAAACATTTCCCTCCTCCCCATGGTGTACCATAAAAGCTGATTAAATAAAGGAAAATTAATCACTAATGCCCAGCTGCTCTGAGCTGAAAAAAAGCAAGCAGGAAATGTATCAATAGGAAGCTTTCAATTAACATTAGAAAGAACCTTTCCTGAATAGAACTATGCACACATACATTTTAAATAATTGCCTTTCTTCCCAAAAGAATCCCCGGAACTGTAGTTTGTTAAGGGTGCTGGAGAACTGTAGCTCTGTGAGTGGTAAACTACAGTTCCCAGGATTCTTGTACAGAGTGAATGTGACCTAACTTGTGAGGAGATATTACTGAAGGATCTTGTTCATGGGAAAGAGCACTACTGCACAATGTGATACGAGTACTATGTAAGGCCTCTGTCTTAATTCAGCTTCGAAGTGATTGAAGAAAAGTGCTGCTTTAGCAGTACTGAAAGGGCTTAGTTTGGAAGCAACTGAGTACATGCAAGAGGGAACAGGGTGGAAATAGAGAGGAACTTGATTGTGCCCATCAAAGTGTACATATTTATTTAAAGGATTTAATTTCTTTTACGACAGCCGATCATTTTATAAGTAAAACCTATGCATTGTACTAATGGCATTTAGAAGTGTTTTTTCCTTCATCTTTATCCTCCAAAGATCATAAACATTATAAGTATGCTTAAGTACTTCAGCTATATCCTTCAATATCAATACAATCAGGCATCACCCTCATTTTTTACTTTATGTACAACTGGTTTGCCTTTTGCCAGCCGTTTGATTAAAGTAATGCAAATCCAAACAAATTATGGGGAAAAATTAGATTGAAACTATTTTACCTTTTCCCTATCAGCTTCTGAGTATGATTAATCAAATCATAGCCCCCCATGAGTAGAGCAGTAATTGCAAAAGAGCAAATTACAGCATCTCACTGTACTTGAAACATATTTAATATGAAGCAAAATATTTTATTAAGGCTTATGCCTAGCTCATTTTAATACAGTTAATTATGTCAGTTCAGCTCACGTAACAGGTATGACTTGATTTCATAGAATCTGTATCAGAAGTATTTTAAAGACTTAATCATTTAAGGAGCTTTACTTTACAACCCAAGCCAGATACATGTCCTTTTGGACTGTCTACTGCTGCAACACAACTTCCAATGCCAAGACTTTCCACCACTAATATATTCTGGCTTTCAAACACTTTCCAATTGTTCAGCCACCTGTTTTTTGACCTTCCCATTATGTAAGTACTCTATGGTTTTTCTTAGCATTTTACTTTTGTACACCTTGAAACACAATGAAACCTTAATTTAATTTATTTTGAACATTTATATTTACTCTTTACAAAAGGCTACTCTTCAGGGCAGTGAAGAATAAAAAAGAAAACTCATCAAAATGCAAACTAAAATACATTTAAAATAAAGCTATAAACCAACACACCAAATATATAAACAGCCCCTTTTTTTAAAAGGCAGTAGTAACCATATCTACAAGCAGCAGAAATTAAAAATATCAGATCAAAATCCACTGGTCGATGGGCCAATAAGCAGCTAAAAAAGAAAGGTTTTGTTCACTGGCAGAAGGCCATCATAGATGAACACCCTATGACTTACTAAAATTACTAAAATATTAAAGTACTGTAAATGCATAGCTTGTTGGAAGGGTGAATGGTTCAAGGCCTTGTTATTTACCCCATGTCTAAGTGCCACACCACTGTACCCATTATTATATATGATAGCATACGTTCAAGGATAAATGAAGTCTTTCTGGAAGAGAAACTGTAGTTCCAAAATAGAAAACGTTGCCACAATGCAATGTTTCATTAAATACAAGTTAATCTTCGGCAATAACATCTAAATCTAAGGGACTTTCCACAGCTTGGGTGACTGTTATAGAATTACCACAATACAAGGCCCCAGTATGTCATGGAAGGGAACTGACTGTTTTTGGATCAGAAAGGTACAAGGAGAGCTAATCACCTTCAAAGCAAATAGAGGGGAACAGTTTCTTTCTCAAAGAATTTAGCAGCCCTAAACCCATACAGTTTGAGAACCTTTTAAAAAAGTGGTGTTTGCAATCTAGTTAAAAAATAATTATGCTGCTTTCAATGTTCCATATTTGAAATAATTATGAACATATGGTAAAACTGTTGGACAGCAAATCTGTTCATCTGTCACTAACCTACATTCCACCACAAGAGTTTCATCTCTCCTGCATAATGTGGAGTCAGAACACACAAGCTTTAGCACTCGGCATTGGATGGCATGAACGTATGTGGAATCAGCACCTTTGAATGGGAATGATTCAGCTCCCATGCACAATTGCCCACCTGTCACTGCTCACCTTCCTGCCCAGGCCCCTGACATTCTCTGCTATGCTTATTATTGCACATGGGAGCTGAACCACTTCCATTGCACCAATGCCAAATATAGAAATATAGAAACAGCATCTTTATCTGTGTGCATGGCTGAATTGCTCCTACAAAAAGCAGCCGCAAGCCACATGCCTTCCCATGCCTTCTGGAGACCTGAATCAGTTGCTTGCTGGCACTAATCTCACAGCAGTTCTTCCCTTCATTCCAGCCCTGCTCTCCAAGATGCCTTCTGATTGGCAGAAAGGAGCATCACAAAACCCCTTTACACAGTAAACTCAGCCCTTATGGAAATCTTTCCTCATTGCTGCTTTAGACTGGGGTGAGAAATTCTGTTGCCAATTCCTGTGCTGGGTGATTATTTAAGGGTCTTCGGTTGATGATCTTGACTCTCTAAATAACCTTAGTGTGAAAGAGGTGGTTCTTTTGTTGTGTTGCTTTGCTTTTGCTTTTCCCTCATAAACTTTTTGCAAGCACCTAGGAATAAAGGCTGGTCCCCTTTATTTAAAACAGGATGAAAGATCTCTTGGTTGGCTGTTGCTACTGTGCTGCACCAGCCTGAGAAGCCAAACAGCAGTACAGATATAGAGTGTGGATTAATAATTTACTCTTTTGCAATGTAAACAGGGAAGACCTTGAATACTTTTTTCCTTTCCATTTTTTATGCTGCTACATCAGATTTGTGTGAGTAAGATATAATTACTGAGTACATGTTGTTGGCTTATTTTGAAACCAAGTCTGAAGTATGCATCACCATCAAAAGCTAAACTAGAAATCAAACACATTTGCTTCATAGTGTTTTCCCTATTCTTGAATTTTGGTAGTGATATCTTCGAAATCAGAAGGAACTGGCAGAGGCATAGGAAGGGGTGGGTGGTGGGTGCGGTTCGCCCCGGGTGTCATGACTGAGGGTGTGTATGTGACAAAATGGCAGGCGAGTGGGTGGCACACCACATGCCTGGCGGCAGCAGCTCTTCTAACCCAGCGGTAGAAAACAGTCCTCCTCAGCCATGGTGAGGCACACCCAGCCGCAGCAGCTCCGTTGCTGGGTCATGTCTGACCCAGCTACGGAGAGCAGGAGGAGAGTGAGCAGCAGCTTCCCCACCCCTCTCCTACCCTGGACTGTGGAGCATGGGAGGGCACCCTCCGTGCCCCACCCCCCTCAGGAGCGCGCCCGCCCTGGGCAGTGCAGGCATATGCATGGGAACTGGCAGAAGACAGTATGAAAAATGACTTTTCCCCACCACCATGATTGGCATACCTAGCCTAATGATGTCCACTCTGAATTACAGCAGTTCCCTAGACGTACTTATAAACTTGTTCATAACTTACCTGGAATTGGAGGTGAGCAAGAAGGTGTCCCAATCAGGGTGGTTAAAACTAAAGGGGATTACAAGTACCTGCTAAAGGATCTCTCCATGCTGAGTGAATGAGCATTACAATGACAAATCTGGTTCAAATTGAGCAAGTGTAAAATGCTGACTGTTGGGGCAAAAATTATAATTTCACATATATGCTAATAGGTTCTAAACTGGTAGTGACTCTAATAATTTAAAATACAGTGGTACCTCAGGTTACAGATGCTTCAGGTTACAGACTCTGCTAACCCAGAAATAGTACCTTGGGTTAAGAACTTTGCTTCAGGATGAGAACAGAAATCGCACGGCGACAGCGGGAGGCCCCATTAGCTAAAGTGATACCTCAGGTTAAGAACAGTTTCAGGTTAAGAACAGACCTCCAGAACGAATTAAGTTCTTAACACAAGGTACCACTGTAATAATAATTTATTATTTATACCTCCTGCCCATCTGGCTGGGTTTCCCCAGCCACTCTAACCAGGAGCAAGCACTAGGTGTAGCATAAACACCTATCAGCCCCTTCTGTGTGAAGAATCAGGGGTTGGGGCCAGGCTTGGCAGGCATTGCAGTTTGGTAAATTCTTACTTCCTATTCTACAGCCTGCCTTCTCTCCTTCATGAGTTCAATCTGTGTAAGAGCAGCTAGTGGGTCTGTCTCTCTCCATCCTCATATTTTTGAATTTTTGGCTTCGCTTCTCCAACGGTGGAAAGAAGGATATAATCCTTGTTCTGTCCTGGGTTGTAATTTTGAAAATCCTTGGCTGTGTGAATTGACTCACTGACCTCAAAGCATTGAAAAGAAGGAAAAGCCTTCCCTTATTAGAGACAGGAAACATACTCACATGTATCTCCACACATGGGAAGCATAATGCCCCTGCATGGCTGATAGAAAACAGAGAGAGGGAGAAAACAAGCACACACACACAAACAAACACACACACACAAACAAACAAACAAACAAACACACACAAACACACACACACTGCTTTTGATGGTGTGGGCTCCTGATAAGCCTGATCCTGCATGAATTTTACATGGGATTTGCCATCCCCCTGCCTCCTCAGCCAATTAAAACTTACATTGGTGTCTACAGATTGCACAATAAAAATCACAATGCTTATGCATGTCAGTGCCATCAAGGTACAAAAACAGACTGAGGACATAAAACTTCATATTTCTTTCACAAGATGCTCAAAAAACACACACCCTCAAATCACATCTCTTAGCGGGGAGGTAACTTATGGTGGTTTAGGGGTGGGGATTCATTTTAATTGGTTCCTTTTCCATGTAATTGGTTTCCATGGAGTTCTGTGAAGTCATTTTGCTGTGACACTCATGACACTTATTTGTAATTCCATTTGTGCCTACAGGTATAAAAAAGCTGAGGACCCTTGCCATAAGGCTATGACTAAGGACTCTATAATGTCAAATGGCAACATGATGAGCAAGTACTATTGCTGCAATTCAGTGTCAGTTGACACTTTCCCCTCCCATTTCAGGAGTAGTAGTAACCACAATGAAAGCTGCCACCTGGATGTACTTCACATGACAGCCATCATAGACTATGCTATGATCCTATGCCAGGTTACGTAAAACTAAGGGCCAAACTATATATTACATTAAGTAGCATGTTTAAATAGGCCTGACCATACATTTTTCAGAACAAAAAGCAGCTGGAAAAGGTTCCTATATGAATCAGGACTGCTGGATAAGGAAGGATTTTTAATTTATTTTTTACCCTGTGTAATTTTCTGCTCTAAAAATCCAGTCTCCAGAAGACTGTAATAAAACAGCCAGGGTAGGATAAGGTTTAAATATAGGGGTAGTGAACCACACTACTTGTGCATGCATTTACTCATAGGTCAATTATGTTCCATTTTAATTAATCTGCAATTTTAGCCAAAATTGCACCAGAACATTAGGAAAGTGTGAAAGCCAGTGGATAACTAGGTTCCAATCCACCCATTACTCTGGAATACATATATTAGATGAGTTCATATGGGATTTGACAAAGATCAAATTCCTCAAGCATCCATAGTTGACCCCACCCACCCCTGCAGCCCTAATCAATCTCAGGCTGTTTTTGTTAAGAAAGAAATGAGGCTAATCCAAGGAAACCTATTTAAATCTACTGCTCATTAGTAGTGCATAGCTGGGTCCTCAATCCCAATGACTTAATTGTTGCTTGCTCCTAAGAAAACATAATCTTACTTCTAGTTAGTGCTTTTTTTCCAGGGAATACTCAAGTGTGTGCAGTACCGGCACCTTCTTTTTTCTAGAAGAAAAGCACTGCTTCCAGTAGTAAGATTGAGATCCATGGTTATAGTCAATAAGCTGAACACCAACAGCACAATGGTATACACGTCCACACAGATTTAAGTCCATTCAGTTCAGTAAGGCTTACTCCCAGGTAGGTGAGTACAGCTGGCCCACCCATGAGGCACATTCAACCTCTGAGAAGCTTGCCACTTGCTGCATATGCCTCTTCTGCCACTGCTTTGACTGTCTCTCATCACCCCTCCATTCCTCTCTGGCCTTCTTTTCTCATCCACCACCTTTAGCACAGTGGGGGCAGCTGTGGAAGACAAGGAGGTAGCAGAGGACTGCGGATAAAGAGGTGGTATTTTCTATTTTGCCTTAAGCAGCAAAACATTCTGAGGCACTATCAGAGAGTACCTTTCTCCTTTTGGAAACTTCCTCTGTATGTTATAAAAAAACATATAGAGTATCAGCTAGATAAGCTAGAGAATTTACTATTTACAACGTGAAAGCGAGCTTTCAGGAAATCAATATACCTTAATACATGAAAGACACTTACTATAGTAGCCCATATGTAGGATTTTTGAAAGCAATGTAGTTATTCCAAAATAAGCTAAATTGCTATAATCTTAAGGTAAAGGTAAAGGGACCCCTGACCATTAGGTCCAGTCGTGACCGACTCTGGGGTTGTGGCACTCATCTCGCTTTATTGGCCGAGGTTTACCTTCCCGCCGGAGCGGTACCTATTTATCTACTTGCATTTTGACTTGCTTTCGAACTGCTAGGTTGGCAGGAGCAGGGACCGAGCAATGGGAGCTCACCCCGTTGTGGGGATTCGAACCACCGACCTTCTGATCAGCAAGTCCTAGGCTCTGTGGTTTAACCCACAGCACCACCCGCGCTCCAGTGATATAATATTAGTTACATCTAAAATGTAAATACTAGGAATTAGAAAATTTCAAGTTCTTCTGCAAAGGATACAAAAATAAATATTGTATTGGCCTTGAACACCCGTGAATTATTATGATTTGGACTGAGTGAACCTGGCTGAAAAGTTTGGTGAATTGACTGTGGCTTTGGGCTGAATCCATTATGCATTTTCATCAGTTTCATTTCTATATCATACTTCTCACTTTCATTTCATATTATCTCATTACAAGAAGAGCATATACAGCAGCTAACTCACTCTGATTGCTTGCAAGCAATTTTCTCTTTCCTTAATATTTCTGGTTATCAGTGATACTTCCCTCCCTTAATAACCTATGGAACTTTGTTCTCTGTCAGAAAAAAATAGTTTTTTATGTTTCTGGCTTGCGCAGTATGCCTCTTTACCACAATGGTAATAATTTTGTACATCAAGAAGCTTGGCCACAAAGACCAAACTACAGAACACAAGTCATTATCACATCTTTCATTTTTCATGTTCATGCAAGGCTAAAGGTGTAACTTCCCTTCTCTTCTCTGTCCTAGGTCCAAAAACATACTTATATTCTTGCGAATGCTTTGTGTAAAGCAACAAGATCAGGACAAGAAGATCACAATGGACTGCTTTGTGATTAATTACACCTGTTGAGAGATTGGCTATGCATAAGTTAGGGATGCTGCTATTGGATCATTTGGGGGGCTAAGTTAAAAGAACTGTGAGCAGGCAGCCGATTGTCAAAAGCAAAAAAGCCAGACTTATCTCAAGTATAACTAGCCAATCTTGCATCTTAACCCACACAGGCAGGTCCAATATTTTAGAACTAGCTCTAATATGCCATTTATCCTCCACAGGAGGGGTAGTTGAAGTCTCATTAGCAGACCAGGCTGTCAGGTCCGCTTGTGGGGCTTTAAGAATAATAGTTTATATGCCACCCATTTGAATGGGTTTCCCTAGCCACTCTGATTGGCTTCCAGCAAAATATAAAACATCATAAAACATCAAACATTAAAAACTTTGCTAAACAGGGCTGCCTTTCGATGTCTTCTAAAAGTCAGATAGTTATTTATTTCTTTGACATCCAATGCAAGGACGTTCCACAGAGCAGGCGCCACTACCAAGAAGGCCTTCTGCCTGGTTCCTTGTAACTGCACTTCTCGCAGTGAAGTTAATGACCAAATGGCCCTTGGAGCTGGACGGAACAATGGGGATGGAGATGATCCTTCAGGTATTTAGGGCCAAGGCCATGTAGGGCTTTAAAGGTCAGCATCAACACTTTAAATTCTGCTTGCAAACATACTGGGAACCAATGTAGGTCTTTTAGGACCGATGATGTATGGTCCCAGTGGCTGGTCCCAATCACTAGTTTAGCAGCCACATTCTGGATTACTTGTAGTTTCTGAGTCACCTTCAAAGGTAGCCCCATGTAGAGCAAATTGTAGTAATCAAAGTGGGAGATAAGCAGAGCATGCACTACTCTGGCAAGACATTGTGCAGACAGGGTTTCAGCCAGCGTACCAGATAGAGCTGGCAGACAGATGCCGTGGTAGAAAAAGGAATTGGGTTGAATCCTTAGTCTGAGGCTAGGGTGTGCCCCATGCCCAAAAGGTGGATAAAACTCAGGGCAACCTGGTAAAGGGATTCAAGGATAGGGTTCTGTCTGAAAGCCCAGACAGGGACTGACAGGCCATAGAGTATTCGTGAAGAGCATCCTGGTGAGATTTTAATGGATGGCATCCATCCGCCATGATTGACCCTGATGGAGATTACAGTCAGCAGTCAAATTGGCTGATTCAAGATACATATACCATGTCTATGCCAAAATCTGATTTACATTTGCAACAAATAAAGTTGTGGCCATTTTGATCCCAAGATGATATCACATAGTTCTTATTGCATGTACCAGTGTTTCTCCTACTTGGGTCTCCAGCTGTAGTTGGACTACAACTCCCATCATCCCTAGCTGGTAGGACCAGCGGTCAGTCCAAGAGCAGCCAGGAACTGAGCTTGAGAAACACTGGTATACACACTATCAATTCCCTCTCACTGTAACCACCGGCCCATGGCACTGTGACTAGCAATGAAATAAATGAATGTTCAAAACAATCCTTTTTAACCCATCATCCATCAAATGAAAACATAGGCTTTGCTGAAACACACGACACACATTCTGAAAATTTAAACCATGGTAATCAACAAGTTTACATTTTTGCTATAAAAAAGTCATTTCTTTTTCATTTAATTTTTAGAATAAAAGGAAGAAAATAATAAACAACAAACAGTATCATTGGACCCCGAGTGTTTTTGGAAACCCACTGAAAACAGGAAGGCAATGAAAATTCATTACCCTTAAAATGTTACAGAAAGAGCCAGCCCAAATTATAACATTTGATTAAAACAGTATTTAACTAAAACAATTGCCCAAAGACTAAAGATTTTTGTTAACTGCATGTATGTATGGCTTCATAAGTTTAAAGATGTGACAGTTTTTACCCAGTTTTCCCCCTCCTCCCTCTCTCCCAAAATTGCAAAAGACCTTTGCTAGGAGCAAAATCCAGTGTGGATGTATACAGTTATATTCCAAACATTTACTGTTTGCTGCTGTTGGGCCCAAATTCCCCAAATAATTATCACAGAAGACCATTGCCATCCTAGTGTATAAACACAACAAGTCCAAGATAACACCCCAAGCTTCAAGAGTAATGACAAAGGTGGAAAAGATAGTCTAGTCAGGCATGAAATTGATTTTAACACAACAAATATCAGTTGACTCCAATGGGCTAAGCAAATAATTCTAAAGTAGAGTGGAGATAATAAACACAAAATCATTAACTGCACCTACTAAATCAAATGTGAGGAAAGAAACCTGTTGTCACATTGACCCTGAAACCTGTTTAATAACTGATTAAAGTAATTACTCCAAACCTGACATAACGTTTAATCATGGGTTCCTTTAGAGCTGCAGAAGGGACTATTTATTTTTCTTCATGGCATTAATCTTCAATATTGAGGACATGATCCACTTGCATTGTAGACGTGACAGCCATGTACAGAGGATCTCCATGAGTATCATGCATGTAGTGGGCAGGGGAGAAAAGCAGGGCTTTGTGAAATAGTGCCAGGAGCCTTCCTGCGTGAGTGCTGTATTCGTGATTCAAAGGATCTTGGCCCAATTTATATTCATTTAACTAAAACTCTTTTGGTTTGACATATTGTGTTGAGGGCTTTTCATGTTTACTCAAACCATGGACTTTTTTAATTCCAAAATGTCAGGGAGTTACAACTGTTATTTTCACACCCCTTCAGACAATCCTGAATTGCTCAGTTGACTATGGTAATATGAAATTTCTCATGAAGACAGCATGCTTGTCTTTTCTGTTGTGGTGAATTATGACAAAATAAAACTGGGAATAATGTTAAAACAAGCTTTCGTTGGAATGAAGATGCAAAGTTATAAAATGCATCTAAAAGTGTGTTCAGGCATTTGTCTGAACATGTGAACTTGATTGGGGGGGGGGGTGTCCACACATCTCCTTATGCATTACTCCCCCTTCTCATTGCCACCCAACCAAGATAAAGCAGGGTTTCCAATCACTCAAGGTGTTCTATTGGCACTCAAGTCCCCTATGACTTTAATTGCTAAGCACAGGGGAGGGTATAGACTAGAGCAGGGGTAGGCAACCTAAGGCCCGGGGGCCGGATGTGGCCCCTCGCCTTCTCAATCCGGCCCGCGGACGGTCCGGGAATCTGCGTGATTTTATACGAGTAGAATGTGTGCCTTTATTTAAAATGCATCTCTGGGTTATTTGTAGGGCACAGGAATTCGTTCATTATTATTTTTTTCAAAATATAGTCCAGCCCACTACATAGTCTGAGGGACAGTGGACCGGCCCACGGCTGAAAAAGGTTGCTGACCCCTGGACTAGAGGCTGCAATCAGATGCTGTTACATGCATTTTGTGGCTCTTTGTGGCTAAGGCTCTTACAACAGCCTTGCTTGGCTCCCTTCCTTATCTTTCTGAAGTCTTTGGTGGGGTAGGTTAACTCTGGGCAGGGGATTCCTCCAGTTGTTGTTCTTTACTTCTGCCCATCTCAGGGATCCCCGGAAAATTAGAAACCTTTTGGCTGTATGACCAATGGCTGTATGACCAATGACACTCATGACTGAAGACAGGAAATTTGCTTATACCTCTATTATCTAATATATGGCAGTCCTATAGGGGTCACCCAATAGTTTCCCACCAGGGCACTGGCTGTGCAGAGATGTTTAGCTATTCTGCAGCATCAGGCGCCTCCAGACCACTCAGTGGACCTTGTACTTTTACAAGCCTACTAGAAGAGGACAGTTAATGTGGATAATACAATAGCTACCAAAGAAGAATCAGCAGATGAAACTGGATAATGAAATGTCAAGCAATCACTTCCAGCCTTTTAAAAACGAGTTAAATGCATTTCATATTAGTTAATTACTAGTGGCCTATGCCTAAACACTTTCACATTTTTGTGGGAAGAGAAAAGGACATTTCAATCTCCAAAGTCCAGACTCCATTATCTTTGACATTTTATGCAATGTGTCAGCTGCATGGATGTAAGTACTGTAAATTCAACATTTGATAATAATGGCATTTTTAAAGCACGCAAAATAAGCAGATTTGGTGAGTGTGTGCATAAAAGCTTCTATAGTTAAACTTAAAAATAGACATTCTTCTTCTTTTAAAGTACAACTGCTTAGCAATACCAGGCCATATACCTGCCAAAGGGAAGTCCTAAATAAGGAAATATGAGCTTCTTAAGTCACTCAAGATGAATTAGACCCACTCCATTTTTAATAAGTTCTTTGGTCACACATGAATAGTGCCAATTGCAAAAAACCTCAAAAGTGTGTTAAGACGTTAATAGGAAAAGGCAAGCTCTTTTACAATAAACTAATAAAACAGGCATGATAGAGTATCCCAGAGGTTTCTGGAACAATTATTGGCAGATTCTGTTATCCAGACTGTGGTTGGGCACAAATCATACATGTAAAGTACATTCCACCACTAAAGAATTAAGGGAAGTACAGTTTACCCTACATGTAACTGCAATTCCCAGCACCCTTAAACTACAGCTCCCAAGATTCTTTGCAGGGGGTGTAAATGTGCTTTAAATGTACGTTCCATAAGCAGTCAGAGCTGGGACACACAAAGAAAATGTCAACCTTTCCTTGGAAAAAAGGAGAAGCCATTTTACTGGCATAACAAGATTGTAAAGCCAATGTATAATGTTAACAATCTAACTATCTCGTCTTATGAAAAGTGAAAGGTCTTCCTACTCACGAGACTGTGTCTAACCCTCCCTTCTTCTCTAGTTGCAATTATGCTTAAAATCAGCACACGCTCCTCATGCTGCTGTTGTGGGGGGAGGAAAACCAAACTTCTATTCTGTGCATCAATAATTGCAGTGTGGAAGGGATTTTCGCTAAAATCATAGTGGTGCGTGGAATGATTAAACTTCCTCTCCCTGCACACTGTGGGTCTGATATCAATCACCCCCACACCTATAATTAAATAAGGGGAAATGGCAATGTGATTGCAAACAACACAATTACCATCATCTGTAGTTTGCCTCTAAGAATTGTAGTGTTGTTGTTTAGTCGTTTAGTCATGTCCGATTCTTCGTGACCCCATGGACCAGAGCACGCCAGGCACTCCTGTCTTCCACTGCCTCCCACAGTTTGGTCAGACTCATGTTTGTAGCTTCGAGAACAATGTCCAACCAAAGAAAGAATTGTAGTAAGGTATGGTAAAGGACCCTAGTAGCACTTTTGTTCACTGGTATATTGCCTAGTTAAAACACTTTTCACGATGTCATGTCATTTCAATGACATGGCGATATACAGTGTCATAATTGTTGTAAGACTTGCTTAGATAAATATAAATATATAAATATAAATAATTATGAAATGAAGCATTTCCTAGTATAAAATAAGGGAAAGGTTTACACAGGCATTTGATGGAGAAAGGGAATGTCTAGCTAATGATGGCATACAAAGTAAATTGAAAGTTTAAAACATGGTTTTGTATAAATAATTATGCTGTTTAAATTCAGGTACACATTGAATTTAATGTAGATGCCTTTTGTGTGTTCTGCAACTGATGCAATAGCATTGCAACTGTAAGTACAGCTACTGGCATCTGTGCTTGAACTGCAAATATTCACTGTAGCAGAAGAAGAACGAGAAAATAAGGCTCAGATTTAAGAGAAGCAAACCTTTTTCTCCAGGACACAAAACAACAAATACAACCAGTCTAAAAGATACTGTGGTGTTCAGTTTAGCTTCCCTAGAACCCATCCTATTGTCTTCTTAGGCTGTATTCCTATATACACACTTACCAATATGTCTCCTTTGAAAAGCAAGACAAGGCAGAGGCTGTCATTGTTTTAAGTTATATTTAATAATAATAATATAATAATAAATTTTATTTATACCCTGCCTTCCCTGACCAGGGCTGGGCTCAGGGCGACTAACACCAAATGTGAATTACAATAAAATGTAACAAAAAAACAACAACAACCAGTTAATTAAAATACAGGTTAAAATACAGCCTCATTTTAGTAGTAGCCCATAAATCAAGACCATAAAGGGAGGAAACATCAGATACTCACCCGAGCCAGCTATCCATGCTGGTCCTACATGGGCCAGCAAAAAAGCCAAGGGAAAATTTATATACCAAATCCCATATAAGGGGTCAAAGTGAGTCTAAGCCAAAGGCCAGGTGGAACAGCTCCGTCTTGCAGGGCCTGCGGAAAGATGTCAAATCCTACAGGGGCCTAGTCTCTTGTGACAGAGCGTTCCACCACATCGGGGCCAGTGCTGAAAAGGCCCTGGCCCTAGCTGAAACCATTCTAACTTCCTTGAGGCTTGGGACCTCCAAAGTGTTGTTATTTATGGACCTTAAGGTCCTCCGCGGGGCATACCAGAAGAGGTGGTTTCATAGGTACAAGAGTCCTAGGCCGCATAGGGCTTTAAAGATCAAAACCAGCACCTTAAACATGACCCTGTACTCCATCGGGAGCCAGTGCAGCTGATAAAGCACTGGATGATCCCGCGGCAAGAACCCCATAAGGAGCCTCGCTGCAGCATTCTGCACATTCTGGAGTTCTAGGTCAGCTTCAAGGGCAGCCCTGCGTAGAGCGAGTTACAATAATCAAGCCCGGAGGTGACTATCGCATGGATCACTGTGGCCAGATCAGGGCAAGAAGGGTAAGGGATCAACTGCTTAATGCAGCAGAGATGGGAAAATGCCACCTTTGCTGTGGCCGCAACCTGCACCTCCATAGGAAGGGAGGCATCAAAGGTTACACCTAAACTCTTGACAGAAGGTGCTGTCACTAATTGAGCCCCCGCAAGAGGAGTTGGTCCCCCAACCCCATGTCGTCCTGACCCAACCAGAGGACCTGTATTTTTGAAGGATTTAACTTCAACCGGCTCCCACGCAGTCACAGCTTCCAAGCATCTGGCCAGTGTGTTCAGGGTTGAGTGAAGGCGGCTGTCCATCAACAGATGAAGCTGGGTGTGATCAGCATATTGATGACACCCCAGCCGAAAACTCTGGACAATCTGGGCAAGGGGGTGCATAAAGATATTGAAAAGCATTGGGGAAAGGATTGCGCCCTGCGGCAATCCACACACCAAGGAGTGCCACGACAACAACTCCTTCCCTAGCGCCACCCTCTGTCTCCAACCTGAGATAAAGGAGCATAGCCATTGTCAGACTGTGCCCTGAATCCCCACAATGGCAATGCAGTGGCCCAAAAGTTCGTGATCGACCATGTCGAAGGCTGCTGACAAATCTAAAAGAATCAGCAGTCCTGACCCACCTCAATCCAGCTGTCTATTGAGATCATCTGTTAGGGCGACCACAGCAGTCTTAGTCCCATAACCAGGGCAAAAGCTGGACTGAAATGGATCCAGAGCCAATGTTTCATCCAGAAACCTACCAAGCTATTCAGCAACCACTCTCTCAATTACCTTACCCAGGTATGGTTTATTCACAGATATACTCCCTCAGTCTGCATGAAGTACAGCATGGCCATCTCAAGAAGACTTGTTCCCAACAGCAGTGCAGCACTTGAGTCCAAGGCATGTCTCCCAGGCCTTCAGCCAGCCTGCCCCAAATGGATCTCCTTTTTTCAGCTATTCCAAGTCTCATGCCAAAGGCCCCAAACTCTTCCTATGACATCATGCCCAGATAGCATGGAAACCTTCCAAATCCTGTCTGTTCACATCTCAGAAGAGAGGGGAAGGGCAGTACTCTTGCATTGCCAATAGTCCTGTATTGTTTCTTCATGGCTCCAGCTTGGCCAGGTTGTTTTTTGCCTGGTCTAGTCCAGGAATTCCTCTGCAGCTTGTATTTTTCCTTCATATCCCAAATAATCAAAATCCTACCACTTATTAATTTCTAAGGTTTGGGGGAACGCCCCCCCAAACCTATAACCCTATTTTAGACCTTATGCTCGCTACATTCCTTACAGCTTCTGTCACTCTAATCATTGAAGCGGAGGGACACACTGTCTTACAAGCTTGCTCTTATGTACCTGCCATTTCCTACTTCAACAAGGATATTGATTCTCAAGCCTGCCTTTCACTTGAAAGTGAAACATTTTAACACTTCTCTTTGAAGTCTCTTTCTTGTTTAAAGTTAAGCTTCACCCTCTTCATTTGCTGTGTTTTCCATCAGAACAATCAGCCCTATATGGAAATTATGTGTCAATGTCCTTCCCTAAAGAAACAAGGGGGATGTTTAATGCCTGTCAAGGATTGTCTAGGTGTAACTTCTAAGCCTGTCAACCGGTAAAATAATGTTCAGTTGATTAATTGTCCACCTTTTAATTGATTAAATTTAAATAGATTTGCATGTTAACAAAACCTTTTTGAGATATGGTATAAGATAGCTTTTGTTTGTTAAATTGTTTTAGTTACTGTAAGGAGAATTTACCTTCTCCATTTCCTATTAAGTAACACACCCAAACCAAAATAACCTAAAAAAATAAGCATTTATGCTCCCAACTATGAGCCTTGCTGGCCTCACACTCCCCCAGTCTTACCCTCAAAAGCAATACCTTTATTTATTTTCTCAATGATGTGAATAGCATCAGAATGGGCAGAATTTAGGTAGGAAAAACAACCGGGGGAGGAGGACTAAATGCTCCATCCATCAGCACTCTCCATCAAATTCAGAAGCCACCATGACTGCTTTTAATCAGAATATTGGGTGATCCAATCACAGAGCTCATGCATGATATGTGGTCTGACTCTAAAATGGGTTTTTCCTTACAGGATCAGAGAATTCTGCATTCAAGTAAAATAAATATGGATGTAGCAACTCCCCAGGTCATTGCAGAGAGAGGATAGGTAGAACACAAGTCTGATTTTGCCCAAGCAAGACTCAAGTAATGTCTAAAATCTCACTATATTACCCACCATTGAGAAAGAACTGTAAATCTTTTCAAGTGCCCAAAGCTGAAACCTTGTAAGTGATACATTTGAATCTAAGGCTCCTTTTAGTTTTGATTTTAAATATTTATCTTAATCATTTTCAAGCAATTATTTCACATAAATGTCATCTCAACTAAGGGATAATAGAGGCCTATGTCTTTATGAAGCCTCAGAGAATGGGGACAATACTAAGTTCAGTCACTGAGTTGATTCCAAAAGTGGCCTTCCATGAATGAAAGAGGTACTGTACTTTTATTTGCTGAAAAGCCCACTTGCTGTACTGGAGAGTCCCCTACGTCTAGAGCAGATTTTTAGCAGATGGAAGGTGCCATAGGGGAAATATTCAAAAATTGCCTCTATTAGGGAAGGTGTCTGCTGGATCAAAAGGCTTTCCATTCACACAGCAGAGTCAGTTAGTTGTTAATTGCACAGTAGCTGGGAGAACATCGGACCAATAAGCCTTTTGCCATCTGACTTCTGGTTCATGGGACCTGCCACAGGAGATACCAAACTTTTGCCAGAACAAAACCTAGAAGGAAAACATGTTCCCACCCCCTAGATTAATATGAGCACATTGAAAATACTTTTATTCAAGGAATGTCAAAGGCAGAAAGCCACTTGGGGATTTCTGACATGTATAATTGAAACTTGGTTGGGTGAGCAGGGTATGTGTGTTAGTTCTGCCTAGCTTCCCCACTGGAGTACCTGGGTCAGCTTGAGGCGTGGGGATCACCAGCAGCTCACAGCCTATAGGTTGCTTTATTCCCCCTGAAGGAATACCGGTATTATGGCGTGCCAGGAGGATGACAGCATGGGGTACATGCTGCCAAAACACAGAAGCCGTGCGCTCTTTGAAGGGGCTGCGGGGCTTCTGCTGGCTTTTCTACAAGGTGGGGGAATTCCCCCACCTTGTAGAAAACCCCCCAGGAGCTGCACACCCTTTAAAGAGCGTGCTGCTCTTGGGGGCTTTTCCCCGAGGAGGGAGGAGGGATTGACTGGCCACTTCAGTCCCTTCTCCCTCCTGGTCGAAAAGCCCGCAGGAGTCACACATGGCTCCTGTGGGCTTTTGCGGGAGGTGGGGGAATTCCGCCACCTCCCGCAAAAGCAGGGAGAAGGTCTTGGAGTAGTGCACAGGCTGCGTGCAGCCTGTCCGCTGCTCCCAGAGCTGCGGGGGGAAATCATATTTTGTTCCTTGATTTCCCCCTCTGAAAACTAGGTGCGTCCTATAGACCGGTGCGTCCTATAGGGCGAAAAATACGGTATGCTTTAAGACAGCCAACATAATATGTTATCATCCAGCTCATCAGCAACTAGTATGTGAATACCTCAGTACTATTGTTTTCTCTTGTATATCAACAATTCTATTTAATTCTAGGTTTTTTTCCCTGTACATTGATTCATAGAATTATGGAGTTGGAAGGGACCACTGTGGCCATCTAGTCCAACCCCCCGCAATGCAGGAATCTTTTGCCCAGTGTGAGACTCAAATCCACAACCCTGGGATTCAGAGTCTTAGTCTCATGCTCTACCAACTGAGCTATCCAGCCCGGCATGATAAAGTTTATTACCAAATATTAATAATTTTTGAAAACATTAAAAGGTATTGGTTTATTTCAGCATCCTAGGAAGAACTGAAGATTTATTTATTTTTATACTTGTAGGTATTGAATGTACTGCACTAATCTTAACAGACGAAACGAAAACTCCCTGAAACAATCTTCCTCTTTTCCAAAGAGAAATAGTAATTGAGTCTGTGCTTTTCTAGGATGCACCAGAGTGTAAAACTACACTGCTCTACCTGATCCTCCTGAGGGTAATGATGACTCTAGCAAGAATTAAATCAGTTGAGAAAGCTTCAGGCAATGGACTAAAGTGAAGCAGCTCACTAACGTGGTGCATCCAAAAGCAAAAGAATGAAAAATGGCAGAGATTTCATAAACTGCACATCTTAAAGTTGTCCTCCTAGGGTAATGGCACAGTTAGAATTACTTAAATTCATCCATACCCCACCTATTACAACATATCTAAACATTAAAGAAAACTGAATATAAGTGCATCCTTGATGGTGCATAATCACAAGGGCTTACATACTATAAGCAAATGCTTCTTTTAAAAAAATCAATAAGATACAAATGGCCTTCAAATGAAGGAAGGAAATTCTGTATTTGCCTTCAGCTTCAGCAAAGTGTAGAAATGCCCCAAGGAGATGGATCCTGCAGCACTGCTGCCACCCTCTGGCCTCTTAATGGACCAAACAGATTGAGGGAAAAAAGTATGCCCTCTTTGGTCATTTCTTAACTTCTTTTCTGATGCAAATCAAAAAGCTTTTTATATTATAGAATAGTTGTGATTGTTTGTACACACTCACAAAACTCTTCATATATTTTTAGTAAGATACTTTTAATCAAAATAGGAAATACCATAACAAGGACTAGCTAAGTTCCCCATCCTTCCCAAAAGCCAGTGTATTTCAAGTTTATGCTTCAATGCTTTTTTGTGGCGGTTGCGGGTAACCCAACACAATAAGGTAGTTTTTGTTGTCTTTCTTTTTCTTCTTCGGCGATCACTCGAAGCCGAGTAAGATTGTCTTCCATAAACACATTTTTAAAAATGTGTCCGTAAGTGACTGTGGAGGCCAATTCTGGATCCACACGTCCTTCCACAGTGGGGACACTGGTTTCCGGGTGGGAGTTGATCACAGTGTGGATTTGCCAAGCATGCCTTCCTCTTAGCATGTTTCTTCCTTGCGCCCTGAGTTCGAGTATCTTCAAAGCCCATGACACCTTTGGTAAAGGCTATTCTCCAACTGAAGCGCTTGCAGGCCAATTTCCCAGTTGTCAGTGTTTATGCTACATTTTGTAAAATTCGCCTCGAGACAGTCTTTAAACCTCTTTTGTTGACCACCAGCATTACGCTTTCCATTTTTAAGTTCGGAATAGAGTAGTTGCTTTTTTTGTTGTAACAACCGTTCCATGGACATTAAACTCTCTGATCATCATACCACAAAGCCAAAACCAAACCAAATAAAATAAGTCGCATGAAAAACAACAAAGTTTCTCCTTCAACTTTAAGTTGTTTAGCAATTTGTTATCAAAGGGAATAAATATAAGGTAGCTAACCTTAAAAATAAACTAAAATAAATATTAAATATATTGTTTTGTGCTCAGTTGTGGCTTAGCTGATAGTGCTTAGTTTTCTGATGTTTAGTTGCCCAGCTCAGCATCTTCAACAGGAAAAACCCATTTGAGGTACTAAAGTTCGACAAACTGAGATATTACTGATAGTACCTCATAGAAATACTCATGTGCTTTACACACTAAAAATAAAATATGTGCCCAGACAATCCAAATTATGCCAAGGAAAACATAATTCTATAAACTTTATGAATCATTTGAACAAATGTCCCCAATTTATCTTATTTACCATTCTTAAAATTCTAACATATTTTATTCCAATTTGGTAGTGAATGCCATCCTAGCAAATGAAAAGCATATTTTTGGATAAAGCTTTTTATTATTATTTCATTTTATAATCTATATAAAACAGAGAGAACAATTCTAGCAGATGAAAATTAATGATAAAAATAAATATAAAATTGGAATGTAGAAGTTATAC
This sequence comes from Podarcis gaigeae, assembly GCF_964106915.1. Classification (NCBI taxonomy): domain Eukaryota; kingdom Metazoa; phylum Chordata; class Lepidosauria; order Squamata; family Lacertidae; genus Podarcis; species Podarcis gaigeae. Next base: position 14,396,914 of record NC_139677.1, read on the forward strand.
ATGAGCTAAAATAACAAAGTCAAAGTAAAGACTATCAATGTTACTGGATCATCAAGTATAGTTTCAGATTTGCCAGAGTTGTGAGGAAAGTTGTCTTGAATCATAGAATTGTAGATTTGGCAGGGACTATGAGAGTCATCTAGTTCAACCCCCTGCAATGCAGCAATCCTTCACCCAACAGGGAGCTCAAACCCATGACCCTGAGAGTGACAGTCTCCTGCTTTACCAACTGAGCTAGAAAATGATGGTTCCACTGTATATGTCATAAAGGAATGTCAAATCATATAAAAAGGATCTGATGTTCTAGTTCTTGCCAAAATCTCCATTACAGCTATATTCCAGAGTGAGAGGTACCAAGCGTCCAATGTAGGATTTGGCTTTGGGGTTTGTTTGTTTTTGACACAGTTTCATAGTTTCTTCTGGTTAATTTGCCTAGTTGATCTTTAATAATGTCAAAATTGTTTTGCTATTCTGCAAGTAAGAAGGCATGCAGATCTTGTACATTAATTGCCTCCATCAGTGCTGCTTCAGAAGCAGTATCTCCAAGTCCAGGTTTCCTTCCCTTTGTAGCTATTTTGCGTACTTTGTTGTCACTCTGTTTTTCTTTATAAGATTATAGCAAGCCACAAACGGAAACTCCCAGTTCTGGAGGATGCTGTTTTCGTTTGCGAGATCAAATATATCTTTGGAAAAAATTAAAGTTCTGTTAAATCCATTGAAATCAGTTGCAAAGACTTGGTAGGGTCTGAGTTGTTTCTTCAAGTTGCTGTTTAGGTTCTGTGCACACATGCCCTGCCTCCCCATGAAAATCATATTGAGCCAGTTCTTTGGCTTCTGAGATTTGAGTAGCCTACACATTTTGAATTTATCCATTTCCACACTCTAAACACTTTGTGTGTGTGTTGTGTGGGCATCCGTCTGTATCGAGAGAGAGCGCCTTTGGGGGTGAAGTCAAACTGCTGGAGAATCACAGCGCCAGCTGTGGCTGCAAAGACTGGTAACTCGTAACTGCTACTTCCCTCCCACATTGTTTTTTCTGTGTTAGCAGCACAAGCAGGCACAAGCCTGGGCAATGTGAATGGGAGTCCTGGGATGCCGAGACAAGACCCCCATCTTGGCCTCGCTGATATGGTTCAAAGGAAAGCAGAATAATACATTTGGTACTATATTTGGCTGCAGGAGTTGCTGGAAGGAGGTGTACAAGACACCATCTAACTGTCTTGGGACTCCACTCTGGATTTATGTACAATTCCCACAATCCCTAGCTAACCTTTTCTGCTGAAGATGCCCTGCAAGGCAATGGGTACAGATTTTTCCTCGGGGTTTACTCCCAAAGCCTCTCATGAATGAGTATAGCCGCAAAGTGGCAGAGGCTTAGAATCAGAGTTTTCATTCCCCTAGAATAGATGGACTACCTTCCCAGGTTGATGAACCCTATCTGCCCCAAAAAATTTTCTGTACTCTCATGGTACTGCATCATGCATGAACGAAGCTGCGCTAACTAGAATATGTGGCAAAACTGAGCTATTTTCTTATCCTTTTATACAAACTCTGGAATTAACATCAATAACTATGTGCTTCAGGTCAGCACAAATTCTTAACAGTCATGTTGAGATGACCTTAACCTCCCAAATATTTAAGATGAAGTACAGTATTAAAAAAAACCTGAGAAAGAAGCAATATTTGACTGCAGATTTAGAAACTCAATGTAAAAATATTCTTTTGTTAAATTCACTTTCCACAGTGTAAAACACACATCTACAGCAAGTATATTATATTTTCTTGATCGACAGATTCATTTGATGATGTTTGGGGGAAGTGGGGAATTCAATTCTTTTCTCAGCATGAAGGGCATGTTTTGAATACTGAAATGTAAAAAAAAATTAAAGCTTTATTTTATATATACTGACAGCAATGCACCACCTGCATTGAAAAATCACAACTCCATGAGTTAGACTTTACTTTCTGAAAACAACCCAGTCTTTTCCCATACACAATGCAACTTCTGTAACCACTGCACACTGAATGTCTCTATGAGGTTGTATTCCCTGAAGTGACCAATAGCTTTCAGAAGACAATGGGAACTGATGCTGTAAATGTATCATTACACTCCCTTAACATCCAACGCCAAGCAGGTTTCTAAACTGCTCATAATCCATTGGTTAGAACTAGTTTGGCCATTGGCCCATCTTATCACTGAGGAGAGGCACAGGGCACACCAGGAACGCACAAATACATATGAGTGCTACCACCACCATAGCTAGCATGGAAATGCAACAAACTGCAGAAGGGGGTGGGACCTGTCATGGGGGTACGGTTACTTTTGTCAGAAGCTCGTCCTACTCTCGAGTAGGACCTTGGCAGATACACATGCCCAACTGGCATGTTCTCTCTCTCCTGGTTGATCGTTCGGGAGCTTCAAAAGCTTTCTTCTGCCCGAACATCACAGCGATCGATGCCATCAGACAACGGCGCACTTAGGGATCCACAGAGTCTTCGCAGCTTGCGTAACAGACCTCAGCAACTCAGCATTTTGGCTAATCTATTTTAACACACATGGAGCACTGCAACACGATTTGGCTAATCTACAAAACACACATGGAGCACTGCAACAAGGCTCCCTCTCTCTCTAGCATCAGACAGCAAAGAGAAAAAACAAAGGACAATAGTCCCACTTCACGGAACACAGTAACACAAACATCCTGTCTCTGTCACTTCCCACTTTATGGAGTCAAAACATACACTGTCATGTAATAGACAACAATCCCATGACTACAATCATGGAGCAGGAATTCCAACATCCTCCCCCAATTCAGGATCTGTGTTGCAGTCATCAGTGAAACTGCAACAACCATACAGATGTCATACACACAGTATACCTCTATCACCCGTTCCACCCTTGGAACTACCTGCAACTGGATTATCCTTGGGCCTTACCATTTTGCCCTTCTGACTAGTCTTGGCGTCATAGCTCTCCTGGCTATGAAGAAGTTTCACACCTGGTTTTGTTGGGACTTGAACCCTAGCCCCGTTTCTCTTTGAGGAATCAGTGTTGGCACACACCGCCTTTGGATGTGGTCCAGCTTCCTTCTCCAAGGAAACAGTGTCTATGCTTATAGCCTTTGGGCGTGGTTTCCCATCCTTTGAGGACAACCCCTGTACCCCTTTCAAGACTTCGGGTTCCAAGACCTGTGTCGAGCCACTTTGTTGTTTAGTCGTTTAGTCGTGTCCGACTTTTTGTGACCCCATGGACCAGAGCACGCCAGGCACTCCTTTCTTCCACTGCCTCCTGCAGTTTGGTCAAACTCATGCTGGTAGCTTCGAGAACACCATCCAACCATCTTGTCCTCTGTCGTCCCCTTCATCTTTCCCAACATCAGGGTCTTTTCCAGGGAGTCTTCTCTTCTCATGAGGTGGCCAAAGTACTGGAGTCTCAGTTTCAAGATCTGTCCTTCCAGTGAGCACTCAGGGCTGATTTCCTTAAGAATGGATAGGTTGGATCTTGTTAACAAACTCCTGAGCATACCTGGTGGGCTTCTCACCCTTCGTAGCTCCTCCTGATCTGCACACCTGGCGCATCTCCTTCACTGTATCAGTGGAACTCACCTCAGTGCACCTGCTGTTTATAACAGCAACAGACTTAGTATCTAAGTCTCCAGCAATGGGGTAGCCTAGGAAAATACACACATGTCCCCCCCACCACCACTCTGCTCTGCACTCAACATCCCCAGTGAGTAAAATCAGCTCTGACTTTGGTTTTACTCCAAGACAGACAAGAAATCAGAGACTTTTGAAGTTCTGCTGTTTGTCTTGGAGGTAAGCATTACCAAGCTCTTGGGGCATGTTTCCAGGCTTAAGCCTACTGACCTTTGCTGGCATCTCTAAACTTGAGATGCTGCACTAGCAACCACACAGCTTGCCAACTGGCTTCAATAAATCAAACTCCTAATCTTAAAGCTGGTTCACTCAAAAACATTTCTAAGAACACGGTGCTTAGATTAAAAAGAAAACTGCTGGGTAATCACACAAGCTTTTCCTATTGCTTCTGCCCTGTAATATGAACCAATAGAAGATGCCTGCAGGTTTGCTAAGCACATTTGCCACCATTTCCTTCTCCTCTTCCTTCCTAATGTAAGCCTTGCTAGACTCAGGCAGCTGTAAAGTTAAAATAGCAGCATTTGAGTCCTGGGGAGACACCACTGATAAGAGATCAGCTAGCAACATTCCTGAGGTCAGAGTTGGGGGCAGGCTGCCAGTTGCCAACTACTAAAATATATTTTCATTGCAAACCCAAGGACTAGAAATGTACCAACTGTGTGAAATGAAAACTGGGGAGATTTTCACAATTCTGCACACGGAATTGCAGTTCACAGCTCATTCTGATCAATGTTAAGTCCAGGTAGCATATGAATGTTCCCACAATGGGACACATTGCAGTGGGACTTTTTCATTAATAATATATTATCAGGTCTTAAAAATTCAAGTGAGTGCACCTAATATTGGACTGTTTGCTGAAGTTTCCCTCAACCCCTACAACTGATAAAAGTGAAACGGATCATCCCAAGGAAAACAAACACAGAAAGAGAATGATGAGGATAGTAGTTAACTAAGGAAAAAGACAGAAAAACATGAAAGAAAGGGAAAATTCAAATGTATCCATGCACAAGAAGAATGGACACCATTGGTAGAAAAGATTGCCCTCCAGACTATAGCCCCTCTCTCTGGTGCACCCTGAGAATCTGCTCTGGAGGGCTCTTGGGTAGCAGGAGAAAAAGGTAAGTCCAATGAAATAACTGCTTCTGAAGGCTCTTTGGTTTGTTTCCAGAGCATTTTTATATTCAGCCACAAATGGCAAAAACTGTATGCACAGACTTCTATGGCATCAAAACTTGTTTTTTCAAATGTATATCCCACCCCCTTGTTTTCAAAACTCTCTTGGCAAAGCTGTAGGAATGAACGTAGGGGAAGAAAAACAAAATACTGTAACGAAAGTCTCAAATGTAAGTGAAATGCCAAGCTCCACAGTTATGGAATAATCTTATATATTGCTATGGTTCAGTAAGCAAACACAGAAGAACAGATTGATAAATATTCCCTTAAGACCATTAAGTTTTAAAATATAATTTGCAAAGATCTTGCAAATCCCAACAGTAAAGGCTTACACTACTTTGGGCTTATTTAATAAACCAAGAAGTATTATTTATAAGTAGTCTGACTTTATGCAACAGTTGGACAGCTGTGCTGTTGGTCTCCAAATCTGTCAGTATTTGCAGATTTAGAATTGTTGCTCAAAATAATTCCCCATGGGACAAGAAACTAAACACATTCTTTTGTGCAAAAGATAGTGTTCAAAGGGATGTATTAGTAATAAAAAAAAGTATTTTTGTTACTCAAGTGATTTAAAAGTATATAATAAGTTTTGTACAATGTTTATTGTTGTCAATAGCCTTTTATATTAAATGGTTTCATAATCCATTTATTGCAATGCAATAAATGCAATGCAGCTTTGTATGCCTGAAAACATTATAGGAGCAGTCATCACTGAAAAGCACCATACTGATATGACAAACTAAATAACCTCAGGGGGCTCACGGACTAGGGACCTCATTTTATAACTCATTTGTTTAGCAAATGAAACACAAAACACTGCTTTCTTTTCCCCTCTGGAAGCAATACAGTTCTACAAGCCTCACACACATAATGGAAGGAAGTAATGGAGTGAGATAATCCTCACGTTATTTCTGATGGCTGAAATCACTGGAGTTTGCCATGCATTTCAGACAGTAAAAATGAAGACCATTAAATCTATGAAAGCAAACAAACAGCTAAGCTGTTAATGAAGTGTTACAAGAGAGACATACTTTATTTCTTGGGAATTATTTTTGAAGTCAGAACCGCCTAGTCAAGCCATTGAAGATATTAGCAAATTAGTGCAACTAAGAATTCACCCAGAACACTTTTGCTTTTAAGGAAGATAAGTAACTCAGTCTGGAAACCAGCCCTTATGGGGAAAGGCTGAAGGAGCTGGGTATGTTTAGCCTGGAAAAGAGGAGACTGAAGGGAATCTTCAAATATCTCAAGGACTGTTACATGGAAGATGGAGCAAGTTTGTTTTCTCCTGCTCCAAACGGTAGGACCCAAACCAATGGATTCAAATTACAAGGAAGGAGATTCTGACTAAACATCAGCAAAGGTTGGATGGCCATCTGTCATGGATGCTTTAGCTGAGATTCCTTAATTGCCAAGGGTTGGACTAGATGACCCTTGGGTCCCTTCCAACTCTACGATTCTAAGTATTTTAAGAACCTATATATACATAATTAGGGGCAGGGTATCCACACAGAAAGAGGTGTTTGAACCGGCACCCAATCAGAAAAATATTAAGCAGTTTCTGTGGTGATAGCAGCGTTCACCCTTTGTTCAAATATTTTCAAATATTAACTCCATGTGGATATACCTAGTGTCTTTCATAGTTACAAATTCTAGGCAGGTAACTGTGTAAGCCGGTCAAAGCAAAAATAACAATTTTGTGGTATTTTAAAGACTAACAAATTCTTTTCTCCTGCATTATAACAGATATGGCATTGGAATTTAAACCTTCCTCTACTGCTACAGCCTTGGGAAAAACGTTTCCTGTATAGATAATATTTGCATTGGGGGGGAAATTCATATCATATGACTCCTATGTCATTTAAAATTTCCATAAACAACAAAGCAAAATGAATATGGGCGTGCAAAAACTAGCATACACAGTATAATTATTATAATAACAACAACAACTATTCTTATCATCAATAACAATTAACATGTCGGCTTTTAAAATGTGTATTATCCTAAAAAAATTAAAATGTATTATTTTATATCACTTTTACTTAAAATTAATTTCATTTCCTCCAGAATACAATATGAGAGATTTCAACTAAGGCATATTCAGAGCATACCAATTGACTTAATTCCATTGATTTCAATTGATGTACTCTAAGTATAACTAACAGATTTGTTTGAACAACTGGTTGCTATTGAACTATTCAACAATCTCCAATTCTGAACAAAAGTTTTAAGTTCTGTTTTTCACTCTTATATAACTCATTAATTTAATGATTAATATGTAGTACCACAAGTTCTCATACTATTCATTAACCACTAGTGCAATCTTAATTTCAATACATTGCTAAAACTGAATTAACGTAGTTCATTGTAGTGTGGAATGCACTGATCGAACAGTTTTAAAATTCAAAATGCTAATGCATTCCCCCATTGTAAATAATAAATAAACAAATAAGCAAGCATGGAAGCTCTAGTAAATATTATAACCTATAAATGAAGTTCACAGCATTGGGAAAACAGGGTGGAAATATAAGGCTCTGTAAAGATTGAAAAATTATGGGCCTATAAAATGTGGAAAAAATACTACACAAATATTATGAAGCATCCACTTGAATTTGACATGTATTTCTCTTCAAATACTAAAAAGTGCAAAGAAAACATTGGAAGAATTTAGCAACAATATTAAAAGGATTATGTAGTTGTGGTTGTTTTTGAAAAAGATACTTAGAATCTGTTGCATTAATTTTAAAAACATTTCAGAAAACTTTTCATAATGTTAGGCAGCACTTACAATAAAAAAGTAAGAATAAAAAAACTAATAAAACAATGTTCATTGTTTGTAAAGTACTAATAATGGGCACAATACAGCCAACTTTAAGCATGTTTCAGTTAAACTGATTTCAGTGGGAGAAAAATGTATATACATGGTTAATCTGCCCACTAAAATTAATGGGACCTAAAGGTGCTTAGCTCTGCTGATGCCCAATAAGGTTTTGGCTGGGATCCAGTAAGCTATTTTAGGTTTCAATAGCACCCATGTCTTTCATCTAATTTCTTTCTTATGCCTGAAAATTTATAATACCTTGTCACATAAGACAAGCAAGCACCATACCAGCAGGAAGCTGTGACGTGGAACGTGTGGATGGGAACACACACACACACACATACACTCAACTCATTTATACCCCACCCAACATTTTCTCTGATGGGATTCAATTAAGCTTATAGATTTTTTAAAAATGGAAACCTAGAGCTACACAGTCCACAATTCCTCTCAGTTTGGAACATCAGACTTCACTGTTTTGATAATTTCCTGTGGTCATCCTCTGTGTGTCATGTATATTAAAGAAGCTGCACATCTGAACTTTCCTTTAATGAGGGTAATATTGAAATGCCACTGTCATTTCACTTGAATGTATTATTAATGTTATCTGTAGAATTAATTTTTCACTAGAAGGCTTAAAAATGATTTATTTTTGACTTTTGTAAGTCACTTATTTACTCCGATTGGGGCCAATGGTATGATTTTGAGTAGAAAAGCAACCAGTTGCCCACCACCAAAACTGCTTCAGCAGACAGACTCTCAAAGGTGATGTTCTTTTTTTTTAATATTCATACATAGCACAGTGCAGCATCTGGTTTTAAACTTATAAGGCTTAAAGGACAAATGTCTAGAAAACAGACTTAGCAATGACACCTTGCAGTACGCTCCAGATTTTACAGCAAAAGGATCAAGTCTGGATGACAGTAGCACAGCAATACCTTGAGTTTTACACAGAATGTGTAAATTTGAGCACAGTAGATGCCACTTTGTAGATGCCATTTCAAATCTAGATTTCTTGATGTATTTTATGCAAGAGTACAAGTCTACACCCTAGTCAGCCCTTGTATCTAAGTAGGATAGCCTAGAACACTTTGGTCTATCCCGTAGGTACTTCTATATTGATGCTCCAAAACCCACTTTCTCAGCCATGCTCTGAAGTCACTGCAACAGTATTCTAGGGTTTTCACATCATTTTTTGCTTTGTGAGGACAATTGCTTTTTGTTACCACTCGACATGGCAGTCCAATGGTGACACTTCAGAGTAGAGAAGAAATGAGAATAGGGAACAACTCTGACACCCTGCAATTTGGAAAAGGGCAAATCATGACTCAAAGCACTCTTTTTATAAGCTACTCTGCTTCAGTTTAGTTGTTATGGCCATTTTGTTGTACTGATAGAAGCTAAAAACAAAATTAAATTAAATCGTAAAAGAACTCTGAACTGGAACTGTTGCCATGTTCATGGTGGCTTTGCACAAGCTGCTCCATAGCTCATATTATGAGAGATCCAGAGAGCCACAAAACAAACACTAGTATCCCGATTCAACAATTAAAGCCTCATACATCTAAGCCACTCCTTTCTGACTTAAAATGCATTGCTCCTGCTGATAAGGACTGTTTACTCTGCAGTTCTTTTGCAGTTATAGTATCTGATATTCCATCTAGATGTGAATTCACTTCAATGATTTAATACTATATACTATGGAGTTGGTGGTATAGTAGTGAGCATAGCTGCCTACCAATACTATATATCATCCACTTTCTTTTCCCTCTGTTCCCATGGCATTATCACTAACCTCTACAGATGAGGAGTCCTGGATCTATTCTGCACTGTATCCTTTCATCCTGCAAAGCCAGAGTTCAACCTTGATAAGGGAGTCCAAATAAAAACATAGCAAATGGGTACCATCATTTGAAGAGCTGTCCCTGTGGCAGCAGTTGCATTCTTTTGTAGGAAGATAGGAAGCACCCTTACATCTAATCAAACTTATCTGCTGTAGGGATCATGGGCATAGCCAGGATTTAGGGGGGGGGGGTCGGGGACAACCAAAGCCTGACTAAGTCTAGCTGATTAGGAATGAAATGTTTCAACAACAGTTTTAAATTACTTTCTTTTCACCCCCAAGTGCTAAGAAAAAAATCTGTCAAAATCTGTCATTTGAAAACTAGGATGTTAAATTAAAAATAAACATCAGGGAGTACCTTTCATGATGTTAATGAGTATATTTTGAAAAATGACACCTTTTCCCATCTTATTTTTTAAAAATCTAAACTAAAACAAGTTTTCTTGGATATGCTGAAAACCTTTTCAGCACTTCCTTCTCAAATTCCTCCTTTTTTCCTAAACAGTTTTTCGGTGCACACTCATTAAGCATAGCCCATTAAGATGCTTCCCTATCATCATCAACCTTAGCCAAGTCTTTACTCTCCGCAAGGTACTGAATGACCAGTCTACAGTACAAGTGGTGCATGGCTGAGCAAGAGATAGCCAGTTAGACCCACTGCTGTAGTATCTTAAATTCTGGTGTTCTGCAGAGAATGGCTCACAAATTTCATTGAAGGATGAAATGATATGCTACTTGCATAAGTGTAACAAAAACCTTAGGGGCATTACATATTGCCACACTATCTCTCTATCCCCAAAATCAATTTACAACTTTACAGTTCAACTGATGCTCATATTAATAGAGTAAACTCCCCAATGGTTTTTTAACTTTGCAAACTTCTTAAAAGTCTCCAGCTCCCCACCCCACAACACTGCCACCAATGGGCTAAAAGAGACTACAATCACACCAGCAGAACTTGCCTCAAGTTTTTTTTAAAAAAGAAAATAGAGGGGAGTATCTGTTTTTATCTGGAAGGCCAAAGGTTCCCCATCCCTATTGAAGGAGTCATTTGTTTCAATACTAATAATTTTAATCTAACTGGGTAGCACCAGCTACTGTTAAATTAAGCCATGATACCAACAAGTGGCGAGAAACATGGAACCCAAGCCAACTTCTTCAAAAATAAGTTTGCACACAGTTACAGCCCTAGTATTCGAAACAATGTTATTTGAAATAACACTGTTGGTATCCAGTTTAAAATATTTTAAACCGAAATATTCGAGAACCTTTCATCCCAATCTGACACAAGTCCGCCAATTCAGTTTATGAAGCAATACAACTGCAGATTTTATCAGCAAAAACACTAACTTTGTAGCAAAACAGTCACGAGTGAAGCACCTTTTGTTTTGTAATTTGGCTATGTGCATTGCACATCACTTTTAGGCTCTACAGGAGCATGGTAGTCCTGGGCTGAGATACAAAGTCAAGCGTGGGGGAAACTGTCCCCCCCAACTACCATGCACCTCACTGTTTTATTCACAACTCAACACACATAGCAACGTTCAGGAGTTCATCCCATGCATCAGGCCAAATGATCACAGCATCACTCCCCTAGCGCTGCATATCACAGCTGTCAACCTTCCCCATTTTTGCGGGAAATTCCCTTATTCCAGCGCCGTTTCCCGCTGCTATCCCGGATTGTTAGATATCTCGTAGCCTGTGCCCGGGACAGGTGAGGCTGCTGATCCCTTATTTTCAAATCTGAAAGTTGACAGCTATACATATTCCACTCAGCTTCTCGCCCGGCATGAAACACTACGGAGTTAACACACAAGCTGCCATAAGCAGCGTTTCGAAGCCATAAGCAGCGCTGGTTTTCAAATGGCACGGAGTCACGCCTCGGGAAACGCTTGTCCCGGGGCGCCAAGAAACCGATGCCCAAAATCGAGATCACCAAACAGCCACGAGCCTCCTCGCACCTAAGGCAAGATGCAAGCCGATTTGTACACCTGGCTGAGCAAAACCTGAAGCTGGATCGAAAAGCAGCAATGCGTCGCAGAAGACTCCCAAAACTCCCTGAAGCAAAAGGAAATTGCCTAGGCTAGCTCTTTCGGATGGCTGCAACTTAAAGCGGATCTTGAACTGCTGGATCTCTGCAATTCCGTATGATCACTCCCACTCCCCACCCCACCCCCATCCCAGCGAAGGGGACTAACCTGCGGGTGCGGTTGGCGGGGCAGCCTCCCCTGCGCTCCATGGCGGCGGGCACGCAGCTGGTGAGCTCGGTCCAGTCGGCGTGCAGCCCGCAACTCCAGCCGGTGGAGAAGCGCGAGAAGAGCCACGTGTCGCCCTTGTCCCCCTTGTCCCCCTTGTCGCCTGCCGGCGGCGTGGCTGCCCCCGGCCGGTGGCAAGTGCACTTCTTCTGGCCCGCGCGGCAATAGCAGGGCTGCTCGAGGCGGATGTTGCGCACCAGGTGCCTCCCGAAGGTGGTGCCGCCGGTCTTCTGGATGTGCAGGAACACCATCACGTCGCGGCCGCGCATGTCGAAGCGCGCGCGGCGGCACAGCTCCGACAGGCCGAAGGCGGACCTGCGCCCGGGAGAGCCCGGGAGCCCCGCGGGGTCCCCGGGGAAGCGCTGCCTCCGCCGGGCCGGGTGCCCGCCGGCGCCGCAGGGGGAAACGGCCGGAGGATCGGGCGCAGCAGCGGCGGGCGCGCTAAGGCAGCCTCCGCCGGGAGAGGCGTACTGGTAGAGGACGAAGAGGAAGAGCAGCGCCAGGAGCGGCGGCAGCAGCAGCCAGCGGCTCAGCAGCCGCGGCTCTTCCATGGCGCGCGGTGTCGGCGCTCCCTTCACTCTCCGGGTCGGGCTCCCCGGAGCTCCGGGACGCTCCGCTGGGGAGAGAGAGAGTCCCGCGGCGGCGGACGGGGCTTCGGCTGCCTCCGGTGCCCCCGCAGCCCCATGGCGGCGGGAAGGAGCCCCGCGCCCCGTCAGAGATCACGGGCTGCGCCTCATCCCCTCACGGCGGCTTTGTGACGGCAACCACTGAGAGCTTCGTTCCGCCGTAGTTATGACGAGGAGGACATTTACTTTAAAATATATATATTTTTAAAAAACTCCCTCATATAACCGTCGCCTCAGCCGCTCAGGCAAAGCGCGAGGCGTCCCCACCAGGTGCGACCCCGGCGCTTCTTCTCACTCGCCGGCGCGCGTCCGTTACTGCCTCGCGCACGACCGTTATCACTCTCTCTTCACAGGGGGAAGGGGGCAGCTTCGCGCGCTTGCGAGCCAACCAACGGAGGGAGGGTCTCCTAAGCGGCCAATAGCGGAGCTCAGCTCGCCGGCAGCAGTAGCCAATAAGAAACCACGGCGAAAGGAGGCGGGGTGATAGTTCTCGGCTCTCTCCGCCCAGGCCCCGCCCACCACCTATAGACTAGGGCGGCCGACGGGTTTTGCGTTGCGCAAGCGCAGTAGATAGAGGGTGGGGGAGCGGGAAAGTGAGTGGTACTAGCTGCTGGGTCTTTGCACGTGGCGAGGATGCTGCTTCTTCGTGTCACTTGCTATGGCTGGAGGAGAAGAATAACCAGCGGTTTGGTTGATTTGATTGACATCCTATGCCCTTTTGTAATGTGGTTCTTTTTTTGGGGGGGGGGGTGTTATTTGGTTGTTGTTTTTATTTTGATTATATATGTTGTGGTTTTATATGTTGATATTGTTTTGTGAACCGCCCTGAAACCTCCGGTTATATAGGGCAGTATATAAATTCAATCAATCATTCAATATGTTTGTAGTGAATTATGACTCTTGTGGTCCCTATTTTCTTTTCAGTTTACAGTTGGGCACAAAATACACAGGGCAGAAACTGTGCAGTTGGAAAGCTGATAATGTGCAGTTGGAAATATGGAGGAGACAAACTAGATATGTTGTGTATATTTGTTTATTAATCATTAGCCTGCTCATACAGAGAACCCTATTTATTGAAACCAAACAAATTCAGCAGTCAGGGAAGGCTAGATGAAATTGATACAGTGAGCCACAAAACATCCACAGAAACTGCCCATTCCTCCATGGCACCCCTGGCTACTAATATTAGAATTCAACAAATCTGCAGGGCATCTCCATCATCCTTCACCAAACACTATAAAATGGACTTTCATGCCTTAGCATAGGGTATGAGGCTCCTCCAGAATGTTATTTCCTGTCAGTAAGTGGCCCCCAGTCTAATTTTGGGGCTTTAGCATGCCCCATTGTAATTGGCTCAAGTCTGCCAGGAAAATGGGTCATTGGGTTATTACTTTGAAGGATCCTTTTAGTTACAGGCCACACCTGCATACAAGCCACTCACACAAGAGCGTTGGTTCAATAGCTGAGTTCAAGGGGACCTGTTCCCAAATAAATGTTTACTGGATTGCAGCCACTGAGTCTCTTTGTATGGTATGTTCAGCATGGCTAAACCCATTGTTTGCAACCAACAGCATAGAAGAAAGCTGTTGGTGTCAATGCATCTCTCAGTCTCATGCTTGGGAGTCCCCACATTAAAACAAAACAAAAATAAAACTGAGGAGTGATCTGGTGGGGAGTGATCTGTATTGGGATCATGGCATTGGGGAGTGAAAGATTTAAACCCTTACCACCATGCTATATACTTGCTGAAAATTTTTGGTGAAGAATGGAAGCGGGGGAGGGTTAAATCTCCTATCCTGTTTGACAGCCATAATCTGGATCAGAGTCCACCACTTCCCTCAGCAGCTACATTTAGGCTGAAAAGACACGTTTAAACCAATGTTGGGATGCTGAATGTGGTTTTAACTGAAGCATGGATTGCTTGGAAAATAAACCTCTCTTCCATTTTCACTCCGGGCCCAACTAGAAATGATCTTATTTATGTGTTTGCTTTTAACATATCTAGTTTCAATATGTTTAAACAGCAGCTAATGGCAGGTGGCAGGGCAAGGGGGAACGTAGGTTTGTGGCATGCAGGGAGGGATGGATCAACCTCTATGGGGCAGTGCCATTGGAATTAGGGTTGCCATATTTCAGAAAGTGAAAATCCGGACACAAAGGTTGTTGAGCTTCGGATATTGAAGTGATTACCACCCAGAAGCTGTCTCCAACAGCCAAATCCCAGCTACATCTAGGAAATTCTGGACATATGGCAACCCTAACTGGAATGTTCCTCTCCTGAAGCTGCTATTTGTCCCTTGGGACCCTGCACAATGCAGTCCTGATCCTAATGTGACCTTCTGTGGCTGCTACTTTAATTTTTCAAACTAGACGCATTCATTGCCATCACACAATGGCCCTCAGCATGCTTAATCTAGGCTTCTGTATCACAAGAATGGCTATGGTAGACATCTGAAGGCAGCCCTGTTTAGGGAAGCTTTTAATGTTTAACAGACCACTGTATTTTAATACTTTGTTGGAAGCCACCCAGAGTGGCTGGAGAAACCGAGCCAGATGGGCAGGGTATAAATAATAAATTATATTATTAATTATTATTATTATTATTATTATTAATGGGGGCATATTGATGATGATTAAGCAGTTGCTGCTGACATTTTGGTTTAATTCATGGGTGAAGAATTCAAATCACTTAAAGGAAAAAGTTTACATTTTTAGTAACTCAAGAAGGGCAGACTTCAGTCTTTTCAGACTGAGGACTAACCTTTAGTTTAAACATGCCACTGGGGGACTTATGTCTTAATTGGTAACTTTTTTTGCAGTAGTGCTGGTACTGCAACCGACCTGTGATCCAGTAGCAGTGGGTCCCCGCTCACCAACTGAAAAATCAATATCCTATATTATACACACCTATTGTACATACTCTCTGTGCTACACAAGCACATATCTTTCCATGCGTGAATTTAACTTAGGAGACCTTTAATGATTTAATAATAAAGGGAAATATGAGGCTGAAGCAATAAATCCATTTCCATTACATATGCAATAGCTTACAGCAGCACTTTCAGACTCTTTCCTTCATGTGTAGCAACTTTGAACATTGATTTTTAAAGCTGTCTTCTCAGTAGATGATAATCAGTGCTGCATGTAAATCATAAAAATGGGAAATTGTACTTATCCAGATTAATTAAAATGGACATAAAATATCAGTCTGCATGATTGTAAAGTAGTACGGATGTTCATCCTAATTATATTTTGTATAAATAATTACAAGGAATATGGATGAATTTACACAGTGCATTTGATATTCTGGAAAATGACTTGAAATTGCCTCAACAATTTCTAAAAGGAATATTACAGATTTATACTAACTGAGAGGCAGCTGTGCTGGTCTGCAAAAAAGAACCGAACCTTGTGGCACCTTAAAGATTAATAGTCAGGGGTTGCCCACATTTCTGAAACCATGAGCACATCTGTAAACTAGAGAAATATGTCAGCACAACACACATGACACAACCAAGCAGAAGGCCTCAAGGCAAGTTTAGCAGCAGAGTGAGTTTGACAATAGGGTGAGGAGGCCATGGAAAACTACTCGGCCCCTTCTTTCCTTGATATAAACAAATTTCAAATTTCAGAGTAACTTGATAAATGAAAGGGGGGAACGAATAGTTGTGCAAGTAGAAAGCCAACAGGGCTGTGTAGCTAGGACCAGCCCAAGCTGGCTATGCCTTCCAAGGGAATAGGAATGCATGTCTCCATCTAAAGCCACTGATAGTTGCATGTAACTACTTGTACCCAGAGAGAGTTTGGTCACAGTTAATTGATTTTTAATTAGCTGTGTAAAAAGGTTGCAGCTCTCCCCTCTGCCCTCTGCATGCAGCAGACCAATAAATAAGCCATTTAAGCTGAGGGTTTTGGATTAACATCCAAATTGCAAACATACTTCTATAAAAGTAAGTCCCATTTATATCAATAGGCTATTCTTTTAAGCTCCTTGTTTGGGAGCAAATTGCATTGAAATTAATGGATGCTTTTTCTTTGTAAATGTCGTTTATGGGTGAGGTGTATATCTGCTGGCCACGGTTTTTGTTTTGATAACTGCATAGTGAATAGTGAATTAAAATAATCAACTAAGAGTACAACCTGACCTCTGATGTTGATGGCATGTGGGAAAGGATGATTAAGATAACATGCAGGATCCTCCCTGTAGGTGGAGCAGAGCACAGACGTCCAAGTGTCCCTTTTTTCCAGGGACAGTCCCGGATTTACAGAAGCAGTCCTGGTTTCTGATTTGATCCTGGAATGTCCCGCTTTTCCCAAGGACGTCCCTATATTCATT
The DNA here is from genome assembly GCF_964106915.1 of Podarcis gaigeae. NCBI lineage: Eukaryota > Metazoa > Chordata > Lepidosauria > Squamata > Lacertidae > Podarcis > Podarcis gaigeae. The sequence continues at coordinate 14,413,625 of NC_139677.1, forward strand.
GGAGGAATTTTGGAGGGTATGACAGCACCATTAGTGACGTGGGATGCCATGGGCATAGCCAGGAATTTTGCTGGGGGGGGGCAGGTATTTTGTTAGGGGGGCAGAACCTCAGTTATCTATGTATTTATATTGATTTTTATTGATTGGGGGGCAGCTGCCCCTCCCTACCCCCCTTGGCTATGCCCCTGTGGGGTGTACATCTCATTTAACTCATTAGCACTTAGACTAGCATAGGATTGTGCTACATGTTGCAGTTTTTTTCCTGTACCTGTCTGATGTACTGGTATTTGGCTGAAGATCAGGGTTATTTTGGTGTCCTCCTCCCTCATATGTTAAAATCTGTTTCCACAAATAAAGTTTTCTTTTTACCGCACATGCTGATAAAGCTTCAGCTTTATTTCCCTTTAATGTAACCCTTACCATTAAGTATACTGCAGTCACTATGATTTATACTAAGTGGTTGGACCTTATTAAGACTCCTTCATTAATCATGTCTTCTGAACACAGAAATAGCTTTAGCAATAATTTTTTATCCCCATGATTGTCTGTTGTGCAACCGGTTTTAAAACGTTTCTTTAATTGTATTATTCTGCCAAAATATTTTTCAGCTGCAATCCATCAACCAGTTAAGCTAGAGCATTTGGCTATTAGCTTAAATCCACAGTTTCTAGTTTGGGTGAAACAGGAAGCCAAAAAATGGGTCAGATCAGATTTCAGAGCCCCATTTACTTCCATTTATTACGTGAGTAAGAAAAAAGGGCAGGTATTGCACCTGTTTTCCTATCCCACCCAGTACATCTGCCTGCAATGCCACCAACCACATACATGACCCATATACAAAAACTACAGCATGCATACACTCAGATCACACAGTTGGTTTTTCAGGTAAGACTCAGAATCAGCCATACGATCTGAGCCTATGTACTTCTGATTTTAAATGTGCAGGTATTGTTCAAATGTTATGTCCCTCTGCAAGTGGGTAGTGGCATCAGAGGTGGAGCAGACATCCTAGGTAAGTAGGACGGCAATGCAAACTCTTGTTCATGCGTCTTCTGTGCCATGGGGGGGAGGCGTGACTGGGACTATACCATCCTGTACTGTGGAAACTGTCTTTTAGATGTACCTTCATTGTTTACAAAACTACAAAATATACTAATCCACACAAAAATCTACTACATACAATTTGTACAATATGCACTCTATGTCTCAAACAGATCAAAAGTACCAACTTGAACATGTCATTATTTATTTTTAGTAGTAGGACCTTCATCATAATTAAAATTACTTTAATGTATTAGGAAGCAGAAGAAAATTAATAGCGTCCATGAGTTGAGAATATGACACAGTGTTCCGCTAAAGTTTACTACCTGAATGATGATACTGACTGGGCAGCAACTATTCAAGGACTATTAGGTTCAATTCATATATATATACACTTAATTTTGTTTCTTGGTTTCCTTGCCACTCTTGTACATTATTTGTCTAAATACAGTGGTACCTTGGGTTAAGAACTTAATTCGTTCTGGAGGTCTGTTCTTAACCTGAAACTGTTGTTAACCTGAGGTACCACTTTAGCTAATGGAGCCTCCTGCTGCTGCCACGCCGCCGCTGCACGATTTCTGTTCTCATCCTGAAGCAAAGTACTATTTCTGGGTTAGCGGAGTCTGTAACCTGAAGCGTCTGGAACCCAAGGTACCACTGTAGTATTAACACTGACAACTGGGAAATACTGGCCTGTGAGCACTGCAATTGGAGAATAGCCTTTACCAAAGCTGTCATGGACTTCGAAGATGCTCAAACTCAGGATGAAAGGGAGAAACGCAGTAAGAGGGAGGCATGTTTGGCAAACCCTCACAGTGATCAACTCCCTGCGGGAAACTCATGTCCCCACTGTGGAAGGACATGTGGATCCAGAACTAGCCTCCACAGCCACTTCCGGACTCACTGTTAAGACCGTGTTTATGGAAGACGCTCGGCTAAGAGGGATCGCCAAAGATGAAGAAATAAGGAGGTTCTAATCTCACCCCCTCCAGCTGCGCTTTATGGGCACAGCTGAGAGGGGCTTGAAGTACCAAACACGCTTTGCTTTCCGCATCAGGTCCCCGACCTATCACCAATATACTACGGATCCATCAACAACAATATGTCCGTAAACATGTTAAGTTAAATTAACTGAAAACAGCTTGCAGATACTTAATTGGCTTAGGATTTTATTTAAGTTAAGTGCTGAATTAATAGGTTTAATTTCATAATGTGAAGATCTAAGGATGTTAATGTTTAAGTTAAATTATTTTAAGAACTATGATTTGGAAAACCGTTAAAAGGACATGCAGTGAAATTCAACCAAGGGGAAGCGAGGAAGTCACTTAACAATGTTAATTAATGTATTTTTTAATAAGGTTATGATTTATTTTTGTTTGCTCTATGTGTTTGTTTGTTTATAATGTTGTGAAAAGCAAAAAAAAAAAAAAATATTTTGACAACAATACGTCCGCACTGCCAATAACGCGGATCTGCGCCGCGAGGGTTGCGCGGCATCGCGTTGGGGAAGCTCACTATCTGAAGAAGTGTGCATGCACACTAAAGCTCATACCAAGAACTGACTTAGTTGGTCTTTAAGGTGCTACTGGAAGGAATTTTTTTTGTTTCATCTTATAACGGTTCTCGTTCGGTCGGCCCCGCCCCCTCCCTCCAAGCCCCGCCCCCTACTCCGGCGGCTGTTGCGTTCGTCTCCGATTGGAGCCTTCCTGCGGACCAATGGGAAGAGCGGGGCCGCGATCCTACGGAAAAGAAGCGGGCGGGGCCTGGCTGGAGGCGAGCGCAGCGATTGGACGGTAGGGCGGGGGGGGCGGAGCCCGCTGTCGGGCCGCCGCCTGTGCGTGGCAGCCGCTCTGAGGGGATTCTGGCGAGGCGGGCGAAGCGGGCCATGGCGAAGAAGGTGGCCGGGCTGCCGGTGCTGGTGGCCGGGGTGCTGGTGCTCGGCTTGTGGCCGCGCGGCGCCGAGAGCTCCCCGAGGAAGGCGGTGGCCGCCCGGCTGGCGGCGAAGTGGCCGGCGACGCCGTTGCTGCTGGAGGCCAGGTGAGAGGACGAGAGAGAGGGTTGCTGGAGGGGTCAGCTGAGGGAAAGCGAGGGCAGCTGAGGCGCACTTCCGAAAGGGGGCGAGGGATGACCCGCGTCAGGAGACTTCGGGGAAAGGTTGACCTCGGGATCTACTGCCCCTGTGGACCCTGCACCTTGCCTCATACGTGGGGAGATCGAGTTGGAATCCTCCGCTCCCACCATCCCTTATTCTAGGAGACCACAAGGGTCATCTAGTAGTCCAACCCCCTCTGCCCTGCAGGAATCTTTTGCCTAAGGAAGAATGGACAAAATTTAAGGATTATTTAGCTAAATTTGTTAAGTTAAACTAATTGGAAATAGCTTGCAGGCAACAGATTGGCTTAGGAATTTGTTGATATTTAACATGTACAATTTCGAATTGAAAAGATATAAGGATGTTAATAGACTAAGTTTATAAGAATTAAGATTTGGAAAGGCGTTATAAGGATATGCATGGAAATTCAACCAAGGGGAAGCGAGGAAGTCACTTAACAATGTTAATAAGTTTAATTTTAATAAGGTTATGATTTATGTTTGTTTGTTTGTGTGTTTTGTTTGTGTATAATTTTGTGAAACCTAATAAAAAAATTGGGGGGGGAGGAATCTTTTGCCTAACATGGAACTCGAACCCGCAGCCCTCATGCCCTACCTGTTGAGCCAGCACTCCACAAACTCGGCATCCCAGGTGTCGGGTACAATTCCAATCATCATCCCTGGCCCTGCGAGCGAGGGATGCTGGGAGTTGTAGTCCAGCGACAGCTGGGGTACCCAAGGTTGAGAAGCGCTGGACTGTGCAATCTGCAACCAGATCTCCTGGTGAGAATCTAGAGGGGATAGGGAATCACAGCTCTCCCGGCTGCCGGACGCCGAGGGAAAAGGACGTCAGGGCAGTCCGATTGGGAGAAGTGGAGACTTCCTGTGCCAGGGAGTGTAGTGTAATGGTTAGAGCAGCCTTTGTCAGCCTTATGCCCTTGGGCTGCAGACACCATCAGCTCCAGATAGTGCACTTGGCAAGAGTTGGTGGACGTTGTAGTTCCAGCAACATCTTGAGGGTGCCAGGCTGGTTAAGTCTGGAGAGACTCCTTCTGAAATACAGTACTCAGCTCTTTCACCTACCTCACAAGGCTGTTTTGTGGAGAAGGGAGGGACAATGAATGCTGCATTGGAACTAACTTGTAGGAAAGTTGTGATATACATAAGATGAATGCTGTGATGTATGTAACATTAATTGTCCATGGAAGTCCATAATTTCAATTGATTTAGGGTCGTTTCCTTGAAAATCTATTGGAGTTTATGGAATGATTTAAGGGCCTGTCCCAAAGATTTTAATGGCATTTTAGGGAGATTGTTCCAGAGAAAGTGTCTTGGAGTTGTAATCACAAACCAAATAAGTGCCCCTGCATTCCAGCCCTTTTATAGTATTTGTATGAGTTCATTTGCCTTATTGGTATCTCCATTAAGAACATGTAGCCATGTGGTAAAATACTGAGGTCAGATATCTTACGTATCCAGCAGTATCAAAAATAACAAGAAACAATTATGGGTCTTCATCTGGCATGCACATGAATGCCATAACATGCCAAAGTGAAGTACTGTAAGAACCTTATTTCAAATAATTCTACATGTCACCAGTAACAACTTAATACCTCAAGATGGTTGATCTTTATATTCCAGCAATTTGACCAATGTTGCCACACTGTGTGCATGCTGCATATAACTATGTAAAAAATTTCCCACCTCCTTTTTTATGCTGTCATTAAAATAGAAGAAAATGAATTGGTGTGTTTAAATAGCATTATTTTCTGCTATGTTAAACCAGAAATGTTGCTTGCTATTTAAGCTTATGAGTGGTCTTCAGTTTGGCATCCTGCTCCTTTTCCTGCCACCCCCAAAATAGATTCATTTGAATTTGTGTTGTGTCTTAGTAATAAATAAAAAAAGTAGTTACTCCATGTCTTCTGGGACTGTGCCTTTTTATCACAATTTGAGGCAAAATCCTATTCCAAACAAACTTTTCATTGCAGAATTTGCACATAAGTAGATGTAGGCATAGCCCTTCTAGGACTTTGTCACCTGCGCAGCAGTAAACAATGTCCTCCACTATACCATTTTATTTCTATAAAATAAGAAACGTTTCTGTTGTATAAAATATCATAAAGAACAAACCTTGTTTACAACTCATGGTATGTCTGAAGTAAGGCAAACTATAGACCTGGGTTTGGATGACAAATTAAGCCAAATTATAACTCAGCCCTGAGGAGTGTAAGAGCGATATCTCCTCTTTGGGAACCTGTGCGTTAGCGCTAAGCCATGGTTTGCTGTGGCATTACATGCAAATGAGTCACTCTGTGAAAAAATACACAACTTCTGAGCCATTAGGAAACATCAAGAATGGTTAGATCATGTAACACAGTTATTGTACATGGTGGTATGGATATCACATAATTTAAAAATAAAATAAATAAAATACATTTATGTAGTTAAAACTTACTATTTTAATCTGTGCAACATCAGAACTTAATTCCAGTTGTATATGATTCAGAGTTTTCCTTAGCAATGAACATTCAATATACCTCTTGTACAATACCATAAAATTTTGCACTGTATGTGCTACATGTATGGAGGAATGAGGCAACATAATTTGCATGTCTCATCATACTCAGTTTTCATCCACTCATTTTACAGTACAGGCCTGCCTGCTGAGCTCATGGGTGACTGAATGTCTTTAAAGTCATTCAGAGTTAATTGTATAAATCCACTTTCACTGGTGTACTTGCTGAGTGTGCTAGGGTGTCATATGTACATAGCAATTCTAAGTAAGTTTAATCAGAAATAAGTCCTACTAAATTTAACAGGATTTATTCTCAATAAATATGTTTAAGATTGCAGCTTTTACCTCAGTTTCCTCTCTGTAAAGTGAGAATTACCTCCTGCAAGCTTAATTTGAGCAAGTGTTATACTGTATAACCGAATGAAAACATCTCTGCCTTAGTTGTTCAGTCTGCATTGTTTTTAAATCAATCTTTAATTGTTTTTGGACTTAAGAAAAACCTGTCTTAGCTGTTTTTATTGTATATTTGTAAATTTCCTTAATGGGCATGTAGAAGAGGATTCATTAATCAATTAATTAATAGGTTGACAGCTTAATACAAAATATACTTCCGGGGATCCAGTGCTCTGGCTATGTAGATTATGTCTTGTTGTTGGTTGGTGACATGGGTTATTATTCTGCACAATGTTTGCTATGTAGTGTTGTTCTACTGATCTCAAAGGACTTTTACAATTTTGGGGTGAGAAGTAAATTATGTCTTTAAATCATTTAGGCTTTTTCAAACACTTAGGGAGAATTGGCATAGCAACATCTTCTGGGATGTGTGAGGTTAGGATCCATCAGATCCCTAGTTGAGCTGGGAGGTTCCCAGTGGATCTGGGCTACACCTGCTCGGTTTCTTCATCCTTAGCTCAGCTGGAGATACACTGACATGTCACCCCATCTGTCTTAGCTGGATCCCACCTTACTGAGTTGAGCTCAGTGGATCTTAAAATGGCATAAGCCTTGAAAAATGAGTTTTCTAGAGACACAGTGGGGTCAGTACTGGAGAGGGAGACTAAAGCTTAACCTGGCTGGGATAAATTAAACCAGCAAAAAGAGTGGTGTAATTCAAACACAATTTTAAAGACTTGTTCCTCCTCTGCCAGGTTTAGGCGGGCTTTGCTAGCAGAAGCCCTGTTCCTGAATGGAGTTTGGATCCGGTGTAATTTTTGCACCAGCTTAACTGATGCCGGGCCTGCTATATGCCAGCTGCTTGTGTATAGGATCGCTCACTTGGGCTTCTTCTCAAAATGTTTGTATGTGTCTTATGAGCTATACTAATGGATAAATTATTACACACATTTTTAACAGTGAATTCATTGCAGAAGAAGGCAATGAGCAATTCTGGCAGTTTTTGGAAACGGTGAAAGAATTAACATTATACAGGAAAGGAGGTAAGTTGAGTTTGTTGTGTATATCTAGATTGGCAGACCTTTCTGTAACTTGTACTGTGTAATAGTGTTAATAGTGTGCAAGCTTTCAACCAAGAGTGGTTAACCTGGGACTCTCCAGTTGTTGGTGGTTTACAACTCTCCCACCATCCTTGACTATTACTGGTGCTGGCTGGAGCTGATGGGAGGTTTTGGGTTTTTAAAAACTTTGTATGTTGTGTTTTAGGAATTTTTTATTCTTTTTTATGCAAACCACTTAGAGATTTGATTATATTAAGCAATAAAATATGTTATAGAGAAATAGTTCAACAACATCTGATGTGTCGCTTTAAAAGCACAGTGTATTTTGCAACCTGTCCTTAGTAACGCTTCACTTTCTGGTTTCTTTACATTAAAATAAGAACGCTGAGACAGTCCAAGACGTGTTGATGCCTGAAGTAGAAAATCAGAATGATATCCTCCCTTCCAAAAATCCATTGCATAAAGTAGGCTGCCTTGCCCTGGCTGATACCTGCACTTTGCAGTCAGCCACTGATTAGACTGATGGATAGCATGGACAGGTCCTTTTCAGTGGTGGGTCTGCACCTCTGAAACCTATTTCCTCGGCAGATATGTAGGGCCTCCTGTTCTAAGAAGAAGAAAAAATATTTTTATTTCAGTCTCTCTTATTTATCATGATATTGGAATTGCTGTTGCTCAATTTTTAGGGGTGTTAACGTGGTTTAATCTGTTTATTTTGGCTATTACGTTTTCATGGATTCTGTAGGTGATTATGCCTTACAAAGTGGTATGTAAATGAAGTAAGTAAGTAAGTAAGTAAATAAATAAATAAATAAATAAAGGCTTTAAAAAAAATTGCCCAAACCTTTTTCATGCCCCCATCCTTATTTATATTCTGCATCATCTTCTTAGTTATCAGAGATCTTTTAAAAAAGATTTCTGATCTAAGCATCCCATCATTTGTTGGTGGGGAGGGGAAGCAGCATGAAGGAGGGTCTTGATTTTGGCCTTATGAGTGAGCCTTGCCACTTGGCAATTTCATAATGTCATCCTCTTTTCTGTTCCCCAAATGAAGTTACTGATAAATGTGTAGGTACAGCATTTTTGTATCTATAATAACCCAGAGCTCTTTTCTGCTGCACATCAAAGGAGGCGACTGGAAGGTTTTGTTTCTGTTTGTAACAAACCATAGTTCCCCATTACCTTCAAACATGGAGAAAAGTGATTTGCTTAAACGCTTGCTACTGAGTACAAACAAGAATCAAACAATAGTTTCAGATTCTTATTTACTAATTAGCTAAAACAAGTTTAGATGTAGCAGTGAATCAAACATTGCATGCTAATTTTAATTGTGTGCAGTCATTTGGGCACATCACAACATTTTGTTTGTTTTGGGGATTTATATTCCTCCTTTAAATGTCCATGGTGGCTTCCATGAAATATATATATATAGCAAGCTTTGGACAGGTTTGTGCATAACTCTAAACTATGGTTAGTGCACATCAAGGTTTATAAACCAGCTGGACACCATGGCTTACAGGTAGGTTTGTTCATGTTTAATAAACCATGGTTAAGCTGCTGCTATGGCTTCAAATGATCTAATAAACTGTAGCTTAACATTAAGTGCGAATCACATCATGATATGGTCCTAGAGTTGCATACTGTTCTCTTTAGGTCATTGTTCCTCCTTAGTCACTCCCCACCTCCTGGGACTGGAGAGTTTTTCGCTGTTCCAAGCACTAAGATGAAGGAACAAGGTGCCGCAGCTGGTCTTCTTGTCCCCATACTTACGTGTTATGGTGAATTAAAATATTTCCACCCAACCCCAATCAAACTGCCACACAAGCTGGCTGCCATTAAATATGGTTGTTACAGAATTGTTGTCTTTATAATCTTTAGTCCTTGGGGACTTGCCCAGGTGTTCAGTTAGGATGGCAGCCGTAATTGCTGTTTGTTGAAAGAAAATTATATGCATAACCACTCAGTGGAATAGCAACCTGTTTTCTGTCTTTTGTTTATCTATACTAGTACTACTTTATTTTTTCCTTTTCCACAGCACTGTCTGTCTTGTCTTCCTCCATTTTCCTCTTCACTTTTTCAACAAGGCAGCACTTTTTGCTTGTTAGTTCATAGGATTTCAGGCATTTACCTTAGCTTGGGCCATTTTATTTGGTAAAATGGTTAGTGATTAATACACAGTAATGCTCTCTGATGCATGATTCAACTTCTGCACCACTCTTTTCAGATCGGCAAGAGAAACCAGTTCACAAGTCAATATACCTGCCCTTTGATGGACTCTTAATAGCATGTTTTATGTTTAATTTGTAAGCCCCCCAACTAGAGAAATTGTACTTTGTATTAATAAAAAATTTAGAATTGGCCAATAATCTGAAATCCTACAACATTCTATATTCCAGATACTTTTATTTGCCAACACGTAATTGTAATTCAGTGATATTTGGGACTAGATGTTAACATCTCACTTGTATTTCTTTTCCTTTTTTAATACAGTCTCGGAGCATTCTTATTACAACTTAATCCTGAAGAAAGCCGGACAGTTCCTTTCAAATGTGCAGATTAATCTTTTGAAATTTTCTCTTTCCTTACGAGCACATTCCCCAACCATTCAGATGTTTCAGCAGGTGTGTAAAATTGGCTGGTACAAGCTAGGAATCTGGATATGGCTTTGGTTCACATGCTAAAGAGGGGCTTTCAAAAATGGCTCCTCATTGTGGCTGTTGTCATACTGCAAACCATTCTCTTGCAGAAGCTTGCAGCATGGCTAAGAGAGCTTTCTTCATGCTGCTGCAACCCTCCCTTCCAAAATGTTTTGTGGTAGCGTGATGGTCTGCTTGCTAAGCTGCTGTAGAACTATAGTGCTGCATGGAAGGGAAAAAAGACCAAAGGGATGGATTTACAGTAGCATCCAAGTGGTGGTGGTCTTCAAAGCAGCCCTTAGCCTCTAGTAGTGTTGTTGATATTGGTAGGACTGGTCTGGAGAAAAACACTATTTGCTTTACATCCATATGACCTCATCAGGTGAAACCCATCTGCATATATTGTTCAGTGTGAACTCAGAAGCAAGCATCAAATCGGTCCCACGCCATAGAGATAGTGGCCTGGCTTCCATGTAGGGATGAGTGAAACCATGGCTCTCAAAGAGGACATAATGGCTGCTTTGCTCCTCCTTGTCATTATGATGTTGTGCTGTGCTGACCCAAGTCTCTTGCAAGACAAACTGCAAGTTGCAAACAAGGACCTAGGAGTTTGTGGTTTGGATGGTTTGGCTTAATGTTATGTGTGTAAGACAACAATGAGTGATCCAGGAAGACTCTATATTATAATAAACGCGTGGTGTCCCAGTTTATATCTTTATTTCTGCCCACTAATGGGGTGTGTGCAGAGTTCAGTCCCCTAGATTACAGGTTGTCCACATGTGCTTTAGAACTAACAAATTCCTTGTAATGTCTAAATGTGGGAAACTCTCTCCACACCCCAACTATAGTTAGTTAAAACAAAATATGGTCAAACAACTCACCTGGCTCAACAGAAAATGCTGCAAACTTGCTGTTACTGATGTGAAAAAGAAACCTGTATCCTATTGATGTTGACACCAAAGCTGAGTCTGATCTTAAAGTGGGTATTTCTGAGGGCATTTTTGGAAGTAGGAGAATAGACATGGTAACTATGAATTTGCCTATCAGCAATTCTATAAAATCAGCTTATACTTTATAAAGTAGTTTAATAAAGGGTGTCCCTGTCATGTGAAGTAGGCACATGTTTTTGCAAAAGTTTGTATAAAAACTGTCCAAAGGTTATGTATTTTGACCTCAACTGGAGTTGGAGAATGTGAGAAAGGATGATATCTTCCCTGTTTACTTCTGTTATTTCCAAAAAAGGTGTGTTCTGTTATCTTAATAAAAAAAGAAAATTGATTTCTAAAACATCCAAATAACTGTTAACGGTGGGCATTCTGAGACAGGATACATTGGTGTTACTTGTAGGGCTCCGATCTTTTCATTATTTTCTCCTCACATACTTGGTACTTAGACGCACAATGTGATAGCAGCTGATGAGCTGTTTTAATCAAAGGAAGGTGCATTACTTTTAGGATGAAATGCAATTACACCAGCTGGGTTGAGTGTAATTGTTGAAATATTAGATTGCAGCTGATGAGCCGCCACCGAAAGGTTGCAGTGCATTTGTGGTTATCCATGGGAAGAGCACCTGTAAGACTAATGAAATTTGGAAGCTTCTGAAGAAAGCTGCTACAAGGTAAATATAATGAGCTATTTTGAACGAACAGTTCTTAAAGCTTTTGTTCCACAGCATCACATTTTTATTTGTTTTGGCAGCACACATTTACCTTTGTTCTCACTATATAAACCTGGATATTGGGACTCAATGATACATGTTGGTCAAAGATGCCACTTTGAGTTGCAGCTGTTGCTTCATCTCAGGCACCTGGGAAGAGTGATTGTCTGCAATCTTTCTTCCATATGAACTTGACATTTCAGGCAGTGCATGTCAGTTCAGCTCCATCTCTTGGTCTGCTGCCACCTCCATCCTATCAGGTGGCCTCCCCTGACACTCCAAGAGTTCTGATTCTCTGATTCTGCAAGAGAGTGTTGAGTTCTCCCCATGGAACTGTGTGGGATTGCCACATAACAGCTATTATTTTCTTTTTTAAAGATTGGTGGAGCTTTTAAAACCATGAGAGAAGTAAGATGTTTGTGTGAGATACTACACATTGCACCTTCTGATTTAGAAATATTAGCCAGGCTGTCTAGTGCCTGCTCTCTGCCACTAATGAAAATTGGCAAATTTCAAACTAGCCAACTAACTTTTCTCTGACCCAAGTGGTCACGTGTGTGGTTCTGACACAGATTATATGGATACAGGATTATACCTGTGGGATTAGCACACACATTATCACACACATTGAGACAGAATGTGGCTGATATGACATTAACAGTTGCGTTATGTATGGGGAAACCAGGCTAGTTTGAAACCAGCCTCATATAACCAACATGCATAAGTCAAATTAATGCACTTCCCCTTATCTTGGGAGGAGATCTCCCTGTGAAGCTCTGTGTGTAAAGAGGTTTGAGCTGGCTGCTCCAGCTCAGCCACATGGTTCTCACCAGCCACTCCTGAGTTCCTTTACATTAATTTAGGAACTTTCACCACTTTGTAAGCTAACTTTTACTGCCTGTGCAACTTCTGACTGATGTCTGGAAAAGCACATGAACCTAACCTTTGAAGAGTTTGTAAGTAAACCACTTTTTAACTTATAAACGTGTGGTCCATTCCTATGCTGGAACGGAAATTTTGGAACTCACTTTTAAAGGTCTAACAGCCTATATTTCCATGCTTTGCTTTGCTGCATATTTTGTGACATTAAATCTCTGCCTGGGTTCTCTCACCACAGAGTACTTGCCCAAAATTTGGATCTTGGCATCCATAAATTATCCTTTCTATATATTTTTTCCACCAACAATATCCAGCTAAGTCCTACACAGAGTAGACCATTTCAGCCAATGCACCTACCTTAGCCATGTCCATTAATTTCTGTGACCATCCTCTGAATAGAACTAATATTGAATGCAATCCATAGGTGTACGTGATATACATTTGCGCACACACACACAAAAAGTGACCTTGATATGCACTGGCTTCTGGCTCTCTACTTGCTTGCAACATTTGAAGGCTACTTTGGCTGCAGGGATTAGGTGCATTATTTCAGCCCTTCTGATCCTTCTCCAGATCTGAAGACAATGGTGTTTGATCCCATTGTCTGCTAGCCTACATATAGTTGATGAGAACTGATACAGACTTCAAAGCATATGCATGCCTAGATTTTTTTGGCTGAGCTTCAGCATGTTCTAAGGAACATTACTCCTAGTGTCCCTTAAACTTTAGTTACAGTGGTACCTCGGGTTAAGTACTTAATTCGTTCTGGAGGTCTGTTCTTAATCTGAAACTGTTCTTAACCTGAAGCATCACTTTAGCTAATGGGGCCTCCTGCTGTCACTGCACCGCCGGAGCACGATTTCTGTTCTCATCCTGAAGCAAAGTTCTTAACCTGAAGCACTATTTCTGGGTTAGCGGAGTCTGTAACCTGAAGTGTATGTAACCTGAAGTGTATGTAACCCGAGGTACCACTGTACTTTGGTAGGATAGAAGCGCTGTGCATGCTATGAAAATGAACCTTGTGGCTTCTTCCCCCCACCTTGCTCTACTCCCTGTGGATATCCTGCTAGCAGAATTAGCCCATAAATTGTGAGATTAACAAACTACACATAGTTTAAAATGGCACAGGATTGCAAAGCCATTAAATTCTCAAAGTCAACACATCCTTCTTGTTTACAAGGCACACACATTATGCATAGGATTTTGGCTTACATAGGAGGAAGTTCCACCAGAATGGGATGAAGCTACATGTATGTTTTGACTTCTGGTCATGGTGAGAGTGTTGCTACTTTTTCATGAAACAAAGCATAAATTCAACTAGAGCCTGAACTACTCATGTCATCTTTAGTGACTGCATTCCCTTTGGTCTAATAGCTACCATGAACGGTACTAAATAAAAAGTCTGCATGTACTGGATAATTAAAATAGCATTCAGTGCTTTGTGCTTGCAGCTGTGTAGCTTTTTTATCTGTGTCTTGATAAAATGGCTGATGCTGAGTTGCATCTTCAGATGGAAACTAACTTAGCTTGTTCTGCAACCAGTGTTAGCTACTGTGATGTCCTTATCTTAGTGTAAAATCCTGTATCAGGCATTCCCAAACTCGTCCCTCCAGCTGTTTTGGGACTACAGTTCCTGTCATCCCTGACCGCTGGTTCTGTTAGTTAGGGATCATGGGAGTTGTAGTCCCAAAATAGCTGGAGGGCTGAGTTTGGAGATGCCTGTCGTATATGGTACTTCCTTGTCTGAGAGGAAGCCCCATTGGACAAAGTGGGTTTTACTCCTGAGTAAAGATGTATTGGATTGTGTTACATACTTTTGTCAATTGTTCAGTAACCAGACAGGGAAGTCTGGCACACTCCAGTTAAGTTATTCCTTTTGAGCTGACAAGTTATTTGTTCTTAATCCAAGGCCCAAGCCGTATCTGTTCAAAGGAGACCATAAATTCCCTGCGCTTAATGAGACTGGCCCAGTAGTGATCCTTTATGCCGAAATGGGTACAAAAGACTTTGCTACATTTCACAAAGTTTTGTCTGAACAAGCACAAAAAGAGGAAATTGTTTACGTTCTTCGACATTTTGTCCAGGTAAGTGTGTGTGCAGAAGGGATATAGTTAACTGCAATTGAATTAAATTTTGTTTAAATCTTTCCAAATGTCCACGAAACCCCATTGTTGCATACTTTGTTGTCAGTTTCAAAGCTTTTCAGCCACAAAAGGGAAACACTGGGGCTTTTGGCCTTCTGTCATACTTATGGGTTTCCTATAGGCTTCAAATATAACACAGTACATTGAAATTAACAGGAGAAGGACTGGCTTCAGATGAGCCTACAGTCAGCCACTGGAGAACTGATATATCTTGTAATAACAACAACAACAACAACTTTTATTTATATCCCACCCTCCCCAGCCGAAGCTGGGCTCAGAGCGGCTAACAACAGTAAAATGATAAAACATTCTAAAAGGATGTTGTAAGGAAAGTAACAGGTGGCATTTATTGAAAATGTTTTTTTTCCCTTCACCCCCATTGTTTTTAAGTTCCCATTGTGGGTGGCCAGATGCAAAAGAGGACAGGGTTCCTGTGCCTTTTATATTATAAAACATCTGCTACAGCTCCCACTTCTGCACAACGATTAAACTATTAACTGTCTTCTTTTGCATCTGTTCGCCCTATTAGTGAAGCACTTCCTCCCTACTTTCCTCTAGATGTTCTTTACAGTATGTCAGAATTCTTCCCCTGTACAAGCACAGACTGCAAACCACCTGCATATACCGCATCAAGCATCCTCCAAGTTAATATTGCATTAATTGGATCCTGACATTCAGTCACAAGGCCTAACTTTGATGTGCAGTCATTGTTTTTTTAATTGAAGTCAACTAGGCTGGTGATGAAAACTCTGTGGAGCAGTCCCAAAGAAAGTGTGCATGGATTAGTGTAGTGTCCGAAGTTTAAAAAAAATCTGACCCTAACTTTATGATGATGATGATGATGATGATAATGATATTAATAATAATTTGTACCCCGCCCATCTGGCTAGGTTTTCCCCAGCTACTCTGGGTGGCTCCCAACAGAAAATTAAAAACACAATAAAACATCAGACATTAAAAACTTCCCTAAAAAGTGTTGCCTTCAGATATCTTTTAAAAGTCAGTTGTTCATTTCTTTGACATCTGATGGGAGGGAATTCCACAAGACGGGTGTCACTACTGAGAAGGCTCTCTGCCAATAGAAGGTATTCTTTCAGAATGTAGGCCTCTATTAGTTTTAGAAACAGAATGATTAGAATCCATAGTTCTTGTCTAATGTCTGCTACAACTCACAGTACAATGCTATACTCTGAAGTAAGTCCCTCTGAATTGTATGGGGATTGCTATCAGGGTAATGGGTATAGGATTGCAACCTTAATGGGCAATTATTTGTAAAGTAAAATCCTGATCTTGTGTATGTTTACTCAGGAGTTCAACAGATTTAAATGTGATTTACTCTGAAGTAAATCTAAGTTTAGAACTTATTTAGATATGGCAGTACTTAACATTCCTCCCTTCTGTTCTTTTCAAAATGATGTACTCAAGCAGAAACCTAGCTCCGAGAAGATGTATTTGTCTGGATATGGTGTGGAACTTGCAGTAAAGAGTACAGAATACAAAGCGGTAGATGACTCTCAGACCAAAGGTACATTTTTCTCCGGTGTGTGGTATTACTAGAGACATTATCATCACAAAATATTTGGCAGTGTCTAGAATTTTGAAGGCAGTAATCTTCTACATTGCCCCATTGAAGTTAATGGAAAATGTCTTACTGGGTCAGTAATTCACCCAGTATTTGTTTTCCTGACACACACCGCTGGTTGTGATTGCATTTTGTGGGATATGGCAAAAGTAGCCACAGGCGTTGAGAATCAATACAGAAATGTACATCTGTAATTTTTTTGTAGATGGAATGGAAAACTCCTATTTTCTAACTGTATGCCAAACCTGATCTTCCTCCTTTTTCATCTATTTGACGACCTGTCTTAATTTCTTTCTTCCTCTCATTTTAGGCAGTGAGTTAGTTTCTTTGATAGAAAAAACTAGTAATTGTAATCAGTTCTAGAAAGCAAATATATTGTCATATTTTTGTACATATGTTTTGTTTAGCTACAAATAATGTAACAGCAGAAGGAGCCAATGAGGAAAGTGAAGTCCAGGGCTTTCTCTTTGACACATTAAAGTGAGTTTATGTTAATTATAATTCCATATTGCCATGCTTGCTTTTATAAACTTGTGTTTTTAGTGCTTGAATAAGATCTGTTGCAAAATCATCTTTTGAAATTTTGCCTGTTTTATGAAGTTAATTTAAACTGGTAGTTACAAATGTCTTGAAATGTTAAAATGTTTCTTTTGACCATATTGCAATTGTTTTGAGATCAGGTTTCTGTGGAAGAATGGGTGCACATAGACATTTTCCTGCTGTGCAAATAAATATATTTTATCTCTTTAAAAAGGCATGTTATTTGACCATATGCAGATAATTTACACTATGCTTGGTTACTTGCATAAGCACATCTCTTTTATTTTCAGTTAGGATGGTGAAGTCTTTCTCAAAAAAGCTCCACAGCTTTGGTCAATCCAAAGGGCAGATGACTGCCAGCTATAGTGGGAGTAGATTGCATCTCTTAGGAGTTGGGCATGCCTGATGTAGACCATTACATCCTATAAAATACTTGGGACCTTGAACCTGCAATTCCGGAAGCAGGACCTGCACTCATAACAGCAACAACAACGCTATTTTCATTCTCATTCTCATTTTCATTTTTATTAGTAGTTGTATCATTTATATGCCGCCCATCTGACTAAATTGCCTGGGTGGCTTACATTTTGCATTAACGTAAAGAATCAGCTCCTTATATGATAACGGCTGCCATTTTTGCTAAATGTTGAACGTGATACCTAAAATACCTAATATGGGGAAATGGATGGTTAAGATGCAGGGTCCAGTGGCCATGGCTCAATCAACATCCTTTATGTTGATTGAGCCATGATACGTTTATAGTAAATTAGGCACCATTTATTGGCTTTTGTGGGTGTAGCCTATTAATTCCAAGCTCATATTTATCCTTTATGAAGATAAACTGTAATGAAAATAAACCACAAACTAAAAATGTCTTCATATTTTATTATGCAACTATCACTGACGTTTGTTAACTGCCCTAGGAGCCTTTTTGGATGTAGAGTGGATTAAAAATACTTTAAATAAATACAAAAATAGAACACATCAAATATAGACGTTGAAATAAATTTCCTCAATGAGTAATAAACGGCTGAGTCACGTATTAGATAAAGCCTGCTTAAACAAAAAAAGGATTTCATCAAATGTCTAAAGACCATTACTGCTGGTGTTTGCCTAATATCTTACTTACTTCACCAAACATTTATTAGGCGTTACAGATATAGGCCATCATAAAACATCTATGTATAAAATTTTAAAATATATACAAATAAATAGCCATGTAAAAAAATGTAATAAGGATTTTCATTGAAGTTTCTTCCCGCTAAATAGTCCCATTCACCACTCTGAGAGATACTATTGATAAAAACTTAGCCACCCTTGCAGTTACTTGCAGGTTAATATTAAACAGATAGAATCTCCTATTTTCATTGTGCTGTGAAGACTACCCCCAAAAGGGGGATAGCAGGTGTTATTGTTATGTACTGAATTGGATAGGATCCAAAATGCAGTAGTCTGATTGGTCCTAGAACAATAGGATTCAGAATGCAGCAGTCTGATTGGTCTGCAGGAGCCACCCAATCCAGCTCCAGGTGGAAGTGAATCCACAACCTGATTGGCCTACAGGAGAATCCCGGAATTAGCCAATCACGTGTGGCCCATTGTGTAAATAATGTATATAAAGCAGATACTTAGGGGAAACATTCATTCCTTACTACTATGAGCTGAATAAAGAGCATGAAATCCACACTCGACTCCGAGTATATTTCAGCATGCATTTGCATAGCTGGTTGTACAATGGGCAGTAGAAAAGAATATGTTCTACTGTGTCCGGCACGTTCCAAAAACATCCACAATGTCTATTGTTTCTGGGGATGTTTGAATATCTGCCCTTGACAAAAGCTGAGGGGAAAATGTTCAGTTGGGCTAACATAAAGGCCCTGCATTGGACTGGAATTATTAATTTTGAAATATAAGCGAACCTGTTGTCTGTTGTATTTAAACCATAAAACTTAGGGGAGAAAATTTGATTTACAGCTGACTCGGTGTTTTGTTTTTCAGTGTTCCTTAATCTGATTTGAATATTATGATAAATAATTGTATAACTATATAATTATAATGAGATAACTTCAATTATGCAAGAGTTCTGCCGAATATCTATAGAAAGGGAGGTACTACTACATGGGAGATCATTCCTTTGTACCAGGCTTGGGAGGGTGAGCTGAATTGGGTGAAGGGACCAGCCAAGCTCTCCCAGCTAAACCAGCCTCCTGCCATTGGTGCAGCACTCTTGCACCCACCAGACGGGCAGGTGTTAGTGCCTCTGGAATGCCTGCCATAAGTAGCCAGCACAACGCTCTGAAACAGGGTGTTCCAGGGGTGAGGAGGGGCTGAGCTGGCCCATATCTGTCGGATCCTGAGCCAGTGTGGTGTAGTGGTTAAGAGCGGTAGCCACGTAATCTGGGGAACCGGGTTCGCGTCTCCGCTCCTCCACATGCAGCTGCTGGGTGACCTTGGGCTAGTCACACTTCTTTGAAGTCTCTCAGCCCCACTCACCTCACAGAGTGTTTGTTGTGGGGGAGGAAGGGAAAGGAGATTGTTAGCCGCTTTGAGACTCCTGAAGGGGAGTGAAAGGCGGGATATCAAATCCAAACTCTTCCTCTTCTTCTCTTCTTTCACAGTCATTGTGTGACAGCACCAGGCCTATGAATGCTATGCCAGCTCCAGGCTGGCCCAGCGACCTTTCTGCCCCCCACCTTCCACCTTGGCAACCATATGTGGCAGGGCTGCAAGTGTGCTGGTGGCTTTGCTGCACTGTAAAGCTGTGGGCTGGGAGAGGGGAAGAGAGATTTGCAGCCTAAAAGTCCCATGCCTAATGGAAGGGAGCGGCCAACTGGAAGGTCAGTTGACCTACAAAAGCGCCATTATTTGGCTCTTTTACGGGCTTCCACACACCCGTAATTTCTCAGGTAGTATTTTTGAGAATTGGTTAAAATGTCCTGGAAAACCCAGGCACATGGCAGCTTATATCGGACGTTCTCCAAAAGTAGCTAATGACTGCATTTATTTGGAGTTTTTGTTAAAAAGCTCAACAACTTTGGCCTATATGGTACGGCATTTATTTGAAGTTGGCTCCTATGGTTGCTAACCATGGTTAATGGTAATCAACGATTGAAACTTTGCTTTGAACCCTGTCTTCAAACTTTGGTTGTGCGGGACAGTAGCATTACCAAGTTCCTCCCTTCTGGGTTAGGAGAAACATTAAAACTACAATTTCCAAACGTTTATCGTTGGTCTTTACGCCAACCGAATTGTAAGCTCCTACAAGTGTTGTGTAGTATTGACTTGGTTTATGTTTCATAAAATCCAGGCAGAACTATCCTGACCTCAAAGACAATCTTCAAGAGCTGAGGAAATACCTGATTGAAAGTAGTGATGATACAGAGCCTTTGAAGGTTTGGGAATTGTCAGGTAATAACCTTTATACTAGTTGTTTGTTTTTTGGTGTAACACAGTGGAAGAATGAATGGCAGTGTATTTGCACCAGTTATACTGACATCAATGGAACGTTTACAAACCTTGTATGTGCAAAGGAGTTGTTGGATTTGGGGGGGGGGGCTCTTCTGAGAGAAAAATTCTAGAGGTATACATTGGGAAATAACTGCTGTGCACACATAACTTTTATCATCCGGGCTAAAAAAATAAAATAAAATGTGAATCCCTTGCTCACACAGGCTCCAGATTAGCCTTTGTATTCAGATATCCATTATGCTGCTTTTGCTATGTTGCTGAAGGAGTATCTACCAGAACTACATTTTCATGGAATACATTTTCAGTGAGCTGTGTTGATCTCCCAGTGATGATGGTAATTTGCTAGTGTTATGAAAGTATCATGCTGAAAACCTGAGGGACCATTCTAGATGTTACGCCTAGTTCTAAGTGGTGCAGTGGAACAGGAAATGTAGAGGAATTAATCTCTGGGGCATTTTTTTTTTTAACAATGACATCCTCTGCTGAAGCACCAGATACAATCGCCCTCCTCACCCAGCCACCCAGCCACCCCTGCCTCTGTTCTCTTGCCTCTGGCAAGCAAATGAGATGATAGCGAGGCTTTCAATTTTTACTGTTGTTTGTAACATATCACCATTGAGGAAATTGGAGAATGTGGGCAATAGACAGAAGCAGGCCTCTTTTGTTTCCTTTCTTTGCCGTTCTTGCTTTGTGCCGGCAATTTAAATGGTAACACCTTTTTGTAAAATGGTGAGCATGGCTGATCAGAAGCTAAAGGTAGCATTTCATTGGACTTTTGTTAAAGCTCAGTGTGTTTTAGCAAGCTGAATCTATGCCGTTAGAAACAAACTCGGCTAAATTTAGTAGCACTTACTCCCAGGTAACCATGCCTCATGGCTGATCAGGCAAGTGATTCCAGGTTAAGCGGCGCACCACCTTCTGCCAGCCCAGTATTCTAGGATCGGCATCAGATCCCATTAAGTTGGGTATTATGCCATGTCTATTAATCTTTGAGGTGTACATGTGTCATAGCAGATCAAGACAGCTGCCTGAATTTTTTAACTCAGTGGAGTGTGGCTATGGAAGGCTGTCAATATGCACTTCTGTACTTCAGAATTTATGTCCTAGCATCAACGTGCAATGGGTTTTTCAGGCTCCCTTCATATAACCGACTTTGGTGGGGCTGGGGAACTAGACACGCAGCTGCTACTTTCAGCAACCGCCGCACATTTTGGTTCTCTGATTGGATCCTTGTAGCTTTTCTTAAGTTTTCAGAAATAAATCAAGAGATTAATATATGGTCAGACTCAAAACATTTGTCCTGGCTTCATTGACAGCATGAAACACCAAGAAGCATCTATTGTTCTCTTCTGTGAATCTATTTTTAACTAAACAGTTTTAGATTTTATTGGTAAACTGCTGCATCAGATGAACAAAGTGCACATAAAGCTCTTCAGAGAGGCGGAAGGAAGGGAAAGATGTTAAATCTTCCTATCCTGATGACCTGCAGGAGGATCTTGTGTGGCTGAAATCATTGTGGTACAATTTATCTTTACTGTTTCTATTAATGCAGCACAGGAGTAGGCCATGAAGTGTTATCATTGCAAAATAAAAGCCATAATACTACTTTAAAAGCTATTTCGTCATATCTATGATATGTTGAGGATGAGGGAAATTGACCATGAAGCTTGTGGAAGATTAGGCTTTTTTTCATAATACTGTAAAAGTAGCACAATATGATGCCTTTTCCCCTTTCAGTGTTATTGGTAACAATTTCTTGTATGTTATTATGTTACATATAGGATATCCTTTTTGGAAATAAATAAACAAGTTAATGAGAATTAGTTAGTTGTAACTAAATTAAGTTCCATTGCTTTCCCTGGGTCTTATAGCATTATGCATGTCTACTCAGAAGTAAGTCCTATTGAGTTTAGTGCGGATTACACCCAAGTAAGTGGGTATAGGATTGTAGCTCTACTAAAGGCCAACATTCGCCGCATTGCAGAGAGGAGAATAGCCTTGTGCTACTCATGATTTATTAGTTGAATTAGATTTGTTTGTTATAGCCACTAGGAGTTCAAATAAAATAGATGGAATATAAATTTAATGAAAGCTTTTGAAACTGGGCAATATAGCTATTACTGTTATTATTATTCCTGTTTCCCAGTGTTCCAAATTCTGTGCTAAAATAAGCTGAGTTCTGTAACCTGTATAAATAATGCAAGTTGAGCACCTTTGCTTTTTTGCTGCTTTTGAATAATCAATACTATTTTGCCTAATTTATTCTGATTTTTAGTAATCATGGCAAGTGGCAAGAAATTATATGGGAGTCTGAAACTTCTCTCCCAACTGTTGAAAATTTGGTGTTGCACCTATGCTGCGTTTCAGCAACAGCTGGCAGAACAGCTTCAAGGCTATCATGAAACTTGTTCTGGAAAGTTTAAATTTTCAGAAAGCTTGAATTCTAGGGGTTTTCTGCGCTCTGATCAAATCAAATCAAAACAAAACAAAACATACAAGCAGTCCTGACAGATGCATGCAGATGAGGTTTGAACAATCAGAAATGCGAGTAGACGTAAAAGCAGTTCAGTGGTAAAATTTATGTATGCGACTGCAGCATCAATAATGTTATTGGCCCCAAAATGGAAAGAAGAAGAAGACCCAAGGAAAGAACTGAATACAGAAATTCATGAATTATGCAGAAATGGCAAAACTTACCAGAAAAATAAGACACCAAAACTACAAACTTTTTATAAAAGAATGGAAATTGTGTATTGGATATGTACAAATAAATTGTAAACAGATAAGGACATTGGCAGGATTATTGTAATAACCTGCAGTTTCATAAGAGTAAATAATTAAAGTAGTTAAATAAAAAAATAAGTTAATTCAGTATATGCAGGAAATGATAAATATAAATGTAAGGAACCGCAGAAAGAGGAAGAAGGAAGTCGAATTTCGAAATGTTAAAATGACTGTAAAACTATTGGAGTGTATATACCGTATTTTTCGCCCTATAGGACGCACTTTTCCCCCTCAAAAAATGAAGGGGAAATGTGTGTGCGTCCTATGGGGCGAATGCAGGCTTTCGCTGAAGCCTGGAGAGCGAGAGGGGTCAGTGCGCACAGACCCCTCTCGCTCTCCAGGCTTCGCGGACCTCTCCGCAAGCGGGGGGAGCGCTCCCGCTGCTTGCGGAGAGGTGCCTGCATGCGGAAGCCTGGGCGAGCTGAGCTCAGCGCGTCCAAGCTTCGCGCACCTCTCCGCAAGCGGGGGGAGCGCTCCCGCCGCTTGCGGAGAGGTGCCTGCATGCGGAAGCCTGGGCGCACTGAGCTCAGCGCGTCCAGGCTTCGCGGACCTCTCCGCAAGCGGGGGGAGCGCTCCCGCTGCTTGCGGAGAGGTGCCTGCATGCGGAAGCCTGGGCGCACTGAGCTCAGCGCGTCCAGGCTTCGCGGACCTCTCCGCAAGCAGGGGGAGCGCTCCCGCTGCTTGCGGAGAGGTGCCTGCATGCCGAAGCCTGCGCGCGCTGAGCTCAGCACGTCCAGGCTTCGCGGACCTCTCCACAAGTGGCGGGAGCCAGCCCTGGGCTCCCACGGCTTGCAGAGAGCTGCCTGTTTGGGGGCTGGGGTCAGGGGAAGCTCCGGCGGGCCTCCCCCGCCCCAGCCCTGCGCCTGGGGGGGGGAATAATTTTTTTCCCTTTATTTCCCCCCAAAAAAACTAGGTGCACCTTATGGGACGGTGCGTCCTATAGGGCGAAAAATACGGTAACTGAAAATTACCTATAGTTCAGTGGCTAAGTTCAGACATTCCTACAAACCATTTGGAGAACTGGAAACAAGACATGTGCCGCGTCTGAGTTAGGGCGGTGCAGGCAGTTGCCCCACACAGGGCACTGAGCCACGGGGGCACAAAATTGAGAAGATCCATAATTGAGAAGATCCATTTTGGGGTGCCACGTTTTGGGCTTGCACAGGACGCCACGTTACCAAAGGTTGCCATAGTACACACCTGACATGTGCATACAGCACTCTCTGTAGTTTGCCAGTTCAAATATCGTGGCAAACTGTGGTTAGGTTGGAAGAACAAGTGCTAACCACTGCTGCTCTGAAGTAAATTGGGGGTCAGCACTAAACAGGAGTCGGAAAGGGAAGCAGCGTATGAAAGTGGGAAGGAATGTGCAAGCCTGCAGCTCATTCATAAGCTGGATATTTTTCTGACTAGAGCCTTTGAAACATCATCAGACAAAACAAGCTTAACCTGCTGCCACATCTTACACCTAAGGAAATTATTTAATTACAGCTGCATCTGTAGTATAGTTTAGACTGTTTACTATCTCTGGTCATGATGACAATTATAACTTGTATTATGGTTGTGTTAGTGATGTATGGAAGTGAGAGCTGGACCATAAAGAAGGCTGATCGCCAAAGAATTGATGCTTTTGAATTATGGTGCTGGAGGAGACTCTTGAGAGTCCCATGGACTGCAAGAAGATCAAACGCATCCATTCTTAAGGAAATTAGCCCTGAGTGCTCACTGGAAGGACAGATCGTGAAGCTGAGGCTCCAATACTTTGGCCACCTCATGAGAAGAGAAGACTCCCTGGAGAAGACACTGATGCTGGGAAAGATGGAGGGCACAAGGAGAAGGGGGCGACAGAGGACGAGATGGTTGGACAGTGTTCTCGAAGCTACAAACATGAGTCTGACCGAACTGCGGGAGACAGTGGAAGACAGAAGTGCCTGGCGTGCTCTGGTCCATGACGTCACGAAGAGTTGGACACGACTAGACAACAACAACAACAACAATTATGGTTGTGTACTATCATAGTAGCCTCTGAGTGCTTTTGTGGAAAATGTGTATAGAAATAGGATTGCTGTATTTGTTAAATTGGCTTTAGCGCCGTGGAAGTCACCATTTCAGATGATAAGATGTGTCAAAGAGTAGTTGAAATAGAACAAACATCATATGTTACGATAGATTAATGTATTTTATATATATTTACCTTGTTGCTTATCTTGTTGCTTTTACTAACTGTGTGTGCAAATGACCTGATTGGCTAATGATGAATATAATTCTATTTACAGTTGTTACTTATATGCCCCTGTCTAGTCAATATATATATGCTCCAGGCATGTGACCATAGTCAAGGAATTGGGAGTTGACCCTAGGATTTTCTCTTCCCTTCTCTCCCAAAATTCTACCTGCCAACATAACTGTAGCTGATTGTTAGATAAGCATTGACCTTCAAGTTAATTAAAGCCAGACAGGTTTTGCTATTAACAAATGTTTTAAATCCATACCTGAGGTTCTTCAGTGAATGCTTTGTTTTCTTGTAGACATTAGTTTGCAAGCAGCCTCTCGAATTCTCTCTGTGCCCGCTTATAATGCATTAAAAGTCATGAAGGACATTGCACAGAACTTCCCAGTCAAGGCCAGGTAAGGCTAATGTTATTTCCAATTACAGTGGTACCTCGGTTTAAGAACAGCCCGGTTTAAGAACAATTTGGTTTACGTAGTCCGCAAAACCGGAAATAGTGTCTTGGTTTGAGAGCTTTACCTCGGTCTAAGAACGGAAGCTGAACAATGGAAGGGCACTGGTGGCGGAAGGCCTCATTAGGGAAAGCACACCTCAGTTTAAGAATGGTTTTGGTTTAAGAAAGGACTTCCAGAATGGATTAAGTTCGTAAACCGAGGTACTACTGTATATTAATGAATGTCTGGATTTTGAGAGTTTCTTTTGAAACTTTATTTACATTTTTATCCCACCCTTCTTCCAAAGTTATTAGGGCAGCAGATGTGACTTTCCCTCATTTTATTCATTCACCAACCCTAGGTGGTAGAAAGTGACTGATTTCAGTTGAGCTTCTTGACTGAGTAGAATTTGAGCCTGGTCTCTCCAGTCCAAGTTCAGTATGCTAGAGTAGCCTTCCAATAAACTCCACAAAGGTTGCTAGCCTGACTGCTCTCATATATCTATGTAAGTTGTCTGTGTCAATAAAGAAAATCAGGATCTACCTCACATCTTGCCTTGAAGTTGATTCTTATCATGTGACCAGGAAAGTGGTTTTTAACAAGCCTAAACAACAGTTAATAGAATTCAACAGATGGAAGGATCCAGTATGTAAATCCAAATGCTAAGTCTTAAATGGCCCATTGGGTGCAAGTTGTCATATTAAGAAACATAGCCATGATCATTCATGCCACAATAATAGGCAGTTCTTTGTCATCTTTCTATACCAAGAGATTACTCATAAGAGCAGCGAAGCTAGCTTTCCAGTGTTTATACAACTGGTATCATGTCGAGATTTCCTTCATTAGCAGACATTGTCATGATTGTAAGTGAACTTTTTATAGCGTTTTTCATGGATAAAATGCTTTACAGTTCTTATCTCGTTTACCCTTACAACAACCCTGTGGGTCTCCCTCTGCTACAAAAGCCAAATTTCTTTCCCTACTGTTCTATCAAACAATACACTATTGTTACAGTCTGCGATGCCTTGAATCCCCAATACAATCCCATACTTATTTGACATTGCAAGGCACAGCTGGCTGTAGTTTTTGAACTATTGTGACAACCCTTAGACAGAATAAGGCGGAGATGAGAGTGCATGGTTGATGTTAGACACGAGCAGTAATTTCTGTCGTCTGGCAGAAACTTGAATAACTTTTCTTTGTTCCTGTTTGAATACATCTTGCATAAAATTTGTATTTGATCATATAACAACCGTTGAAAATGATGCTTAAGTCAAGTACCACTGTCTATCAAAAGTCTTTTCTAAAAATCTTTAATAGTCATTTTACTTTAGAAGAAAAGTTTACAGGTCTTGCTAGATAGCAAGAAGTTGAGAGTGGACATCTGGTTTGAACATGCCCTTACCTGCCACAGGGGAAAAAGCCTAGTTTAAGAAACCATAGCTCAAGTTAATTGTAGTTTCCAGTTCAGAAGTTACTACAAATTGGTTAGTTTAAACCAATTGTTTCATTGTGTTTGGGTGTTAGAGGGGATATGTTGAGGCGATATCGTTGCATGCAAAACTTTGCCTATGGAGTACTTTATTCCCTCAGAATAGGTGGGGGAAATGCCGAAACACAGAACAGTTCATGATCTCTGACTTTTTCAGATCCCTGACCAAAGTGTTAGTGAACCTGCAAATGCGGAAAGAAATAAAGGAAAATCAACAGGTTTGTTACAGTTCTTTTTATTATACAAAATGATGCAGTTGATTATACTGTGTCGAGAGATGCATATATTATACAAGGCTGGGAGATAAACGTATTATAATGTAACTTAAAAATGTAAGCAGCAGAATTTCTAAATGCGGAATTGCTCATCAGTTGCAGTCCTTAGCTTCTCATGACACCTTCTGCTCAAATATTGCATGGCATGTTCTGATTTGCTGAGCAGCACTTCCAGCTACAGTGAGCGATGAAACTTAGACCATTAATGTTCAGATGTTACCTTCAGGGCTTGAGCTTTAACTCTGAACTAAGCTGCTTTAATTGACCACTGGAGTTCAACATAAATCAGTTCAGTACCCAAATGTCTGCACCCAGTATAATTTGCTCTGTCGATAATGTATTTTAATATATTGCAGAATTATATTTTGAGCTTTTGCCCTTAACACATAGGTCATTTGAGATCTGTGTTCTTCAGAGTATGTTTTAAAATATAAGCCTCCTTCCTCAGCTTCACCCCTATCATCCTAGATCAAGTCAGTAATCTTCAGCTACTGTCCCATTCCAAACAGCCCCATGTTAGTGAAAATTGCTTCGTTCAGGATTCATTTTCTTATATGTATAGTGAATCAGACAGTCATTGACACCTCTTTCCACTCTTCCCTGATTTACCGGTATATAAAATATGCTTGATTTGCTACTCACAGAGGTGTAAAGAATTTAATTTATTTATTAAATTCCTTGACCACCCTTTATTTGAGGAACTTGTAGATGTCAAGGGTGCAGTACCAGTGATGCAGGCAGAGTTAGGTTATGGACCAACCCCAAGGTCTTACCCCCCCCTTTCTCTGTGCATAACATGTAGACAACTTCAGGCTCTCAAAATTATCTAAGTGTTTTTGGAGGGTCCCTTATCCATTTTGATAAACTTGTCAGAAAGACCCACCCTTTTTATCCACCTGTCTGCTGCTAGGTCTGCACTTTTCTTCCTTCCCTACCTCCCTCATGGAAACCATTTCATATCTTGCAAAAAATTAATCCATGTGGTGTTGTTGGATTCTATCAGCCCCAGCCAATATTGCCAGTGGTCAGGGTTGATGGGAACTGCAGTCGTCCAACAACAGCTGGGAGGACCGCAGGTTCCCCACCCATGTGCTAAATTATGGTTTCATGCTGCAAGATTGTGCAGGTATGAGCCTTAGGCTTGCATGCCGTATCCTGATAATAACGTAAAAGCCCAGCTGGGTGTTGGGGACTGGACTGAGGAGGAATGGTGGAGACATCCCCTCCGTCCTGAACTTCCCAGAGAAGAGGAAGGTTGTATTGAATTACAGCAATGGTTTGAGGAAGGTCATAGGTAAGAGACAGGTGAATAGAAGAGTTGGGAGGTGTTGGGAAAAGAGAAAGGAGGAGACAGAGACAGAGCAGCCAGCTGACACGTTATCACTGGAGAGCATTTTTGACCCCCCTTCTCCCAGAACCTGGCGTGCACTGAAAGTGGAAGAGCAAAGGACTCAAGAGACAGTTAGCCCCCGGTGGCCACCATCAGGGGAAGTGCTGTTGCTAGGAAGGGAGGGGCGGGGAGCTAAGTTGGAGCAATTCCAATTTAGGACAGCTGCATTCCTTCATCGTTCTCTGTGAATTATTGAATAAATCTTGGTAAGACCTCTTATTGTTGGTAAAAGGCTCAGAGCACCAGCATTCTGTTCTCCCAGTGGCCAAACAGATGCATATGGGAAATGCACCAAATGGGACCCGAGTTCAGCAGCACTCTTCCCACTTTGTGGTATATAGAGGCATTCTGTGTCTGACCGAGGAGCCAGGACATAGCATAGCTATCACATTTGGTAACCTTAACTTCCATGAATGTGTCTAATCTTCTTTTAAAGCTGCCCAAGCTTAGAAGCTCTCCCTGCATCTTGTGTGAGTAAAGATGTACCCAGTGTTAGAAAATTCCAGTCTGGGGTTAGTGGGAAGCCATAGATTTCCAGATTCGAACAAATTTTGTTAAACTCTGACTGAAAGATTGTCAAAGGGAAGAAGGGACAATACAAGCCCGAGATACCTGCCTGCTTCTTCTCAGCATTTAGCTTTTTACGTCTGAAAGCTCTCAAGGAGGCTTTGACACCTTATCGGCTAATAGATTTATCGTGGTGAAAAAATTCATGAGTTAGAACCCACTTCATCATTATGCCTTAATAAATCTGCTAACCTAGAAGGTGCTGCAACAAAACTCTTTGTGTTTTCTGGAAGAAACTAACATAGCTACTGCTCTATGTTCTGCTGGCAACTATTTATTTTTTATTTGGGATTTCTGATCACTCCA
The DNA here is from genome assembly GCF_964106915.1 of Podarcis gaigeae. NCBI lineage: Eukaryota > Metazoa > Chordata > Lepidosauria > Squamata > Lacertidae > Podarcis > Podarcis gaigeae. The sequence continues at coordinate 14,443,113 of NC_139677.1, forward strand.
CTGAGACTGCTTCAGAATGGGTTGTGCTAAGATGTTTCTCTTCTACACTGCTGGCATTACTGGTTTTCAGAATAGTCTTTCAGAAATACCAAAACTAGGCAAAATCCACTCATAGAAGGGAAATATTTGATCCAGACTTCAGTTCTAAGCTTGGTTAGAAGAAGTAAGTCCCATTGAATTCAGTGGGGCTTATTATTTTCTGAATAGAGATGCTTAGCACCAGGCTATAAATTTCATTTTGTAGATGCTTCAAAGCAGTACTGAACTTCATGCCCATGAAAATCACTATTAAATAGCACAGTGTTTTTCATGCTTTCCTGACACTTTTACGTGGCTGATCTAAAACAAATACTTCTTTTAAAGCCCTGGAGCTATTTTTTTTATTTGAGCCATTTGATCTTTTTAATAAGCATCTTTTAGTGAATTCCTATTTAAGTTTTCCTCTTTCCTCTTTTTTCCCTCTCTCTTTCTCTTTTTTTGCCTTACTGCAGATTACTCATTTTTATTAGACTGCAGCAGCTGCACAAACGCAGTGTAAAATGGTATCAAGTACTGGTAGTTAAATAGCTCTTAAAATAGACCTGAATACATTTTGATGCCAGTTGCTCTCTTTTGGAAAATCCTGTTACCTAACAGAAGAACTTTTGAGTCTTTCTGTCTCAAGTGTCACATTCAAAGTAATGTTTGAGTAGACAGGAGTCTAATATGCTTGCAGAAATTGTTCTACACAATTGCTAATGGGGTATTTGTGTGTGTGTGTGTGTGTGTGTGTGTGTGTGTGTAAGTTGGTTCTCTGTACATCAGAGAATTCAAACATAATTTTGAAGAGAAGTAATAAAACAAAATTTCATGAATCAGACAACATTTTGGCGAAACCGTGATCCCTGCAGGTCAGGGCGCCAAGAGCTCATTTTATGGCCTACCGTGAAACATGCAGTTTGCACTGCCAAACGTTGCAAGGGCCAATTTGCAGGTGTCTGGCACCATTTCCGAGTGAATCAGATGACATTGGGTTTTCGGGAAAATTGTGACCCTGCGAGTCAGGCTGCAAGGGCTTTTTGTGGAGCACCTTGAAATGTGGGGTTTTCACCGCCAAACATTGCAGGGGGCCTTTAGCTAGTGTTTGACAGCACTTCTGAGTGTATCAGATGACATCAGGTTTTTGGTGAAACCGTGACCTCGTGGGTTTGTTCTTTGAATATAGATAATGAAATTTGGGGTTAATCTGTGCAAATTTAACCTGGCTGCATACATAAGGTTATTATCTCTAAGGACCGCATGAAAAAATGCTTTGGGTGCGCACAAATGCAGTGGCGAGAAAGCAATCTCTTTGTCTTTTTTGTCTGTCTATAAATCTGGCAGCTATTCAGACATCAGTAGTAGAGCAGAATAAATTGTCATGCACATTTTTGAGCTACAGGATATTCGTCTAGCAGCAGGAGAGGCATGATTTCAAGCTGTGCAGAACTGAAAGATTCTCCTCTAAGATAATGTAAGTTGAATAGAAAATGCAATATGGGAAAGAGGCTAAAGCCTATTAAGGACTGAAAAGTATATGGTGATTAGATGCAGTCAGAATAGCTTTCAAGGATAAGTAGCTATGTTATGGAAGCATGTAGTTGTTGAAGCCTAAATAACATTTCAAGTTACAGACTCACCTAAGGAAGCCTTCCTTTTGTTTTTGCTCAGGTTAGCTGTCTAAAAACAAACATTGTATGCTCCATGTTATAAGTGTACAGCCATTGTACCAGGTCCAGTGAAAAAATGTTTCCATTAGACCAGCCCTGTTTGTATGTATATAGAGGCAGAGAGAGAGATTGTCCCTGATCTTTTTTGCCTTTGGTGCACATTGTAGGGTAGGCCATTTGGTAATTCCCATTTTACAGACTGAGAAAGGACCAAGAAAGGGGTGTTTTCACATGGCCATCAGTGTGCATACAAAACAGAGCAGGAATGAAGAATTTTTAAATCAAATTCAACACTGGCAATATATTATCTAAACACATTTCTATGGAACCAATTATAACAGTAATATATTAAGTCAAGAATATTCAATAAAATTTCAAAAGGAAAAGATAAAAAACAATTAAAGACATCAAGATTAACACTCAAACAAGCCCATCTAGACTTGGACTAACTAGATCAGCTCAGGGCAATTGCTGAGGCCCATGCAGTCTAAGAGCCAAGCCAATTAAAGTTAGAACAGTACAGTATATTTGTGAGCTGCACCCCAGTCTGAGGTGCACCCCACCCCTCCTATCAGTCCCAGCCAACATGGGCAATAGGAGCTAAAATCTGACATCTGGAGCGCACAATGCCTACCCCTACTGTAGCAGATAATCTTTTTCATGATCAAATGGTGCTTAGTATCCTATTTCTTCTCTTTAAAAGTTGCTTTAACTGAGACTGCTTCATAGTACACCATGCAAATGTTCTTTATTGTGGGAAAATAGAGAAATGGCATCTAGCTCCGGTGTAGGCACTGCCAGGCAGCACATTGAATCCACTGCTGGGTGGCGATATTATAATAGACAAATAGGTACTGCTGCAGCGGGAAGGTAAACAGTGTTTCCGTGCGCTCTGGTTTCCGTCACGGTGTTCTGTTGCTCCAGAAGCAGTTCAGTCATGCTGGGTGGCGATATGGTCTAAACCAGTGTTTCCCAACCTTGGGTCTCCATCTGTTTTTGGACTACAACTCCCATCATCCCTTGCTAGCAAGACCAATTGTCAGGGATGATGGGAATTGTAGTCCAACAGCAGCTGGAGACCAAAGGTTGGGAAACACTGGTCTAAACCACTGAGCCTCTTGGGTTTGCTGATCGGAAGGTTGGCAGTTTGAATCCCCGTGATGGGGTGAGCTCCCGTTGGTCTGTACCAGCTCCTGCCAACCTTCTTATGGCGTATAGCACTTTGGGAACATCCAACTTCTTCTGCAATTACCTTTTGAGGCTTTCCCTCCTTATGGAGGGTCTCAATGATGGCTTTCTGCACAACTGTCAGGTCAGGAGCCTTTCCCATGATTGTGCTTCCTACTGAACCAGACTGAGAGACCATTTAAAGACTCAGGAACCCATTGCAGGGGTTATGGATTGAATAGCTACCGCACCTTTTCACAATATTCTAATTTTCTGAGATTGTTAATTTGGGGTTTTCATCAGCTGTACGCCATATTCATCACAATTATAGCAAATAAAGGCTTGACATATCTTGCTTTGCATGTCATGAGTCTATCTCATATATTAGTTTCACCTTTTAAGTTGAATTACTGAAATAAACGAACTTTTCCACGATATTCTAATTTTTCGAGTTTCCCCTGTATAGCGAGCAAGAACTGGTTTGCTTCAAAGACTCTGGTGTGTTCAGCAACGAATGCTGAGCCTAATTTCCTGAAATATAACTTGTCAAACTAAGTTAAAGCCTGTCTTTCAGATTATTTGGTTTTTCCTTTCTGTGAGCAGTGAATATGTAAGAAAGGATGAATGATGTTCATGAATAGTTAGCATCAAGCCTACTCTGTAGAAGAGGAGAAATCCCTTATCTACAAGAATAATTAGAAGATTAAATTTTATCCAGCCAAAATTAATGTCATCTTGTTCACATAGATTTCAGATTTGAAAGATGAGGATATTCTGAAGATGGGTTTTTAAAGTGTCTTGACTAAATTATACTAAGCTTGACTTCTTCTTTTTACTATCTTTCTAGCATCTGAATGAAGCTCTTGAACTTCAGCCGGGTGAAGCACGCTTATTTCTAAATGGTCTTCGTATGGATTTGAATCTTCATGATCCATTTAGGTAAAGTATTAGTTATGCAACTTTCCTATATTAACTATACCGAAAAGGCCCAGTGACTTGATCCATAGACCAGCTAAGCTGTGGTTAGCTCTATATTGACAGTCCTAAAAATAATATTAAGTATAGCAATCTGATTGTTTTGTTTAATTTAAATTGAGAGAAAGAACAAAAGAGTTGCTTAACTAAATCATATATTTGTGGGGTTTTTTTTAAATAGTCTTTTAGAAACTTTGAAGGTAGAAGAGAAAGCAATGCGTGGACTTCACTCCCTTGGAATTAAAGGAGATGTTCTTAGTAAAATCATGAGATTAGATGCCCATTCTGATGATGACGCTTATGCATTAGACATTCGTCACTCTTCAATAGTAGTAAGTAACCATATTAATTTCTTTATCTAGCTAACAACTTTTAAAGTCCCATGAGACCCTTGGGGTGATACTCATCTAAGTTTTATTCAAGAGTGGACCTATTGAAATGAATAAACCTAGCTTTCTCATGTTCATTTATTTTAGCAGGTCTGCCCTAAGTAAATCTCAGTTGAATTTCACCCTTTGTTGTTTTTTGCTGCATCTAAATAACATGGTCGCCTCTCTTGAAAACTGCATTTAAGGCTTTAACACTAAAAAGTCCAGCAGGTATTCTGATTCATGAAGTGAACAAAGTATAGTTAAGACTTTAACTGTTTTTCTAGCTTAGTTTAAATGACAGATACGGGATAGGCTGCATTCATTTTCTTAAGTGCTGCTACATTATGCTTTCTTGCTACGTTTGCATGAAGCCCTTGAGTTGCTTGTCGAAACCACTCTCAGCAAGCAGTGAAATATATCTGAGTTTATTGTCTGTCTCTCTATGATGTGTGTAAAATGGGTGTGTGCCCATTTTATGCAGCATAACTTGTAACATAACATAACAGGTTAGTACAGGCAGCAGCAGCAGCAACAACAACAATGAGCACTTCCATTTGCAGAAGGGCCACTCTTGTTTTAAGGCAGGGGTCCCCAAACTGTAGTCCATGGACCACCAGTGATCTGCATTCAAGTTGTACTTGGCATCTCTGCATACTCATGTTGATTTTTAATTGTGTTTCTGTTGCTTCTTTTGTATATTGTACTTCCTTGATTTGCAATTTGAATTCAGTGGAATGCAAATCGTAATACAATAAAATACAATATAATAATTAAAAGAAGCAGTGAAATACAGTTTAAAATCATACAGCATCTTGTGCAGTGCATTACAAATACTGCAAGAGGCAGAAAAATCACCAAATTGCTCCACCAAGATCATCAGAATGAATGAATCTTTATTTGCATCAGCCATTGGCCATAACAATAAAACAACAATACAATACACAAAGAATAGAAATAAAATGTCAATTATATAAAATACATTTTAGGGTTTTGAATCAATAGTCAAATAGTGGATCTTATTCTAATTGCCCCAGCTAAAAGATCATCAGAAATTTTCATATACTCCACTGGTCTAGGCAAATATTGCAAATGACATTCAATAAAAAATGAGTCCTATACCAAGCAATATTATTATTATTTTTATTTATTTATTTATTTATTTATTTATATACTACCCTATACTGAAATACATATATAGACTGCACACACACACCCCTAAGTAAGAAAATTAGCTTTGTATATTTTATGAATTTGTTTTAAGGAAAGAGATTTATTAATAGCTAAGATTTAGGTTTCTTACAAAGTTCTACTGGTGAACTTGATAACCACTGGGTAAGATTCAGGCGCAACTGCAAAAAAACAAAACCTTCTTCCTATGTGTAGTTGCCATATTAAATTCTGCATTTATTAACTGTAAGTGTACATCAGTGGATAAACAGTCTTCAGTATCAAATGATAAATTTCCTTGTAAGTGAGGAAGAAATTGAAAGGAAGAACCCCAAAGGATGCTAAATTACCCTTTATTGACAAGTATATGAACACAGGTAGTAGCGGAGAAATTTTTAATTACTTGCTTACTGCATAATATATCGGTGAGTTCCCAAGGGGACGAAACCCTCTTCTCCTTTATATGTTTAACGTGTGTTTCCTTAAACTGTGTAATTTTTAAAAAACTTGCATGCAATTAAATCTATTCAGAGTACAGTAGACCAGTATTAACTTTCTTGTCAGCTCTCACTCTCTCTGTTTCCTAAACGATTGTCATGAGATTTCCAGTGTATACATTTTCTTACTAATAGTTAAATGCAGACTGTAGGTACCAATTCTCAGTGCTATTTTTCTAGAAAAAGAGGTGCCAGAACTTACCATGAATCCCTCCCTTGTTCTCTTATAACAGCAATGGCACCCAACTCAGAGGTGCTAGAATTAAGTTCCGGTGAGTCCCGGCTGAAAAAAAGCCCTGCCAGTTCTTTGTATGGTTTTCTCTGGCTGTGGATTTCAATAATGGTTGACAAGCTTCTCTGAAAGGCAGTTTGCTCACCTCTGCTGGTCTCACCCTGCAACAGAGCTGCTTAGATATATTCCAGACTTTGATAACCAAAGTGGTGCCTTCCAGTTATTGCTGGATTGCAACTTTGCAATGAATGGCTGGTTAAATATATTTTAAATGAATAAAACAAATTCCCATTATCCTTATGCATTGGCTTTGCTGGCTAGGAACGGACGGCGCTGTCATTTAAAATGATGGTCTGTTTAGGTGTTTGACCCCAGACCTTAAACTATTTGGGCAGTGACAGCATTGCTCCACTTCAGGAGGTTGCTGCACCGCAGAGACAGGATCGATCCTAATGAACTTATAAAGTTGAATCCTGGGCAAAGAAGAAGCAAAAGCAGACAAGCATGTAAAAAAAAAATGCTTGGTCTGGTTGTTATAAGATTGAAAACTTAAATGTGGGTTCCCCCCCTTTTTATAATAATTTTTATTAGTTTTCAATTATAATCCAATAATAGCCTCATTATAACAATACAAATTTATAATACAGTTTATTCAAATACCAAATTATATAATTTAGATAAAGTGGCCCCATGCGTTCTAGAATTGATGACTTGATAATTTGCTTAATTTCTGTGTTCCAAAATCTTATAATTTCCATTACTTTCCAGTCATAATAATAATCCCTTATACAACAACTGCAATATTAATAACTTCTATTTATGTTAGCACGTTAAATGACTTATAAAACTACAAGCAAGGAAGTCAAACTATATCCTTGTTCTTCCTGTGTGTGGCAATTGTTCTGTCTGTGGTGTTTCTTTCTGTCCTTGTAAGATGTTCTGACTTTCTTTTCCCTGGTTGTTGTTGTTATCCATCATGTCTTGGGCGGAGCTGAGTTGGGGGGGGGGTTTCTTAACCATGGTTAGCACATACCATGGTATGAACCCAGTCTATACTTCCAGTTCAACAACCCTGAAAAGGTCTGTTGTGAAATGAATGCATACTCTAGAACAGCCATCAGAATCTTTTGCAATGTATTGTGCAAGGCAGGGTTCCAAGTGAAATTTATCAAGTATTCTCTGGCAGACAAGTCAATGAAAGTGTTCCCTGAAGGGAGAAAGTCTATAAAGTGCTTCTTAAGCTTTGAAAATCCTTTTTAGCACGATATTAAGTTAGACAAGAGAAAACTTTAAGCAGTAACACTGTTTGGCATATCAGATAATATACTCTATTGTTTTACTTTTGCCTTACAAAGAAATTATGACCTCTCTTTATCCCTTTCCCTTTTTGTTGAAATATCTGATACCTAAACTGAACACATTTATTTCTGAGTGTTAACAGAGTCACACTGAAGTTGTTTTTCAGAAGTAAGTCCCATTGTAGTAAATGATACTTAACTTCTCAGGCAAGTGTGTAGTAGTAGTAGTAGTAGTAGTAGTAGTAATAGTAATAATAATAATAATAATAATAATAATAATAATAATAATAATAATAGATTATTTATACCCCGCCCATCTGGCTGGGCTTCCCCAGCGACTCTAGGCGGCTTCCAACAAAATACTAAAATACACTAATCCATCAAACATTAAAAGCTTCCCTAAACATAAAATACGTAGAATAGAGGCCAGGAACTTCAGTCTTTCCCACAGAATTTCATGGTCAGGAGGACTCTTGCAATTGGTCCTTACCTACATGGTTACATTTTTAAATGTTCTCCCAACTATGTGATTGGTCACTTAGGGAAAGGTAATTCCCACGTAGCTGAGGTAACAAAGAAGCACTTAATGTGCTTAAAACGTCAGCCTTACAGCCATGTGATTATGTTGTCATCATGTAACTGGTTATAATGTTTGGTTTTAATGGTAACTCTGGCAATCACTTCTGTGTTTCAGTGGATCAATGACTTAGAAACAGATCACATCTATGACAAGTGGCCTACAAGTTTTCAGGAACTTCTTAAACCAGCATATGCAGGAATGATGCGGCAGATTCGGCGCAATCTATATAACATGGTATGTATTGGGGGTACTGGCCAAACTTATTTATATATTTGTTTATTTTGAGATTAGGGTCTTCTGCATGGAGGTCATGGAAAAGCCCTCGAGCCCTCACCACCCTCTGGGCAGCAATCCACATGTCTGTGTATATCATTTAAGATTGTTTCACTTGGTTGTGTGCAAAATATGTATAGCTGTGTTGGTGTATCTGTGAAGACTCTGAAAAGGCGATGTTTGCATCTGACTAGAAAATGGATATGATAAGACATCTTTAAATGTTCCTCTCCTGGCAGCATATTCCCAAGTAGCAAAAGCTTGGAGCTGCAGGCAGATAAGATCAGGCTGGACTTGGAGGACCTTGGATAGTTCAAAGTACCATATTTTTCCATGTATAAGACTAGGTTTTTTTCCTAAAAATTGAAGACTTAAAATTGGAGGGGAGGTGTCTTATACACATTGGGGGCACATGGGATTGGCTACTGCCCAGAAATAGAGGGCGTCTTATACATGGGGGTGTGTTATACATGGAAAAATGCGGTACTGTATATACTTTTTTCTGTTATCAGAATCACAGCTTTTACCTCATTCACCAGACTGCACCTCCTGGGCTCCACCTCCTTTCTCAAAAGTGGAGAACCCTAAAGGGAAAATCTTCTGGCTTGGGAACCTAGCACTCAGTTGCCTCTTGGTTAGCTGCCAGCTTGTGTATTGGCCGACCTTATGATCCGGCACTAGTCTGAAAGTGGGCAGTAGGAGAATATATTTAAGGAAATATTGTTTATTGGAGTCTTCATTCAGGAGTCTCTGACCCAAGGGGCTCCTGACTTGACAAGCTCAGGTTGTGCTTTGCTGGTCGTGTTGATCCACCTGGTTTCTCCTCCTCTGTGTCAGACGTTTGGCCTCTGCTGGGGTTTGGGACATGACATAAGTGCTTTATATAAGCTGCCCTAAACTGAAGTTGCAGTCTGTATGTGTTTTATTCATTCATACCAAGATAAGCAGCCAGAAAATTGGAACCATTGAACTGTAAAATGCACGTACCTCATCAGTTTCATATTTGTGGGCTGATCTGTCCCATGCCATTACAGCATGTGGCCCTCTGGCTATTACAGCATCTTTTGTACAGCTCAAGGAATTCCTGATTAAAGAGTATACCAGTGTGGTCTGGGATTTGGCTACATGGAAGAGGCATCTCTTGTGCCACAACAGGAACTTAGGAATCAGCCCCCTGTGGTCCTGAGTATCCAGAAGTGTTCTGATATATAACTGAATTTATACAAGCACATTTTATCTGAGATTTTGGCAGTGGGTTCAGCATTTCAGAACCTCTTTAGCTGATTATTCTTATTTTCTACCTGCGGAAACCATAACCATCAGAGTTGATTTCCAAAAATTCTAAGCTTATCCCAGCAACATGTTCAGAAAGTATGGTAAAAGCTAGGCTTCTTTTGACTGTGAAAGCTGCCATTGCACTTTTAGAAGCGAAATGTGAATATGAATTTCTGGGATCAGCAAAAGCCATCAAAATACCTAATGGGTTAAACCACAGAGCCTAGGAATTGCCGATCAGAAGGTCGGCGGTTCAAATCCCCGCGACGGGGTGAGCTCCCGTTGCTCTGTCCCTGCTCCTGCCAACCTAGCAGTTCAAAAGCATGTCAGAGTGCAAGTAGATAAATAGGTACTGCTCCTGCAGGAAGGTAAACGGCGTTTCCGTGCGCTGCTCTGGTTCGCCAGAAGCGGCTTAGTCATGCTGGCCACATGACCCGGAAGCTGTACGCCAGCTCCCTTGGCCAATATAGCGAGATGAGCGCTGCAACCCCAGAGTCGGTCACAACTGGACCTAATGGTCAGGGGTCCCTTTACCTTTACCTTTTACATGATTCAAGTCTAGATGCCATCTTCTGGGAGAAACAATCTACATCATTGCCTAACTGCTGCTAACTTAAATAAAGTAGTTGTGTGGAGAGACACACACTGAGAGCAACTCTTGCTTGAGCTACAACAGCCATGCTCCATATCCTTTCTGTTAGTGTGCCACAGAAGAAAGTGAAATTAAAATGTGCACCTCTATGGCTGATTGGCTTTTAGACACTAAAACTCAATTTATCCTTCGTTCTTCCTTGTGATTAGGCTTTTAATTTAAGTACACTTTACTGTGAGAGAGCCTACTGTTGTCTGTCTGGAATACTGCATTAAATCCTGATACAGCTAACATGACACAACTTATTTCTTTTTAGCATGATAAGTTTATCCTTGGCCAAGCTGATTGATAACTGCCCACACATATTTGAAAAGGTTGTTGCTGAGAGAACCAATGCAGTCACTTTGCTAGCCAGATTGTTGTGTGTTGATGTCTGTGGCCAAATGAGTATATGCCATTGTAAGAATTCACCTCCAAAGTTTGAAAATCTTGGCTTCTTTATTTAGGTTCAGCTTCTTGGCTTTGTAATGCGTAAGATGAAAAGTTGCCATCTAAGATATTCAGAAACAACAACAAAATGAAAATAAAAAATACAGCAACCTAGAGTAATAACTTTTCCAGGGTTTAAAATATTTGTAGACAAAATGTAGATATACATATTTTGAGTATTCTCACCACCCCCTGCAAAAGTGGCATTCATCAAAGGTTTGCCGCAGGAAGCGGTAAGCATATACATTTTGGGAGGTTGTGAACAAAATTCAAAATGACAAATCTGCTACTGTTTATCACCCAGACTTTTGCTACAAATGCATAAATTCTAAAGTTGCATTCAAGTATATAAATGGACTTTATCTTTCCATTTCCCCTAGCTATTACTAGGGATGTGCTTACTTTTTCCTGATATCTTTGAACTACTAGCTCTCACTGAAGTGATAAATCTGTGTATGGGCTGTACAATTTCACGGTGCAGATGACAGTACAGTGGAACCTTTGGTTACGTACTGTCCTCCTTATGCACGCTTCGGGTAACATGCTCCACTAACCCAGTAGTTGCTCCTGGTAGCGAACTTTGCCCCGGGATGCGAGCAGAAGTGTCATGTCAGCGGCGCATGTGCAGCAGGAGGCCCCATTGGCGAAAGTGCGCCTCAGGATAAGAATGGTTTAGAGTTAAGTACGGGCCTCCGGAACAAATTATGTTCATAACCGGAGGTACCACTGTACACATTTTGGGAATGTCCCTTATACAAGAAAATTCTCCACATATCCTACAAGTACGTCAGGTGATTTTGCTGGGCTAAATGTCGTCTGTTGGGCATCAATATTTTTTGCGGGAGTTAATTCAGTTGTGTGAGCCCAAACCTGTGGTCTGGAATCATACAGTCTAGAACAGATATGCTACCTCAGGGTGTTCCTTTGGGCCTCTTAAGTCTGCAAAGGAAAAGAGCAGAGAAAGTACAGGGAATGATATTGGGCCTAAGGATTCTCTTCTCCCGTCAGGTCATCTTTATTGATCCTATGCAAGAAGAAGCAGCTCACTTCATGAAACTTGTAGAAGTATTCTACTTTCAAAAGGTGCCTCTTAGGTAAGTTGAAATATGGGCAGATATGTTTCTTATACGTGATGGTGTACACTGGCGTACAGTTTGTGTAAATGTCATGTGTGGTGACCCATGGGGCCCTTCCAGCCATTTTATTAATTGTGTGTTAATGATTATTTTTGCTCATGATAGGGTAAGGGCAGTTAAAATCTTTTCAATCCTTTGTTTAGTATGACAGCACCTGCACTTTGGAGTTCCCTGCCTATTGAGATCAGGCCTTCACTGAACTCTTTTTGGCACCTGTTAAAAACATTATTTCCAAACTGTGTCGCGACACGTTAGTGTGTCGGCTGCAGTGTATAGGTGTGTCCCCATACATTTCGTTATTACAATTTATATATGTGTCTCTTATAAGGGGTTAGTTTAACCTCCGGTTTGCCAGTAAAGCTGAATTACTGTGTTTCTAAATGATGCATGTCTGAAAAGTGTATCACCAACATGAAAAGTTTGGAAAGCTCTGGTTTGGACAAACCTAAGCAGTTGCTTTAAAAGTTGAGATAATTTTAATCAATTTTAGTATTTTAACTTTGTATGTTTTAAAGAGGGGTTGTGGATTTATCTTAATTGTTTTATCATTTATTCATTCATTCATTTTAATTTATATACCATCCTATACCTGCAGGTCTCAGGGCAATTCACAGGATACAATAACAGTATAAAAACACAGAATATATAATCAAAATAAAAACAGAAACTACCAAATTAATCCCCACCCACCCCAGCACATTTTAAAAGGGCATTGGCTATGCAAACCAGTTAAAAACAATTTTAAACATTGTTTTTTTTAAAGAAATAAACAATTAAAAAGCAGTTTAAAAGAATGTAAACAGCTTTGATGGGTTCCAGGGATTCTATATAATTCTCTTATTCTGTCCAGATAGCATTTATAGTAGATTTTTTTTGGCAAGGTGTTATGGAAACCTTAATCTGCATTAAACAGCATTAAAGCTTTCCATACTTTAACCAGGACAGCAGTTGCAAATGGATTACATGGGGTTATAGGTGTTGTAGTTGCGTTTAACGCTGTAGAGATAAAGCAAGCTAGACCCTCACTGGGCCTTCCACCTTTGAGGTTTTCCACATCAACCAGTGCATAAACTGTATTAGGTAAATAAAGAAATACTGTTTGCAACTGCAAGAGTTTCAGGACGGATATACTACTTTGCTTCCAATCAGTGCATGTCCTGTAACTCCATAGATTTGACAGAAGCTTCCAGAAGCACATGTGACCAGAAAGCTAGATTAGATGAACCTTGATCTCCTCTGACAGTACTTTGTTTTATCAGTGGAGAATTGTTGATATTACTTTGGATTTGTTCTCAATAGAATCACCATAGAAAACTAGTTTAGGGTCCTAGGACTGGAAAGCTGTGCTTGATATGCTGATTTAAAATGCTTATTGCTGCTGGCGGATGGGACAAGCAGAATTTCACAGTAAAGATGCTTAGGAACTACCAAGTACAGACTTGCAGAGAAGACTTAGCTAAAGTTAGGAGGGAAGGGATACCAGGAACTGGAGAGTCTAGGTAAAAGGGCAGGAATCTTACTGTGCTGATATAAAACTGTTGGCATCAAGTGAGATAAATCATAGATGTTCAGGGGGAATAAGGAACACGAGTGCCAAGTCAGTTAAAGACTGAAAATGTGTGGACATTTTTTTTTTAACCTCAGAAAAGGTTATTTATGTATTCAACAACTGCAGCCCATGTTTTGTTAGCCGCAAAATGGAAAATGAGGGAGGTCCCAACCAAAGAAGATTGGCAACTTAAGTTGACAGAATATGCACAACTTGCAGACTTAAAGTATAGAATAAGAGAACAAGAAGAACATACTTTTAAAGAAGATTGGAAAACGTTTATTGAATATATGGAAAATAATTGTGTACAGCTGAAAACGCTGGCAGCATTAAGATAAATTCAACAGTGTAAATAAGTTTTGATGGATGTAATAATGGAAAACCGATTGGTATAGTTTCTGTAAAATATGCAGGGTTATAAGATATGCAAAATAAACCATGGAAAGAGAAGAAGGGAAGTCATTGATATGTATGTAAAATGTTTATCTGAATTTGTAAAACGGAAAATATAATAAAAATTGTATTAAAAAAGAAAATCTGCAGACATGATTTTGATAGTGTGGTTTTGAATAGGACATGGACATCTGTTTTGAGAGGTCAAGGTAGGAGATAAGGTTTCTCAGCAGAAGTAAAGATCACGTTAGGACCTGAACCATCAGCAAAATCAGGGATAAAGGACGACCTCGGAGGAGGGTCCAGTTCTTCCGGTATCTGTGTTTGATGAATAGGAAAGCTAGGAAGTTTACTTCACAAATGATGTGGTGAAGGCAATTTGTTGGGACAATTTATTTCTACTTCAGAACTATCTTATTCTAGAGTGAAGTCCCATTAATCTGGAAAATGCTCTTTAGCCTGTATGAATATCTGTTTATCTCTATCACTTAGAATATTTTCTGTACTAGGAAACTATGTTTCTTACCCAAAAGATTCTTTTGTATTTTTGATATCTTCTGGTCAGCAGTCTAACTAGCAGGCAAAATCTCCCATGAACCTATAGCTACATGAGAGCTATCTGCAGTCAGATGTCATAATTGGATTGAGCTCACACAGAAAGGTAACCCTAAATTAAAACCTTTCTCTAAGCAGGTCTAGGCTATCTAGTCCTTCAGTTTACCTCTTTCACTGCTTGCACAGTCATCGTCACTAATGGTAGATGGTTTCATAACAATTAAATTGCTTTTTTTTGCTGTAGGCCACTGCCACTCACTTTAATATTTTGAATGTTGCCAGTTTATTCTTGCTCTTTGGATTCACATTCAACTTGTCTATAATCTGCTTTTAATGTGGTTTTATAAAATGCTGCAACTCTTACAGAATTTTCATTTCTTTTCTGAACAGAATTGGGTTTGTTTTCGTCCTAAATACCGATGAAGTCGTTGACGGAAACAAGGATGCAGGTGTAGCTTTATGGAGAGCTTTTAACTTCGTTGCAGATGAAATGGATATCCCTGCGGCTTTTACTGCCATGACGAGAGTTAGTGCTTGTAAAATATTTTTAAAACTATCCTTTTCCCCCCCAAGGTTACCTGTATTTTTCTGCAGGTACAAAGTAGCCACGGGGCATACTATTTAAATACATTTATTTTTAAAAAATACTTTTCCGTAAGAAGTTTTGTTCTCATCACTGCCAAGCTTTCCTGGTGGGGCGGGGGTGGATGCAGATCCATGTGCCTTTTGGCACAGATCTTAGCCTGAATGGGCCAAAAACATAAAATTCAGCTGCCTGCCTCAAGATAGAGACGCACGTCCCCAACTCAGTTCATGCAATTGAGACATATAAGCAGGAAGTCTCAGCTAGCTTCAGATGACTCATGCAAACAGAGGAATGCGGCACAGGTGAAAGCAAAGGAAACCTACTGAATCGCTAGACAAGCCCGGGGTGTGTGTGTGTGTGTGTGTGTGTGTGTGTGTGTGGAGGCAGATTAGAATTTCCTTACTCTTAACCCAACTGTGGTTAAACTGGAAAACATGGAACTGAATTCAGGTAGATGATAGTAAAAAAAAAAAAGGAGATGGTGAATTCAGTGTTAGGCATTATTATCAAACATATTTAGCATCCATCCTTGAGTGCTTTTGCCAGGCCAGTAAGAGGCTGTGTTTATTTTTGTGTCCTTGTCTGGCCCTGCCCACTTTTGGGGTTTGGACCACCAACTGCTGACATTCAACACACCCACCCACCCCATCCCACCAAGAGCTTTCCACACTAGTAATCTGGTCTTCGGACTGAAAGACTTCCTGACCCCCTGGTGTAAATGGCTTCTGCTCACCAGTTTGGGATTGTTAAGGACAGAAACGCTAAACAAATGGATTTGAGAGAGTTGGTGCACTCCTGCTTAACAGGAACCCTGGAGGAGGAAGGTAAATTCCAGGTGCTTAAGCGCGGGTTAAACTGAAGCTCGCAGAATAAAATCATGAAAGCCTAGCTCTTTAATTTTATCTAACACTCTCATGAAGCCGTCAGGATTCCTTGCTCCCAAAGCTGTTCTAGGGAGGCTGTCCTAGAATTATGTGCCAGTAATAGAAATCTCCCCATTTCTAACCTAACTTTATTAGCGGCTAATTTATAGCTGTGAGGTTTTATGCCTCCCTACTTGTCTTCCCTTAAATAGCTCTGATGGCTAAGCTGTGATATTTCTAACATGGCTGCATATTTAGCAGTTTACTCATATTTCTGGGCTTCTGGAAGAGAGTAGGCAACAAGACAGCTTTATTATGTAAATATTTGCTTTGCTTGCTTGACGCATTTCATGGCTGGCTACTGGAAGGATGTGAGATGGATGCATGTAATTGTGCAGAAAATAAAGGGTGGTTTTATTCTCTCTCCTGAATTTCTCCTTTTCCCCTAAGTGCCCAGGAATGCATATGATGGATGAGTTTAAGAGTGAAAGTTCATTGAAGTTTAATTGGCGGAGGCATTAAAGTGTGCTGTCTCTTGGTTACTGCTGAAAAACCCGGTAATAAAATGAGCTAGATGGGCCTGTGATTGGGCGGCAGGAGCCTTTAAAATCCACTTGCAGCTTGGCAATAAAAATTTAATATAATATGAATACATCAGTAGAATGGGTGATCACATTTCTTTATCTGTTCCTCTCTCTCTTTTAATTAGATGTACCATGAAGTAGAAGAGGGAGGTGTACTTTCTGTGGGGCATGTGAAGCGTTTTCTTGTCACAGGGTTTCCTCATGCTGACTTGCAAGATATCTTGGGTGTTGATTCTGATTATGATGAGAACAGACAGGTAGGAACACTACAGAGTTGCAAGAGGATGTACCAAAAAAAACCCCATTTTTTAAAGTATTGGGTAGAAGGCACAAATCCACGGGCATTGAATACTGAGGTTTTGGAATATCAGATGTTTGAGGAGGTACATATTTCACTTCCCACAATACCTATGCCACAGAATCTGGAATATCGGCAAAGCGTCATTGGTGCTGTAATGCAGGAAACGGCCAGGATCAGTTGTGTGGATGTATCTTCTAAAATGAGTGTTATAGCCTCTGTTGTTTGAGGGTCAACAGGGAAACAGAAAACAACATTATCCTAATACATTTTACAGGCAGCATCTTGGTCACCTGGGAGGCATGCCCCATTGAGCTCAGTGGGACTTGCTTTTGAGCCGCCGTGCATAGGATTGCAGTGTTAGTCATCCTGAATCCACTTCTGTAAATTCAACTTGATGCTTGGCTTTGTAACTAAGCAGGAAAGGCAGATAGGCAGCTATCATTCAAAACAGTGGCGTTACTTTGTTTGACTTGCCTGTCATGAGATCTTTTTTCACCTATGACAGTGCATGTTCAACCAGCTTTCCATATTTTCATCAATGCATTGATTTGAAAGAATAAATATATGAAGTATTCTATTGCTGTCAACTAATCTGCAGGTCTAAATGAAATGCAGAGGGTTGGATAGAGAAGAAGTTAGTTAAACCTAGTTTTCATTGAAATTTGTGTTTGTGTTAGTCTTGACTTGTCCCATTGATTCCAGTGGGAACTGAGTTCAACTAACTTAACCTGAATTCAACCCAGATACTGTTAATGCATTGTTTCAGGAAATCATGTTCTCAGCCAGCAATTGCCAGTCCCCCTGCCTTTAAAATAACTGTTTGAGAAGTTGTAAAGGAATAATAAATCACTTTGCTCCTCACCTGTCCCAGCAAGCGATGCATAGATGTTTGTGTTCATTTTCTCTTGATATCTAATCACTACTTTTCCACAGTCGGCTCTATATAATTGGGACATCTCTGCTCCATCTAGGCAGGAGCGATGTTTTATAAGAAGACTGGCCTGGGTCCATTGCCTCAAGCTCTCTTTAATGGCGTGCCCTTTAACAGAAAAGAGATGAATCTTGCAGAGCTACAAACCTCTCTGGTGAAGATCATGGATGCCACAGAGTCCTTCCAGCGGGCAGTGTTCTTGGTATGTTTCGCATTTTATTTTATTTTTAAGCAAATGCTCAGTGAAATAATGGCTAGTCGATTGCTTAAGTTGTGCTTCTGTTCTACATTTTTTATAACGAGGCGGTTTGGAATTAATCTTGTGAAAACCTAAATGGCATCATTATTTTAATTTGCAGTCATGATTTTGAAACCTAATATATAATTATTATCCATGCTTTAGAATTTAACTAAGCCCTTGTTAATCCTTGAGATGCTTGGAACCACAGTATAAAGACAAATGCTGCTACAAAAATGTGGACTGGATAAGAAGACATTTCCCCGCACTATCCTTTTCTTCAAATGATTGAATAATTTGTGTGAGTGTGATGTTCTAACCACCTTCCTGACTTCACTTTTTCCTTCCTCACCTTTTTCTTCACAGTAACCACTGTCTTTTGCCCATTCTAATCATAACAACAACAACAACAACAACAGTAAAAGCCCCATTTGCCTTATATACTTGGCTTTTTCTTGCCTTCCCTTCATTCCTATTCTCCCTGTGGTTGTTTTAGCGGAAGGCGGAAGTGGAGTACAATATATTTTGCCCTTTGCTCCTCACAACCCGCTCTGGATCCACGGTGCCTGGTTGGAGGTGTGTGTTGTACTGGTACCCCAACATCTGCTTGTTGCATCTCTGGAAAGGGAGAAGGACAGCAAATGAACCCACAATTCCTGCCTCTGGCAGCTGCATTGTAGCTTGCTAGGCACTTGAAAAGGGCAAGCACCTGGAGCCAGCAGAGCAGGAGCAGGCCATTAGCATTCCTGTGCAAGCCATTAAACCTTCAGAGCAGGAAGCCAGGTGATCCCAGTACATGGGGGAATGAATCATTAAGATTCATGCTTTCTTAGGAGC
Source organism: Podarcis gaigeae (assembly GCF_964106915.1). NCBI lineage: Eukaryota > Metazoa > Chordata > Lepidosauria > Squamata > Lacertidae > Podarcis > Podarcis gaigeae. The sequence goes on from NC_139677.1 coordinate 14,461,690, forward strand.
ATCTACTTGAACCTTATTTAACCGCTTGTTTCCTTCTTCATCTGAGAGGCAGAGAAGATTCCTGGAGAGGCTACACAGAACAGTGTGAGCTCTTAGAAATGCTTTATTCTGCCTCAGCCTCCAGACAATGAGGAGTTTTTAAGGAGTCACCAATTCCCCCTGGTCAAAAAATTATTATTTTTTCTGAACATGGGGACAAACTTTGACTCCCTCCCACCCTCCGTCTTCTTCTGAACGTTATGGTCAACCTAAGGCTGTTTTGCTATTAACTTCCAAACATAAAGCCCTTCACAAAATTACTGTATTTTTTGCACCACAACACTCACTTTTTTCCTCCTAGAAAGTAAGGGGAAATGTCTGTGCGTGTTATGGAGCGAGTGCCTGCGGGTGGCGGGGGGGATCTGCTGCAGTCGTGAGCAGAGGATCCATGGTTCTCCTTCCTTCCCTCCTCTGTGGTTACAAAGTATGGATCCACATGGATCCTCAGGATTTTTGCATTGGGCTACTCCAAACTCACTGTCAGATCACATGTCTGTGGCCACAGCATGAAGCACAAAAATCATATATCCACTATTTCGTTTAGAATATATATTTTTTTGTTTTCCTCCTCTAAAAACTATGTGCGTGTTATGGTCTGGTGCGTGTTATAGAGCGAAAAATACGGTATATAAGCAGGTGTGTTCTAACACTCTTCTTCATAGATGGCATTCTTCCCTGGAGAGAGAAGACATTGCTCCACCATCTTCTGATCATTTTGTACTGATTTCAGACAACCTTATTACCAACACCAGGGGTTGACCCACGTGACTCAATTGTTAGTCCAGAATATGATGATGGAGACTGGGTTGACGGGTCTCAAGTTAAAGATTGAGGGGTCTCAAGTTTCACATCACCTCTCTTATAACTCCCTCTATATGCCACTTCTATTCACAACTCTGGCAGCTCTTCCTCAATAGCCCTTCTACAGAGCCAACCCAATGCCACTTAAGGGTGTTGATTGAACCCAAAGCCATTCTATCCTCTGTTCCATTTTTAAAAAATAACAGGATTCACCTTCATTATAAAAAAGATATCTTGGGCTAACGAGTATTATAGTCTAGAGCCTGAATTTATGGACTCTTGGAAGCTCCCAGCAGCTGACACTCCAGGCTCTAGTCTCCAAATTTCTCCCCCACAAAGATGGGGATGCTCAACTGAAAAACGCCACTGAGGGGAGGATTTCACCTTACACAGCATCCTGTAGAAGGTCATCAGGACTTCTCAGTTTTGAAATTCACTCCCTGCCCCCTTAGGAAGAAGAAGAAGGCTTTGGACTTGATATCCCGCCTTTCACTCCCCTTAAGGAGTCTCAAAGCGGCTAACAATCTCCTTTCCTTTCCTCCCCCACAACAAACACTCTGTGAGGTGAGTGGGGCTGAGAGACTTCAGAGAAGTGTGACTAACCCAAGGTCACCCAGCAGCTGCATGTGAAGGAGTGGTGAAGTGAACCCAGTTCCCCAGATTACAAATCTACCGTTCTTAACCACCACACCACGCTGGCTAGGTGTCCTACATTTTTCATGCACTGGTAGCTCTTTTATTTAGCTCATTTTTTTATCAAGATAGTATGCATTTCCCCTCTCCTTTTTAGTGTTGGTATAAAATTCCAGTAAAATTGGTGAATATACAAACTGGATTATGGGAGCTGCCTACTTCTGGCAAGTTCTCTTCCTGCCTTTGACCACAAGTTCGAGCTGTTACCCGCCCCAATGACCTTCTACAGGCACTGGTACTTTTCAAATAGGTACCAATAGAACGATCTAAAGTTATTGAGTGGTGTGGAAATGGAACAAACCTGCTGCTGTTTTCCTTTCAGGGCGTGCTGAACGACCATACAAACGCAGTAGACTTCATCATGGAGCAACAGAATGTAGTTTCACATATACATGACAAGATTCTTGATCCTCAACGAAGATATTTGAACTTTGCATCCCCATCAGGTAAACCCAAGTACTGCTTATTTTCTTTCTGTCAGCCCTAAGTTTGATTTCATATTTGATATTAACAAGCCATGTTTTAATTTTTGCAGTGCCTATAGATACAAACGATTTCTCAACTTTTTCCTTCTTGGACTCTCAAGATAAGACTTTTGTTATTTCAGAAAACATGAAGTATGTTACAAGGAAAGGTACATTTTGTTTTTGTTTAACTGTTGTTATGAAACATTCATAGAGCAATGTCTGATGCAAGCTGAATGGTTTACCAAGATTAGTTATAACATTGTATTGTTGCTTTAAGCTACATAAAAAACCCTCAAATATACATTCAATATACCGTATTTTTTGCTCTATAAGACTCACCTTTTCCCTCCTAAAAAGTAAGGGGAAATGTGTGTGCGTCTTATGGAATGAATGCAGGCTGCCCAGCTATCCCAGAAGCCAGAACAGCAAGAGGGATCGCTGCTTTCGCTGTGCAGCAATCCCTCTTGTTGTTCTGGCTTCAGAAATTCAGAAAGTTTTTTTTCTTGCTTTCCTCCTCCAAAAACTAGGTGCGTCTTATGATCTGGTGCATCTTATAGAGTGAAAAATACGGTAATTTGATTCAATATAATTCAAATATAACAAGATCCTTAAATGTAACTTAAGTATAACAAGATCCAAATTTGGGACAAGTACTCTTAGGTGAGAGAACCCCAGCAGAGATTTAAAACCACAAAATACGCAGCAAAGTAAAGCGTGGAAATATAGCCTGTTAGACCTTTAAAATATGCCCCTCCAAGTGAGTTCCAAAATGTTCCCTAAAAATTTTCTTTCCAAAGTTTTCCTCTTCCCCCTAGCATAAGAAAAGGCCACATGTTTGGTAAGTTTAAAAAATTGTTTACTTACAACTCTCCAAAGGTCAGATTCATGTGCTTCACATTTATTGAATAAATGGAAAATAATTGTGTACAGCTGAAAACGCTGGCAGCATTAAGATAAATTCAACAGTGTAAATAAGTTTTGTTGGATGTAATAATGGAAAGCCAATTGGTATAGTTTTTTGTGAAATATGCAGGGATATAAGATGTGTAAAATGAACCATGGAAAGAGAAGAAGGGAGTCATTGATATCTTAAGTATGTAAAGTGTTTATCTGAAATTGTAAAATAGAAAATATAATAAAAATTGTATTAGAAAAGAAAAGATTCATATGCTTCAGAAAAGTTTTACAGGCAGTAAAATTTAGCTTAGTTACAAAATGGTGAAAGTTCCTAAATTATTAGTATAAGAACTCAAGAGTGGCTTGTGAGAGCCATGTGGTTGGGCTGGAGCAACCACCTCAAACCTCTTCAAGTGCTGAGCTTCTCAAGTAGACTGGGAAGAACAAAGGCTTGATTACCTAGTTTCTACCAAGGTGAGGGGAAGTGGACCTAGCTAAGCCTGGCAGGACAGCTTACTCTATGGTATTAACCTCTTCATGCATTGATTAGACTTAAGCATGTTAGTTATATGCGACTGGTTATCCCGCACATGGGGCATCTGTTAATGTCATATCAGCCACATTCTGTCCCAATGTGTGTAATTGATGGTGAACACGGATTCAACAACTGGTTCTTAAATTGGCTTAGTCGAAATACAACATTCCCAGTCAGTGACAATGGCTACTTCAGTTGGCGTGCTGTGCACTTAGTAAGGAGATGTCAGCTGCACAATACTTCCTCCTCCTCTTGCATGGCATTCCTCCCTTTGCAGAGCTAATCGTAGTTCGGCATTATATTTGTGCCAGGAATAAGACTTAAGTACATAAGCCTTCTGCAGTCGTTTCTCCCTCCTGTCGTGCAATGGGGAGAGTGGGGCCGTGCTCAATGGCTGTTCTGGTGAATCCCCTGCCAGACCCACCCCCTGCCAACTGCACTTTGGGGCTGAAGTTCGGTGCGTGCACCAGCTCTGAAGATGATTTAGAATCATTGAATCATGCGAGGGGTCTACACTTGTAGACTAGGCCATCTGATTCAGACATTCAGGCAAGGGGTGGGTCCAGTAGGGGCAGCGTCCTGCCCTCTCCTTGCTGCTTCAGTCATATGTCACATTATTGTAAGAACATGGGGTGAGTGGTGCTGCCCCAAATACTTACTAGCATATTTTAAAATAGCTCTGTACAGTGGTACCTCGGGCTATAGACGCTTCAGGTTACGGACACTTCAGGTTACAGACTCCACTAACCCAGAAATAGTACCCCAGGTTAAGAACTTTGCTTCAGGATGAGAACAGAAATCGCACGGCGACAGTGGGAGGCCCCATTAGCTAAAGCCGTACCTCAGGTTAAGAACAGTTTCAGGTTAAGAACGGACCTATGGAACGAATTAAGTTCTTAACCCGAGGTACCACTGTATACAGCAATCCATACTTCTGTTCTTTCAGTGCACTCTTCATGCACTTCCCTTTTTATTTATTTTTTTAATGTTGAAAAGTGAAAATGTTCAATCTGGGTTCTTTCCCTCCCTTTTCTTTTTTTTTTTAGATGAAGATGTAGTGTACCCAGGCACCATATGGATCGTTGCTGATTTTGATAACCCAGATGGGAGGCAACTGCTTTCAAATGCCCTGAAATACCTGGTCAGTGCCATAAAATTCCTGTCTCCGCATAGTATGAGTGCAGCCGGGTAATCTCTCTCAGTAAGGCTCTGAAGGAGGATAGTGACGGAAACACAAATAACGGCAACAGCATTTGATCACTATGGAATGGTCTCACTAACCTAATATCTTATCGCCTTTCCATAAAATAAAATAAAATAAAATAAAATGTTTTAAGGAAATAGGCAAGCTTAGCTACTGAACAATTCTCAAAGCTGGCAAGGAATTGGACTGAAAAAGCCAAAGAGAGTTGGAAGAAATAGGCCAGATGAAAGATGCTGACTTCTTTTGACATCTCTGTATTATATGTAATGGTACAAGCTCATTATACACATGCAGTTTACTATGTCAGCACCCAAACACTTCATTTAGCAAGAGTGTATCTAATAAGGAAGGAAGGAAATGATTATGGGAATGATCCAATCTCCATACTGAGCAGTGCATGCCCATTTCTGCATTTGGGATGAACCGAATGGTTGACTAAATAAATAAAATTTTAAAGTATCTGACACTTCCAGAGTAAATAACTGTCCTATAAATCTGGTTTTACTGTGCCAAACTGATATTTTTCCTGGACTTTCATAATGTTCGGGAAAACAGCCATTGCAGCCTCCTGCTCTAAAAGATAAGCTGGCATCTTTTGAGTTGGATCCAAACTAAGGTAGTGTGCTTTAGTCACATTTGTCTTTGTTGGCTTGATTGTTCAAAGTATATCACCTTTTATATGCTATATAAGAATTCAGGTCAGTGATTAAATTCAGTGGGACTAGTTAATTGTGACCCATAAGTCCCATTGATTTCAACTGGACTAATATATACCGTATTTTTCGTTCTATAAGACGCATCAGACCACAAGACGCACCTAGTTTTTGGAGGAGGAAAACAAGAAAAAAAATATTCTGAATCTCAGAAGCCAGAACAGCAAGAGGGATCGCTGCGCAGTGAAATCAGCAATCCCTCTTGCTGTTCTGGCTTCTGGGATAGCTGCGCAGCCTGCATTCGCTCCATAAGATGCACACACATTTCCCCTTGCTTTTTAGGAGGGGAAAAGTGAGTCTTATAGAGCAAAAAATATGGTAACTAACTTTGGACCCAACACTATATCTTGGCTGCTCCCACTGTAACAGTTCTGAATTCTGCTTTACATGCATGAACTATCCATAAGGTTCAGCGTTTTGGATACTTGAGAACAGGGAGTAACATAAATTCTACTCATTATTGATGCAGAGCAGAACTCCGACATATAGTTAGCAGAGTGAAAACTTAAGTTGCAGGATTCCCAAAGAAATAGACCAGAGGCAATTAATATTTCACCCAGCAGAACTTTACTGCTACTTAAGGCAGATAAGCGTAATGGTCACAAATCCAACACATTCAGGATTCGCACTGTACTTAAGAAATCCAGTTGCAGCAGACTTAACTTAAACTTACAATAACTTACAATAAGACTAAAACCTCAACACTAAGCATACTATATACAGAACACTACACCAGAAGGAAAGAGAGATAGAAAGTGAAACTTGGGTTCCTTCTGGCCCTACTTTTATAGTCAGTATGACCTTGACAGAAAGAGAAAACGGAACCAATTTAAGCCCGCTGTACTCAACTTCTCTGAAGGAATAACCCAAACATCATGAACCTTCTGCTTGTTTCTAGGCAGAATAGAAACTTAGGTGTCAGGTAGAAACTTCCAGCTTGCACCAGTTTCTCTCACACACAGAAGCTTCCATAACCCTCTTGAATTAATTAAAATAGGAAAGATCTCTACAATACTTTCTATACCATGAAATGCAAACTGAGAGGGAGGCGGGACTATAACATTTATGCCCTGCTCGTAAACTTCCTAGAAACTTGTCACTGGTTGAGATCAGATTGCTAGATTACATGGAGCCTTGGTTTGATTCCATAGGCTTATAATGCCATTCTCAGAAAAGTAGAAAAGAAGAGCCAATTCACACTTCATCGGCAAGCCTGTTTATTGCGTGTACACCATTGTTTGCAGTGACAAACACAACAAAGTGTAAAAGGGAGCTTATTCAGCATATATGGGGAGCCACAGCCAATTGCTCTCATTTTTTCATCTCCCCATCAGCCTTACCTGCTTTGAAAACACGAGAGTTGATAACAAGGAAAGGAGAGGCAAGGGTACTGAAGGATGAATGTAGGCTTCACTCCAGTTGCAGATGCAGACTGACAGGCTTATCAAAAGGCTTCATAGAAAAAGTGGGTTATGAGAAGGGATTTGAAGGGAGAGAGAGAGAGAGAGAGAGAGAGAGAGAGAGTGAGTGAGTGAGTTGGTGGTCTGGGAGGGACTTGCAGGCATTAACTGTAATAATAAGTAGACATGTAACCTCTATCTGTATCTTACAGAAAACTAGCAGTCATGTACAGCTTGGGGTTGTGCATAATCCTGCATCAAAAATAACTGAAGATAACACTGTCATTGCAAGGGCAATCTTGGCAGCTTTTCTAACGCAGAAAAACGCTAGTCTGAAAAACTTTCTCGGTCGGATTCTAAAAGAGGACACGGCAAGATCTCTCGCTACGGGAACTAAAATCAAGACACTTCTTGTTCCGGTTAGTAGTTTTATACTCCCTTTGCTCTCTTCGCATTTGCTGAACGTACAAGACAGCGAAGTAATTTTAAAGGAGGGCCCTCCTCATTTGATGCCGTTGCACTGTGAATTCAAGGAGAAACTGATTTAAGTGTTTGGAGGTGCTGTTGCCAGGCTGGATTTGACACCCAGTCTCTCTTTGGGGGAGATGTTTTAGCTTTTTCTGACCTGGAAGACATCTTGTTACTTTTCTGTTCTAGGGCATGAATAACGATGCGTTTGAGAAGAAGTACAACACGATAGGTGTCGATGTGATTCAGGCTCACCAGATGTTTTGTCGGGAGGTTCTTAAGCTGCTTCCTGGACAAATGGCTGTTGTTAGTAATGGCAGGGTAAGTAAACAAGTAAACTTGTTTGTAAGACTGACTTCACTTAGCTTATTGAGAAAGCCCAGCCCTTGCTCTTTTTCATCTCACTGGCAACTTCCTATCCACCATTCCAAACCAGCAGTAGGGAACCTCTGGTTGTGGGCCTCATTTGGCACAGAAAGGTCCTAGTTTTACCTGCAAGGTCCTAATCTTCCCCAAACCAGGCCCATATGCCCTACACCTGATGTCATATATAAGGGTTTGCAGGAAGGTATAGATCTGGCTCCTTTCTGTAAGCAGACTCTGCTGAACGGCTGATGGTTGGTGTCTGCAAACCTCTGAGCCTTTACTCACAGTGTTTCATTTCAAATAACCCAAAGGACAGCATTTCTCCTGGTGTCCCAGTTGCATTATTGAAATGTCCTGCAGGGGTTGAGTGAGGTCAGGATTCAGGCTGCTGGCTGGATCCATTTCCCTACCCAAACACATTATACTTGGGCATGGGGTCCTATTTATTTTTATTTATTTATTGAATTTCTATACCACCCTATACCCAGAGGTCTCAGGGCAGTTCGCAGAACAAGCTCAACATAAAAACGACAATATATGTAATCAAAATGAAAACAACAACCTAATAACACCCCCCCCCCACCAAAAAGAGCCACATTTTAAAAAGGCATAGGATGTCAGTCAGATCAACCAAAGGCCTGGTTAAAAAGGAACAATTTTGCGTGGTGCCTGAAGATGTATAATGAAGGCGCCAGGCAAACTTCCCTGGGAAGAGCATTCCACAGACAGGGAGCCACTGCAGAGAAGGCCCCGTTCTCGTGTTCCCACCCTCTGGACCTCTCGAGGAGGAGGCACACAAAGAAGGGCCTGAATGGATCTTCCCCACTCCAGCTAAGCCCTTCATCTGAATGAGTCCATCCGGTCTCAGCACCCAATGGTGTATAAAAAAGGGAAGCTGCTGGCACAGCACCATTTACTTCTGACTTCCTTGCCTCTTCTCAGGGAAGTGATACAATTGTATACTCACCTAGGATTCAGCAGGTCTAAGAAGGTGGTGACCTTGACAGGTCAGCGATCATGTAATAAATGCAGCCACCGTCTACAGTGAGATTCTGAACCAGTTTCGTTGTCCAGAATGGAAATATTTCCATGCCTGAGTGTGGAGTGGGCCTGCACAGAGTATTGGTGAACCACCTAGCTGCCGAGGCAGCACTGTGTGCTCTTGCCTCTGGATCAAGGGATCCTACCCCATGGCTGATGATGCTCCAGCACATTACACTAAAGGCCCAGAAGGGGGCAAGGGGAAAGAAGCACCAATGCCATTGTCACTCTCATTTTGTCATCCAGACACGATATGAAAGAGTGCATGCAAAATGCACAGAATATAACACACAAGTACTTTGAGCTTCACTGGCAGCTAGGCTTGTTCTAGGTGCAGATGCGGGCTTGAAGCCTTGAAAAGCAAAATGTAGCATTCCTCCCCCATCCCCACCAATGTCTTAATTTGTTTGTAACAGATAATAGGGCCTCTACGTGAAAATGAACTGATTGCAGAAGACTTTGACTTGTTGGAGCAAGTAACGCTAAGTAAGGCAACAGCGAAGGTCAAAGCCCTGGTCAAGGAAATGGGTGTTGGCGGTAAACGGTAATATTTCAATTTTTTTATATTAAAATATTTTTGTGGGGTTCTCTTGGATTGTAGCTAGAGCTTTCTTCACTAGCCAAGGCAATGCGACTTTGGACATTCACTCCTTTAGATCTAAATCAATTTGACAGTTTGCATTTGAGTTTTACCGTCTTTTGAAAGCCTTCAGAATGTTATGGTGACACTTCCTGGTATATATTTTAGGGGGTAAATATAGCTGATTGTTTGCCTTGAAGAAAAAAACCTTTTCTTCTTTTCTTTAGCGGCAGTAATTTAGCAATGAAAGTGAGTGCGCTTCTTTCTTCCTTGCCTAAAAGTGATGTCCGCCGAGATATTAACTTTCTCAAGGAGAAGCACAGGTAAAAAACCTCTAAATTGTTGCGTGTTAGTTTTTGCCGCAGTGCATTCGTTGTTGTGAAATCTGTGGGATACGCAAGATGTTTCAATACTTAATGAAACGTTTTCTAGCACTTGATTTATTATGTGTACAGGCAATGAACAATCCACACATATACCCAAGAATAGAACTTGATCTAAAAACTTTGCTATCTAAGACCATAGTTGATTTAATTGTTCAGAGCTGAAAATAAATGTTCTTGATGCTGCTTTTAGCATTCATTTATCTCTGCTGATCAGGCATGTGTGGATAGGCTCACATGGTCAAAACCACAAAGACAGTGCACAGGAATGGGAGGTATCAGCAGAGCCCTGATGTTTGTAGAAGTACATAAAAATTGGTGGTAAAATAGACCTCAAGGGGGACTCTCCCCCCCCCCCCCCCGCAAAAAAATAATCATCAGAGTCCATGAAATGCTGACTATTGGCAGGGGAATTGGATGGGAGGGGGAATGAAGGACAGGATCACAGACTGCGTAAAACACTGAAACAGGAGCACTTCAAACTGAAACATTTTGTTGTGGGTTGCACTTGATGTATTTAATAAAGGTTCTGATAACACATCAGTCAGAACTCCTATGAAGCCGGGCTTTTAGAAATGGATAAACTGCTACATTCTGACATGCCTTAATGACTGGAGTTTGGGGGTTTTCTCTGTTGTTTTGTAATTATTAATTATGTCTGTGGCAACTGAGATTAAGTCCCTTTCTTTAGTTTGTCCCAAATTCTTCAGTTCGGAAACCTGTTTATATTGTGGTTCTGCTTTTAAGTCATATTCTATCACTTCAAGAAATACTTTAAAAGTCTTTTTTCCTGTGTTTTGTAATTGCTTGATGTAAACCTCCACTTGACACAATATTTTTCTCTGGAGGTAGTTCACGCCATCAGCTGTGTGTTATGAAGCAGTGGGATATCTGTTGAACCAGAGCATGCTTTCTAAAAATACAAAAGGGTTATATTATAAAATTCCAGTGTATGCCCTCCCTACAAATCATACTTGCCCTTTTATATACCTTGCTCAACACTGGGTGTGTTTACTCCCCACAGTGTACTAAAGGTAGATCCAGAGCAGAAAAGCGAACCCTTCTTTGACGTTGTTGGCATTGTAGACCCGTTGTCGAGAGAAGCACAGAAGCTGTCACATTTACTGATTGTAAGATCATATTGATTTCTTGTATGCAGTTCCAGCTTTGTGATTTAGTTAAGACCTGTGTAAAAGGCTGGAGAGAGAGAGAGAGAGAGAGAGAGAGAGAGAGAGAGAGAGAGAGAAAACAAACCAGCTTGACCATGAAATTTACTGGGTAACTATGGGCCACTTCTCTCTTTTAAGCTAACCTGCAAAAGATGATTATGTATATATGTACGTTTCCGAGCACAATTCAGAATGTTAGTGCTGACTTTTAAAGCCCTAAATGGCCTCGGTCCTGTATACCTGAAGGCGTGTCTCCACCCCCATTGTTCAGCCCGGGACACTGAGGTCCAGCTCCAAGGGCCTTCTGGTGGTTCCCTTACTTCGAGGAGTGAGGTTACAGGGAACCAGGCTGAGGGTCTTCTTGGCAGTGGTGCCCACCCTGTGGAACACCCTCCCATCAGATGTCAAGGAAATAAACAACTATCTGACTTTTAGAAGACATCTGAAGGCAGCCCTGTTTAGGGAAGTTTTTAATGTTTGATGTTTTATCATGTTTTAAATATTCTGTTGAGATCCACCCAGCGTGGCTGGGGAAACTTCTGTTGCACTTGGGTATGGTGTAAGAACTTGCAAACAAATAAATTTATATGTACGGGAATTACGTTGTTGCCCCATGCAAATTGTTGTGCTTAATTCTGGATAGGGCAAAATCCCACACAAAACAATTTCGTTAATACGAGAATTGTTTCTGTCAGTTTCTTGGTCAGGTTGTCAACATGAAACTGAGGCTGTTTATGAACTGTAGATTCAAGCTGTCAGAGGCGCCTTTGAAAAGGTAAGTAGCACGTGAAAGTTTATTAATGAAATGTGCCCCATAATATGGTTCCCACTTAGAAGTAGTTGCCTTGCCTAATGACTTTACTCATTAGGCACTGAGTATTCCACAATCTTCTGCTAGTCTCATTTATGTTTTCCCACTCTGCTGCCTCTCGATTGCAACTTTCCTTCTCTCCAAATCTTCCTTTCTTTCTTTTTGGAATTACTGTAAGTAATTTTGCAAGTATTGCCACAAATACTTGATCTTCCAGTCCTTTCATGCACCCAGGCATTAACACCCACTTCCTGCTTCTCTGAATTCTTAAATAAATGTGCACATTGGTTGACTGCACTCTGTTAGAAACATGCTTAGCATAAATGCAGCAACTCGTCGCTTGGTGCTGGTGCTTATAAAACATTAGTGGGTATTAATGCAGAAAAATGGTCCTTTAAGCAAAGTATATCCTCATAGAAAGAGCGCTTATAATTGTAATCACTTTATAATTGGAATCGCTTATCGGAGCTCATCATATTACCATTTATTTATCATTTTTGCTGTATTTGCTTTCTGCCGTGTAACCAACAGCCAGGAAGCCCTTTCCTTTTGCCAAAATAATTAGATCATTTGTTACAATATTATGAGTTTTCTGTGACTTGTATTTGCTTTCTCCCAGGCATAAAATGGGTTCTGGGCAGGAAAATTAATCATTGTGTGCCTCATGTTTTTGAAGGGCTTGTTCACTTGCCCTATATAATAGGGCTGTCGCATTCAGCTGGCTAATGCTGGCGTCCTGAGTTGCGTGTTCTGTTTTTCAAAGCGCTGGTAACACCGGCCGCGTTCTTGGCACGTGTTGACAGTGAAGAGAATGTGTTTGTTGAGGGCTCGGCTGGTAATTGTGGCACAGGAATCCGACCTGAGCTAGAAGAACTATAAAGCCTGTGGAAATTAAAAATAAAGAAAGGGTGCAAAAGATCTCCTACACTGTCTTGTCGCGTGTGGATTAGCTGCTTCAAAAATAGCAGCATTTGCGTACTCGGCAATGATGAATGTATAAAATAGGATCAGAGGATTCTAAGGTGTTTTAAAAAAGTTGTTATGCAAACTTTTCAGTTGCATCTTGCCCTTCCTTTCCTGCTCTTTTCCCTTTAACGCTGACATTTGTATCCTTGCTGTAGTTTTTATCGTTTTGTTCTGGAGCCCGAACTTGTTTCAGGGGCTAGTGGTTCCTTTCCTCTTGCACCGGGAGCAAACTTCTTTGAAATGCCAGAATCCCCTCTCCTGACCCTCAACATGATAACTCCAGAAAGCTGGCTGGTTGAAGCGGTGAACAGTTCTTATGACCTTGATAACATTTATTTGAAAGACGTAAGTACTGTTTTCTAAACGTACGCGTAGGAATTGCACAAATGCGTAATTGACAAATTAATAATTCTCCCCTCCCTTTAGAAAAACATTCAGGATTTGTGTTTTCTTTAGGACTTGCAGGCTAAAATTCCTCAAGAAAAATAACATGATAAATGTTTGCCCTGTGTCAGATACATTTAGTTACAATCAGACAGATAAATCAGGTAGATTTAGTGACAAAAGAAGTTTTTTGAATGTGTACTAAACATGTAACCAAGAAGGAGCGGAAGCCATAACTTGATGTGTGGATGTTTTTAAGTAGTGAATTGTTCTATTTTCAAACTTCTTTATAGCATACCTAAGGGTTTGCAGTTGCACTGTACAGTGGTACCTTGGGTTACATACGCTTCAGGTTACAGACTCCGCTAACCCAGAAATATTACCTCGGGTTAAGAACTTTGCTTCAGGATGAGAACAGAAATTGTGCTCCGTTGGCGCAGTGGCAGCAGGAGGCCCCATTAGCTAAAGTGGTGCTTCAGCTTAAGAACAGTTTCAGGTTAAGAACAGACCTCCGGAACGAATTAAGTACTTAACCTGAGGTACCACTGTATGCCTTTACAGTGCAAATTCTGGATCTGTTTTTCTATAGTTCATCATAGACTGTTTTTGAAACACTTGCCTGACAGTATAAGAAGTTTTGTATTGGTGGTAGAATGAGTTGGTGGCAAAAAACCAGGAGTCCTGCTGAGTTACACACATTTATGTATTTTGCCTCTCCTTATATTACAAAGAACATTGCTTTGTTTCCATTATTTTGGCGTGGGTTTATTTTTGCTTAAGGATGAGTTTTTTTGTATTCAATAATTTTGTAAGAGTACTGTAGCTTCCTGGTCCTAACTGTCTAGCCACTAATGGCTAACAAGCTTAGTTATTTGCAAATACTTGGACTAGCTTAGGGCCCCACCAAAATGAAAACGTGACGGATTTTGGATTAATCACTTTTTAGGCAGGGTCCATTTAGGTCTAAAACAATAAAGCTAACATTTTCTATCTGGGAACCCTGAAGAACCTGGAGTCAGCCCTGTTGTGCAATACATTTTTAATATATTTGGACGAAGAGTAGTAAATAAGGAAAGCTACCACTGAAATTTGCTGCGTTGGCATACAGTGCCAAAAAGCAGTAGAGGAATGGCCCTTAGCTCAGTAGTAGAAGATCCATAAAATGAAAACAATAATCAATGTACTGTAGTATAAAATAAATAAGGCAGTATTGGATATGATAAAAATTAAAATTACACTTTTTTCTTACCTGCACTGATGATAGTCATTGTTTGGAGGGCTTTTATCCATTTCCGCAGTCACATAATCAATCAACCAGTAGCTGAACCGGGTTCTACAGTCACAAAAACAAATTAACCAAAAAAGCCTCAAAAACAAAAACGCAAAATAAATAGCAAAAACAAATGCACCAAACTTAATACGTTCCTGAAGTCCATTTGACTTCTGAAATGTTCAGAAATCAAGGTGCAGCTTCTGATTGGTGCAGGCACCTCGGAAACAATAGCTGACAGCCGCATCAAATGTTTGGCTTCTGAAAAACGTTTGAAAACCAGAACACTTTGGGGTTTTCGGCGTTTGGGAACCAAGGCATTTGAGAACCAAGGCACCACTGTATACGGCGGCACCCCATGTTCCTAGCTTCTTAAGAGAAGCAAACTTCCTAAAAGAAGCATGATGAATTCTGGGTAAAAAACTGAATGTCAGTTGAAATTGAGCCTTCTGCGCCGGTCCATAGCCAAAACGTTTGACTATCCATATATGCCTCCCCCTCTCTAATTTCTGGAACTCTAAACCAACAAAATTGTGCATTTTCACAGGTTGAGAGTGTTGTTTCAGCAGAGTATGAGCTGGAGTATTTGTTGCTTGAAGGACATTGTTTTGATGTAGCCACTAGACAGCCAACTCACGGACTGCAGTTCACTTTGGGAACTAGGAAAAATCCTGTTAAAGTTGATACCATTGTGATGGCCAATCTGGTAGGTTCTGGCTAAGCCTGGCGATGGAATACTTTATTTGACAAATGCTTATTATTGGCTACCTAAACACAACTGGCCCATTATTATTTGATTCTTTTATTCTTTTGGGCCCAGAAATGATGGTTAATTATAACGGTACATATGGCTGTTTCAGACAAGCTGAAGATTTTGCATCGGCTTTTGACTTACTACAGCTTAATGTTGCATCTGAACACGAAGAGACTGCTGTTAATCTTAACTATGGTTTATTAAAACAAGCCAACTTCCTAACATGGTTATGTCATGTTTTTGTGAGCTATAGTTAAGTGTGACCACAGTTTAGGATACAGATCCTGCATTGCAGTGGGTCGCCCTTGGTGTCCCTTCAAAATCTACAATTCTGTGATCCTATGACCCAACACCAAACCGTTTAATAAAAAATGGAATGGAAGCTTCTAATCTTCTATTTGTGGTTGCACCAACAGATTTTTTTTTTTAAAGGGGTCAAGGATTTCATCAACTTGAGGTTCCTACAGACTCATTTTACATGCAAATGCAGGGGCAATAGCAGAAAAATGCTGTTTTCAGTTCACTGTCCCATGATATTATGTAGGATGTGGTGCCATGAGTAGAATTTTCCCAGAGGTTCTAAGTCAGGCATGGCCAAACTTGGCCCTCCAGATGTTTTGGGACTACAGTTCCCATCATCCCTGACCACCGGTCCTGTTAGCTAGGGATGATGGGAGTTGTAGTCCCAAAACATCTGGAGGGCCAAGTTTGGCCATGCCTGTTCTAAGTGATCTTTACAGTTCTATTGTATAGCCACATCTATAAAGGGGCTATGATTAATGTTAACACTGGTTTATTTAAAACAAACCAGCTTGATCAACCATAGTTTGAAGTTGGCTTGTTCCTAAAACTATAACCACTGTTTGTCAGATTTAGACAATATGGCTGCAGGCCAACTAAAATAGAAGTGAGCTTCCAAACTCTGCTTCCTAGACTACACTTGGGGGAGATGAACAGGCAAATCTGGGGGCAGGCTAGGCTTTGTAGAACACAGCCGCTGTTTACAAAGAAAGTGTTCTCCCCTCCTGCTTTCAAAGCAATATTTTCATTTTGTTTGGTTTTTTCCCTTTGTAGGGTTATTTTCAGTTGAAAGCAAATCCAGGTGCTTGGATTTTGAGACTACGTGAAGGAAGATCCGAAGAAATCTACCAAATATATAGGTAAGTCATAACATGAAATTTGCTAATGGTGTGGCAGTCGCTGGAATTGCTGCAGAGAAAAATTCAGGCAAAAACACAACTCTGTTCATTCTACTGTTTGCAACAGCACAGTCTGACTAGGTTTTTTGCTCCTTGCATCTTCTGAAGGAATGATGTTCACCAAACTGTCCTGGTTCAAAGAGAAGCCTTTGGAAGAATTCACATTCTTCTCACTTCATCTGAATTGGGAATTTGGCAGTCTTAACAGTACAGTCCCAGGCTACAAGACTTAGGAATGTTACATGATTACAGTGTCTTACTGCAAAAAGGTTTAAAATCACAGGAATAAAAATCCTGTAACGGGTATAAACAGGGAGTTTAACATACTTAGCATCCTTGCTTTTTAAAATAAGGAAAGATAATTTCAGAAACGGGGTAAATTAAAAGAAACAAACATATGCAGATTTGCTTACTCATTTATTTTATGTAGCAGAGTTCAGCTTTTCTTGGTACAGAATTTGGGCTTATTATTTAAAGCACATGCATAACCACCATGCAATTGACAAAGAAGTGCACTAAACCCAATAGAATTTGTTGGAATTAAACAGAACAGTGGGCTGGTTTCTGGATTCACTAAACAATCTGTTATTTTAAAAAGAAATACATTGGTATTCAGGTTACTAACCTCCTCCTTGAAATTATTCTTTTAAAAAAAGCTCCTTTGCTATTTAGACATTTACGGTGACACTATTCATGATGGCGATCATCGTTTTGAAGCAGCTGCACCTGTAAACCAGAATTTCTTATGCAGTGTAGCTATGGATGACGCCAGATCTAAATTTGGCATCTCTCAAGTGACAAGATTTCAGTCTAATTATTATGATTCATTTGCAGTTCAATCCAGTGCTTCTCTATTTATAGTGCTGCCAGGCACTGCAGGGCTTGGATCAGGAACCCTGCAGGTCAGAGACAGGTTTGCTACTGCCTGCACCATTTGGGCTACTGAACTCCACAAATGCTGGTGATCTGGGAATATTTGACAAATGAAGCAGAACTCTTTCAAACAATGGCTTCAGCTGAGAGGGTCGATGGTTATCAAAGATTTCTGTGTTTGAGGGGGGTTTACAATAACATTTAAAAATTAAAGTGCTCATTCTTTAAATTGATATCCCTGCATATGTAAATTTGTTCCTTATTATTGTCCTGGATCTTAGGCAAGTCAATTGGCACTTTTGTAAAAATAAAAATCAACAGCTTTTGGGGTTTCCTGGTTTATACTTTGTGAAATATGGCAACCCTATTATTGTTGTTTAAATCTTGACCCTGTCTATTCATAGCTTTTTATTGTTTTGTACATTTGTACTAGAAGAGTAGGATAAAAATGCTCTAATAATGAAAGACGGTAAATATGTGTCTACTCAGAAGTAAGTTCCACTGTGTTCAGTGGGTCTTACTTTCAGGTAATTGTATGAAGGATTGCTGGCTTGGAAAATAAAATAAAGCAATAAACTGGGGTTTCTGGAATCCAGATTCTGAGCAATTTATCTTAAAGCTGGGTAGGTTTCCTGAAATATGTGTTGATATTACATTAATCAAGAGACGTGGGTGGTGTTGTGTTTCATCTCTCACTTCGGCCCCAAGCTTTTTAATGGATTTTTAAAATAAGTGAACCTGCCATTGTTTAAAAGATGTTTAAAAATAAGCGAACCCTTTGACAGTGATGCTCTGTAGTCAAGCAACGCTCCTTCCCAAAAGTAATGCAGCTCTCTTAAGCTCAATGTTATAAATGATTGAACGTTTAAAAAGTGGTAAGATTTTAGAAGGAGATACCATATTGTTGTTCTCAAATTGAAGGCTGTACAAATAATATGAATTCATGAATTAAATTCATGGGTGGGGGGGTATTTTTGTCTCCTTTTGTCACCACACCCGGGACCCCGGCTGCAGCTGATGACATGGGTGTTTACCTTCAGTGCTGTTTGTCAAACTGATCATTTTGCACTGACATTTGACTACAAAATAACACCAGGATCTTAGGTCGTTTGGACATTTGAGTCCTTTCTATTCTCTCCCGTTGCTGTCTGTGAGGCAAGGAGTCATTATGCCTAAAGGTTGTGGGGACTTCCATCTATTAGAGACCCAAGAACTACATCAAATATGTATTACAGGAATATAGTAAACAGATACAATAGAAAGAGCCACAACTTTGGCTTGTGCATTCCCTCCTATCCTTGTCATAGCCACAAGGAGGACTTTCCATTTTTACTTAACCACAGCTTGTTGCATTGTCTCAACAAAGAAATTATATTATTTATTGATTGAGTTTATATACCGTCCTATACCTGGAGGTCTCAGGGCAGTTCACAGGATAACATAAAAATGTAAAACCACAATATATATAATCAAAATAAAAACAACAACCCAATGACACACCCCAAAGAAATAAAAGACCACGTTCTAAAAGGGCATAGGATGTCAATCAGCTCAACCAAAGGCCTGGTTAAAAAGGAATGATTTTGCCTGGTGCCTAAAGATGTATAATGAAGGCGCCAGGCAAACTTCCCTGGGGAGAGCATTCCACAGATGGGGAGCCACTGCAGATAAGGCCCGTTCTCGTTTTGCCACCCTCCAGAGTAGGCACATGAAGGAGGGCCTCAGAAGATGATCTCGGGGTCCGGGTAGATTAATATGGAAAGAGAGGGTTCTTGAGGTATTGCAATCCTGAGTCATTTAAGGCTTTATTCGTCAAAACCAGCACTTTGCATCGGGCCAGGAAACTAATTGATAGCCAGTGCAGTCAGACCAGGATCGGTGTAATATGCTCAGAGTGTTTTGCTCCAGTGAGCAACCTGGCTGTAATGGTTATATGGGGTTGCTCGTGCGTAAGTTGCCGCCACTCCTGGCTAGGTAGCCTGGTTAAACCTTTCCTGGCTGGACAGCCCTTCACTTCGTGGCTGTTCAGTCGCTAGCAGAATCTGTCAGTGGGCGTTTCTTGAACTTCTTCCAGCAAAGAAGTTCTTTGACGCCAAGTCTCCGCCTACTTTCCCTGCGCGGAAGTCTTCTGCGCAGGGTGGGTGTGGGTAGCGGAGGACCTGTGCTCTCCCCGCTGGTCTCCAGCGAAAAGTCCTGGAGCCCTCTCTCCGATTCCCCCATCCGCCCCCCTTTATCCCTGGTGTTACGCTGATTTCCTTCCCCAGCTGCTGAGTCCCCTCTCTCCCTGCTTGGCCCTTCTCCGGCATCGCTTGGGAGCCCTGCCTCCACTTCTGGCTCCGATGTCAGTTCCCTGACACTGGCCGTTGAATTCTGCAGCAGCTAAAGTTTCTGAACGGTCTTCAGAGGCAGCCCTACATATAACGCATTGCAGTAATCTAACCTCGAGGTTACCAAAGCATAGACAACAGTACTTTGGCCATCCCTGTCCAGATAGGGGCATAGCTGGGCAAATTGTAGTTAATATTAACTATGTCTTGCGTGAAACAAGCCAACTACAAACCGTTAACACTGACCATAGTTCGGGGTTCAGAGAACACACTAAAATGTGGTTAATGAAAATGGCAAGTGAACAGTTATGAATTCTTCATCTTAGCTGCACTGAATGAGGGCGTGAGCCCAATGGTTTGCTGCAGCTTGTTCCTTCCATGCTGTCGCTAAATGTTTGGTGGACAACTTGTGACGCCCTGCCTAATTTCCTGTGGTTGTGCAAAGCCTGGAGCCAGAAAAAGGAGTGGGAGAAATGGTAGGGGACAGCAAACAGATGGAGCAGTGGAAAGAGAGGGGGGGAACCCTCAGCAAGTGATCAGTTCAGACCTCTGACAAGGGCAATTTGTTCCCCAGCCCCCAGCAGCCTGCTGATCAGGGAGGAAAGGGGGAGATGACTCTGTCCACTTTTGGTGTTAGCCCTGCCTACCAGTAGTGAACTGCTGCTGGCAGATGACCCCGTTGGGAACACAACCCTCAACAGAAAAAGAAAGTTTCCCACCCTTGTTCCAAGCAACAGTTTAGCATTATGTCTGAACACAGTCAATGCCTAAGGCATTGTTGTTGTTTTTTGCTGTTGGATGCTGCATATGGTTTTTGTAATCTTATTATATTTATAGTATTGAAATGTGGGGGGTTTTTTTGGAATGTTTTTGTTTTGCTATGTTGTTGTTGTTTGAATTTATATACCGCCCTATATCTGGAGGTCTCAGGGTGGTTCACAGAACAAAATCAAAATATAAAACCACAAAATATATAATCAAAATTACAGTTTGTTACTATG
The DNA here is from genome assembly GCF_964106915.1 of Podarcis gaigeae. NCBI lineage: Eukaryota > Metazoa > Chordata > Lepidosauria > Squamata > Lacertidae > Podarcis > Podarcis gaigeae. Next base: position 14,482,031 of record NC_139677.1, read on the forward strand.
CTATTGTTTTTGCTGTGTTATGAAATTGTTTTGTAGTGTTTGCTTGAAATGCATCCTGTTATTATGTTTTAAGCTACTTTGGATATGGTTGTGTGTGTGTGTGTGTGTGTGTGTGTGTGTGGAAAAGCCACATACAAATAAAATGAATGAATTCCAGATGCAGTGGCTAGGAATGCTTGTCTGTTCCTTTCCCTACAGAACTATAAATCGTGGTTTGCAACTAAGCACGCTAACCATATTGGAATATCTACATACTGGGGAGCAAATAGACAAAATGCTGTCTGTTTATGTTTATCCGGTCTGCAGCTTGTCTTGCTTCCTAAAACAGAGTGACAATTGCCAATAGATTACAACCACAGGAGAAGTTGCCTTTATTGTAAGAAGTGTTTCTGGCTGTTAGTCAATGTCTTAAAGCTGGTTTTGACATCTTCTTTTGCGGTGTGTCTGTTGGTGATATTCTAGACATGCTTGCCTTAGGAAGAATCATTCTGAAGGCTTGCTGAGAAGGACCCAGATATTTGCAAGAGATTACCAGATAGTTTTTGGCTTCTTTTCTAAGAATGCCTTAAGCGGGGTGGGGGCTCTACTGAGGCTGAATCAGTAAGTTGTCTTTTGTGCAAGAAGCCAGTCTTTTGCATGCAGAGATACTTGAGGGGAGAGATTGGTATTGGCAACTAGGCTTCAGAGACTTGGCAACAGGAGTTTTCCAAATAGCCACTTTTTGCTTTCCAGTGTGATTAGGATTATTCATTCAATGAAGGTACAACTGCATATTTTGCATTTAGTATTAGCTTTTAAAGACGCTGAGCCTGTAGCTTGTGGATAACTGATAGCTCAAGCATGGCTTTTGGTGCCAGGTGGCCTCCAGTAGATAGACTTTAGCTCTGGAACTCAGCTGTTGAGCATAATAGCACCGTATTGATTTATGCTTTGTTGAACCAACTTGCTTGCTAAATTGATATGACCTTCCCCCAAAATTTATCCTTCCGCCAGCAGCCTCTGCTGGAAGCATATAAATGTGGAAAACTTCCTAAATTAGTAAGCTGGTACAAACCATGCTGTGAACAGGCAGTTTTCATTCTCATCTGAGCAAAACATTCTACTTCTTTATGCTGTGATTAAAAAAGAAGTGGGTTTTTTTCTAATCTGAAGTTAAAATAACTTAACTTTTCCCTCCTCCTAGGCATGAAGGAACTGATTCTTCTGAAGTTTCAGAAGAGGTTGTTGTGGTACTAAATAGTTTCAGCAGCAAAATCATCAGAGTCCAGGTATGTATGCTAATAAAACCTTATCGGAACAATTTTATGTTTCATTTCTTTCTTTTCTTTGGCATGGAACAGTCGTACCTTGGAAGTTGAATGGAATCTGTTCCGGAAGTCCGTTTGACATCCAAAACATTTGGAAACCAAAGTGCGGCTTCTGATTGGCTGCACAAAGCTCCTGCAGCCAATCGGAAGCCACGGAAGCCCCGTCAGACACCCAGGTTCTAAACCAGAACCGTCACTTCCAGGTTTGCGGCATTCGGGAGCCAAAACATTCGAGAACTGGGCTGTTTGAAAACCAAAGTACAACTGTAATGGTGCCTGGTGGGTGATGTCTGCTGACAACTCAATTTATTCTCATGTGTAGGTGCAGAAAAAACCTGATGAAATTCATGAAAGCCTCTTGAGTGATGGGGCAGCGGAAGAAGAGGAAGATTTCATGATTAGGTAAACTGGCTTGTTTGCATTTGGGCAAACCAGCACATTTGATTTTCCTTTTTGGGGAATTGAAGGCTGATTACTTAGAAGAAACTGGGCCTTTCTCAATGAAGATGTTAAACATTATTTTATGTACAGCAGTGTAGTGTTGCATTTTGCAGTGCTGAAATTTACCATGATGGTCCCCGTAGCCATTCCTGCCCCCCGCCAGAAAAGTCCAGAAATACAGGCAGTTTCGTTCTTCAAAAGCAGCAATGCATAGTACAATATCAATTTTATTAGGAACAACTGATGCAGAAAGCTTCTTCACTGTGGACATTATTAGGGGCATTTATTACTCTATTCTTCAGGCTACCAGAACAAGTAGCAAAGATTTTTGAATGGGCAGAATGATAACACAGAGACATTAAAATGAGCACAGCAGCCAGAGTGTATTACTTTCAGCCAGACCAGGAAAGAAAGAACAGTTTTAAAATGTGAAAATTTAAAAAGAGAGCCAAGGTGCTAGAGGTGGTTAGGATTGGGGCAGGAGAACAAGGTTCAAATTGCCACTTGGCCATGAACTTCACTGAGTGGCCTTGGGCAGTCACAACATCTCAGCCTAACCTACCTCACATGGTTTTTTTGTGAGGGTACCTTGGAGGAAAGAAGGGATAAAAACATATTCAATAAAATTAAAAAGTCCTGGACAAATAATAAATTTCTTCACATGGTACTGAAAATACGTTAAATTCAGCAGCAGCCAGTCCTTCCCTGGTGATATTATTGCACGGTTTGGGCAACACAACCGAGAAGGGCCACGTTTTGGGGCAGTAAAACAATGTTCTGCAGATTTCTCTGGGCTCTTGTGCCTTCCTCCTTTTTCTTCTTCTTTTGTCTTGATGTTCACTTTTAAATGCCAGCTGAATAATGCTCTTTTTGAAGTTCTACAGGAGGGACTCAAAAAGCAGAAAACGAAAAGAAAATGGATATGTTAAATATCTTTTCTGTTGCTTCCGGCCATTTGTACGAACGGTTTTTAAGGTAACTGATTATTTTCGTTGTTGAATTTGAGGATAGGATTGTGTTTTTCCTCTATAGTTTAACTTTGAAAGTGGAGTGAAGTATTTAACATGGAGCTTTTGAGTGCTGGGGGCAGGTTGCATGAGCAGTATAAGCAAGACATGTGTAGTTTAAGAGGCTTGTTACTGGATTTTTTATTTCCAGTTGTCAAGATCTCAAATATAAAGTTACCTTCCGGCATCTCTGTGGCAATGTTTTGCTGTGCATATTCTAATATGTTAACTGATGAGATTTTTTCCCCTCTCCAGAATAATGATGCTCTCAGTTCTGCGCCACACCAAGACACCGGTTAAATTTTGGTTTCTGAAAAATTATCTGTCACCAACATTTAAAGTAAGTACACTTATCTCCCTGTTAAGTTAAAAACTTTTGTGAGCCATGAAAATAATAGCAGGCTCTTGTTAGCAGAAAGATGTCAGTGTTTTGAGATCACAAATCAAAACTTACATAGAGTAACATCAGCATGCATTTTTCAACTTTAAAATGTGACCTTTGTCTAGATGGCCTTTGAGAGAGACATTCGTCATCATTGTCTGTGCTTTCAATTCTGTCAGGTCAATTTGTAACTTTTAAAACTCTTTCTTGATTAAAATCCAGTTCTGAGCAGCTTTATTTCACAAAAGGTTTGGTAACTTGAAAGTGTCTCATTGCAGCTAATAAGATCTGGTTCTTCTATGATTCTTAACTATAGAGCAGGAAAGGATGGATCAGGGCCACTTACTACATAATAAGCCGATGCCTGAACTGCAGTTTAAGATTGAGCCGTGGGATCACAAATGTTCCCTTCGGTCACAGTTAAGGGCTACATCAACATCGTAGCTAAGTGCAGTTAACACTAAGCTTTTTTAAAAAATAAAAATGTTTTATGTATTTTTATTTTGTACTTTTCAAGTTTATACATTTCACTAATTTTATACATTTGACTAATTTTACAATTATTTTGACATTTCAAAACTTCCTTCCCCCTCTTTCTGCAGTTCCGTAAATTTGTTTTTAATATCTTCTGCATATCCAAATTAACTTAATTTGCTCATTTATTCATCTCTTTTAAATATATACTCTTATGAAACTGCAGGTTATTACAATAATTCTGCCAGTGTTTTTATCTGTTTATAATTTATCTGTATTCTTTTATATATATACAAAATGTTATCTTGATTTCTTCTTCTTCTGGTAAGTTTTACCATTTCTGCATATTCCATAAGTTTTTGTATCCATTCTTCCTTTGCTGGGACTTCTGCTTCTTTCCATTTTGGGGCAAGTAATATTCTTGCCACTGTAGTAGTATACATAAATAAATTTCTATACATTTAGGTAGGTCTGTCCCTATAATTCCCAAAAGAAAAGCTTCTGGGTTTTGTTTTTTTGCAAAGGTTATTTTAAACATCCTTTTCATTTCATTGTATATAATTTCCCAAACACTAGGCATTTATCCTCCCCCCACATCCACCCCACCATACCACATATGCAGAAGTCCACCAGGTAGACATCGGAATCTTATTTCAACAGTGGTGACAGGAACAGTGTCTACTGCCACACCTGAGAGCAGCAGGCTAACTTAAGGGATGCTGGGCAGCCACGCAGCACATCCTCTAACACCTTGGTCCCACCCATCAGCACCTGGACTGTACTAATATTAGGTCGAGTCCTTCGATGATTTAGAAAGAGGAGCAATTCCAGTTGAGAATAACAGTCTTGAAATCGGAGATTGACAACTGGCTGCCCACAGGCTAATTCTGCCCCACGCCCAATGTAGCTGTATCTCACATGCCCAAATGATCCTCAAGGTCTGGTTAGAAAAAGAAAGTGCTTTTCCACTTCTAAATAAAAGAAGTGGTAAGACTCGATGTGAACCTTATTATATTGCCCGTGGAAGGACAAAATGTCATGTGTCAGACTGGTTCTTGAAAGGATATTTCAGGAAGCACATTAATTCTGCTCTGTCAATTTTTTGTTAATTTTTTCAAACATTTCTTACAATAATCTTCATGTCAAACAGTTGCATTGTTTCATAAATTGACTTTCCACCCGCAATTCCACAGTGTTTTTTACTCAAACCTTACATCCAGGCAAATCTGAGGTCATGTGTACCATACTTGGGAAGCATGTACTGTTGGGAGATTGCCAAGTTTATCCCAAGATATTGACCATCTGAATGGGGGTTGGATTGTTCTCTGACTGGTGTTTGGGATGGAATGGCTGCTAAGAAGTAGGCCATCCTTGATTTAGACATCCCCAGGGAAAATGTGAAGCTGGGAATTGTATTGGAAGTAGTGCTTGCCTCAAGTTTCCCATGTGACCTTGACAAGTTTCCTTGGCAACAGCGTGTGTGCAACTTTCTTTCTGTCTTTTTATCTTGTAGAAAGTTATCCCTCACATGGCAAACAAATACGGATTCCAGTATGAACTTGTGCAGTACAAATGGCCCCATTGGCTTCACCAACAGGAAGAAAAGCAAAGAATCATCTGGGGTTACAAAATTCTTTTTCTGGATGTTCTCTTCCCGTTGGCTGTCGACAAAATAATATTTGTTGATGCTGATCAGGTAAAAATGTCCAGTTTTTAAGGAAGTACAGTATGAATCTAAGACTGTTCTTGTATGCATTGGTTCAGCATGTCCCTGATATGCCTGAATGTTGTGCTTCAGGCCAGAACTGCAGTTTCCCTTGGTTAAAGTTTAACCCTAGATTGTACCATTTTAGTCCATTGAGTGGGCACCTTTGAATGCTCCCTTTGATGCACATCCAGAACTAGCACATCCCGGAGAGGATTCCGAAACGTAATCCTTCTCCCGGATGAGGTTTTGTGGAAGAGCTTTTGAAAGTGCTACCCCCACATGAGTATTGGAGTTCAGGTAAAATCTTTCCCATGTTACATTGTTGATTGTGGGTTCCCAGTTCTGTACACTTGGCTGGGAAGTCATTGCTATCAAGGACATAGCATTCGTGACACCATTTCTGATGAAGAGGTCTGCTTGTAATGTTTTCACCCCAAGTAGGCCTTGGCATTGCTAGGGTCATGCTAGGCATCCTCTTTCAACTGGGAGCTGGGATGGAACTGCATTCCATAATGGCTTTGATTCCTGTTACCTGTGCCAGAGATGTGTGTTCAACGTATGGAGTATGGTAGTTCAGTTCTCAGTGATGTGCCGATGAGATGGGTGAAGAAAGCTTTGAAACACTTAAAAAGCCAACTTCTCTTTCCCCCCTCCCAGTTATCACAGCTGGCCTCCTTCCTCGCTTTGCTCTTTCCCAGCACTCTGCTTCCAAACTTTAATTGGCCATGCATTCCATGACATCATATAGAGTGTAGGCGTTACACCATCCTCTCTCTTTCTCCTACTGTTTAGATCGTAAGAAGCGACTTGAAAGAACTCCGAGATATAGATTTGAAAGGAGCACCCTATGGCTATACTCCCTTCTGTGATAGCCGTCCAGAAATGGATGGCTACCGTTTCTGGAAGTCAGGCTATTGGGCTTCACATCTTGGAAAAAGGAAGTACCACATTAGGTAGGACAACTAAACAACCCAATCTCTCTTCTCTGCACCCTCCTTTTTACTGTATGTAGAAATTAGTTAAAACATTTTTTATGCCAAAGTTCTCTATTGAATATTTCACTAAGCAGGATGTCCTGAAGTACATATAGACAAAGCATGGAACCTCTATGGGTTCTTTTTATGTGTTGAGACCTTATTTTGGTGCCATGTTTACCCTTCTTTTGGATACAAAGAAATGTGACCTTAATACATTGCTCTGAAACTTGTCGTTTTTATAGTGCTTTGTATGTTGTGGATCTGAAGAGGTTCCGGAAGATTGCTGCAGGAGACAGGCTTAGAGGTCAATACCAAGCCCTTAGTAAGGATCCAGGCAGTTTATCCAACCTAGACCAGGTATGCTGCAACCAGTGGTGTATGTATGTCACAAAACTATTGTCTTGCTTGTTCTTGCTACAGTGACAGTAGCAGTCAAGGAAAGAAAATACACCCCTTTGCTTTTTAGCATGAAGGGATGCAGGTGGCACTGTGGGTTAAACCACAGAACCTAGGGCTTGCCGATCAGAAGGTCGGCGGTTCGAATCCCCACAACGGGGTGAGCTCCCATTGCTCTGTCCCTGCTCCTGCCAACCTAGCAGTTCAAAAGCACATCAAAGTGCAAGTAGATAAATAGGTACCGCTCTGGCGGGAAAGTAAACAGCGTTTCCGTGCGCTGCTCTGGTTCGCCAGAAGCGGCTTAGTCATGCTGGCCACATGACCCAGAAGCTGTACGCCGGCTCCCTCGGCCAATAAAGCGAGATGAGCGCCACAGCCCCAGAGTCGGCCATGACTGGATCTAATGGTCAGGGGTCCCTTTATCTTTACCTAGTGCTGTTTAGCTACTGTGTGTAACATTTTACTATTCACAATATTCAGCTTGTATCTTGGAACTGCAGCAGCAATGTTAACTGGTGACGTGTTTTTTTCCAGGATCTTCCAAATAACATGATTCATCAGGTGTCCATTAAATCTCTTCCTCAAGAGTGGCTGTGGTGTGAAACTTGGTGCAGTGATGAATCCAAGAAAAAGGCTAAAACCATTGATCTGGTGAGCTACTTTATAATAATTCCCCTCTCCCCCAATACACATTCATAGTGAACATTTTATCCATCCTAAAGGAGAATACTGTTGCATGGTGTCTTGAAGGCAGTCCTGCTGTAAACTGTTGCATAATGAGGCATTTCTTCAATCCACGCCGCAATCCACCCTATGGTAATGTCAGGAGGTACTGAGCACGTGTACTCATTCCATGCCCTTCCTCCGTTGGTGCTGTGGTCTAAACCACTGAGCCTCTTGGGCTTGCCCATCGGAAGGTCAGTGGTTTGAATCCCCACGACAGAGTGAGCTCCTGCTGCTCCGTCCCAGCTCTTGCCAACCTAGCAGTTTGAAAGCAAGCCAGTGCAAGTAGATAAATAGGTACCACTGCGGTGTGAAGGTAAACGGTGTTTCCGTGTGCTCTGGCTTCTGTCACGGTGTCCTGTTACACCAGAAGCGGTTTAGTCATGCTGGCCACATGAACTGGAAAGCTGTCTGTGGACAAACGCCGACTCCCTCGGCTTGAAGTGAGATGAGCACTGCAACCCTGTAGAAGATTTTGGATTTGATATCCCGCCTTTCACTCCCTTTAAGGAGTCTCAAAGCGGCTAACATTCTCCTTTCCCTTCCTCCCCCACAACAAACACTCTGTGAGGTGAGTGGGGCTGAGAAACTTCAAGGAAGTGTGACTGGCCCAAGGTCACCCAGCAGCTGCATGTGGAGGAGCGGAGACTCGAACCCGGTTTTCCAGATTACAAGACTACCGCTCTTAACCACTACACCACACTGGCTCTCCCTGTAGTCACCTTTGATTGGACTTAACCATCCAGGGTACCTTTACCTTTTAAAACTGAGCAGCTGAACTTTACATGTGTTTAATCTGCAAGATGCAACCCATGACTACCACTCAAGGTGTCTCAGGAAGGGAAAATTGCATAGCAACACTTTCTTGACTCTTCCAGCTGATCACTGGATACAGGTGTGAATGTCTTTCAAGAAGAGCATTGCTATCCAATTTTATATCTGTTCATCACATCTCCATCTTTAAGAATCAGATTGTCTGCTGTGGACTCCCTATCAGAGTCACATTCTTGTGCTTTTGGTGAAGTTGACAGAAGAGCTTGTTTGGAATGAGGCAGTTTTTTAAAAAAAGATGAATGGTCGGACTGAGGGCTCCTGGAGGCCTGGTGACAGATGGTTCTGTTTATAAAAAAGAATGCTATCCAGATGTGCAGGCTGCCTAAAGAGTAGTGATTGAAAAGCATGGCATGCTGTTCTACAGAAACGTATTAATACGTGGATTTTTTTTGCCAACATAATTTGTATAATGGCTGCTGATGTGTCAGCACAGCTACGATTTCTAATTCTGCTATGGAACCAGAGTGGTGTGTATTTTAGGGCTTAATGTGAGTCCCGTATGGAAAACAGAGGGACAACACTGAAACCTGGGAAACATAGATTTGCTTCCCTTCTATGTCGTCTCTGCCCTCCTTTGTGACATCCCCAGGGTTTCCTCCATTCTAAAGTGATAGCTGCAGGAGGACTGTGCCATTTGACACTTCTGGATGACAATAACAGACCCATAATCTGTTTGCAATATTTGTATTTCAGTGTAACAATCCAAAAACCAAAGAACCCAAACTAGAGGCTGCTGTCAGGATAGTTCCTGAATGGACAGAGTATGATTCTGAAATACAGCAGCTTATAAATCACATAAAAAAGGAGAAGAAAATCGTGAGTCAGTCTCAACAAAAAGGTGAGGTATAGAAACATTTGCTCATTAAAGACCTTTGGCAAGGGCAACGGGGTTTCCAACATTTAATTGCCTATCAGGACTGGTGAATTTGCAACGCTGGGGTCCTCAGAACCACTGGCGGAGGAAGGGGGTGCAGTCCGCCCTGGGTGTCATCCTTGACAGGGGTGACATCGCCCCCCTGCCCTCCAGGATGCTAACCCTGCCCCCAGGTGCCAGAGCAGCTAGCTCCGCCTCTGCTCAGAACCATGCAAGGATGCCTTTCTTAATACATGTAGGGAGCCCTCATGAGTTCAGAAAGATCATTGTTTCAGAAAATTACCCTCCAACTCATGGATGGCAATCAAACTGGCAACAAGGCTTTGCTGCACCCTCCCCAGGCCCTAGGTGTTTGCATATGCAAATAGAGAATGCCAAGAGTGTTCCCGCTTTCCTATAATCTTCCAATACAGTCCAAGGTAGCTGATATTAGAATTTGAGCTGTTTGCTCTTTTCTTTTCTCGAATAAACATTACTGCCTAATAAAATCCAGAGATTGTCCAAGCCCCTGTATAATGGTCTGTGGCCCTTATTGTGAGTTAGTTCCGGAAGTAGAACAGCAAGCTCTGGAGGAACTTCTGGTTGTCTTGTTTCCTATGTGAAGGAACCAGCTTGCAATAGAACCAGCAACTTGGACAGAAGATTATGGCTAAGTAAATTAATTGTGATTCTAATGGTGATGAGAAAATGGCACAAAGAAAAGTCTCGGCTTTATTCAGTTCTTGTGTGATCTTGCAATTATTCTGTGTATTCAAATATTTTTTTTTGTTTGTTTTTCATTTACAGATTCCAGCCATGATGAACTTTAGCACTATTTGAAGAGTGTCCTGTTGACACAGCTACTGGCCATAGACTGGGGGTTAGTGGTAGTTTTTGTGGATGTATGTAAATACTACAGAGATGCTCTATATTTTTAAATAAAAACTTCTGGCATTTTATTGGGACTTGGAACGGAATAACAGAGTGGAAAGGAAACCTAGTAAAGTGTGGGCTGTGCCGTTTGTCATTCAGTCCGATTGCCTTTCCACTTCTTTCGTTTCCAAAGGCATTACAAATTCTGGTGCTAAATTCGCTAAGTGCACACAGCTTTTGTTTCACATTACACAAATATTTTGTTGGAGATCTCATGTAATCATTTTGAAATGTCTGTCTGTAGTAAACAAACACCCCCATCACATACTTTTCTTTTTAAAGCTCTATTCCATCTTTCTGCAGAAGCTTCCAAGGAGGCTGATCTGAGACAATACTTGAAGTTGCATTACTTTTTCTGTATGACGTGTCTGCGTGCTTCTTTCTCGTGTTTGATGTCACTTTTACTGAACTTTACTCTCCTGGTGCAATAAATCAGTTGGGTCCTGTTCCGTGGAGAAAGTGCTGAATTTTGGAGGGTTCAGCTCGCCAGCTCTGCAAGGACTGAACAGTCTTGGCACTTGCTAAACCTCAATATTCCCGCTGGGCTCTGAAAGAGATGCTGCATAAGACCAGCAGCTGCTGCCACGGAAAACGGAAATTTGGGAGCCCTGAGTCTCACCAAGAGCAGCCACTTAAGTGATGTGGGGCAAGCAAACTGCAACTACCTCCGACGTTACTAAATGAAGGACTTCCTTTGCAGACACAAATCCTCTGATATCTAGTTCCGGCCTGCAAACTTAAAAGTTGATAATCACTCTTTGCAACTTCTAAAAGCAATTGGCTTAGACCCCAGAGGAAATGCTGGAAGTAGTGGATACTCGCTCCTGCAACCCTATATACTTTTCACCTTCTTTTCAATCTACCTGCCTAAGTTTCCGTTTTGGTTCGCCCAGAGTGGCTGGGGAGACCCAGCCAGATGGGTGGGGTATAAATAATAAATTATTATTATTATGATGATGTTCTTAACTGCTGCTGGGCCCAAAAATATTTGTCTACCTGCTCTGCCGACCTGGGGGCAAACATGGCCATTGTTCTGTTTGCTGCCCTGGGTTCCTTTAGGAGGAAGGGTAAGATATACATTTAATAATAATTTCTCCTGTCTCAGTTTAATCTATAAATCTATTTAAAAACCAAAATCTTTGTGAGACCCTCATTCAGCTACACTGGATTCCAGTTGATAAACCTTTTCCTGCTTCCACAACACTTTTTGTGACTGTTTTGAGAGTCTTTGCTGATACTCAGATTTCTCTACCCCTTCTCTAAAATGCCTCTTTGTGTAGATTAGCAAGGTGTGTCTTTTGCAATCACTCTTTCTTCCTCGGTCTTACATTGATTTGTCTTTTACAATATCAGCCTTGTTACCACTGACATCTGAAGGCAGCCCTGCTTAGGGAAATTTTTAATGTTTGAGGTTCTATTGTGTTTTTAATATTCTGTTGGGAGCTGCCCAGAGTGGCTGGGGTATAAATAAATTATTATTATTATTATTATTGATGGGCATATGGTTTTCTGGATCCTCCTGATCTTTAACTTTATGAATTTTTGTGACACTAAGCCAAACTAATCCATGTCCTTTACTTCCTATCTCACTGGTATAAAACGATGTATCAGGCTAGAACTAGATGTTACAACAAACAATGGACTGCCATCTCCAAATGGTACAATAAGAATCTAACATAAATAAAAATCAAATTATTCCCTCTTTGTGCAGTAAAATTTACTTCTCTCTTGCTGTGCATCATTTTTATTTCACATCCAAGAAACTGAGATAGAGCAGGAGCTGTAAGCCCTCCATGAAACAAAGGGAGATGGAGCTGTTGCTGTAGAGATTTCTTTCACAGGGACCAGGGCTGATTCTATTATCAGTATTAAACGATACTGTGAGACAGGGGTTAAAAAGCAACATTCTAGTGTCGTCTACTCTGGTTATTGTAAAACTATGGCACAATTATTTACCTTGGTATTAATCTCACTTCATAAAAAAAATGGCAGCTTGAAACAGATATAACTTAGACACAGCTTTAATCAAAATCTTTCTTGAATAGTTTGCATCTTTATCTTCAAAACACCTTCTTGGCTTTCATAATGTTTTTAAAAAATAGAGCTTTATTCCAAGACATTTCCAAAGTGCACCCACACTGCAATGGTATATATGTTAACTGATACTAGGTGGTCTTTTTTCACTGTAAATCCTGCACTGAGGTACTCTTGTTCAATCAAATTTGCAGGCCCTAATTGCACTTCACCCAAGAGCAATGCTAGTAGCTCTCAAAAAACCCAGGGATAGCCCAAAACAACTGAAATACACACAAATAAAAGCAAGAGCCTCTCAGGAGCCCTTCCCCATTTCAAACAATAGTCCTAGAAAATGAATTATTTAAATTACTGTTCAGCATAAATGCATAAGAGCTGCCTTTGGCCACACTTTTGACATACTTCCTTTGGACTCAGGAAAAGCATTAAGTTGGCACTGGTTACATTATTTAGGAAGATTACCGAGAGCAAGGTCTGATGTGCAGTTCAGATGCATGTGCTCACAGAAACAATTCCAAAAATCCACCCTATGCCAGAAAAGGTTATAAATTAAGAAGTCATGGGAGCATTTCAACCATTCAATACTTCTCCCCTGTTTTGGGATGTGCAAAAGAGAATGTGTTAGACCCGAACTGGCCATAATTGTACTCCTCAATTGACATGGCTAGGTAACAGCAAATCTAGCAAAAGAAAATATATGCAGAACTTACTCCATGCATAGCTCTCACTTGCAAGAACTGGTTAGGGGTTTGTGGATTATTGAACAACATTAGCGGAGTTACTCTTGAACTTTTGACTCGAGAGCTGGAGTGAGAAGGTGGTGAAATATTTATCTAGGCTGCTCTGAGCCCAAAATGCGCTAAAGTCATTTCTTAATGCTCAAAAATTGCCTTCTGGAGAGAGGCTAGGTTTTTTTGAAAGCCACTTTTGCAGGTCCATCATCTCATTATGAAAGGACTCTAAATGCTGTTTTGAATGCATTTCACAAGTACCAGAGTACTGCCAAATTTAAGGCTATCAGAAGTGTCCCAGTTCCTGCAGCAAAGCTAAGATGGAAGTCAGCTTTGGTTTCCTATGACATCAAGTAGTTCAGTGGTTTAACAGAATGAAAGAGTGCCTTCTTCCTATATAACGTATGTACCCCAAATGCTTCTTGGTTATATGCATTAGTTAAGGCAATGAAGCACTAAAAACTGCCATTTGGAGGGGTCACATTTTCATCAAATTGTAAAACACTGTTGATATCCTCATCCTAACACTGTCATCTTGACAGTTTCCTTACACTGCACATCTCTTTCCGTTTTTCCTTTTTAAGAAAAAAAAATTAAAAATCTAAGATCAGAACTAGTTCTGCACATTTGGGGCAATGTCTCAGTCGTTCTGCTCAAATGTCAAGCATATGTTGAGGGAAAAGCTCAAAATGGATCTATTTAATTAACACCAACTAAGAATATCATTCTATTTAAGTATCTTTCTGAAGCAACCATAAAAAGAAAAGAGGTTTTAATCCAAACGAGAAAATTGCCCTTGTAAAAATAAGTTAGAAAAAGCCCACAAGCCAGCTGCAGTCGTCCTATATTGGATAAGTAAAGAATCCTAGTGATGATGCTTCTCTGGGGAATTATCTTAAGCACTAGAGTGGCTTTTTAGAGGACTTGCATGTTGCATAAAATCCTCCTAAAAAGTAGTATGGGGACAGTTATACTATCTATACTCAGGCCAATCCATATCCTGCTTTGAAGAGGCAGGCTTTGTCATAACCTGAGTGCCTCAGAGGTGCCAACAGTGTGCAGAAGTGATGGAGAAGCTCCTCCGATGTCTCCCAAGAAAACAAACTTTTCCTCTTAGCAGAAATGAAAACTAGATTGCTTTTCTCACTGTAGCAACGAGAAAGCATAAAGTATCCCATCGCGTTCCAAAGGTCATGAAGAGTTTAGTAAAAAAGAAGAAGAAAAATTAAAGTGCTTTGGGGAAACAATTGCTTCTCTGGTGTTCAGAATAAGGGGTCCAGCCTTCCACCTCTTTAGAGATCTAACACCCAAAAGTACAAAAATAACCAGTACGTACTAACATAACTGTTGTTTTGCTTGCCACTGTGGACTTGCTTACTCTTTGCCTATCACTGAAAAGCTGGCATTTATTTAAGTTCAAGGAACGAAACTCCTAATTGAAATTGTCTAGAAATAAAAATAGAGAGAGTCCTAGAAACAAAAAAGGAAGGCGGTGGGGTTGTTTCTAATTGAAGTGGAATTTAAATTTAAAAGGTCCTCCGGAACTGAACGGGTCAAACCCTTGCCACGTATTCCAGCCTCTGTGGAAGTGGTTTCCTCCTCCTTGCTGGCTTTCTGCATCTAGCGGGTCTTCCCCGGCATCAAACTTCCTCCGCATCTCTGAAAAGACACACAGGTGGCAATGAGGTCTGTAGAACTGGACACATCATCCAACCAGGCTCTAGGATATTTCATAAACATGGTAGACCACTAGAATTTCAATGGGTGGATAGCCATGGCATGCTTTCCATCCCAGTAGGCCCTAAAAGTCAGGTAATCAGCATTTTTCACAAGTGGAGTGATTAAGAAACCCGAGGTAGCCAGCCTGATACCATCCACATGCCAGCTGCCCGAATCCATCACCATTGTGCTAGTTGGGGCCTGAACACGGCGGCGTTGGCTACGCGTCCGCAATGAAGAGAACTCCTGCTTTTGAAATAGAGATGAAAAGCAAAACATGTTGGCTGCGTGGGTCTATCGTTTTGAGAACGAACTAGTCCCAAAACAAGCTGCAAGCCCACATACCTGGATCAGTGAGGACTTCTTTGGCAGCTGCAATATCAATAAACTTCTTCTCTGCTTTCTTCTTCTCTTCTTCATCCTGGAAATTATCTGGGTGCCACTGCATTGCTAGCTTTCGGTATGCTTTGACGATTTCTTGTTTTCTCGCATTCCTGCAGAGAGGGCGGGAAAAATCAGTTCTCCAACTGTCTTCACGTCAAGGTAAGTCTTGAAACACACGCACACACAGAAATGGACACCTTTGCCAGCACCTAAAGCCCTCTCCAATCTTTCAAAGGGATCATGGGAAGAGCAGTAAGCTCCACCCCCAACATCCCCACAGGAGACATTTCCATATTGAGTGGGAAGGTTTGAAGGGGCTTTCTAAGTGCACTCAGCTAAACAGGATTGGATGCCTCCGCAGGATCAAGCACCTTCTGTTATTATCAGGGTAGCTGATCGTACAGAGGTATCTTAAATGCATCCATCTGAATGCACTTAGAAGCCCCCTTCAGACCTAGGCAGTGCAAGTGCCTCTCATGCCTCTACAATTTCCCACCCCTTTGCATGTTACTTAAATAGGACTCAAGAATGCTAATAACCCTAGCTTGAATTCTTTTGGGATTTTTTTTTTAAGAGACAGTTTCTCTGGTTATGCACAGTAGAGAAAAAACAAACATGAGACCTGCACTAGACAAAAAGGGATACATGGGGAAAGAAGGGTAACATCCAACTGTGCTCAATCTATAGACATAGTCTATTTCAAACCAACCCAAAGTATTTCTTCAGGGCATTTTCATCAGTCAGCATCTGCAGAGAGGGCATCACAGCCCAAAACTTTCTGATAACTCCTACAAAGCCATTACCTTTTGAACATTACCAGTGTTCTTTGAATTTGGGGCCACGTGGAACACTTACTTTGAATTTTGAGCAACGTTAATCTAAGTCTGCTTGTTTCTGACATAGGTTGCCATAAACGTTAACCAGGCATCCAAGAATGTGCTTGTCCCTTCATGATGAGGCTGAAAAGCAGGAGGAAGAGAGCCAAGGAGCTTCTGGATATTAGTCACTGTAGACACAGAGGGGCAGCCTGACCACCTCCTTCACCCTAGAGCTGCAGGTCGGGAACCTCTAGCCTACAGACCAAACTTGGCCGACATGGCTTCCCTCCATCCATTTTCACCTGCCCCACACCTGGAGATGGGCAGGTAGAGATGTACCATCAGGAGGCTTAAATGGTGCTTCCAACTGCTCACTGGCAAGGGCAAGCAGACTTTGGCTTTACACCCATCATCATCTGATGATGACGACGACGACGACGATTTATTTGTATACTGACCTATACCCATGGATCTCAGGGTGGTCCACAACATAAAAATTGCTATATTGAAAGGTTTTTGGCAGAAGGTAACTGAAACGTATCAACAGAACTGTACGGAACAACCTTACATTTACAGAGCAAGATACCCTTTTTGAATTATATACCCAGCACATGGAACCTTACAAAAGGACAATACAAGTGGACTCTCGGTGCCCTTACCACAGCAAAAAGACTGATACTGATGAATTGGGAGAAATAAAAATGCGGCTCCCTTCCATGATTGGATTGAAGACGTATACAAACTTATACAACTTGCATTTGAATGCAGACTTGCCATGGACAAATTCAATGATTTCTGGAATCCATTCTTACAAATACTGTAATAGGTTAAGATCTGGTGAATTACAATAACAACTTTGTAACTTTGTAAGATCTGGTGAATTACAATAACAACTTTGTAAAGTACAGTATACAGTATACAGTTTGGGGTTCTCCTCCCTTTATTTCCCCTTCTACACGGGTGCCGTTTCTTTTATTTACGTCTTATCATGTTTAGTGCACACATTATCATGTACTTTTTGAACTTTCAATAAAGATGTCTGGAAAAACAAAAATAAAACATAAAATTGCTGATGGGCACTAGAGCTGAAGCCTGTTTGATTGGCTGCATGATCAGATGCCTGGCTGTGCTTTGTTGCCTGGCTGTGCAAACTGCACAGGGGAGAAAGCATAATTCAGACTGGGGACCCCACACAGCAGCTTTTCCTAAAAGTGAAAAGTGGTCAGCTGAGGACAGGCAGAGAGCGAAGGGCAACTCTCTGCACCAAAGCAGTCGGGTGAGGTGGGAGAAAGCCTTCCTGCCCAACTCTTGTTGCTATGCTCTTAAATCTGTACCCTTTTAAAGACGTGGGTTTGCACATGGGAGACTGGTATTTCTAGAAGACGCTTCTGAGCAATCGCCTCCCTCACTTTCCAAGTTGTTTCAGCCCTTGGTCTTTTATATCATTCCTTTTTTCCTTCCACGGCTATTTGCTTTTCTGTAACACTGGCTTTGTTCTTTGCTTAATACTTCATCCAGCCTTTAGCTAATGAGGCTTTTTGGTGCTGCCTGTTCAAATGAATTTGCTCTCCGCTCAAAATTAACATTGCTTTAGGACGCAGTGTACCCCTTTGGAGGCCAGAGCTTATCTAATCACGGTTCTCTCCAGTACGTGCGTGTTGTTGGTTCTTTTGGATTATATTTTGTATTGATATTTTAGTTTTGTTATGGCTTCTGGCCAAACAAATAAAAAACTATATACTTTCCTTAGGAGGTTGAAGAAGTCTCTAAAGTATTGTTGCGGGCGGGGGGGGAAGAGAAAGAAAGTTTTATTTGGAATAAAGAAATAACCATTCATTTTGGTCTGCATAAAAGATGGTCTAGCAACAGGGGAAAGTACACAGTTTTAGGATTAAACATTCAGGAGGACTTCCTCATGGGCTGTGACAGTGGAACAGACTCACACAGAATATGGATGAACTGGATGAACACAGGAATAATAAAAGGAAGTTTCTTGTACCTCACCAATCTTACTGCATTGCCCAAGCCGCCCTGGGTGGCTTCCAACATATTATACAGAAACACAACAACACAGCAGAACATCACACATTCAAAGCATCCTGACACAGATGTCTACAAAAGATCATACAACAGGGCGGGCATCACTACTGAGATGGCCGTCTGCCTGGTTCCCTGTAACTCACTCTCACAGTGAGGGAACCACCAAACGACCCTCGGAGATGGACCTTGGTGTCTGGGCTGAATGATGGGGATGGAGACGCTCCTTCAGATATACAGAGCCAAAGCTGTTTAGGGCTTTTAAGCTCAGCACCAGCACTTTGAACTGTGCTTGGGAATGTACTGGGAGCTGGGTGAAGATCCTTTAGGGCCAGTGTTCTATGGTCCCAGGACGCTGCTTTATACTCAGTCAGACTACAGGTCCATCTAGTTTATTGCTGTCAATGCAGCTGCTCTCCAGGGTTTCAGAGAGGGTGTCTCCCCCAGTCCTATCTGGTGATGCTGGAGAACGGATCTGGGATGCTCTGCCACGCAGCTACAGCCCTTTCGCACCCATCGGGGATGCTGTAGTAGTGGATTTCTTGTATCAGCAGGGGGCTGGATTACAGGAGCACCGAGGCACCGTCCAAATCTACAGAACAAGCTAAGTGACAAGAGGTCCATGCTTGAGACTGAGAAGATGGCAAGTAAATGAAGCCAGTGACTGTATTGCCCACTCGCCTATGCAGTGACTCTCAAGCGTGGCTCTGAACATATATAAGGGAGTGCACAAGACAGACTGGAAGGGGCAGCGCATGGGACTGATGTTTCTTTCTGAAGTGCCACCTGGAAATGTCTGTTCTACCCACATAGGGAGGTGAGCCCTGCATGGGACACCCACTCCTGGTGAAATGGTACAGTTTGGACTTCGGCCATTTTAAAGAAACACGAAGAAAGGGAAATGGGAGTTACTTGTTCTTCTCATCTCCAATGTATTGCATAATGCCTGAAACCACTCAAAGATAAACCACAATCCTTGTTCCATAGTCACTTTTGGAATGTTGCAATGGTGCTTTTCCTGCTGCCTCCTTGCAAGAACTGTGCTCCATTATATTGCCTAACTGGTTTATAATGAGAGAGATATAGAGAACGATGGGTGGTACTCAACCAAATTCTTGCACTAGCACAAGGATTAGTGCTACTGCAACGGGATCCCTCTCCTCCTCCTCCTCTTGTGCATTGCCATCCCTGAATCTGCTCCAGAGGGCTGTAGAAAACCCCACAATAGATTTGGGCAGCAAACAGTGGGAGGAGAGGCAGAGAATGCTCCATTGTGCAAGGATAAATCCTTTCACTGTGCAAATGCTTGCATTAGTGCTATGTTGAATACAACCCAATGGCTCCATCCTCAAAGGGTGTTCTGCTCCCTTCAGGAACTATAATTCTATAAATGCCACATGGAATATGCCAACAGACTCAAATCCATGCATAGCAAGGATGTTCGCAGGACAGCTTTGAGCACCTGAAAGACTTGTAAAAGGGGTGTGTGATGTTATAAGGACCTGGAAAAAAGGTAAGATACAATGGGCAAGAAGTAATATGTATAAACTTACAGACTATCAAGTACTCACCTTTTTACTCCTAAAATCTTGTAGTAATCTCTCTTCTGAGATTGCTTGAGTAGCCGCTGGGCTTTCTCTAAGCCTTCCAAAATCTGCTGGTCACTGTCACTGTGCTCCTTAGCAGTTTCATAGTCTTGAATAGCTACACATAATAAACAAGGACACACATACACTTAATGATCTTGCAACAATTAATCTTCAGCAGAGAGGGCTCAATTTCACATTTTAACTTATTCACTGGTTTTGTTCGGAAAATCGAGTCTCAGCTAAGTAAGCCAAAATAACACTCTTCACTTTGCACAAGCAGCAAAAAGCTAGATAATTCTGTTTTCCCTCCTCAGGTGGGCAGCTTTGCGGGCAGGCCCTGGGCCTCCCCTGTGAACCAGCCTATTGCAGGCTGAATCATCATCCGGCCACCGAATTGGCCAATCGGGGCAGGAATGTAGGGGGCATTCCCTTGGGCACAATACCAACTGACCAGTAGCGGCGCTTGGCACTGCGCTCAGGGCAAGGATAAAGGCCCAGCCTACAGGGCCTTTCACCCTCTTTCTTTCTCATTCACTGCACTGGTTCTCCCATCCACCCTCCCTCAGATTTTTTGCGGATGGTACAACCTTGCTATGGACAATGTCGGTTGCCAGATTTAGGGGCCGGGCAAGAATTTTTCCCATCTGGCAAACTGGCTCCGCCATGTGGGTTTTTGCCTACCTCATAGCAATTGTCGCAACTCTGTAAGGCGTACAGGCATTGAGTAAGCCTAGTCTTGGTTGGAGGGGAGGTTGTAGCCTCTGCCTGCCCTTCCATGGGTAAGGGTATCCTGTTAAAAGGATCCGGGAGAAGTGGATCCTGTCTGATGCTCAGACAGGGCCTAGGGCCATACCATTCCTCCAATGGGGACCACTAGGCGGACACCCCAATTTGATGTAGGTCATAGGGCGTACCCCCCCTGCCCCTGCTGATATATGTAGTTGCTTATCTCAATGCCTATGGCCAAACCTTCACATCTGTAACCAATAAAGTTGTGGCCTTATTTGATCCCAAAACCAATATGCTGCGTGTTGTCTAGTTGTTTGCACCTTAGGAAACGGAGTGGTCATGGCTCCTCATTATATTTGTGCTAGGATACCAGCTTTGAACCGCAGCTTCATATTTTTGTTGTTTGGAAGCCATTAACCATCGTTTCTCAGTTTGGATGCAATGAGTGGCTCTGGATAATTGCAGGTTCCTAGCGGGTGGTGCTGTGGATTAAACCACAGAGCCTAGGACTTGCCGATCAGAAGGTTGGCGGTTTGAATCCCTGCGACAGGGTGAGCTCCCGTTGCTCGGTCCCTGCTCCTGCCAACATTGCAGTTCGAAAGCACACCAGTGCAAGTAGATAAATAGGTATCGCTCCGGCGGGAAGGTAAACAGCGTTTCCGTGTGCTGCTCTGGTTCGCCAGAAGCGGCTTAGTCATGCTGGCCACATGACCCGGAAGCTGTACTCCCTCGGCCAATAAAGCGAGATGAGCGACGCAACCCCAGAGTCAGCCGCAACTGGACCTAATGGTCAGGGGTCCCTTTACCTTTAGGTTGTTCATTTGTGTGAAAGGCGTGGCAAAGTGGCTGCATACAGGTGTCTAAACCTCAGATTATTACACTGAGATTTGATAATCTGGTTGGTATTGTTCTATAAAAGCTGAAAATGCAATATTAGCAATGCCAATTGCACAGAAATATGATATTTTCCTCACTTAGCTCTCTGTTCCACCTGCTCTGCATTAATTACTTTGTCCTTCTCTTCCAATATCTCCCATTCATTCTCTTATAAAAACCCCTCAGTCCTTCCTATCAATGTTTCTTCAGAAATCCAAGCATTGGAACACGATGGGGAAGTTAAAACCATATTAGAAACCAGCACCACTTTGAGTCAATCACTGGAGCAATCCACACACAAAACCATTGTGCGGACACTACAGAAGGTGTGTTTTTGTAAAAATATGAATGTCATTCACTACTAAATGGAATGCTTCAGCTTTCGTTTTAGTGTCCTTCACAGTTTTGCATTTCCTAAATAATGAGCCTTTTCCTTTTCGATGCCTCCTTTTTTAATCTCGGAAAGTCTCATTGTGGATCTCAAGACTTCTAGTTTTTCTAAGTAAGACAAAGCATTTGCATCAGATTATCTTCCAGCAGCTGTTCTCTCTCAGTAGGCATTACATTTATCTTTCTGCTGTTTCTGGGTAAGCCGGCAGGAGACGGTGACCAATTTATATCACTTAAGACACTCAGTGGCTGCATGCAATTCCCTTTCGAAGAAGAACAAAAGGGGGAAAAGTAGTTTTGATGCCCCAGCGATTTAAAACATCCATCCACCAACAAAGCGCAAATCTGATTACTCTTTTTCATTCTCACTAAGCCAGCCTACTGCGATTTGCCACTAGAGTTCTCTGCCTGCCACTGTCATTTCTTAACACTTTGGCCGTTCACTTAGAAAAGCAGCAGGAAACGGCTATTCAGGCCCATCGTAAACACTCTACGGCTACGTCAGAGTTGGAAAGTGAAGCTCCTGAGATTTCCTCCCCCATCTTGCAGCTTTATTGCTCTGGTACTGTTAAATGCTGGACAACCTCATCCACCCCTTTAAAGCATGTATTATAAAATCTCACAATGAATGAAAGAATGCCTGCTGAAAGTTTGCCTTTTTCGTTCATTGCCACAGGCAACTACAACACACCATGGCTAATGGAGTGAAGATACTTGAATGCAGGTTACATACTGGCAAAGGGAAAGCCAGTGTCATGTAACAGATAAAAGTGATGGACTGGGTTCAAATCTTCGTTCTGTAATGAAATTCATCAAGTTACTTGGGACAGTTGCTATCTCTTACCCTGAATCCACCTCAGAGAAACACTGTCAGGATAAAAAGGGGGAAAGAGTGAAGTGCCACCAAACCCACTTAAGCAAAATAAAGTGACTGAGGGTTCGTATCATCATATTCATCATCATCATAAACTTTATTGCACTAGCCAAAGGCCATGGCATCAGTCACAAAGGGAACAAAAAGAAAAGCAACCATAACCATAAAAACATTAGGCACTGCAAATGCAATAAACTACAGTCACGTTTCCTAGAACTTATAGAATATCAGGGGGTTCTCAGGTAGAATATGCCAGCTTAAATGTCTGAATCACCTTTGCAACTGACCACTCCCCTGCTAGAACCTCCAAACAAACTCAAGGGTTTGTATCATACCAGTTGGGCAGAGCATGGCTCTCTTAGTAGTTGCATGTAAGGAAAGATACAACCCAGGGTTAGAATAAGAAACCTTATAGCCCCTGCCATGATCTTGATGATAAAATTCTCAAGTCCCCATTGGTGAAGCTTACTTGATGAAGACATAAGGCTCCTGTCTACAATGTGTAGATTTAGCACTTCGCCAATGTTCTCAAGTATTCCTAAACAGATAGGATAGCAAGGGCACCCAAACATACTTTAAAACAAGGCTTCCTAGAGTTTTATTTTTTCCCTTCCCCCTCAATGCTGCGTTGGACATAAATACCAATCAGCAACTAGAAAAATGGTGGAGTTGACTGCCTTAACCTGCCTCTCATCCCCTGCCTCAAATGGGCTACCTTTTTCTTTTTTAAAACAATTTTTATATATATTGACACTGTGTGTGCTTTCTTTTAAGCAGGAAAAACTAGTTGCAAAGCCACTCTGGGGGCAGAAAGGGGGAGGCAGGCTTGGCATCAAGGCTTGCTACCTTGCATACTTTATCAGACAAAGATAACTTTATGAAGAGCAGCAGCAGCGCAAACCCCAGAGAATCCACACCGTTCAGAGTTGGCTTCTGCTGCAAAGTTTAGAGAGGAATAGTTACGCCTGCAAATAATGCACTGAGCACACTACCACAGCGACCTGACTGTTCAAAATTAAGAATGTGAATAAATGCACACCAGTCACTCTTAATCCGTTTTCCAACAGGACTGATTTTGCACGGTGGCAAAGGGAACAGCTAGACTGCCCCATGCTGCCGATTTCTGTATAAAAACCACCCGCTGTCCTTGAATTTTTACCTTCCTCATATTGCTCTTCCAGCAAATACGCTTCGGCCCTGTCTTTGAGAGCATTTATGTTATCTGGTTCCAGCTGCAAAACTTCTGTGCAGAGCTTGATGGCGTCGGCCGACTGCTGGTTCTGAAAAGGGAAGAGGGACCAACCGGGTCAGCGGGCACATTCATTTCCGACAACAGCAACAAAAAAGATGAAACTAAACATTTACCTTTGAGAAGCAGTGGCAGATTCTCTCTTTGGCTCGAGTGGTGTAAACGGGAACTTCGGACTCTGTTTTCATCACAGTCTCATATTTATCAATGGCATCTTGGTACCTATTTACAGCAGACGGCAAACGGTGGTTAGTTTAAACTGGGGACTGGGGGCTTTCAGCCATGGTAGAGTAAAGGGCAGGGAGGAGTGCCTAGGCTCATTTGTGTAGCACTAAACTGGCACAGCACTGCAAGCGAACCAGGCCTTGCCTCCCCCGAGGTTTGGCATTCATTTACCTTTGCTACGAGTGGGTTACAGAGCACCGTGGCATTTGGAGCACATTCTGTGCGCAGCACATTTCCTGTCTTCCAAAGCTTTGGTTTGATCTTGTTTCCCCCAAGAGCTAACAATCTGACGAAGATTTATTTATGGGCAGCTGCAGCATTTTAATTGCAAATATGCTGTGATCTCCACATTTAAACGCTGAGACATTAAAATGCCGTTTTAAATAAGAGATGGCATTTAGCGCTAAAACTAACAGCCCTGACACTTTAATTTACTGGGGAGATGAATAACTACGTAAAGCTTTCCACAGAGGCCATGTGGTAAACCTCTCTAATTACTCACAAAGCCAATCGATTCCCCGTTTTTTTGTATTTATCAGCAACTGGAGTGATAATGAAGCTTTTTCTTTTCCCCCCTTTGTCATTTCTGCAGCACTGTGAGTTGCCGGCTTACCCACTTCTTGGCACCAGAAGCTGTGTGTGTGTGTTTATGTGGCCACAGAAAATCCACCACACATTCTTCAATCGATATCTGTGAAATGTTTAGTGCTGGCCCTCTTATGAGCCCCCTGAAAGGCTGCATAATGACCCTCAAACATGCAGAGAGCAATGCTTCAGCCATTGTTCAGGGCTGCGGTGAGGATCCCAGCAATGAGCTTAATCACAACCAGATCAGTATGATGGGGGAGCCAACAGCTAGAACAGAAACGAATTCAGACAAAGATAACATGGTAGGAAAGGTAGAAACTGGAGCAACAAACCAATGGAAGATGGGCCTGGTGAATGTTTTGGGGACACCAGACGCTGTGGTCTTACTGAACATACCATGAAGCAGAGCAAGGCAGGCACGTCAGGCAGCAAATTTGGGGTGCCATTAAAGGGTAGCGCTTAATTATTTAATCTATCCTCACGGCATTTTTTTCTGCCAGGGAAGGGAAAAGGGGCTTGAGAGATTTTCCACCTCAGGTGCCAATCTGGGATAGTCTAGGTGAGGTTAGTAATCTGGATGGGAGACTGTTGCAAATCTAATATACATATAATAAAATGGAAAAAAAGAAACCAGAAATTAGAAGGCAGCACAGAAAAAAAATCCCCAATAAATACAGCTCATGCCGTTTGCATTTGTTGTCTAACAAAAGTGAACGGCATGGATGCATTTTATTTGGGATTTGGCCTAGTAAGGTTCCCACCCAGCTAGAAAAGCAAAATCTCCTAGTACTGACCAACTATGATAAGAATCACAGGCCTGAGTTTCTGTCTTTACTCTGAAAGAGTTTCCCAGAGTAAGCCCATTGCTTGTATGTGATCCAAGAAGTGGCATCCAGCCTCACAGAGCACCTAACAATTAGTACCTTACCTGCCTTCTTCGATGAGTTCTTCTGCCGACAAAATCTGCTTATTGAGTTTCTTCACTTTCTTGTAGTGAGAAAAGCACTCCTTATGGTCTTGGTCAAGTTTCAGGCATTCACGCACTTCACTTTTTACAGGGGGGGAAAAGTGAAAGGAGGGGGCAAGTCAGTTTTATTCTGCGGACAGCATGCTAGATTTTAAAGACCTGGATTCAAATCTTACTCCTAAACTCATTTTGTGTGTGTCCCTTCACAGGTTACACTCTCTCAGATTCATTTCCTCTCCTGAAAAATTGGGATATTAAGGGTTTTCTCAAAGGCCTGTGGTATATATGTAAAAAGAGGGGTGGGACACAATCTGTTTCCTCCCACTGGGGATACTAGAGGGTTCTTTTCAAGCTAAAAGCTACTCTGGAGCTAACTAATTTAGTCAGTCAGGCAACCCCTGGAATTTACATTCTGGGAAGAACTCATTTTAATCATTTTCTCTCCCTGCTTTATTTGCACTGGATTGCCATCGCACAGTTTTCTGAGGTTCTAAAAGTGGGCAGGGATACGAGGGACCGTTTCTGAGGTTCCCAAAAGCCCTTGTGGGTAAAGTGTTTAATTTAGCTTTCTGGCGTGGGATGTGATGCCTCTGAGAGATCTCCAAAGAGAGTATGATATTTTGGTTTTAGAAGGCAACTTGCCTAAAAGCAGAGGCTCAGGCAGCAGCTGAGGACTAGGAATTGCAGATGGGCATCATAAGGAACAGGTGGGATTCTGAACCCTGTGCTTTCCTCCATGTTAAATGTGGTGGATTGAGGAAGCACTTTTGGAAGAAAATTGGCAGAGGGGCGGACAAAGGTGCTTAGCTCATCCTCCTCCAATCTTCTCCCTTGAGATGTGAAGGCCAAAGGGGAAAAGCTGCGAGAAAACTCTTCCTGCCACACCCCACCCATTTTTTTCCAGGCCCCACTAAAGCATTTTGAACCCTTCTTTCTCTACCACCCCAATCCCAAAACCCAAAACAAGATCCGAGGGAGGGTGTTGCTGGGGGATTTTCAATGAGGAAGCCATAGGCTTGGGAGGAATAAATGTTTCTCTGAGCTATTTCTCCCCAACATATGTCTCCCAAGCTCCTAGGATACCTTGGCAAGCAGAGATTTTGTTTCTGCCAAGGCAAAGCATATTTCAGATAGAGCTGGGTTAACCAGATTTCCACCTTTACAAGCATTGAATTTCAAAATAGCTTTTGCTTGATTTAAAGGCTTGCAATTTAATATTGGATAGCTGTGTATTCCAAGATGCCGTTTCTGAATAAATCAATGCCAGATATTTAAATGTATTAATTTGGTTTATGATGTGTTCACCCAGGTGCCAAACATGCTTTTTAGGGTGCTTCCCAAATACGTCTTATCGTAGTTTATAGATAAAGCATTCCTCGTGCAATATGAACTTAATTTTGCAAGCAGCTGTCTCAGGCCCACCTGGGTTCTAGATACAAGTACTAGGTCATCAGCATACATTAAGACTGAGAGTTTTTGGTCGAGAATTGTGATGGGGAAAACTGTAGGCCCTCCAGTTCTTTAACCATGTCATTAATATAAAAATTAAACAGGAAAGGCGCCAAAATGCATCCCTGTTTGACTCCAGTAATGGCCTTAATTCTAGTGTTGAGATGGCCAGCCAGATCCACCTTTACTTGTATTGATGTCTCAGTATATAGTGTTTTGATAAGAAATCACAGACGGGGGTCTATATTTGTCTTTTCCAATTTTTGCCACAATGCAAGTCTTAGGACCGTATCGAAAGGTGACTTTAGATCGATAAAAGCGACATATAATTTTTGCTTCAAATTATGGATGTATTTACACAGCAGAAAGTTCATCACAAAGCACTGGTCCAATGTGAATTTCCCTCTTTGGAAACCTGCCTGGACTTCAGATATCACCTTATTTGTATCTGCCCATTCTTCCAGTCTCCCAAGAAGGAGCCTGGCATATAGTTTAGAGGCTACATCTAACAAACTCATGGATCTATAATTGGCAGGGTTTTTCTTACCACCTTTTTTATATATTGGGGCAATTAAACTCAGCTTCCACCCTTCCTGTACGTGACCTGAGCTGTTACTGTACGAAAATAGTTTTGCAAAAATGGGTGACCAGAAATCAGGTCTTATCTTATAAATCTCCATTGGGATCATGTCTTCTCCTAGAGCTTTACTGGCTAGTTGGCTTATGATTAGCCTCTTAATCTGATTGGCAGTGAATATAGTAAACTTGTGAGGGTAAGTCAGGACTGGGGCCATATATTCAAAGCATATTTCCAACCTGTGCAGATTTTTTTTTTGGGGGGGGGGGAACGACACCCAATTACTTCTGAGGAGACTTTTTTTATTTTTGCCCTTACAGGTAATAATAGTAACCTTACCTCAAAGACATTTCGTGGTCTCCCAGCTGATAGTATATAGTGCTGATCTTATAAAATGCTTCGGTGTTATCGCTCTTCAATTTGGCAGCAGCTTTTAAATCACTCAGGGCCTTCCCGGGCTCTCCTTCCTTGATGTAACATTCAGCTCGAAGTTCCCGCATCTCTGCAGCCCAAACACAAACCTTGAGAAACCAAAAATGAAAGCGAGACTTTGGTCCAAAACGTTTGTTGTTGCATTTTATTTTTTTTACAAAAAGGACAATAAATGTATTTTGATGCCGCCTCTATGGTGAGGCAAAGATCCATTTCTACACACATTATGAGATTATTGGGTTGCCTTTGTGCTTTTATTATGCATTTTGAGTTTTTTATATTGTGATTTTATGGTGTGAGCTGCCCTGAGATCTACAGGTATAGGTAAAAGTAAAGGGACCCCTGGCCATTAGGTCCAGTCGTGGCCGACTCTGGGGTTGCGGCGCTCATCTTGCTTTATTGGCCGAGGGAGCCGGCGTACAGCTCTGGCCAGCATGACTAAGCCGCTTCTGGCGAACCAGAGCAGCACACGGAAATGTCGTTTACCTTCCCACCGGAGCGGTACCTATTTATCTACTTGCACTGGTGTGCTTTCGAACTGCTAGGTTGGCAGGAGCAGGGACCGAGCAATGGGAGCTCACCCCGTCACGGGGATTTGAACCGCCGACTTTCTGATCGGCAAGTCCTAGGCTCTGTGGTTTAACCCACAGCGCCACCCGCCTCCCCTATAGGGTTCAGTTAATTAATAATCAACAACAACAACAACAGTAGACAGCACACAGAGCAAGACCTATTAAAAACAATGTTTTTAGGTAAATGGTACCCCGACCATTAAGTCCAGTCGCGAATGACTCTGGGGTTGTGGCGCTCATCTCGCTATACTGGCCAAGGGAGCCAGCGTACAGCTTCCGGGTCATGTGGCCAGCATGACTAAGCCGCTTCTGGCGAACCAGTGCAGCCCTACGTACAATGCATTGCAGTAATCTAACCTTGAGGTTATCTCAAGGTTTATTTCCTGCTGTAGAAGCGGATGTGAACATTTCAGGAGAGAGGCCACTTTCAGAAGATAAGAAAACGCTGCTTTATCAGGCCAATGGTCTATCTAGTCTAGCATCCTATTTTCTCAGTGGTCAACCAAGACACCTATGGGAAGCCTTCAAGTAGGAACTGAGTGCAACAACACCTTCCCCATTAATGATTCCCAGCAGAGCTGGCTTATATATATATATATATATATATATATATATATATATATATATATTTAAATTAGTTTTGGTTGAACTGATTGACATCCTATGCCTTTTTAAAATTTGGCTCTTTTGGGGGGGGCATGTTATTGGGTTGTTGTTCTTATTTTGATTATATATATATTGTGGTTTTTATGTTAATCTTTTCTGTGAACTGCCCTGAGACCTAATAATAATAATAAATAATAAACCAATCAATTTGTTGAGGCAGTAATCAGTGGTGAAACTTCAGCCATTCAGGCACTTAGCCAGAGGCTCACTATGACCTCAAGCTGAACTGATCTGAGGACTTTTGAGTTATATCAAGGTAGAGTTTGTTAAGAGGAGCTGCTCATCTGCCACCTGCAGAGCCCACAATTATTCCTTGGCTTACGTTCAGAATTTCATCCAAGTGACTGATCACGGTGTAATAATCCCCCGTGAGATATGCTGACTGCGCTTCCGAATGTAGGCGCTGCATCTCGTCAGACTTCATCAGCTGGGTGCGGGCTTCTGTATCTTCCTTATCGCTAGGATTAGACTGAAGCTGCAAAAATGAACAAAGAAAGACAAAGAACAGTTACACCTGAAACGGAGGCAGAGCCATCTTTCCCATAGGGCTTAGTGGTCCGTTGGGCCAGGGCGCCAGCCTCTCAGGGGCGCCCCAGAGAGTGGGGGAGCTGCGTGGCTTTGCCGGCGGCCTCCCCTTTCCCTGCATGCCCGCCAGCTGAGCACCGTCAACTATATGGCTGTAGGGCATGCAGCTTGCGTCCCAGACCTCCTCGGGAGGAGAGCAATCCCTGCAGCGGCATGGGGGAGAGTTGCGCACACACACCCCATGGCTGGCAGTGCGCAGCTTCGTGCGCCCCCCCATCTGTGGTAATTTGGGGGCGCTGAGCTGATATTTGCACCCCGGCGCTGCATCTGTTAAAGACTGCCCTGAACGGAGGAATTCTACAACCCATCAAGAGGAGGTTAAGGGGTGCTATGATAGCCATGTTCAAATATATAAAAGGATGTCACATAGAGGAGGGCGAAAGGTTGTTTTCTGCTGCTCCAGAGAAGCGGACACAGAGCAATGGATCCAAACTCCAAAAAAAGATTCCACCTAAGCATTAGGAAGAACTTCCTGACAGCAAGAGCTGTTCGACAGTGGAATTTGCTGCCAAGGAGTGTGGTGGAGTCTCCTTCTTTGGAGGTCTTTAAGCAGAGGCTTGACAACCATATGTCAGGAGTGCTCTGATGGTGTTTCCTGCTTGGCAGGGGGTTGGACTCGATGGCCCTTGTGGTCTCTTCCAACTCTATCATTCTATTCTATCTACCATGCACAAAGCAAATTTATGCCACTGAATTCCTTTGGGGAAATTCTTGGGGCTTGTTAGTCATGACTAACTTAAAACTTACTGTTTTCAATGGGTCTTTAGTAAACATGACTAAGTCTGGATATTACCCCCTAAACAAAAAGATGAAGAACCTGCGGATGTAGTTGAACTCCAAATTCTATCACCGCTAGCTTTTATTTTTGGAGGTCTATAATCTCTAGAGGCCATCAGTAGGATTTGGATTTTATTGTTTTTTTGGAATATGGGGCCAGGAGTTGCTTTGAACATATAACAACACCCCAATATTTAATGTCCTTGATCCCAAGATTTTACTCACCATCTGAACCAAATTGGTTCAGCCAAAACAACTGATGTGCAGAGTTGAACAAAAGCTTTGTTTAGAAAATACACACTGGCTCACACAATTATAGAAAGAATGTGAAATAAAAGGACACAAGCGTGCAGGGGAAATACAGAATAACAGGGCTCCTTTCACCTCCAAAGACATGGAAATTTGCTAGTAATAGAGACAATGTGTCAGCCTGAATCCCAGCAGCTAATCCAACCAAATAACCCAAGGTAGCAAAGCACACATCCCTCCCACAGACTATTTCACTATAATGGCTAAATAAGCTGTTGGGAGAATACTGTAGTGTTAGAAATAAGTTATTTGCATAAAACAAGGCAAAAGGCATGTTTTATACAGAAGGTCAGACTACTGAATTTGGGGTTGAGGGAGGGAGAGAGAATAACTCCAGGATATTAGAGGGTAAAATGTTATTTATTTTAAAAGAAAATGTGTGTAACATATTGACATTTCAATATGCATTGCCTCATGTTATGAATACAAACATAATTTCTAAACAAGCCAAATGTTCTTTATAGCCACCACCTATCGCTGAGGAGGTCTGACCTTTCGATGAAACATCATGACGCGTTCCCTTTGGACAGCAGATTCCAGAGGGGAAACAATTTTCATTTCTCCAACCTCCTTCTCTGTGCACCATTTAACACAAGAAAGGAAAAGGCAGAAAGGAAAGACAGAGAGATTGAGAGAAAGAGAGGGATGGTGGCTGGGAGAAGTGCCATTGTACTCCAAGTGCAAAAAAGCCCAGAGCTGTCCCTGTCACCCAGAGTTAGCTGATGAACGGAAGCAAGCAATCACAAACCAATTAAAAGGGTTTTTTTTTAAGCCTTCAGCTCCTGTCACTGCTATTTTCTGACATGCAGTTTCAGTTCTTCAGTCATTTAGAGCCCTGAACACAAGGCAGGGTCTGTTTACTTTTGTCTCCGAACCGTTCCTGGTGTATTTGACACTTGAACAAATAATAAAACGATGATTAAGTTCCCCCAGGTTCGGAACGTGCACTCTTAAAAGGCGTCTTTAGCCTTTTGATTTATGAAAATATATTTATCATGATTACGGAAACACTTGAGCGCTAACAAGAAAGCAAACAAGGCCATATATCCTCCTTACTTTCCACGCTAGTGAAATCTGCGAGTTCAAGGGGGACAAAAAGAGAAAGGCACACACAAGTGTATTGAGGCTGGGAAATAAGAGGAGACGAGGTAAATGTGTCACGTTCCTGAGTTTCATTCCAACAACAGCTGTAATATCTTCATAGGAAACTTGGTGCCCTTCAGATGCTATTGGGCTCCAACTTCCATCTGCCCCAGTCCACATGCCAAATGGTTAGGGGTTCGGGGAGTTGTCTTTCAACAAGTTAAGGTGTGTATTAACCTGTAGGTATTGCAGGGGGGAAACGCTGGCTGGCGCTGATGGAACTGGAATCCAACAACATCTGGAAAGACAGAAGTTTCCCATCTCTTGAAGAGCAGTGTTTCTCAAACTTGGGTTGGACTACAATTCCCATCATCCCTAGCTAGCAGGACCAGTGGTCAGGGTTGATGGGAGTCGTAGTCCAAAAACAGCTGGGGACCCAAGTTTGAGAAGCACTGCTTCAGAGGATAAATCACATGCCTAGCTTAGGGTTACCAGATGTCCCCGTTTCCTGGGGAGAGTCTCCGGATTTGTGAATAAGTCCCCGGACAAATTCCATCCCCGGAATGTCCCCGGATTTCATCTAATATCCCTAGGAAATTAGTGCAGAGGCTCTAAGATGCAGCTTCCGGGCTGCCTCCACATTCCCTGACCCCAGCAACTAAGCTGTGAAGGGAGGCTTCATGCTGCCTATCAGAGCAACCTCCCAACTCCTACTTGCGTGCAAGCCGGAGGGGGCAGGGATCTCTCAGTTAGGCAACAGGAAGCCTTCCTTCCCAGCTGAGGGATCCTTGCTCCCTCCTGCCTGCACGCAAGTAGGAATGGGATTGGGTCTGCTCCAGTGAGAAAGGAGGCATCACGCTGCCTGAGCCTTGCCGCCGCTCTCGGCCCTCCTTCTCCGCCTTCCATGCCTGACCCACCACATACTGCTTCCACACCACCACCACCAAAGAACCAACAACTCAGTGGCTGCCCAGGCTCATGGTGAAAGGAGACAGAAGCCTCGGAGGAAGGGGAAACGGGGCGGTTGAGGTCAAGGCGGCGGCCACCCCTCTGCCACCGCCATCACTGCAGCATCAACATCCTAAACGTGTAGTAATTAATTAATTAATTAATTAATTAATTAATTAAGTGTCCCTGGATTCATTGAAAAAAATCTGGTAACCTTAGGGTCGAAAAGCATGGGGAAGTGGGGTAACAAGAATCCAAAAAAACACACAACCCCCCGGACATACTGATGTATTAACAAGACATTATATGGGACAAGAGAACTGGGGAACACCAGCTTTTCAGACCATACGCATTGAAGTTACAGTCCTATGCACATTTACTTGGAAGTAAGCCCTACCAAAAGGATTTACTTCCAATTAGACATTAGATTGTGCTACAAAAGATTTTGCTCCTACATCCCAGCACAAGAGTGACATCCAGTTTGCATCATCCACCACTTGTCTGCGTGGTCACTGTGCAATATAAATGGTTTAATATTTACATCGCTTATGGGTCTGTAGGCTTTTTAGTGGCCTCCTGTCTCTCTCAGGAAATTTACCCTTTTACAGAAAATGTCATACTAAGAAATCACCACCAGGATAGGAAATATCCATCAAAAGTTTGTCAACTTAAGCTTTCTAGCCATAAAAATAATGATGCCGGCAGAACTTGTGGCTATAAAAAATATACTGCAGTGACCTCCCTATAGGAAGCTAATGTAGGTAATAAAAAAAAATCATTTAGTACAGCTTAATTAGCAGTTTAACAACAGTATAAAATAGATGAGATGGAAGTGGTCAAACTGCTTTTAAAAATTATTTGCGCGTGCATCTCATTTCTGCTTTATGAATCTATTTGCTTTGTTAAGCCAAAAACACAGCGACATGTGTTGGGTTTAACAATTTGTCATACTGAGCTTCATCAGTTTGCATTTCTAGCCTGCATATTCCTAAAGTTGGTGTCGTGTAATTTATCAGTTTTTCATAGCTAACCAATCTTATAACCCACAGTGCAACATTTTTTTAAAAAAATAAATCCATAAAACACCAGCAAGCACATTAGAAGTCGTTTCATCAATTTCTGAAAGCAGATTTTTAAAAACCTCACACACACAAAGCAAATAATTCAAAATAAAAAAACAACAATTTCAAAACTTAGGATTTGTGTGTGGTTTCATGCCCCCCTCTTTTCTTAAACTGCTTTGAGAATCAGGGCTTCATATCTGCCTAAACCCAAACCCCTGACACCCACACCTTAACAAACAATGCCATTCTATGTACATTTACTTAGAGGTAAGTCACACTGTATTCAATGGAGCTTAGTCCCAGGTAAGTGTGCACAGGATTGTACCCTAACGCCAGGTTCTCTTGCGTATGTTTATCATTTTGTCTGCCAAACTTGGTAACTTGACAGCCATTAGCCCTGCTTATGGGTTGCTCGTGTGTTTGGCACTCCAATGTTGTGGTGAATTGGTTGAAGTGCCAGGCTAGGACCTGGAAGACTAGGGTTCAAATCCCCCCACCCCCCTCACTGGGTGTTAGAATTCCTGCTCCGTGATTGCAGTCATGGGATTGTTGTCTATCACATGGCGGTGTATGTTTTGACTCCACAGAGTGGGAAGTAACGGAAACAGGATGTTTGTGTTACTGTGTTCCATGAAGTGGGGCTGTTGTCCTTTGTTCCTTTTCTCTTTGCTGTCTGATGCTAGAGAGAGAGGGAGCCATGTTGCAATGCTCTGTGTGTGTTTATGTGTAAATAAAGTAGATTAGCCAAAATGCTGAGTTGCTGAGGTCTGTTACGCATGATGCACAAACTCTGCAGATCCCTATGTGTGCCGGAGTTAGTTGGCATCGGTCGCTGTGGTGTTTGTAGTAGTTTGGATTTGATATCCCGCCTTTCACTCCCTTTTAAGGAGTCTCAAAGTGGCCAACATGCTCCTTTCCCTTCCTCCCCCACAACAAACACTCTGTGAGGTGAGTGGGGCTGAGAGACTTCAGAGAAGTGTGACTGGCCCAAGGTCACCCAGCAGCTGCATGTGGAGGAGCGGGGAATCAAACCTGGTTCACCAGATTACGAATCTACTGCTCTTAACCACTACACCACACTGGCTCTCTATGGGCTGAAGAAAGCTTTTGAAGCTCCCAAACGATCAACCAGGAGGGAGAGAACATGCCAGTCAGGCATGTGTCTCTGCCAGGGTCCTACTCGAGTGTAGGCTGAACTCCTGACACTGGGTGCCCTTGGGCCAGTCACTGCCTCTCAGTCTAACCTACCTCACATGGTTGTTACGGGGATTAAATGTACACCAAAGAAAAAGCTGGGATATACAGTGGTGCCTCGTTCCGCGAATCTCTTCGTCTTGCGGTTTTTTCGTCTTGCGAAG
Organism: Podarcis gaigeae; assembly: GCF_964106915.1. Lineage (NCBI taxonomy): Eukaryota > Metazoa > Chordata > Lepidosauria > Squamata > Lacertidae > Podarcis > Podarcis gaigeae. Next base: position 14,517,096 of record NC_139677.1, read on the forward strand.
CACGGCTATTAGCGGCTTAGCGGCTTTAAGAAAAAGGAAAAAAACTCGCAAGAACTCGCAAGACGTTTCGTCTTGCGAAGCAAGCCCATAGTGAAATTCGTCTAGCGAAGTGACGCAAAAACCGAAAAACCCTTTCGTCTTGCCAGTTTTTCGTTTTGCAAGGCATTCGTCTTGCGGGGCACCACTGTAAATGCAAACAAACGAGCAACCCATCAGGAGTGGAGCTGCAAAGCTCTCCACCCCCATCATCACATGTCATGGCTGGCACCAAAGCAGCTGTTAGGCAGAGGAGGAGCAAGTGGGCAACTGGGGAGCAGTTCTGGTTGGTTCCCCTCTTGCCTCTCTCCTTCCCAGCACTAATCTGGAGTGGATCTACATGCAAGGAAAAACCCACTATAAATAAGTCAGAAATTGAATCGTCATAACAAAACTTTTAAAATGCTATGTAAAAATTGCAAAGATTTTTTTGCTCTCTGGCGCCACCATCTGGTTTTGACTTCGCATAACTAGGTTTGTGCAACTAAAGCAAAGTAAAGGGCTCTTTCACCGTAGTGCAACAAATCAGAGAATTATAGAGTTGGAAGAGACCCTGAGGATCATTTAGTCCAGCCCCTTGCAATGCAGAAATATGCAGCTGTCCCATAGGGGGATTGAGCCTGCAACCTTGGCGCTATCAGCACCACGCTCTAACCAACTGAGCTATCCTGCACTATTTTTTCTTTTTTTATGATTTTTTTTGTGGTTTGGAAAGTGACAGGGAAATGTATCGAGATGTGTAAATGCTCCGCAAACACATCAGGATGACTGTTCATTGTTGCATAACCGTCCCGCAAACAACTCAGAACTATGACTAAAATAAATAATAATTGTAAAATAATGATAACTGTAAAATAATAACTGTAAATATATAACTAGGAATCACATCTTGAGAGAAACACTATGGCCTATTTCAAGCAGAAAGGCTTGTAATAATAATAATAATTTATTATTTATACCCTGCCCATCTGGCTGAGTTTCCCCAGCCACTCTGGGCGGCTCCCAATCGAGTGTTAAAAACAATACAGCATTAAATATTAAAAACTTCCCTAAACAGGGCTGCCTTCAGATGTCTTTTAAAAATAAGATAGCTGCTTATTTCCTTGACATCTGATGGGAGGGCATTCCACAGGGCGGGTGTCACTATCGAGAAAGCCCTCTGTCTGGTTCCTCTAACCTCATTTCTCGCAATGAGGGAACCACCAGAAAGCCCTCTTCTATTGCCTAGGCAGCATTTTAATCAAATAGGCAGGATACAAAACTTAACAGGACATTCTGCATTAGAAAAACACAACTGACAAGAAGCTGACAAAAGAAGCTGGTCTTCAATAATAGTCTTTGCTGGCCTCTAGTGGAACAATACAAAATGAACAATAAGTTTTCCACTTGTGGTTCCCGAGAGAGATGATGCCTATAGTTTAGTGTCTCCCTCAATCTGCCACACTAGGAATTGTCTGAGTCACCTTCCAGTCCCTGTGCTATCAATTTCAATTTTGTATTGCAAGGAGCATGTCACCAATAATCCCCTTGTTATTAAAATTCTTGTTTGTTATGCACCCTCTTCCAGATCTCCTCTTCATTATACATATTAATACCATTTTAAAAAGACAGAGAGGGGGCAAACTCACCAGGGCCCAATTCATACACAGTCCCCCCCACTTGGGACTGATCACACATTCATCCAAATTACCACGGTGCTAAAATCTTTGTAGCTGCATATATTCCACACAGCATAAGAAACACTTAAAAGATTTCCATTGTGCGGCATGAAAGATAATCCCTGTGAAATCTACATTTCTGCTTCCTATATTCCTCTGGAAGCCAGTTGACAAGGGGTGGGATTTACTATGAGCTCATTCTATTCCAGAAGCCATCTAGAAAAGCTCTCCTTTACAAGTGCAGTCTGCAGAACCACCTCACACCACATAAAAGACAAAACTGTATTCCACAGAGCCAAACTTTATGGCTTTAGCAGCACAACTGGTTGATGAAGCCACCTGCCCGCTTTTAATTCCTTACATCTGGAGGGCTAAATTTATTCCTCCAAGCAACACACTAATTCTGCTTGAAAGACGCCATACCATAGCTTTACACAACACACCACTTTAACTTTCTCAAGGAAAGCTTATAATTTATTCTGTTTATAGCCTCCCCTTTCTAAAAAAAAAAAAGGTTTGATTTGCAAAAAGGCAAATGCTAGAAATTGAAATACTTTATTGTCACTTGTACAACTTGTATACAGTGAAATTACATGAGCACCCCCACGCAGCTCTCTTAGTCTTAATTCTTGTTTACCGACGCACACCCACCAAACCCGAAAGTCAGTTGCCCTGTTGTTATTTTTTCATTCAGCAGCCTAACAGCCCACGGATAGAAGCTGTTCTTTACACTGTTGGTGCGACTAATCATGCTTCTAATATCTTCTGAAAGTGTGATGCTATATTTAATAGACGTTTACACAGGCACAGAAAGACCAGAAGCTACCAAAAGTGTTATCTACAATGTGAGAGGAAAAAGGTTTCTGAAACTGGATTATCATAGGAGCGCCGCACCGCACCCTATGATGATAAAGGTTAAGTAAAAGAGATAAGCGTCTTGCTGCTATATAACTCCAACTTAAATATTGCCAATGGTTTGCGTGCACTGCAAACTCTTGCCTACGGACAGGTGGGATCTATTGGTGGTCACTCCCAATCAAGATGCCTTAAAATTTGCCAGCACACAGGGCTATTCAGGGCCAGTGGCACCATGAGGTATATCAGGCAGATGCTGTACCAAATGGCATGGTCTGACTAATGGCATGGTCTCCAACAAAGTTGTCCCATTAACACATGCCCTTCCATCTGCGCAATGGGGCTTCCTCTCCTAGAAGATTTGGGAAAACAACCCGCCCCCCCAAACAGATTGTGGGGTACACAGAGAAAGGAGCCGCAGTTCCACTGTGCACACAGAAGTCCTTGCACAAACAGGACAATTCCAATGGATACAACCCACAGTTTTCCCTTGCAAACAAAGATCAGTTGCCAACGGAACCTTAAAAAAGGCTTTTCAAGAGCACAAAATACATTAAGAATGCTACAGGCACATAATGGGGGAAATTCCAAAACTGTTTAAAATCAGAGACAGAACCAGCAAACAAAACTATGGTAGAAATTATTTTGCTGGGAAAGAGGTGTGTGTTTGTTTTTCATATTTTTAATACTTTGGCCTCACGTCAGTCACACTTAAATCGTGACTCTCTTGTCTCCAAGGATTTTTAACTGTCTCTGGATAGAGTTCTCAATCTCCAAGCCCTATTAGATTTCAAAATCCCATTTCCCTGTTAATATCTTTGATTTACAGTCGTAAGCATCCCAGAAATGTTATAACAACTTGAATCTTTTCGGCTGATTCATATACATTTGGCTACGTAGCAAACAAACATACAGAAATTGTACGTTGTGAAGAAAGAGAAATTTATGAGAGGCAATAGAACTCAGGATCATCCACTGAAACTGACCAGCGTTAGATCTGGAGAGACCAGTTGCACTAGAACTTCTTCACACAATATTTTAGTCATACAATTTACAGCCACAAGATGTCACGATGGCTACTAAGATGACTTAAAAAAAATGGATTGGACAAATTCACAAAGGGCTTGGAAAGTTAAGCTGCAAATTTATGGGTAGAGTAGAGAACAAATCATATCATACACAGTGGGGTTTACATCAGAGTAAGCGCACTGGGCTGTTAGTTTATTGCTTCAGTTTAGCAGTTTCCTTTCCAGGCTGCTTCTATTGTGGAAATGTATTGAAATATCAGTACCCTATCTAGTCAGTTTTATGCTCAGAGAAGTCTCCCATTTTCCCCTTGTTCCTAGCACTGCACAAATTAAAACGTATTTATCCTGCCATTGTGACAAAGGAGCTACCCTGTGTGACATGCACTGGCGTATAAACGGGTTTATACAAGTAAAAATTTAAGATTGTAATAATTTTAAAATAAGATTTGGGTAGCGTAAAGAGGGAAAGAAATTGTTGAATTAATAATTTGATTTGGAATACAAAAAAGGGAGGTATGAGGAGGTCCGAGAAACAAATAAATGAAAAATAATGTGATGGAAAGATTGATTGTTTTTAACAATTTTTATTTTGTATTTTTTCTTTTTCTTTATTTTTTGTAATGTAAAACCCTTAATAAAAATTTTATATATATATATATATAAAAAAGACATGCACTGGATATGTGCAAAGCACCACCCTTTTCCAGCACGGGGCGCTGTTTCATATTTCAATAACCCCCTTATTAAGGTTTCTTACTTACCACTCTCTTAAAGTCCTCTTCTGCCTCATCAAACTTTCCCTGCTTCAGTAGCAGGTGTCCTCTTTGCAGCCTCGCCTAAAATAAAGGAAACAGTTCCGTAACATAGGAAGACACCGTGTGACATACCTAGTGCAAAACTAAGGGAAGTCTGTGTTCCAATCCCCACTCAGTCATTGGAATCCTTGGGTGACCTTTGAGTAGGCCCTATTTCTCATCCCAAGCTACCCTATGCAAGAGGAGAGAGAACCAATTCTGCCACCTTCAGTTCCTTGGAAAGGTGGGCAAAAAATTGAATGAATGAATGAATGAATGAGGCTCTTAAGTGTAGGCACACATACATTCAACACATATTTATTTTCTATTTCAAAGCATGGAGTATTTTGTTGCTGTTCCATGAAGTTCCTTTGCCCCTCCCACCACCCCAGGTAATTATTTGGGAAGCTGCCTAGCTAGAACCAAGAGTCAAAGGGCATAAGCTAAATGTCCAGATTACCAAGGAAGAGAGAATCTGTATTATGAGGCACAGGTCAGTTACCGGGAGGGGGGTGCATTTTCCATTGAGAAGCCCCAGTCTTACAAAGTTTTTGGGGAGGCTGTCTATTGCCACTCCTGTTCAATAATTTTCCCACTTTAAAGAACCCCACTGAATTCAACCAAAATTGCCTCTGAAGAGATGCGGGCTGCATGTGCGCTACACATTTCAAGCCCTATGGTACCACTTTGAACAGTCATGGCTTCTCCCAAAGGATCCTGGGAAATGTAGTTTCTTAAGGATGCCGAGAGCCGTTAGGAGATGCCAGTTCCTCTCAGAGAGCTACAAGTCCCAGGGCTCCATGGGAAGATGGTTGATTTGTTAAACCTTTGGGAACTGCAGCACGTACGTGCACAATGTTCTACAGGGCAACATACGCAAAATGATAGATATCCCTGCCCGCAAGGAGTTTGTGATCTAGTGATTTAAAAAAGGGGGCCAGGAGACCACTGAAGAATCCATCTCAAAAAACCAACTGAAGGCATGTAATAATCTATGTAGGTTTGATTTCAATACTCAGTGGTCACTCCTAAAGGTAAAGGGACCCCTGACCATTAGGTCCAGTCATGACCAACTCTGGGGTTGCGGCGCTCATCTCGCTTTATTGGCCGAGGAAGCCAGTGTACAGCTTCTGGGTCATGTGGCCAGCATGACTAAGCCGCTTCTGGTGAACCAGAGCAGCGCACAAAAACGCTGTTTACCTTCCCTTGAGGTGCTTTTGAACTGCTGGGTTGGCAGGAGCAGGGAACAAGCGACGGGAGCTCACTCCATTCGAACCGCCGACCTTCTGATCAGCAAGGCCTAGGCTCTGTGGTTTAACCCACAGCGCCACCCGCGTCCCTTCAGTGGTCACTCCTACTTTGCATCAAAACATCAGCACATTACTAGGTACCTTACAATCCCATCAGTAGCTGAAATAACACTTTGAAAAGGTGGCCCTCTCTCCTAAAGCACGTTTTGTATCCTGCAGTTGCTGGAATTTCAGTCTACATTTAACCTCTCCAAGTTATAGGATAATAAAAAGTTTTCTGTTGGATTATGCCACTTACTAGAGACAGAAAAAAGATTCCCATTTAAAAGGCAACATAAAAAACAAAGACAAAAGCCGTTTTCATCCACCCTGGAGGAGTCTCTGGAAAGTATTGCTTACCGATGTGAAATCCTGCTTTAATTCAACCACCTTGCTTAAGTCACGAATGGCAGCTTTAGATTTGCCCATGGCTAAATATACTGTGGCTCTTCTGTAATAGGCAAGGTAGTTATCAGAGTCCCCTTCTGCAAGTGAAGAAGCAGCAATCAGAACATAGCCTCAAGCCAGCCAAATCTTTGGATACAACTAAGCATGCAATAAGGAGAAATAACAGTGCCATTACCAGAATTTTTAAACAGCCTGATACCACCATTTAATTAGCGGAGGGAACGTTTCCATAGGACAGCCGTTCGGCACACATTTGCACTATTAACGCTAATGGGGGAAAAAATGAAAATCACACGCACATAGGAGCATTCAGCTTCCTGGTTCTTTTTTAGGGCTTCAGGAGGTGAGCATCCAAGTGGATTCCAGCTGTGGAATGAAGTCAAGCCCCCTACATGCTAAAGCTTTTTATCTCAAACTGCAGGCTTGCCTTTCGAAGGCCGTTTTACATTTTGGTGCAGGCTCCCGCGTCTCTCATTTGCGGAAGGCCAAATAACCATCTCACCGGAGATCAGAGGTGGCCTGTTCTTCTAAGAATCCCCATTAATTCTGCTGATACAGCAATCAGCAGGGACAGAAACATGCCAACCCTAACTTTTTATTCCCATCCCAATGAGGATGCTATAGGACTGAATGGAAGTACAAAACTTTCCTTCTGCACCAATAATGATGCATTGTATAGGCTTTGCTAAGGACAGGGTTCAGCAACATTTTTTCAGCCGTGGGCCGGTCCACTGTCCCTCAGACCATGTGGGGGGCTGGACTATATTTTGGAGGGAGGGAAATGAACGAATTCCTATGCCCCACAAATAACCCAGAGATGCATTTTAAATAAAAGGACATATTCTACTCATGAAAAAAACATGCTGGTTCCTGGACTGTCTGTGGGTTGGACTGAGAAGGTGATTGGGCCGGATCTGGCCCCTGGGCCTTAGGCTGCCTACCCCTGGCTAAAGAGGAGTTTCTCAATGCTTCAAACCAGATACTTCTCTCCAGAGCTTGAATTGTGGGGAGGGGGCAGGAGGGATAAGGCGAGGCTTCATGAAATCCACAAGTCCCCACTCTGCCCAACTTGAGCCAAATCATGGCCATGCACACCTTTCCAAAAAAATAAAAAATTAAAAAATAAAAAATGGGGTCATGACAAAAAAGAGAGCTAGCCCCCCCCCCCTCTGCAATTAAACTATTGTTTCCTTTGTCCACAGAACTGGATGCAGTAGATGGAGGGATGCTTATCTTCCCCCTATGGGCTAAGTTTGATAGGCAGGCTCATTTCGGTAGGACTCATTTTTGCCCCCGTGGTTTGAAATCAAAAGCACAGCCTGCAAAGCGCCAATGATCAGCTGATTGCCAGGCCTTGCAAAGGTCAGAGGGCAGGTAGGTGTGTCTTGGCAGAAATGGCCTGGGGGGACCCAGCAGCTTTACTTACATTCAAAGGCCAGGGGTACCCTACTCCTGCTGCTGAAGTACTTCTCCTGTCTAACACAATTTGTGTTCCCTGAATTTGTGCCTTTGGCAACATTTTTAAGCCCATGACCCCAGATAATGGATGCAACATTTCAGCAGCATGGAGATGCCGATAGCCAGAGTAGGGGACACGGACGGACACACACACAAGATTTTAAGACTTCCCCATCACAAGATAAACCATAAACCGCAAAACACAAATGAAACAACCACCATAAATATGTTTTAAAAGCAATCATGGGTATATACCGGTACAGGTATCTGAAGAAGTGTGCATGCACACGACAGCTCATACCAAAAACTAACTTAGTTGGTCTCTTAGGTGCTAATGGAAGGAATGTTTAAATTTTATTTAATTTTATTTTGTTTCGACTACCGGTAAAGCTAGATAGCTAAATACTCTTTGAAGCTCCCTTTTGTCCTGGCACAACAAACCAAGCCAGAAAACTGGTGACAGGCAGTGGTGGCGACAAGCAGGATTTTCTGGGAAATGCTCCTGCTGTTCCATATCCCATGCTCCCAATCCTCCCGATACTAAACTTGCAACAATATGAGGTGCCAGGAATCAGTCTTCTGAATTCCATTCCTTTGGTTGATAACCTTTCTACCCAACACCTGCTGTAAGGTAGATGTCTGTCATCAACAGGTGGTGGAGAAAATCTAAGAACATGTCCTGAGGCCACATTATGTGGAAAGCTCATGTTATGCAGCCACATGACAGCTTTTGTAACAGATCGGGGGAAACCCAGCTGCCTCCTCAGTTCCCCAAATTAATCATTAAGTGCCACCTCCCTTGTAGCAGGAAAAGAAATTAAGGTTTAACGCGCTACAAAAAATGCCACTTCTTGGCTGAGAACACCTAGAATGGAAGACATCTACAAAGACACATCTGTTATTCTCTGCCAAAGATCCAGGTTTTGCGATTAGGGGTGCAGGATCACAGCTACCACAGACCATCCATCAGCCCCAGCATCTGTTTACCCGAACATCTTATCGCTTGCATAAAAGCAAGCTCAGCGTTCCGAGCCAGAAGATTTCTCCCGGCGCACAAAATGGATGGTTGTTGGTGCCTCGACTCGGTAAATTGGGAGCTCAGGTTTCACCACGTTAGTAGCTAAGAACAATTCAGGAAAAATCGCTGCTTATCGGCAGTGTTTCAGGAGCATCCTTGTCAAAGGGGCAAAGCAGAGTACAGTGGTGCCTCGCAAGACGAAAAGAATCCGTTCTGCGAGTCTCTTCGTCTTGCGGTTTTTTCGTCTTGCGAAGCAAGCCCAGTAGCGGCTTAGCGGATGAGCTGATAAGCGGCTTAGCGGTTCAGCTGTTAAGCGGCTTAGCGGCTTAGGGGATCAGCTGTTAAGCGGATTAGCGGATCAGTTGTTAAGCGGCTTAGGGGATCAGCTGTTAAGCGGCTTAGGGGATCAGCTGATAAGCGGCTTAGCAGCTTGGGGAAAAGGGGGGGAGGGGAAAAAAACCCACAGGAACTCGCAAGACATTTTCGTCTTGCGAAGCACGCCCATAGGAAATTCATTTTGCGAAGCACCTCCAAAATGGAAAACCCTTTCGTCTAGCGGGTTTTCCGTCTTGCGAGGCATTCATCTTGCGGGGCACCACTGTAGGGAGAGAGAAGACCTGAAAGTAGAAAAAGTCAAGAAGAGCCTAAAACATTTGTCACACTCCTCGCCACAATGATGTTTGCTAGCTGACCTGCCGCAGAGAAAATCTATCAGGCCCAAACCTACACAATTTTTCTCCCAAGAAAGGCAGGGAAGTTGAAACACAACCCAAGTGGTGGAGGGTTTTTCTGCAATTATTCACGCAGGTTTGAGTCTTTCCTGATCTCTCCCATACATGGGAGATCACATTTGCGTAGCACAAATTTCACATGTAAAGCAGCTCTTTAGAAGGATTCAACTGAAAAGGGCAAGCCCCTTGCTGTGAACCAAACCTGGTGCCCCAGGGACAGACAGGCAATTTCTCTTTCCTTGCATCAGTCTCGTTCACATACAAATACAGTTAAATACAGACCTGGCCACAGTGATCCATGTGATGGTCACCTTCAGGCTTGACTACTGTAATTCGCTCTACGCGGGGCTGCCCTTGAAGCTGTCCCAGAAACTCCAGCGGGTGCAGAATGCTGCAGCGAGGCTCCTCACGGGGTCTCTGCCATGGGAGCATATTCACCCAGTGCTTTTCCAGCTGCACTGGCTCCCGGTGGAGTACAGGGTCAGATTTAAGATGCTGGTTTTGACCTTTAAAGCCCTTCACGGCCTAGGACCCCCGTACCTTCGGGACTGCCTCTCCTGGTATGCCCCATGGAGGACCTTAAGGTCCATAAATAGCAACACCCTAGAGGTCCCGGGCCCTAAGGAAGTAAGATTAGCCTCAGCCAGAGCCTTGGCCTTTTCAACTCTGGCTCCGGCCTGGTGCAACACTCTGTCTCATGAGACCAGGGCCCTGCAGGATCTGATTTCTTTATGCAGGGCCTGTAAGACAGAGTTGTTCCACCTGGCGTTTGGGCTTAGAATCAGTTTGATTCCCTCCCCCTCTTTCTTTTTCCTTTCTCTTCCTGTGAAGAGGCTGCATCCTAATGTTTTAATGTTGTATCTTAATCTTTTAAATTGTATTTTAATCAACTTGTTTTTATTATTGGTTGTTAGCCACCCTGGGCCCGGTCTTGGCTGGGGAGGGCGGGGTATAAATAAAATTTATATTATTATTATTATTATTATTATTATTATTATTATTATTATTATTATAAGTTATAGGACCAGAGTCCTGAATGGAGACCAAGTGCTGGAGCAACCAAAGGCAGGGAGAAAAGGTGTGTGGGGGGGGACAGTTCAGCATTCCTCTCCCACTTACACTTCATACTCACTCCTCCTGCTTTATATGTGGATGAAGGTCCCATATCGGGTCTGGGCCCATGCCAGCCTGTGGGTCAGTGTGTTAACCCCCTGGATTTCCCTAAGCAGGCCTGAATCACACTCTGAACATCCAGAGCCCACAGACATCTGGGAGATTTGGATAAGTCCTGTACAATTCTTTTTAAATATATATATATAAATTTTATTAGTATTTTCCACACAACAACCCGAAAGATATCGAAAAATAACAATACACAAAACACAAAAACCAAGTCCTCTACAATTCACAACACGCTGCATTTTTCTATCTGTCATGACTAACCAAGCCTAAAGAATGCACCAAGCATAACTTTACCACCAAGCATGACCATTTAGTTGACAGAAAATTCAAAAGTCACCACTACTAAGGCAAAGGCTTGCTTCAGACCTCATGACCGCAGTCCAATGAACCATTGTTTACCAGCCTAGAAACAAGCCATGTGCCGACATGCACCTTCCTCCCCTCACATGCCTAGTTTAACAATGGTTTCCCTGGTTTCTGAACCGGTAAGCTTTGGCTTAAGGGCTCCTTAAGCCAGTGTGATGCAGTGGTTAAGAGCGGTGGACTCGTAATCTGGGGAACTGGGTTCGTGTCTCCGCTCCTCCACATGCAGCTGCTGGGTGACCTTGTGCCAGTCACACTTCTCTGAAGTCTCTCAGCCCCACTCACCCCACAGAGTGTTTCTTGTGGGGGAGGAAGGGAAAGGAGAATGTTAGCCGCTTTGAGACTCCTTAAAGGGAGTGAAAGGCGGGATATCAAATCCAAACTCTTCTTCTCCTCCCTCAAACCAGGATACAAAACCAGGGTCAGATCTAACTTTGCAGAAACCAGGTCCTTGAATTAAGGAGGAAAATGCAGGTACACGGCTCATTCCTGGACTGATAAATCGCAGTAGGTCAAACTGGGATTGTTACATCAAATTGGAGCTGCATTTGTAAATTATGACTTGTGTACCCTGATTCCCAACTACAATCACATGTTGTGAGCAAGTCTTGTTGATTTCAGTGGGGCTTATTGTTACTTGAAACTACCATCAATGCACATGCTCCCCCCCCCAAAAAAAAACCTAGGTCCCTGCCTCATGGAGCTCACAATCACAGTTTTGACAGGGAGCGAGACAAAACCAGGAGAAGAAAAATGGTAAGACAAGAACAGCAAGAGCAACAAGGTGAAGGGAATGGTCAAATAAAGATGTGGGTATTGCAGGGGTGCCCAAACTGTTTTTTTAAAGAGGGCCAGATTTGATGAAGTGAACATGTGTGAGGGCCGACCAAAGTTATTGACTCTTTTTAGGATTTTACCCCAGGAGACAGACTGCCACAGGGGCAGGATTAAACCAACCAGCGGGCCATATTAGGCCCCCGAAACAGACTTTGGACATGCCTGGTATACAGTCTTTATTTCAGCTGTAGATGAGGGGGAAAAGACTCCTTACTGCAGACTTAGCTGAATACGCAGCTCACCAGGAATTAAAAGAAGATCAGGCATAACATACTAGAGAACATCGACCAGTGATCCTGAACAAAAGGAACAAGACAGGAGGCAGTGTGCTGCTTACTTTTCAAAACACTAGGTATCAGCAAGAGGGATGGTACACCGAGAAAAAGGTTTTTGTAGATGAACAGTGAACTTGTGGGTAAAAGAGAGGAGAACAAAAATTTGCCAAAAGTCAAACGCTATCAAATGAAATGCAACTGCTTTTCGACACACACCTATGGCAGCGTGGAAGTGAGACAAAGCATCTGCCAGCTGTCCAGCCGCCAAGAGCTTCTTTCCCATTTCAAGTTGTTTTTCGACTTCTGCGTTTATCCCACATTCCGCACCTGAATGAAGAAAAAAAATATTTAATATCGTTAAAAAAGAAATTGAATTGTTTTACTATTTTATTTGCTTCCCTCCTCCCTCCAAGCTGACGCCACAACGTTATCATACCTGAATATGAATAAAAGAGAATAAAAATCTGCATACTCTATCAAGTCATGATGCAAGTTCTGTTTCCTTTTCTCAAAGTTAAAACGAGTTCATTCCCTCAGATCATTAAATGCGTAATAGTCATAAGATTTATAAAGTTAATTCAGTTTGCTGCCCTCAAGCGCATTTTGTGCTTTCAGTGGGGTCACCAACGCAAACAAATATACTTCTGTGTACTTTCTAGCTAGCTGTATTTAGAAAGAAAAGGAAGGAACTAAGGAATATGGGTGTTTTTTTAAAAATTCCCCTTCCTTTTTTGGTCTTACACCAATTTCCAAATCAAAGTTGCCATTTTCAAGTACAAATAACTTTCCCCTCTAAATGTTCAACAGACTCACTGAGCTCTGACAGCCAATATGATGATTTTCTTCCCCATTTCACGCATCATCACGGACAATAAAAACTCTGGAGGCCAAATTACATTATATCTGCGCAATCTCTTCTTACCTCATGCATGCCCTCAAAAAATATGAAGCACGGTTATCTGGGTGTTATTAAGAGAAAAACTGAAAGCAAAGTTACGCGAGTGTCTATGGAGGCTGTACAAGACTCTTATTACTTGCGATGAGTGAGCTATAAAGAGTTCAACTTTATCTTACGAAACCAGAGCCAGTATTTATATAGCTGGAAATCATATATAAATGCATGCAAGTGTGTCCCTTAAAGACAAAGTACAAAACTCCAAGATTGCAGTTTTCCACATACAACCACTCAATGTAAAGTCAATTTATTCATTCAGAATAACCATGTACTGCTGAGACTGTCCCACTGGCTTACCTGCTACCTAGCCTATAGGTCTCAGAGAAGCTCCCTGTAGTTACAAAGCTAAGACGGGGGGGGGGGGGGAGTCGTAACACAATTCTCTTCTTGATGTGCAAGTTTTCTAATCCAAGGAGTTTTCTACGCCAAAAAACATTACAGCAGGAAACTCCTCTCATCTACGGTCTGGAGTGGTACACTCCATCAGGGCTGTGCCACGTGATTATTCTAAATGCATAGGGATGGGGCATTAAACCTTGAAGCAGATGCACACAATACTTTTAAAGCACATTCAAAGCACAGAGCTTCCTTCAAAGAAATCTGGGAACTGTAGTTTCCCACACACAGAGACACACAATTTGCACCACCCTTAACAAACTTTCCCAGGACTCTCTGAGGGAAGCCGTGTGACTTTAAACATGTGCCGAGTGTGTTTTTTAAACTTAATTTTAAGAAATATTTAGTGTTGATCTACCTTTTCTCAACATGGAAGTGTCACATGGGGTTCATCAGAGCTTATTTACAGTTAAATGTGCTTATGGTTGCCGAAAAGTACAGCAATAGCACTAGACACAATTCTATTCCTATCACAAGACACGTGATCTTCATATGTGCCCCTGCAAACTCAGAATATTAGGATTATTTATTTCCTGTCATGGAACCTTTCTTCTGACAAGGTGGCTATCACCAATGGAGGCTAAGGCCCCGAAAAGACTCTCAGGTGGTCTAGGCACTGACCAGAGCTGGTTCTCAGGTGGCATGGACAAGACCTGCTTAGCTTCAGCAAGGTGGTGACCTCATGTGTCTTCAGGCTATGCCCCACAGCCAATTAACAGATTGCATTATAATAGTATCATACATATGTATGAAACTATGTTGACCCATATATGCTGACCACCAAGTGCACAGATCTATAATGCGTTCTGCCTTGATAGCCATAGACCCCGGTCACAGCCACCCATGTGAGGATAAAGGAAGCACAGAAAGGATGGACTTCGAAATACTATTGTGGTTGTTGTGATTGTGGAAATTTTTGTTTATACAGTATTTGCAATTGCTCGGTTCACAAATTAAATGCATATGAACCTACCCTGAGCCCGAGATCAACTTCTGAGGCCCTTCTTTGTGTGCCTCCTCCATGAGTGGTCCGGAGGGTGGTAACATGAGAACGGGCCTTTTCTGTGGTGGCTCCCCATTTGTGGAATGCTCTCCGCAGGGAGACTTGCCTGGTGCCTTCATTATACACCTTTAGGCACCAGGCAAATACATTCCTCTTCAACCATCTCTGGTTGAATAACATTCTATGACCTTGTACATGTGTTTGTGGGAAGAGGGTTATTGGTTTTGCTGTGCTTTCGTTTCATTATATATTTCGTGCTCTCATTTTGTATTTTTATGTTGTGAATCGCCCTGTGACCTTGGATGAAGGGCAGTATACAGATTTTATTAATAATAATAATATCCAAGGAGCTCAGGACAACACACCAACAACAGCTTTTTACTAACAGGAAATGCTGTGTTACTACAATATCATCATCAGAATTTATATAAATATTTATATCTTCCTACGCGGGTGGCGCTGTGGGTAAAACCTCGGACCTAGGACTTGCCGATCGCATGGTTGGTGGTTCGAATCCCCGCGGCGGGGTGCGCTCCCGTCGTTCGGTCCCAGCACCTGCCAACCTAGCAGTTTGAAAGCACCCCCGGGTGCAAGCAGATAAATAGGGACCGCTTACCAGCAGGAAGGTAAACAGCGTTTCCGTGTGCTGCGCTGGCTCACCAGATGCAGCATGTCACGCTGGCCACGTGACCCGGAAGTGTCTGCGGACAGCGCTGGCTCCCGGCCTATAGAGTGAGATGAGCGCACAACCCTAGAGTCTGGCAAGACTGGCCCAAACGGGCAGGGGTACCTTTACCTTTTACATGTTCAAAGTGCCTCACACACATTATTACATCATTAGAACAGTTCTATAACTTAAGGCAGGATGACAATGTCCTCTCCCCTTTACAGTTGGAACAGCTGAGCCTGGAGGAGGTGTAGCTTGCCCAATGTCACTCACGGTGAGAGTTGAGCAATGCCGGAAAATAAGCAAGATTTTAGCTGGACACTTCCCAAACCATATTCTTAAACTGAAATCCTAAACAGTTGCTAGGGAACAAGGCTCACTGAATATAACTGAAATAAGACGTGTATAGTCTTGGTCTGAAAAATGCTAAAGGATACTTTTATCATCTTTGAACAGACACAAACAGGACTCCCATTGCATCTCTTTTCTCTCTCTTTTCAATTGGCAAAGAGTCATGATCACTACTGGCAAAACTTGACTCCCTCCCCTTACGGACAACACACAATAGGATCCCTCACACATATTTGCTATGCTACACCACCCAAGCCCCTTCCCGAGCCCTGCTAGAGCCACCATTTGGCACCGGCCAGCAGATGAGCAGGTCCATATTCCACACATTAACCCACGCTAGACTCTGTAGGGGCCCAAAAAGCCAGCTCACATTTTGCCGTTCACTATTAAGTGGAATCGCACCCACCCACCCCCTCTCACCCCAAGGAGGACAGCTTTGCTATCATTTCAGGGGGTGAAACTTAATTTTTGCCAATTTCTTCAGTGAGAGGTCTTTAAAACACGTTTTGGGGTGTGAGGACTTCAAATCTGCTATTATTTTTGTGGCTGGGCAATATTTAGCTTGGTAAGTCTATGTTAAAGCTCGTAAACTGCTTTCAGAAAACCAAGTAGTTTTAATTTTACCTTAATGATAACAATAACAACATACAATACAACTGCAAGTACTTGGCAGTTATTTCTGAGCATACCTGGATAGCTCGTCTAGTTGAGCAGGGTACTGATAACCCCAAGTTTGCGAGTTCGATCAAGATATGGGACAGCTGCATTTTGCAATAAGTTGGACTAGATGATCCTTAGGGTACCTTTCAGCTGTACAATTCTATGGTTTCAGTGCTATTTTACACACACTTTCTACTTACCAAGCACAACTGAATCATACTAATTTAGCCAAAACACCTTTTGGATTCGCAAGCGCTGTGACCACCTTTTGAGCACCCGATTTGGAAGTGGGGAAAGTCGAAACGCCCTAAACTGCAGCACCTCATATATTGCCACTGTTTCCCCACCTCTGAAAAATAAAACAACTCGCTTAACTTTCCTCCTGGTAATTAACCGCCCTACTTCCCGGTTAAGCAAACGCCCGGGCTTGCCCACCCCAGTCCCGCAGCAGCGAGCGCTTCCTCCTCACCCTGGTAGTGCAGGTCCCACAGGACCAGAAGCAAGGGCAGCGCCGAGCCCAGCCTGCTCGAGTAAGCCCGGGGGGACACCATGCCTGCGGAGCCGCTCCGTCCCCACGTGCGCCGCCCGACCCGCCGAGAAGTTCACTTCGGAACTCTGGAACTCTCAACATTCCGAGCCAGGTTCCACGGGGTGGGTCGTGGGAGCCGCCGATTGGCCGCGCTGGCGCCTGCCCCGCCCCCTCGCAAAGGGGAACGTGGAGGGCAGGAGAGGCGAACTGTCAAAAGTCCCCGCCCCCGGCAGGCTTGAGCATGCGCGTTAAGGGGAACCGAAGCCCGCTGCCGCCCTTACTTTATGCCCTCACTTTCAGCGCCGAGTTTACCTGTTGCCAACTTCGCGATTGGTCTCGTTTCGGATGACTTTTTTTTTAAAAGGCAGAATTGGTTTCCGAAGTTCCGCTGAAGAGGCAAATGTGAGCTTTCGAGTTACACTGATCTCCCCCCTCCCAGGACACAGAATCCTAGAATTGTAGAGTTGGAAGGGACCCCAAGGGTCATCTAGTCCGACCCCCTGCAATACAGGAATCTCTGCTGAATCATACATGGCAGGGGGTCCCAGCCAACCTCTGCTTAAAAGCCACCAGTAAAGGAAAGCCCGTCAGAAACGGCTTTAGGGCATTTGGTTGCACCGGGTGCCGGTATCACAGGGGGAGCCGCAACAATTATGTAGGACCGAGTGCAAAAGGCGGGTGTGTCACTGAATTTAGCATTACACAGGGTGCTGCTGAAGTTTGAGAGCCCAAAGTTCACCTCTGAGTCCATGACCTCTCATGGGAGTTTGTTCCACTGTCAGAAGGTTCTTCCTGATGTTCATAGGAGCCAACTCCCCCACAATAAAATATTTGCCCACCCCCAAGTTGATGGGCATTGCCATTCAAATAGTGTGTGTGTGTCATGTCTTGTGATCGATTATGTGGGGTGGGGTTTTCCTGGCCTTCCCCCCCATATTTTATCCAAGTTGTCACCCCTGCTGATGTTGAGTTGGAACATTGGGAGGCAAGCTAAGGCCCGGGGGCCAGATGTAGCCCAATTGCCTTCTAAATCCAGCCCGCAGACGGTCCAGGAATCAGCATGTTTTTACATGAGTAGAATGTGTCCTTTTATTTAAAATGCATCTCTGGGTTATTTGTGGGGCATAGGAATTTGTTCATTAATTTTTTTCAAAATATAGTCCAGCCCCCCCCCCCCAGCGGCGTAGCGTGGGTTGTCAGCACCCGGGGCAAGGCAAGTAATTTGCGCCCCCTAACCCGGGGCAAGGCAAGTACTTTGCGCCCCCTAACCCGGGGCAAGGCAAGTAATTTGCGCCCCCTAACCCCTAACCTACCGCCGCTGACAGCTTCTTCTTGCTGCTGCCTGGTCTGGTCTGGTGTGGTTCTCTCCCGCGCTCAGCGCTGTGCTGGGCGGCCGCTGCACTGTCCCTCCCCCAGATAGTCCCTCGCTCTCTCTCCGCACCGCACGCCTGGCACCCACCCCCTCCACAGTGTGCGGCGACCCGGCAGCTCGGATCGGATTCGCACAGCCAGCACTGCAGTGAGAGAGAGTGAGTGAGCCAGGTAGGGGCAGAGAGCTGCGAGTGAGAGCGCCCCCCCCCCAGATATTGCGCCTGGTGCGGCCGGTCCCCCCTGCACCCCTCACGCTACGCCACTGAGCCCCCCACAAGGTCTGAGGGACAGTGGACTGGCCCCCTGCTGATCCCTGATTTGGAATCTCCTTTCGGGTCCTACCCTCCAGAGCAGGAGAAAATGAGCTTGCTTCATCTTCCATGTGACAGACAGCCCTTAAGATATTTGACAATGGTTATCATATCTCCTCTCAGTCACCTTTTTACCAACTCCCTGGAGGTAAGCACTTAAAAAGGAAAAGTAACCTGGTAGGCTGATAGTGACCTGGCAATAAGAAATGTCCTCCATGAGTTTAGGTGCTTTAAATCTAAAAAAAATATAAAATGCCACAAACACCCACTAGAGGCCACTAAAATTATTCGAATAAATAAAGGTATGTGTATTACAGGCATTGGTATACAGTACTAACTTATGAATGGCTGCTTTTGGCTGAACACAGCCTCGTCATTTTTTGTGACGTTGCATTTATGTGATGTTGCAATACTATAGCCAATATTCTCTACTTAACTAAAGAAACAAAATAGCTGGATTATTTAGATGAATGAATGAATTTATTAATACGGTCACAGACCAGCGTCAACACACACAATATCAATTATTTAGTACTAATTTAGTACTAATTTAATACTAATTATTTAGATTAGTTTTGTTTTTAAAAAACAGTAGTACCAAAATAATGTATACAGTACAGTTGCGGACAGTGCAACGTTACACAGGTGATTGCGCCTTTAAGATCAGCAAAACATTGCGCTGTCCGCGCACAAGTGGAGCCGCGCGAAGACGTCGTACGGCAAAAATGGACTGCCTACAGCCTCCCTCCCAGCTGCATGGCGGGCAGAGTGGGAGGAGGCAAGCAGAATAAGGAGGCCCCGTGGGAAAGGCGAAAAGTGCTACAAGTAATTGGAAAAAAAAACTTCACCACTCTTCCCCCCCCACAAAAAAAGCTCAGCGATTGCCAGCGAGGGAACAGGTGATAGGCAGCCTGTTAGACGCTGTCAGGGGTTCAGAAGGAGAGACACAGGAGGGGGAGCAAATGGAGAGTGAGGAGGAGTACGAGGGGGGCGCAGGCAGTGACAGTGGCCAGAGTTATTCCACAAGCCTCTCTAGCGAATCGGAGGACTCACAGAAGGGAGCGCCGGTGGCCAGAGCGAGGGGGGCTCCAGGGGGGAAGCCCCAGGAGGAAGGGGCCAGCGGGGAGTCCCTGAGCAGCAGTTGGAGATCAGGACCAGCGTCTCCACCAGAGCGCAGTGGGGAGGGGGAGTCCCAGGAGTCGGGACCAGTGTCCTCACCACCAGAGGGAGGAGAGGAGTCAGGTTTGGCAACGCCCACATCAGGAAGCGGGGAAACGGTCAGAAGGAAAGTCACCGGCTGGGCGCGCGCGCCAAGTTCAAATGTACAGGAGCGCGGCACAGCGGGGAGCCCGGGAAGGGAGCCAGGTCCTAAAGCCCGCCGGAGGGAGGGGCAAGACTCAGGAGGCTCAGCGTCAGAGGAGTCCAGGAAGGAGGGAACCCCAGAGGGCAGAAGGACCCAGCGAAGGAAAGAACAGCGTAAGAGGTGGAGCCGGGCTAGAATCTTAAACTGGTGTGGGTGGAGCAGTGAGTCAGAGGGGACTTAGCCGGTCTAGCGTCGAGACGTGGGTCTGCGCGCCCAGAGCTTGGAAATGGAAACTAAACTTTAATAAAGACTTTTGTATATAACATCCACTGGGCGTTGGTCCTCTGTGAGCTGGGACCTAGCGGCAGTCCTGACAGTCGCGCATGGCTGTTAGCCTCTGGGCAATCCTCCTCCCATTTTTTCCCATCAAGTCAGGGCAATTTCCCCCCATTTCCTAATTTGGCACCCCCCAAAATAGGGGGCGTCCTATACATGGGGGTGTCCAATACACAGAAAAATAGGGTATATGAAGCTACTTCAAATACAATGATACCTCTGGTTAAGAACTTAATTCGTTCCGGAGGTCCGTTCTTAACCTGAAACTGTTCTTAACCTGAGGTACCATTTTAGCTATTGGAGCTTCTTGCTGCCGTTGAGCTGCCGCTATGCAATTTCTGTTCTCATCCTGAAGCAAAGTTCTTAACCCAAGGTACTATTTCTGGGTTAGCGGAGTCTGTAACCTGAAGCGTAGGCAACCCGAGGTGTTTGTAGCCCGAGGTACCACTCTACACATATAAAGGGCTGTCACATGGAAGATGGATCAATCTTGTTTTTTCCTGCTCTGGTGGGTAGGACCTGAACTAACAATTTCAAGTTACAAGAAAGGAGACTAAACATCAGGAAGAACTTTCTGAAAGAGGTCTTAGACAGTGGAACGAACTCTCTTGGAAGGTGGTGGACGCTCCTTCCTTGGAGGTTTTAAAGCAGAGGTTATATGGCCATCTATCATGGATGCTTTAGTTGAGATCCTGCAGTGCAGGGGGTTGGACTAGTTGACCCTCGCAGTCTCTTCCAACTCTACAATTCTATGATTCTAACTGCTTTTTACTACATTAGCAGTCGGATCCTGCAGTTCTGGCCCGGAGATTCTCCTGCATTTGCTTGCAATGAGGATGCATTTATTATTGTTCTGCATTGAGATCCTCTTGCCAGCAGGGCCACTCAGTCACACTGTTGACAATTCCAAGCAACCCTCTCATCTTCATGTTTCTTCCCTCTTGCAGATAATGGGATTAGCCTTGGCGGAGAAAAGAGGCGGGGAAAAGAAATGAGTCCAGAGAAGCAGCCAGTTGGGTTTGGGTGCATGCAAAGAAGAAAGGGGGAATCCAATCCCCTTGGGGACATGCATGGGGGGGGGGGAGGAGCAGGGAGTGGAGGCTGTGCAAGGTTGCACTGTCTTTTACTGAAGGAGGCATGATTCACCAAGTGGAGATTGAAGGACACTGCCTGGGCACAAGCTAGGAGAATCGCCAGGACAGAGGAGGGGGTGTTGTTGTGGCTGCTTAGCAATAGTGCATGCGTGTCTCTGGGCTCTTGCTGTGGAGCTGAGTGCCTGCTGGGATAGCACCAGTTACTGCAGCCAATTTTTGATTTCATAAAAAAGGTTATTTGTGCATGTGACTACTGTGGCCCATGTTTTATTAGCCCCAAAATGGAAAAGGAGGGAGGTCCCAACCAAAGAAGATTGGCAACTCAAGTTGACAGAATATGCACAACTTGCAGACTTAACATATAGAATAAAAGAACAAGAAGAACATAAGTTTATAGAAGATTGGAAAACGTTTATTGAATATATGGAAAATAATTGTGTACAGCTGAAAATGCTGGCAGCATTAAGATAAATTCAACAGTGTAAACAAGTTTTGATGGATGCAATAAGGGAATACTGAATGGTATAGTTTTTGTAAAATATGCAGGGATTTATGATATATAAAATGAACCATGGAAAGAGAAGTAAGTAAGTCAATGATATCTGAAGGATGTAAAATGAGTATTTTAAATTGTACAACAGAAAAGTTAATAAAAAATTATATATATAATTTTTGGGGCAGGCCAAGCAGGGAGAAGGGAAATGGGACTTCTTCACTTAGGCCCTGGAGGCCTGGCTCTCCCTTCCTCTGCCCCGCTGCTGTCTTCTTTTGAAGGTGGCCAGAAGTTTGTTGCAAAAATTAAAATGCATTTAACACGCCCAATTCCAGGAGCGCATTTCTCTTTTGGCCTAGCTAAACATCCCACCTCCTGGTTGCAAGGAATAAAGTTTGCACAGGTGTGCAGCATTTTAATTTTAGCCCGCATTAGAAGCAAATCCCAATGTCTCCAATACGAATTCCCAAGCAAATTGTTTAGTTTTGCAACTTTATTTCCCGCCCTGGGCGCTTAGTAAGCTGTGTAATCGATCTGTGCATCTTAAACTTATGTCTGCATTGATTAAGACTGCCAGCTTTAATCTGTATAACTGGTGGCTTAATTAACTTGCATATAAATCACTGGGGGACGGCGACAGGGGACTTAACAGTGCAATCCTCTCTATGTCTATTTAGAAGTAAATCTAATTAAACTCAATAGATGATTATTGTTATGTACTGACTTGAATAGGATCCAAACTGCAGCAGTCTGATTGGTCCTAGAACAATAGGATCCAAAAGGCAGCAGTCTGATTGGTCCTAAAACAATAGGATTCAGAATGCAGCAGTCTGATTGGTCCTAGAACAATGCAGCAGTATGATTGGTTGGCAGGAACCACCCAACCATGCTCCAGATAGAAGTGAATCCACAAGCTGATTGGCTTACAGTAGAATTCCGGAATTAGCCAATCATGTGCAGCCCATTGTGTACATAATGTATATAAAGCAGATACTTTGAGGGGACTTTCATTCATTCCTCCTCACCACTATGAGCTGAATAAAGAGCATGAAATCACTTTGCGACTCTGAGTATATTTCAATGATTATTATTATTAATTGAATTTATATACCACCCTATACCTGGAGGTCTTGGGGCGGTTCACAGAAACGATCAACATAAAAAAGACAATATATGTAATCAAAATAAAAACAACCACCCAGTAAGATCCCCCCCCCCCAAAGAGCCACATTTTAAAAGGGCACAGCTATTTTGCAGGCTGTGTAGAGCCAGGAGGAAGATAATAATAATAATACGTTTAGAGAAGATTGGAAAACCTTTATTGAATATATAGGAATTTATTGTGTACAGCTGAAAACGCTGGCAGCGTTAAGATAAATTCAACAGTGTAAATCAGTTTTGCTGGATGTAATAATGGAAAACAGATTAGTATAGTTTTGGTCAGTGAAGGGGTACGCATGCCCCTAAACATTTTGCGAATCCTTGTACTTTTGTCCATTTACTGCATTTATTTTCCCCGATTTGAACTATAAAATGGTGATTTTCTTGAGTCACAATGAGAGTACCCCTAAACATTTATATATATATATATATATATATATATATATATATATATATATATGCAGGTTTTGGTGTCCTCGGGTGTCTTCCCGTGTAAAAGTTGGGGTGTCTAGGCGACGTTTCGACGAGGTCTCACTCGTCATCTTCAGGCTGGTGCTTTCGGCTTCTTGTTACTGGAACAGAGCGGGATCTCAATGTTTGAGTTCCTATAAATACTGTAGAGGGGGTGTGGTGTCTAGCCTCCAATGTTCTGGGCAGAGAGGAAGTTCCCAGGCTAGTGTGCCTTTTCTTCTTTTGTTCCTTAATTACTTGAGAGATACCTTGAGTGATTTCTTGAGTGATATCCTGAGTACCACTTAGGTGGGTCATTAGGTGTGGATTAGTTGCTAAAGTCTTTGTGTCTTGACCTCTTGAACTTTGTGAAGAGTTTTCCTGAGAAGATGGCTGTATTGCACTTAGTTGTGCTTTGGCTTGGCTTCGTGTATAGGGGCGAGCTGTGGTTTTGTGGCTTGTGTCAGCCAGATCTGTGTAGGGATTGCAGGGGGGTGCAGCATCCGGAGGTGCCACCATGGATTGGCTACTGGATGGTGTCAGTAATTCATCTGTGGAGAGGGTCTGGGTTTGGGTCTGGTGTGGTTGATTGGTGTTGGCGTTCTGTGTGCCTCTGGATCTGGTGTCAGTTTTTGTGGGGAGGGCTAATTTCCAGATGTCTGGCAAGCGGGATGTGTCGTCACGCTTGTTCATGTTGTGAGGGTGTTTCTCTATCTCGATGGCTGCAATCCCTACACAGATCTGGCAATCCCCTGCAATCCCTACACAGATCTGGCTGACACAAGCCACAAAACCACAGCTCGCCCCTATACACGAAGCCAAGCCAAAGCACAACTAAGTGCAATACAGCCATCTTCTCAGGAAAACTCTTCACAAAGTTCAAGAGGTCAAGACACAAAGACTTTAGCAACTAATCCACACCTAATGACCCACCTAAGTGGTACTCAGGATATCACTCAAGAAATCACTCAAGGTATCTCTCAAGTAATTAAGGAACAAAAGAAGAAAAGGCACATTAGCCTGGGAACTTCCTCTCTGCCCAGAACATTGGAGGCTAGACACCACACCCCCTCTACAGTATTTATAGGAACTCAAACATTGAGATCCCGCTCTGTTCCAGTAACAAGAAGCCGAAAGCACCAGCCTGAAGATGACGAGTGAGACCTCGTCGAAACGTCGCCTAGACACCCCAACTTTTACACGGGAAGACACCCGAGGACACCAAAACCTGCATATATATATATATATATATTTAAAAAGCACTGTTTTTTGTAACATATGCAAGGATATAAGATATGTAAAATGATCCATGGAAAGAGAAGGGGAGTCATGGATATTTTAAGGATGTAAAAATGAGTACTTTAAATTTTAAAACAGAAAATGCAATAAAAATTAAATATATACTCACTGTACAGTATATAAAAGAAGGGAGAATCCGACCAGCTAGTTACCTCCTAGCTTGCAGCGGGTTTGCAGGGTCCGGTTTCGAATTGGACAGGGGGCGAGAGAACTTCCCTGTGGGGGCGTGGTTTGGGTGTGGGTGTGTGTGTGGTGTATGTTGTGTGCGGGGGGTGGACTAGATGACCCTGGGCGCCCCTTCCCCCTCCATCCTCATTCGAGGGCTCGCGGCCGCTTCACCTGGCCTCGAAGGAGCCTAGGCGGGCCGTGGTCGACCAGGCCCCGTTCCCATAGCAACGCGCGCGACGCGCCGCCAGAAGCGCCAGGCAGCCGCTGGGCCTAGATCCGCCGGGCCGCGCTGGAGACTCCTTCCCGCCTTCCCCTCACGCGGGGCCGGCCGGGGGATGCGAGGCGACCCCGGGGGAGGGCAGCCGGGCCCCACTGCCGACTAACGGGCCTCCTCCTCCCCCCATAGCCCTAGCGCGGTTGCTGTTCTCGAGCATGGCTGCCCCGGCCGAGTCCGTCCCCGCCTTCCAGTTCCGCCCGCGGCTGGATCCCCCGGACTGGCGGCGCCTGAGCGCCGTGGACGTGGAGCGGGTGGCGGCCGAGGTGGACGTGGCGGCGCTGCAGGAGCACCTGGCGCACGTGGCCTTCTGCGACGCCGGCCGGGAGCGCTGCCCGCGGTGCCAGGCGCCTGCCGACGCGCTGCTGCTGAGGCTCCTCCGCCTGGCGCAGCTGAGCCTCGAGTACCTGCTGCACTGCCAGGACTACCTGGGCGCCCAGCTCCGCGCCACCCAGGAGCTGCTCAGGGCCGCCGACGCCCACCGGGACCTGCTGGCCAAGGACGTGGCCCGGGGAGCTCAGGAGGCCCGGCTGCTCCGGGAGGAGTGCAAGAGGCGCAAGAAGATCATCGGCACCCAGCAGATGATGCT
The DNA here is from genome assembly GCF_964106915.1 of Podarcis gaigeae. Lineage (NCBI taxonomy): Eukaryota > Metazoa > Chordata > Lepidosauria > Squamata > Lacertidae > Podarcis > Podarcis gaigeae. Next base: position 14,542,438 of record NC_139677.1, read on the forward strand.
CCAGGCGGGCGCCGCCTGCCACCAGGTGGGCGCATGGGTGGGTGTGGGGGACAATGGGGGCAGGAGGGGAGGGTGCACCAGTTTATCTGCACTTGGCAGATAAGGTGCCCCAGGGCCAGTGGCCAACCCACCGTGCGCCCTTTTGATGTTTAGACCCGTCCGACTCTTCCTGACCCCATGGACCAGAGCATGCCAGGCACTCCTGTCTTCCACTGCCTCCCGCAGTTTGGTCAAACTCATGTTGGTAGCTTGTCCAACCATCTCGTCCTTTCCCTGCATGCAAAGACAGGCTCCAGAGGATTGAGCAGATGAGACCTATAGTGGGTCTAACAGTCAAGAAGTCAGCTTCTGCACGTGCTGTAGAGGGAAGTGAGGGTTCATCACCTTGGGAAGGTAGCCCATCTTCTTGTTGTTTAGTCGTCCCATGGACCAGAGCATGCCAGGCACTTCTGTCTTCCACTGCCTCCTGCAGTTCGGTCAAACTCATGTTTGCAGCTTCGAGAACACTGTCCAACCATCTCGTCCTCTGTCGTCCCCTTCTCCTTGTGCCCTCAGTCTTCCCCAACATCAGGGTCTTTTCCAGGGAGTCTTCTCTTCTCACGAGGTGGCCAAAGTATTGGAGCCTCAGCTTCAGGATCTGTCCTTCCAGTGAGCACTCAGGGCTGATTTCCTTAAGAATGGAGAGGGTTGATCTTCTTGCAGTCCATGGGACTCTCAAGAGTCTCCTGCAGCACCATAATTCAAAAGCACCAATTCTTCGGCAAGAATTCAGCCTTCTTTATGGTCCAGCTCTCACTTCCATACATCACAACTGGCCCTTTTGTTGTTTAGTCGTGTCTGACTCTTTGTGACCCCATGGACCAGAGCACACCAGGCACTCCTGGTGTGTGATGGATGCCAACAGTGTTACTCTGAACCCCAACAATTGATTATCATTACCTTAGATGGGGTACATATACTCCTGTGTTAAACTAAACACAGAGGGCTAATAGAGTTCTGCTCCCTAAACAATCCTTAGTGAATAACAATAAGACTAGCCTAAAAGTGGCATTACTGCTGTGTCTTTTTTAGATTTTCAGAACTCAGGATAATCATGTTTTAGGACGCTGTATTAGCATAGGTTCAGTATGTTGTGGTACATCTCAGAGCTCTGGTTATAAAGTATCCAGAAATTGGGAACATAGAATCAGGAATTGGAAGAGGTGCCCTGCCTCTTTAAGACTCCCAAGCAGTGCAGTAATTTTTTCAGTTTCACATCATTTTAAGCTATAAACATTAAATGTTGTCACTTTATGGGACGTGTGTTGGTAGTTTTCATCATATCCATTGAGAACAGGGCAAGAAGTGAATGGGGCTAATGTTGAAATGCAGTTGCTTTAAGGAGCCCAGCTCCAAACAATATCCCTTTTCACTGTGTGGGACAGCCTTGCAGTTACATATAATCAATGTTTATTTATGAATAAGGTCCATTCAGTAGCTCCATGCAAGACCTATCCCCAATATGCATAAAACACTAATGTACCGTGAGCTAAATTAATTGAATGAAGGGTAAAGCATGCAACCGCTACATGGAATTGGCAACATTTCAACATGAGTGTTTGTTTGGATAAAGATATTTCACAGCTGATTTAATACATTAAATCCTGATATGTTTCAGCAGAAGATATCTGTGGCTTGCTGGCATTTCCCTGGCACTCAGTCCTTGACTATCCAAGCTTTGCATGTTCTTGCATTTATCCAACAAAAATGTAACTTAATTATTTATGCCCTTAGGAGCTCTTTCAAGGAATTTATATTTAATCACATAGCAGCTATCAGTTGCAGGATTTTAAATAGTTGATGGGGATTGGGAATTCAGCAACAAGAATCTGATTCTGAATCCACTGAGCCATTACACACATTTCACATCATACGAGCTGATCCTCCTAAATGTATAGTAGCATGTCGTTGAAGAAGATGTGCAAGTTTGAAGCGCATTAAAAGAGCAACAGATTTTGAGAGCACGTGTCTACAAATCAGAAGCAAAATAATCTCCCTTTTGTACCAGCAAAATCTGCTCTGGTGTTATGTCCACCTGTCCCTAAGTAGAACAAGTCGTAGATGTCCTTTACTAGATGTTGGACGTGGGTGGCGCTGTGGTCTAAACCACTGAGCCTCTTGGGCTTGCTGATCAAAAGTTTAACAGTTCGAATCCCCGCAATGGGGTGTTGCTCTGTCCCAGCTCCTGCCAACCTAGCAGTTCAAAAGCACACCAGTACAAGTAGATAAATAGGTACTGCTGCGGCGGGAAGGTAAATGGCGTTTCTGTGTGCTCTGGTTTCCGTCACGGTGTTCCGTTGCGCCAGAAGTGGTTTAGTCATGCTGGCCACATGACCCGGAAAGCTGTCTGTGGACAAATGCCAGCTCCCTTGGCCTGAAAGCAAGATGAGTTCTGCAACCCCATAGTCACCTTTCACTGGACTTAACCGTCCAGGGGTCCTTTACCTTTTACATTTATTGTCCTAGCTTTGGGATAGCAGCCGCTGCCTTCATTTTGTTTCACATTCTAGTAGCGATAGTAGTGACACTTTCTCAATCACTGGCACAATTTTTGAAAGGGTGATATTTGGCGGGGGGGGGGGAGTTTGATGGTTTGATGATGCCTGTTCCTATAACACTGGAATAATGTGATGGTTTAGTCCAGAAACAGGCACATCCTAAACATGTATTTACCGGTGCAACTGTTAGGTTCAGGCCAGAGTGTTGGATAGAGTGATGGAGTTGGACTAGGACTTAGGAGACCTGAGTTCGAATCCTCACTCAGCCATGAGGTTCACTCATGTATATCTGAAGGAGCGTCTCCTCCCCCATCGTTCTGCCCGGACACTGAGGTCCAGCTCCGAGGGCCTTCTGGCGGTTCCCTCACTGCGAGAGGCCAAGTTACAGGGAACCAGGCAGAGGGCCTTCTCGGTAGTGGCGCCCGCCCTGTGGAACGCCCTCCCATCAGATGTCAAAGCGATAAACATCTACCTGACATTCAGAAGACATCTGAAGGCAGCCCTGTTCAGGGAAGTTTTTAATATGTGACATTTCAGTGTATCTTTTATCTTTGTTGGAAGCCGCCCAGAGTGGCTGGGGAAGCCCAGCCAGATGGGCGGGGTACAAATAATAAATTATTATTATTATTATTATTATATATGTGTGGCCTTGGGCCAGTCCCTGCTTTTCAGCCTAGCCTACCTCATAGGGTTGTTGTGGGGATTAAAGGAGGAGAGGAAGAACCAATGTGCCCCTCCTTAAGCTAACTGAAGAAAAAGGTGGGAGATAAAAGCAATAAACAAATGGATAAAGGTACTTAATTCTTCTCCAAAACTGTAATCTTGTGCCTAGTTACTGGAGTATAAGGCCCAGAGACTGGTGATGCTAGCATATGCATAACTGATAGCAGCATCAAACCCATTCACGATCCAGTTAGAGCCCTGTGCCTGTCCCTCATCTAGCAGCCAGGACTGCACCTGTGATAGTGCTGATCAGTTGTTCAACACAAGGATGGATGGATTTTGATTTATGCTTCTCCACCCCTACATCCTGAACAGGACATTACTGCTGTTCTTGATAGTCTCTCCAATGATTTTTCATGCAGAGCACCAATTTGCCGAGTGGAACATCTCCCCTTAGGTGTCCCACTTGCAGGGATCTTAATATAAAATGCACCTCCTAATATAAAACGTGCCTAGTTGGCAAATGCAGCATTAGCACCATTAGTGCTTCCAGTAGCTTGTGTATTTTTGGACCATGTATTTTGTCACCTTTGAAACTATGTGTTGAGAAATGAGTAAAATAACAGAAGTATTTGATGACTGATTTATGTGTTTTGTCTGTTACTGCTAAGTCCATTTAAGTGCTTTACATATTTTCTCAAAAATACAAACCTACGTTGAGAATGGGCCCTGGACTAGCACTGAACTATACAGACCTAATTTCTTACCATAGTTGTATAGGTGGATTTTTGTTGTTGTTTAAACAAAACTACATTTATTTTACAGTGTCAATTTTGTGACAAAGCTTTTATGAACTATTCCTTCCTGCACAGTCATTTGCAACGTCGCCACGCAAAGGAACCACACTCTGGTGAGTTATGAAGCAGGAGAGGAAATCTCAGAATGGGCAGTGTAATTCATTTTTTTCCCCTGGGTGAAAAAGCAAACAAGGAACAGCAGTGCCACTCAAAGAACAACAGTGATTTTGAGATATAGCTCCAATCCATCTATAGTTAATCCTGAGTAACTCCCAATGAAAGCAATGGGATTTTAGTTAGCTGTTTCACTGACATCAGTAAAATTTGGTTATGACTAACTGGGCAACTTGATGGAACTACTAAAATAAACTGAGAATTCCTTTATTTATTTATTTTACATTTAATAAATGCAAATCTAGATGGAAATGTAACAGGTTCACGTTCAGATATTTGTCCGTTTGACATGCTTTTAAAAAATTACTGTCAAGGAATTTTGACCCAAGACCCAGGTCAGCACTTCCTTAGTGGGTCTGGATCTTGCTCAAAACCCAGGATCTCTATCCACTCCACCAGGCCAATGTTTTGGGAATGTTTTGAACAAAACATTTCAGTAGAACTTAGACTCTCAAAGTAGCTCACAGAGCTCCTTCTTGTCGCCTTTGGCTGATACTGCTCTGAGGCAAAATATACCTGGCATTGCTGTTTGCAGAGTGGAATTTGGATATGCATTCCTGAAGTGCCTCTGTAGGAAGAGCTGTGTTGCCCAAAATAATAAGGAAAAAAACCATGTTATCACCAAATATGTATTTCTTTTAATAGATCAGAAGCAAAAAGTGCAGACGGGTCAATTACAGGAGGAGATCAACAAGCTGAAGGAGCAGTTACAGCTCACCAGGTCTCAGTTAGAAGCTGAGCAACATGCACACATGGTCAAGTTGTCTAAGGTAGGGCATACTCTGCGTCAGTACTCTAAATGCAGTTGAGTGGTATCCCAAGTAATGCATTATGGATGTGATCCTGAAGAGACATACACATGGTTTAATCCCATTGAGTAACAGAGAAAATAGGACTGTAAATTTTCAAATGGCCATATTCCTCTGTCACGCAGCATTCATTGCCTATTCAGTGCATCAGGCATGGATAATCTTTACAGGTAGTCTTGAGTCGCTTTGGGAACAGAGATTATTTTGATCGATAAATGGATGGCGGTCTAGATCAGTGTTTCCCAAGCTTGGTTTTCAAGCTGTTTTTGGACTACAGCTCCCATCATCCGTAGCTAGCAGGACCAGTGGTCGGGGATGATGGTAACTTTAGTCCAAAAACAGCTGGAGATCCAAGTTTGGAAAGCATTGGTCTAGACAAAAGCAGGCCGGCATCTGGGTAAGCAGGGACAGGAAGTCTGAAAGCAGCTCAGTTTGTGTTTGAGCAGCATGTTTTCTCAGACTGAGGATCCAGGTGAAAATCAGTTTTATAGGACTAGGAGGAACCCTGCAAACCTCTTGTGCCACTTGATTTCTGTTGAACTGGAAACTGTAGTACCAGAATCTGGCCAGGATGGACTTTCCTGTTATACCTTCTGGGCTTGATGAGACATGTGACCCTCACCTGAGCCTATTCCAGCTTGAGGAATCACCTACCTCCTCCCTGAGCTAGCGAGCCGAACCTGGGCTATGGGTCCTTGCCTGCCTTCCCTCAAAACTAACAGCTGTAAATTCTGGAATCCTGAGGTCAGGGGTGGTTACATCCCATTTCACCACTTGAGGCAAAACAGAATCTGGTTGTCTGCAAGTGGGTGGCGCTTAGAGCTAATAGAGCTAGCCAACTGCTCTTCTCTGCCAAATCTTCACAGTTGGCCAGAAAGTGAGACACTTGGCTAGAATCTCTGGTTTGAGTTCCCTGCCCCTTGCAGGTAGAGCAAGAGTCAAAGTGTGGCAAGTGATAAGCCAGAGAGATGAAGCAGCAAAAGCAGTCAGAGGCCAAGAAATCTCAAAGCTGAATACAAGCTGAGGCAAAACGAATTAATTAGGACTGGAATAAAGGTAGAAGCAAGAGAGTTTGTTAAAATTGGAAGCAGCAGGGTAGAAGACAAATGTCTGGGTCATCCGTGATGGGACAAAGAGGATGCTCAGGAAGTTTAAATAGAAGCAACAATAACCAATGCCTTGTTGTACTAGCAAGCTGGCCATGTTTTCTAAAAAGATCCATTATTTTTCAGTGTTAAGTGAAACTCTTGTGAGTCAGATATATTTTAGAAGAGAGATACTATCAGGAGTCAGTAACCTTTTTAAAGCTGCTGATTCTCACTTGGATTCTCAGTCTGAGCAAACAGAGGGCATGTGATTCTGCCACCTTGTTGAAGCTAAGAAGGAACCCCTGTGCACGCTGCCTTGAGATCCCTGATGGAAGAAAAGCAGGATACAAATGTATAAAGTAAAGCCAACTATAAAAAGTAAAAGACTGAAACTCAAAATTTATCAACCTAGGACCTTTGTGTTGCTTGGAACTGTTCAGTTTGTTGTATCCATGAGAGAATTCTCAGAATAACATTTTAAAGGAATTTCAGGAGTATGACGAACACAGATCGAAGGAGGAGGAGATTTGGCAGTTATTTCACAAATGGAAAGAAGAAGAAAAAGACAAACTGGCCAGTGAACTAGAGAAGATGAAAGAGATGTTTATGAAGGAATTTAAAGAGCTAACTGCGAAGAATACAGAATTAGAAAATGTAAGTAATTGAGAAGGGGTTTCAGTTGGCCTGTGCACACCTTCAAGGGGTCTTGACTTGATCAATTGCTTAAAGTTCAAGACGTGAGCTTCTGGGGAAAGACACTTAGGATTTTCTAAGAGCAGAGCTTTATAAAAACCTTGGTATATTCATAAATCTAATTTCAGTCCTGTAATGGTTGTTAGGGGTTACTTGTGCGTAACCTTACTTCAGTTCAGTTAGCTTGCTTGCCCCAACCATGCCCAGGGTCGGAGCTCGCCCTCCGTGACCTGTTAGTCACTTGCAGAATCCGAGAGTGGGCGTCTCTTGAACCTCTTCCAGCATAAAAGCTGTTTGACCCCGAGTCTCTTCCTGTGTTCTCTGCGCGGAACGCGTCTGCGCAAGTAAGGGGAAGGCAGGGGCGTCCCAGCGCTCTCTCCACTATTGTCGGGGGAAGGGTCTTGGAGCCCTGTCACCAATTCCTCCATCTCCCTCTCTTCTCTATGGGTGTTACGTTGAAATCCTTCCCCCCTGCTCGTCCCCTCTCCGGCCTCGCTGGGTGGCCCTGCCTCCGTCTCTCGTTCTGATGGCAGTTCCCTGACAAGTCCCAAGGACCAAAATATTGCTACGTCATTTAAACACTTGCTGTGATCTAACCAAAGACCATACTTGCATGGAACCAGGTTTTCCATACATATCCTTAGCTGCATGAGGCTCTTTTATGCAAACATGTGCATGTTTCTTCTGACTCATGCAGCTTGGCCAGACTGTGAACATAAAACCTTCTTGACAGAGCAATGCTACTCATCACAGTTATGGAGGGAGGGCAAGGGGCTACCTCTATTCTCTACCCTGCCACTACCAAACAGCTCTTTTGCATTATTACTGCTTTTCTAAGAGGCCATTGAATTTACAGGGTTGGACTGGGATCAATGTTCAAAAAATGGTAGTGGATGGATTCCTAAACATTCAAAGAAGGAATCATACAAGTTATGTCTTCAGGAGAAAGAAGGCAGAGCATGTACCCCCAGCCTGTGAAATTGCTGATTGGTGTGCCCGTTGTTGTTTGCAAATTTCCATCCTCTAATACAGTACATATTTGGATTTTAGCCTTTTATCATTTTCTCTCTCTCTCTCCCCACCCCCTTCTTGCTCTTAGCATATATTAGAAGTCCAGAAGTCTAACAATCACCTGAAATCTAATTTGGGCACATTAAAAGATAGCTATGAATTTCCAGAAGAGAAACACCAGAGTTCTGTAGATCAGCAGGAAGCAGTGCAGGCTTTAGAAAAACAGGTAATTTAACACAAATTCCATTCCAGTTGCCTTGTTTCTAATTTGTGCAAAGTGTATTACCCTGTACATATTAGATCAGAGCTTTCCAAACTGTGTCGCAACAGGTTAGTGTGTCGGCTGCAGTGTGTAAGTGTGTTGCGTGAACACTCCCCTTCTCCTGCTTCTCATAGGGCTGGAAAGGGGTTAGTTTAACCTCCAGTTTGCTGCTTTTCTGGTGGAGACACACATACACACATCATATAAACTGAAATACGAGTACGTTAATACAATTAACTTTATTCTGTCTTACGTAGGACACTGAGTGGAAGGCTAAACTACAAGCTCTTAAAGAAGAACATGGCAGTGAAAAACGCATGGTAAACAAGACTGTTTGTGATTAAAGGGGTGGGGGAATAGACATTGGCTTGGATCCTAAAATAAGTCATCCTAAAGAAGTTAGCGGAAAGAACGTTTCTCCTCTCCTTCCCACTTCTGCCATCTATGACCCTTAAGAGTCTCTTGGGAGGATGGGAGGGCACTCCCGAATAATGTGGGAAGAGGGGCTGCAGGTTAGAAGGGGACAGAAAACTTTCTTCAACTCCCTTACCTCAGGATCCAAGCCAATCTGCTCTCACGACATTATGTAAGGACCTGGCATACTGTTCAGAATGAGTGTTAAAATCCACTCTTGTTGTGTTGTAGAATTCATTTGAATATTCTCGTTGAAGGCATTTCACATTCAGTCCTTGCAATGAAAACTTCAGTGCAGAGGTTGACTCTTTGCAATACAACCAGCTGCTTAGGGGGTGGCACCTGGTCTTGTCCTAGCCCTTGAGAAGAGCACACTTAGAAATAACTTAGGATTCTGTGCTTTGGTATTGGAGGCATCGGCAGAAGTTATTATGTTTTATTCACTCAGGAAGGGATGTAATCTTGTGACCTCCCCCCCTACCCCAAGTCTGTTGCTGGTCTTTTCTCAGCTTTTCCCCAGGACACAGCAAGTTCTTTCTTTTCCTTGTTACCTGTTCTTTGCCTCAGGCCTAACCTCTTCCTGATTCTTGAAGCATCTTCTTTCACTCTTCCAAATCCCTGAGTTCCACACGTGGCTCAAGCTATATTCTGTCAGACTGGCCCTCCTAGCTTTTGCCCAGCCTTCACCGGATGCTGTAGGAGAAAAGTGACCAGAAGTCTGCTAGCAACAAGACATTTCTTCTCATCCTACAACAAGACACCAATCTAGGCCTCAAACCAACTATTCTTTGCAGACAGGTGTCAAACCTGTCATCAGTTCTGCCAAGATCTGGCAACTCGGCTCTAAGGACATAATAATATTCTGACCAGACCTTTATTACATCCATATTGTGTCATCTACAGGTTTCAGGAGCTTCTTCTACCCTCTTGGTCCTCCAGCCCATCCCTCTGAGCAGACCTGGTACACACTGAATGTTCGCAGGCTACTTAAGGCATGTATTAAAGGCACCACTGCCTTCTGACAAAATGAAAATCTGTTGATGTCTTTTCGTCCTGCATCTGTAAGGAGATTCCCCCCCCCCAGTGCCACTGCTAGAATGTGAATCAAGGCATGTGTTCCCTATACAAGGCATATAATCTACCAACACGGTTGCACGTTACAGTCACTTCACCTGGGCTGCAGCTGACATGTTTTCCAGGCACTACAAAATAGATTGCTTTGCCTTAGCAGAAGCTGTCTTTGGGAGGGCAGATGTTCCAGCATGTAGTCCTTACCTCATTCGGAATGCACGTCTGTAATGGTTCTAGGGGTTGCTCGTGCGTAAACCGGTGCAACACCTG